>NW_028227261.1:14277500-14953750 GCF_978045245.1 Mus caroli
GAGGAGGTGTGGCCTTGTTGAAGGAGGTGTGGCCTTGTTGGAGGAGATTTGTCACTGGGGATAGGAGTGGAGGTTTCACAGGCCATGCATGCCAGGCTCACTCTCTCTCTCGTTTTGGCTTACATCCTGTGGATCAGAAGTGAATTCTCAACAATTTCTCCAGCATGCCTGCCTGCTGCCATGCTCTATGCCATGATGATAATGGACTAATCCTCTGAACCTGTAAGCCAGCCCCAACTAAATGATGGTGATGGTGTTGAAAGAAGAAAAGCTGAACTCTCCATGAACTCTTCAGCTCAGGGTCCTCTTACCCCTCCCATCTGGAGATTGTTCCCGGAACACACCTGAACTTTTTACCCCAAGGTACCCCCTCCCAATTGGAAACTGCTTCAGGAACATTTTTTAGATAAGGGTCTCCTGGAAAAAAAACCTAGTCCTACCCCTCCTAACTGAAGACTGTTCCAAGAACATTTTTGAGATAGGGGCCTCCTGGTACTACCCCAGAATGTTCCAATAGATCAAGTACATTGCCAAAATATAGGACACGACCCCTTGGTTATGTAAAGCCCCTTGGCAGAACACCTTGGTGACGTAAAACTTGTACTTTTCCCCTGGCTATTTCCTATAAAAGCCTGTGAAAAGTTTGGGCCAATTGCCGAATCTCCTCTGCACCTTGCTGGCTGCATGAGTTTCGACCCCAGATATCTGGTATATGTGCTTTTTATGTGCTTTCTTGTCATTGCTGTATTAAATCTTACTCTCTATACATCTTAAGTTCGGTCTCAGTGTCTTCTTGGGTGCGCGGCTGTCCCGAGGCTTGAGTAAGTGCCTCCCTTTGGGAGTTTTAGAGTCTTTCAGTGTCTCCTCACAGCAATGGAACAGTGCCTCAGACAACCTCCAAAGAATATTAACTTGTTAGGGGAAGAGAAGTTTGTAGCCCCAGGTTTATTGCAAACTCTGTTCACAGTAGCTAAGATAAGGAGTTAGTGTGGAAAACTGTTGGAGAGGATGAATGGATAAATGAAACACAGAACTGAGTATTGTGAGACACGAAGCCCAAAACTAGAGATGCAGGGACAGAAAGAACAAGAGTTTAAGGGACTGGACCTTAAACTAAAGTTTGGGTTTAAGAGTTGAAGCATAGCCGGGAGTAGTGGTGCGTGCCTTTAATCCCAGCACTCAAGAGAGAGAGAGTCAGGAGGAGCTCTGTGAGTTCAAGGCCAGTCTGGTATACAGAGTGAGTTCTAGGATGGCTAGAGCTACATAGAGGAAACCCTGTCTAAATCAATCAATCAATCATTTAAGAGTTTGGATAAGAGCTTGGCTTCTAGCACTCAAGTTGGGCAACTCTCAACTGCCTGTAATTCCAGCTTCAGGGGGAATCCTTCATGCTCTTTTGGCCTCTAAGGGTACATGCACACACATGTTTATATATATTTTCATATACACATGCATACATATAAATAAAAATTAAATATCGTGGAGAGATGGTTCAGGGATTAAGAGCACTGGCTGTTCTTACAGAGGACCTGGGTTCAATTCCCAGCTTCCACACAGCCATTCATAACTGTCTATTCCTCCAGTTATGGAGGATCTGGTGCCCTCTTCTGGCCTCCTAAGGCACTGCAACCCTTTGGTGTGCAGACATGCATGTAGACAAAATACCTCTATACATAAATTAATGAAATGATTAAAAAAATAAAGTTGATAATTTTTAGAAAGAATTTTAAGGCTCAACAAGGTATATAGCAAGATTTTATCTTTATAAACAGTGATACACACACACACACAAGAATATTATGTCTTGCCGGGCGTGGTGGCGCACGCCTTTAATCCCAGCACTTGGGAGGCAGAGGCAGGCGGATTTCTGAGTTCGAGGCCAGCCTGGTCTACAAAGTGAGTGCCAGGACAGCCAGGGCTACACAGAGAAACCCTGTCTCGAAAAACCAAAAAAAAAAAAAAAAAAAAAAAAAAAAAGAATATTATGTCTTAGGTAGGGTTTCCATTTCTATAATTAAACTGAAAATAATTTAGGGAGAAAAGGATTTATTTCAGCTTATAATTCTTAGGCCACACTCTATTTGTGAGAGAAGTCAAGGCAGAAATCTAAAGGCAGGAACTGGTGCAGAGGCTATGGAGGGGTGCTGCTGATGGGCTTGCTCTCCATGGCTTGCTCAGCCTGATTTCTTACACACCGGAGGACTACCTACCTGCTCAGGGATGCTACTTCCTACAGTAGTCTGAGCCACCCCACATCAAACACTGGTTAAGAAAATACCCCACTGGCTTGCCTACAGGCCAATCCTGTAGAAACAGTTGCTCCATTGATGGTCCCTCTCCACAGGTGACTCTGGCATGTGTCAAGTTGACAAAAACAAACAAACAGGACAACTACTCAGTCGTGAAATCCTGTCAATTGCAGCACCATGGATAGAATTAGAGGCTGTGGTGTACAATGGTATAGCCCAGACACAGAAAGACACATACCCCATGAGGGAAGACTCATAGGTGAGTGATCTGTAGCTGTGGTCACTAGAGCCTGACCAAGAAAGGAGGAGCAGGGCAGACAGAAGTTAAATAAGAGGTCCAGTCTTGTGGGAGAGGATCAATTGGTTCTGGTTTTCTAGTGCCCAGTTAGTGACTTTTGATTTTTGAAAATTATTTCATATATATGGGTTTTGGTCTGCATCTGTAACTGTGCACCGTATGTGTACAGTGCCTGAGGAGAACAGAGGAGGACACTGGATACCTGGCAAGTGAAGTTATAGATCATTGTGCAAGCATGTGGGTGTTAGAAATCAACTGGGGCTGGGCATGGTGGTGCACACCTTTAATCCCAGCACTCAGGAGGCAGAGGCAGGGGGATTTCTCAGTTCGAGGCCAACCTTGTCTACAGAGTGAGTTCCAGGACAGCCAGGACTACACAGAGAAACCCTGTCTAGAAAAACCAAAAACAAAGAGAAACAGAAGTCAACTGGGATTCTCTGGGAGACCAGCCCCATCTCTCCAACTTCTGTGATTCTTTTTTTTTTTTTTTTAATGGCTCCAAAGAAGACATTCTCAGCGTGTAGAAATGATTAATGTTTAAAGAGACAGAATCTTTATTATCCTAATTTGACCATTACTCATTGTCGACATTTATGGAATTACTATAATGTACTCATAATGATGTACGACTCATAGTTCTCAGTAAAAGAAAAGAAAGGAAAGAGGAATGCTAATTTAAAGATAAATGTTAAGGGGCTGGGGAGATAGCGTAGCAAAGTAAAGCATTTCTCCGCAAGCCCGATGACCCGAGTTTGAGCCCTGGGACCCACATAGTTGGAAGAGAAGTGGCACCTGCAAGCTGTCCTTGGACCTCCGCATTCAGGCTGTGGTACTGGCAACCTCCCCACAAAGTCATGAAGGAAATAAAGAAATAAAACGTAGATTTTAGGCTAGCTGAAATCTTTTTTTTTTTTTTTTTTTTTTTTGGTTTTTCGAGACAGGGTTTCTCTGAGCCCTGGCTGTCCTGGAACTCACTTTGTAGACCATGCTGGCCTCGAACTCGGAAATCCGCCTGCCTCTGCCTCCCGAGTGCTGGGATTAAAGGCATGCGCCACCACGCCCGGCAGCTAGCTGAAATCTTGATGATCATGCAGCAGACAGATTTGTACCCCTCCCCCCTTCTCCTGTGCCTTTGGAATCAGTTGACATGGTTGACGTCCTGGCTATTGGATGCTCTCAGCTAAAATAAAATAATGCGCATTTCAAACATTCAGCATCTCCTGACCCATGGGCTCGGATTGGAAGACATTCTGAAAGGCGTGTACTTTAGCATTGCCACCTCCTAGCAGCCTTGTCCTTCGGAGTTCCTACACTCCACTCCTCACCCTGCTGCCTGAGTTTCCCTACTATGCACACTGACACCCAGTAGGGCTGGATCTCTGTCAGCTGAGCTGCTGAGGTCATGTTCTCCCACGTTTTCGATGTTATCTCATTTCCCAGCGCAGAGGGGACAGGAGAACCCAACACCTGCTGCTGTAAAACAGAGATGGTGATGTGTTGCTGGAGGGTCTTGCTCTCTGTGCATTCAGAAGCTGATTTCTGTACCCCAAGACCTGCTTACAGTCCAGGCAGGGGCATGGTCATGAATATGGAAGAATCTCCTGTACCAAGGTGGTATAAAGAATGCTCCCCAGAACCTAGAGGTGCCCCCCATTTCCATTCACTCTCCCTGTCCTCTGTCCTCTCTCCCCACACCTGATCCTGACACCCCCTTTCCCTTCCCCACCCTCTCTCCCGTCTAGTTCCCTCCCTCTGTCTACCTCTAATGATTGTTTTATTGAGTGAGATTCTTTTCTGAGTGAGATTCAAGCATCCTCACTTGGGCCTTCCTTGTTATTTAGCCTCTTTGGGTCTGTGGCGTGGAGTGTAGGTATCCTGTACTTTACGGCTAATATGCACTTATCAGTGAGTACATACCATGCATGTCCTTTTGGGACTGGGTTACCTCACTCAGGGTGACATTTTCTACTTCAATTCATTTGCCTGCAAATTCCATTATGTCTTTGTTTTTAATAGCTGAATGATATTCTATTGCATAAATGAATCACATTTTCTTTATCCATTCTTCACTTGAGGGGCATTTGGGTTATTTCCAGTTTCTGGTTATCATGAATAATAGTGGAGCACGTGTCCTTGTGGTATGGTAGCGCATTTTGAATAGATTCCCAAGACATACCAGAAACCTGGGTTGGGGGAGGCTCCCAAGAGTCTATGAGGGTGACTCTAACCGAGACTCCTAGCAGTGGGGGATAGGAACCTGAAGCAGATACCTCCTGTAGCCAGGCAGGACCCTCAGTAGAGGGATAAGGATGCCAACTCACCCACAAAACCTTTAACCCAAAATGTGTCCTGCTTATAAGAAGTGCAGGGACAAAGATTGAGCAGAGACTGAGGGAATTGGCTCAACTTGAGACCCATCCCATGGACAAGAACCAATCCCTGACACTATAAATAATACTCTATTATGCTGGCAGACAGGAGCCTAGCAAACTATCCTCTGAGAGGCTCCACCCATCAGTTGACTGAAACAGGTGCAGAGACCCACAATCAAACATTGGATAGACTCAGGTAGCCTTGTGGAAGAGCTGGGGGAAGGATTGAGAATCCCAAAAGGATAGAGACACCACAAAAGGACCAACAGAGTCAACTAGCCTGGACACTTGGAGGTTCCCAGAGACTAAACCACCAACCAAAGAGGATATATGGGCTTGACCTAGGCATCCTATATATATGTAACAGATGTGCAGCTTGGTCTTCATGCAAGTCCTCCAACAACTGGAGAGGGCACTCTCCCTAAATCTGTTGCCTGCCTGTGGATCCTGTTCCCCTAACTGAGCCACCTTATCTGGCCTCAGAGGGAGAGGATGTACCTAGTCTTGTAGTGACTTGATGTTCTAGGGTAGAGTGATAACAAGGATGGGGGTGGGTGGGTGGGGTGGGGTGTGCTTTTTTCTAAAAAGAAGTAGCCAGAAATGCTGGAAGACAATACTGCACATTTCTAGACGTGATTCCAGTGGCCTCTGTAAGATGTCTAAGTGTAGCCAAGGATTTAAAAAGAGCTGATTGCTGGGCGTGGTGGTGCACACCTTTAATCCCAGCACTCGGGAGGCAGAGGCAGGCGGATTTCTGAGTTCGAGGCCAGCCTGGTCTACAAAGTGAGTTCCAGGATAGCCAGGGCTATATAGAAAAACCCTGTTTCGAAAAACCTAAATAAATAAATAAATAAATAAATAAATAAATAAATAAACTTTTAAAAAAATAAAAAATTTAAAAAGCCTGAGGACCTACGTTTGAGCCCCCGGGACCCGCAGGTAGAAGAGGTGAAATGACTGCTGCTAGTTGTCCTCTGACCTCCACACAAATCAAATTATACGGAAAATTAGGAGTGGGATAGAGAGAAGAACCTCATATATACAAAAACATAAAGGAAAAGATTAACACTTAAGAACAGATATCATCTCGAAAAACCCCAAAAAAAAAAAAAAAAAAGAACAGATATCATAGGAAACATACACACAGCAGGGAGATTCTAGAATACCACAAGTCAGTTCTTTAAATGAACTGTGGTGAAAATGCTCTGTGACTTAAGACAAAATCTCTTTTATAAAAATGATTTATTTATATGAGTATTTGCTTGTGTAGTTCCAGGTGCACCCTATGCACGCAGTACCAGCACTGACCAAAAGAGGGCGCCAGACCTCCTGGCGCTAGAGTTACAGGAAATTGTGAGCCACCTGATAAGGGTGCTGAGATTTGAACTCCGGTCCTCTGAAAGAGCAGCACGTACTCTTACTTACTGAGCCATCTCTCCAGTCCAAGAAAACAAAGGCTTAATATTTGTATTAAGTTAGTGTATCTTTGGATTGTATTATATCAGACAAGCTCATCCATCTCATTACTGTGCAAATTTGCTTTGTTTCTAAAAAATGAAAAAAAAAATGATTTGGATGCCGAGGAGCTGGGTTAAAATCCCTTTCTTGGGAGCTGGAGAGATGGCTCACCAGTTAAGAGCACTTGTTCCTGCAGAGGATGCAGGCTTGGTTCCCAGCTCCCACGTGGTGGCTCATAAACATCTGTAAGTCCAGTTCTAGGGGCTCTGATGAACCTCCTGACCTCCGCGGGCACTAGGCACACATGTGGTGTACACACCACACGCATGTAGGCAAAACACTCATACATGTCAAGTAAAACAAATTATAATTTAAAAAATTAATAAGGGCTGGTGAGATTAATTAAGCACCCGACTGCTCTTCTGAAGGTCTGGAGTTCAAATCCCAGCAACCACATGGTGGCTCACAACCATCCGCAATGAGATCTGGCGCCCTCTTCTGGAGTGTCTGAAGACAGCTGCAGTGTACTTACATATAATAAATAATAAATAAATCTTTTTTAAAAATTAATAAAACAAGATAACTATGATTATTTACCAGGACATGTTTGATATGTATGCTAATTTGGCCGATATACCCTAATAAATGATTTTTAAAAACTAAGATGCAGGGCTTGGAGAGATGGCTCAGTGGTTAAGAGCACTGGCTGCTCTTCCAGAGGTCCTGAGTTCAATTCCCAGCAACCACATGGTAGCTCACAACCATCTGATGCCCTTTTCTGGTGTGTCTGAACACAGCTACAGTATACTCATATAAATAAATAAATCTTTAATAAAAATAAATTTTAAAAATTAAGATGTAAAGATGTCACAGGTGGCAGAGAGAGAGAGAGAGAGAGAGAGAGAGAGAGAGAGAGAGAGAGAGAGAAGATCCAAGATTGGAAATAAAGCAGGGTGGTCACAGCAGGAGCCACCATCACATAAGACATGATGAAGGAGTCTCACAATGAATTTGAAAACTTGAATAGAATAGACAAATTCTTCAGGAGAAAAATTAGCTGGCAAAGCCAATTTGAGAAGAAATAGAATAACTGAAGATTTCTGCTATTATTAAAGAAACTAAATTGGTAATAAATATAAAATAGACCCAAACTCCAGTGATTTTACCGAAGGTTGTCATCGAAAAAGCAAATAAAGAAATCTCTGCGCTGAGGCCATGACTGAGCGGGTAGTGTGCTTGCCGGGCTGCAGTAGCCCTGGACTAGATTTCCAGAACCCAGACTGGGGACTAGGGAGGTGGAAGCAGGGTGACCGGAAGTTCAGGGTCATCCTTGGTTACATTGAGAGTTAAAGGCCAGACTGAACCTAACACATTGACTGAAAATCTAACTATCTTTCTTCCTTCCTTTCTGTCTGTCTGTCTGCCTATATGTATGTATTTCATATATATATGAAAAAAGAGAGGAGGAGTGGGGAGGGGAGGGCAAGGGAGAGAAGGAGGAGGAACAACCACCCAATCTCCTTGGGAACATGGAAGTAATAATAATAATAATAATAATAATAATAATAATGTCATATAAAATGGATATGACAGTCACATTATATTTATACTAGGAATACCAAAGTTGATTTATGATGTTTAAGGATCCAGTAACAACACCCACAGCGTTAAGACGTGAAATGAGTGGAACGATGTGGTGGCGCTCACCTTTCATCCCAGCACTTGGGAGTCAAGAGATCAGTAGATCTCAAGGCCAGCCTGATCTATAAAGACAGTCCCCAGTCAGCCAGGGCTGCACACTAAGACGCGGTCTCTACAAACAAAACACCCCAAACCAACAACAACTACCACATAAAAACTAAGAAGAAAGGAAGTGGGGAAGGGAGGGAGGGAGGGAGGGAGGGAGGGAGGGAGGGAGGGAGGGAGGGAGGGAGGGAGGGAGAAAAGTTAAGATAGCTTCGTGGGTAAATGTGCTTGCTGCCAAGGCTGCTGAACTGAGCACAGTTCCTAGAACTGACATGACTCCCACATTTGTCCTCTGACGCCCCACACATACATCACAACACGCATGTGTGTACACCATCAATCAGTCAATCAATACATGAGAGAGAAAAAAACATAAGTGCAGTGAAAGGCTTCATTATTTTGTTCGATAGATGCAAGGACATATTTACTAAAGCAACATGCGTTTGTGATAAAGCTCAGACTACAGACAGCATCCCAGCAAATCCAGACTCGTCCTTTGCTCTCAGTAGGCAAGATAAGGACAGCTGCTGCCGTCATTATTCAGCGGTGTAAGAGAGCCCAGGAAAGTACCGGGCGATAAGGAAATAGGAAGAGAGAGTGAATTAGGAAAATATTAGTATGTAACAAAACTAGAGAAGAAGGTTCTGGGGGCTGGAGAGCCAGCTCAGCAGGTAGGTGTTAGCATTTTGTTTAGGCTCTGCCCCACAGTTACAGGGCAACAGCCAGGTGTACCTAACTCCCTATAAAAGGGTCCGCTTGCCCCCTCTGCTTGCTCTCTCTTGCTTCCTTGTTCTTGCTCTGTCCTCTCACCCCTTCCCCCTTCTCTCTCTCCACGAGCTGGTAGCCGGCCTCTACTCCTCTGTTCGCTCTCTCTGAATAAGCTCTATTTTATACCATCATGTGTCTGGTCCCTCAGGGGGAAGGGATGCCTCAGCAAGGGCTCTTGGAGGCGCCCCCTCGCCCCACACCTGACTACACATCCACAAACATATTCCTTCTCTCTTTATTTTTTATAAAACACAACAGTAGGAGCTCTGTCTGCTCTGGTAGAGAATCCTGACTTGATTTCCATCACCCACACAGATGCTCACAACCATCTGTAAGTCCTGTTCTGGGATCAAGTCTTCCTTTTGGACCACTGTGGGGGCTACACACACACAGCACTATGCACACAAATGCAGGCAAAATCACACATCAAATAAACACAAACACATCTTTTAGAAAAGAACAGCCCTGTAGTTTGTTTGTTTGTTTGTTTGTTTGTTTTGTTTTGTTGAGTTGAGTTGAGGATATACTACTAAATTCACAGGAAAACATACATTCTAGAATTCAACACGCACTCATGTTATAGTGTAAACTACTTAAATAGAGTTCTGGCTAACTAGCTCTGTTGCTTTCCTTAGGGAGTGTTTTCACAGCACAAATATGGAGACTAGTGTTTTTAATCTTTGTCTTTTAGATCTCTAGCCAAATATCTAATCTTCTTTTTTAATTTTTAAAGATTTACTTATTTGTTTATTATATGTAAGTACAGTAGCTGTCTTCAGACACAACAGAAGAGGGCATCAGATCTTATTAGGGATGGTCATGAGCCACCATGTGGTTGCTGGGAATTGAACTCAGGACCTTCGGAAGAGCAGTCAGTGCTCTTAACCGCGGGGCCATCTCTCCAGCCTGCCAAATATCTAATCTTTTGAAGGAGTTAAAAAATATATAAAGGGCTGGGCGTGGTGGCGCATGCCTTTAATCCCAGCACTTGGGAGGCAGAGACAGGCGGATTTCTGAGTTCGAGGTCTACAGAGTGAGTTCCAGGACAGCCAGAGCTACACAGAGAAACCCTGTCTCAAAAATAAATAAACAAACAAATAAACAAACAAACAAATAAAAACACACCCCTCCCGAATAAACAGGATGATGAAGTCAGAAAATTCTAGTGTTGGAGAGACTGAAGATGTCATTTCATTCCAACAGAAATCTCTGTTGTGATGTGCATCAGCTCTGATGTAAACAGAGCTTCAGGCAGTAAGGTCAGAAGTTGCTACCAGACGAGGGCATCTCATCAAACACAGGGAACAGCCAACTTCGGGTGACTGATCATAGCTGGTGTGGTGTCCCTGTGTAAAGTTTGCTTGATGGAATCCTCATACCAGCTAGTGGAAGAAGTAATGGGGATGTCATTTGCCAGGATAGGAAGGAGGGTGGGGGGCACTCGGCATAGGAGGATCTTAGAACTGGTTCCCAACTTCTTTTCAGGCATGGGATTTTTGCCCACATGTTTAAATAATCACATACCTTTGTTTAGAACATGGAGGGCTGGTGAGATGACTCAGTGGGTAAAGGTGCTTGCTGCCTGTGGTGGTTTGAATATGCTTGGCCCAGGGACTGACTGGCGGTTCCTCAGAAAATTGGACATAATACTACCAGAGGATCCAGCAATACCTCTCCTGGGCATATATCCAGAAGATGTTCCAACCGGTAAGAAGGACACATGCTCCACTATGTTCATAGCAGGCTTATTTATAATAGCCAGAAGCTGGAAAGAATTCAGATGCCCCTCAACAGAGGAATGGATACAGAAAATGTGGTACATTTACACAATGGAGTACTACTCAGCTATTAAAAGGAATGAATTTATGAAATTCCTAGGCAAATGGATGGATCTGGAGGGCCTCATTCTGAGTGAGGTAACACAATCACAAAGGAACTCACACAATATGTACTCACTGATAAGTGGATATTAGCCCAAAAACTTAGGATACCCAAGATATAAGATACAATTCGTTAAACGCATGAAACTCAAGAAGAACGAAGACCAAAGTGTGGACACTGTGCCCCTTCTTGGAATTGGGAACAAAACACCCATGGAAAGAGTTACAGAGATAAAGTTTGGAGCTGTGAAGAAAGGATGGACCATCTAAAGACTGCCATATCCAAGGATCCATCCCATAATCAGCTTCCAAACGCTGACACCATTGCATACACTAGCAAGATTTTGCTGAAAGGACCCAGATATAGCTGTCTCTTGTGAGACAATGCCGGGGCCTAGCAAACACAGAAGTGGATGCTCACAGTCAGCTATTGGATGGATCACAGGGCCCCCAATGCAGGAGCTAGAGAAAGTACCCAAGGAGCTAAAGGAAACTGCAACCCCATAGGTGGATCATTATTAGGAACTAACCAGTACCCCAGAGCTCTTGTCTCTAGCTGCATTTGTATCAAAAGATGGCCTAGTAGGCCATCACTGGAAAGAGAGGCCCATTGGACTTGCCAACTTTATATGCCCCAGTACAGGGGAATGCCAGGGCCAAGGGGTGGGGGTGGGTGGGTGGGGGACTGGCGGGGGGGAGTGTATTGGGGACTTTTTGGATAGCATTGGAAATGTAATTGAGGAAATTACCTAATTAAAATAAATAAATAAATAAATAAATAAATAAAAGCAAAAAAAAAATGAATATGCTCGGCCCAGGGACTGACTCCATTAAGACTTGAGGCCTCCTTGGAGTGGGTGTGGCCTTGTTGGAGTGGGCGTGGCCTTGTTGGGGAAAGTGCATCACTGCGGAGGTGGGCTTTGAGACCCTCCTCCTAGCCACGTGGGAGACAGTCTTCTGATTCGCTTCAGAATAAGGTGTAGAACTTTCACCCCCCTCCAGCACCATGCCTGCCTGGACGCTGCCATGCTTCTCACACTGAAGATAATGGACTGAACCTCTGACCTGTAAGGCAGCCTCAATTAAATGTTTGCCTTTATAAGAGTTGCCTTGGTCAGGCTGGCGAGATGGCTCAGTGGTTAAGAGCGCCGACCGCTCTTCCGAAGGTCCCGAGTTCAAATCCCAGCAACCACATGGTGGCTCACAACCATCCGTAACGAAATCTGATACCCTTTTCTGGAGTGTCTGGAGACAGCTACAGTGTGCTTACATATAATAAATATGGGAGGCAGAGGCAGGCGGATTTCTGAGTTCGAGGCCAGCCTGGTCTACAGAGTGAGTTCCAAGACAGCCGGACAGCCGCTATACAGAGAAACCCTGTCTCAAAAAAAAAAAAAACAAACAAAACAAAACAAAAAACAAAAACCGAAAACAAAAAATAAAAAAGGACCAGGCCTGACTGAAAAGGCCATAAGGCACCAGCTCCAGGAAGAGACCATAAAATCCAGGACAAGATCATAAACACCGCTGCCTCCACCCCACCCCCCACCCCCGCTCAAAGAATAGCCTGGGGATAACCACAAAAATGGGGAAATATCTTACCCCAGTGTGGGTAATGTGTGCTGGGCAGCCCTATCTCATCCTGTAGTTAAACATTCATAACGCAGGATTGCAGACCACAGACTTCCTGACACAAGCCAATCAGAAGCCGACCCCTGTGACCTCCCCAGCACCCACCAATGAAATTTTAGATTACCTAACCCACTCTCTAAATATAGCAGAACTAACTAACATAGTAGCCAATCAAAGTTATACTAATGTCACTGTTTGGCTCCTACCAATCCCATTCCAGATTACCTAGTCCTTCTAGAGAGTTTCCCTGCTTCCCTACAAGAAGGCCTTCCGGTCTTTGTCTGAGGTCGCCATTTTGGAGAATGGTTGACCCGCACCTGCTGGTCGTTTCTATAGAATCAACCCTCTCTGTCTTTGTGCACTGAGTCTGGGGTCTTCCTTCAGCGCTTTTCGGACCCTTGCAGTGCAGGAGTTACAGGCAACTGTGAACAACCCAGGTTGGGTGCTGGAAACTGAACTTGGGTCCTCTGCCATTTCTCTAGCCCTGAAAAATCGTTTGATAAAACCCACCCTCAATCTGTACAACCTTCAAGAATGGTGTACATTCTTTATAGTCCTCTCTCTTCAGCCTAAAGGGTTCTCCACCTGGCTCTCCCTGCACCACCTCAGGTCTTCCATCTGTGGCTCCTCCAAGCCCCACCTCTCCCCTGCTCCCTCAAGCCCATGCCAAATCCTGTCAGGAAATTGCACCACCTTTCAGCCCTTCCATAATCCTTTCTTGTATCTAAAGCACTGGCCCCAAGCTTCACTCTGTACAAAGCAGCATGGCGGGGTAAAAAAAGCCCAGAGGAACCAGCTCACCCCCAACTGTCCTGGACTCGGCTGACTTTAGCATTGATAGGCGGGTGTCCCAGAAAATTTTTCAGCTCTCTACAGACAGACAGACAAGAGATTTTACCTCTTTAAAAGGCAACCTCCGTGTTCTATCTCCTATCATCTTAACTCTAACACACCTCAGCATCTTAAACAAAAACAAATCAACCCCCTCCAAAAAACCCACAAAACCAAAAATTAAATGTAATTGTCCCACTTGGCCACGAGGGGGCGCTATGTTCTACATAAACAGCATTGCTATTAGAAAGGAACAGAATAGTTCAGATTAGCAGGAAATTTTAAAAGCTGTCAATGTTTATGTCTAGAAGGAGGATGAAAGGAGGAAGAGGAAAGAGGCGATTAAATGAATGTTATTTCTGCTGTTAAATTCGAAAACAAAACAAGATAATGCTGACACTGGCCGTCCAGTGACCTTGTGAAGTGAGAAAACCCGATAAAGTAGCCCGAGGTCACAAAACCGTGTCATAATTGGAAAGTCTGGAACTTTCCGCAGGTTTCAAAGGTCTATCTGCAGCTGAACAGTAAGGGAAAATAGATTGGAGCCAATGCTGCGTAAATAAAGGAGATTTTGGTGTGCATCCTTAATGGGAGGTGGAGGAAGTGACAGCTAAGACATGTTCAGGATTCCAAGCCACCAGCTTTATACCTTTTTACAGCTCTGACAAAAACACCACGATCCCCGACCCCCGCGGCGGCGACTTATAAAAGAAAGCATTTAGCAGGGCGTGGGGCCACCACTTTACGTTCCATTGCTTACGAGGCAGAGGCAGGCGTGTCTGTGATTTTTGAGGCTGGCAGGATTTACACAATAAATTCCAGAATAGCTGCCTGAAACTTCCCCCATTACTCATGCAGAAACTATCTCCGCGTGCTAATCACTTGCAAATCAAACAATAATTATCTGTAAGGAAGTCTCCTTTCAGTGGCCAACAAAGAACTCAATGTTTCTTTGGAGGTGACTTGTCTCATAAAGTCACATTAGGACTCTGTATTTTTTTTAAAGTTTTACTTTTATTTATTTTTACCCTACAGCTTTTACATATATATTAATATATTAATGTATATTATATATATAATATATGTATATATGTGTATATATATGTATATGTATGTGTATATATGTATATAAAACAGCTTCCATCTTTGGGGTTTTTTTTTTGGTTTTTTTTTTTTTTTTTTTGGTTTTTCGAGACAGGGTTTTTCTGTGTAGCCCTGGCTGTCCTGGAACTCACTTTGTAGACCAGGCTGGCCTCGAACTCAGAAATCTGCCTGCCTCTGCCTCCCGAGTGCTGGGATTAAAGGCGTGCGCCACCACGCCCGGCCCATCTTTGGGTTTTTATTGGATTCCTGAATGTGCAAACAAGTGTGTCACTGTGTCATCTAGATCTGTTTCTTGTGGCTTTCCTTGGGTTCTTTTCCTTCTGTGTGTTTGCTTTGCCCTATTCTGATCTGAATATTATTTTGATATTATTCCTTAGATGCCAGTTTGTCTTCCAATGAAAGACAGAAAGGGGGTAGGTAGATCCAGATGGGGAGGAACTGGGACGGGGGGGGGGGGGGATAGAGGGAAGGGAAACCATAATCAGAATATATTGTATGAAAAAAATCTATTTTCTTTTTTTTTTTTTTGACAGGGTTTCTCTGTGTAGCCCTGGCTGTCCTGGAACTCACTCTGTAGACCAAGATGGCCTCGAACTCAAAGATCCCCTTGCCTCTGCCTCCCAAGTGCTGGGATTAAAGGCGTGCACCACCACCGCCCAGTTTGGAAATAAGTCTTTAATTCAGTTAAATTTAGATTCTTTTCTGATTTTCTTACCCCTACATAGTCTAAGAAAATGAATTTTATTTATCCTTATCCCCTCCCCCCCCTTTAAAGAAAAACCTCTACAATAAGGTTCCCTGTGACGTGGGGTTGACTCTTTCCCAGTTTCTACCTTCTTGACATCCATCGTCCGAGAGATAGGCCGAGCTGTCGGGATAAGGACTCTGCTCCATGGTGTCTCATCTGAGACAATTAGAGCACTGGGACTGTGCACTAGGTGGCTGTTTCTGTCATAGTCCGCTTGGCCATCATGGTTAGAACTAGGCTACTTCTTTTTTTTTTGTATTGCAAACTCTCCCTTCCCTTCCCTTCCCTTCCCTTCCCTTCCCTTCCCTTCCCTTCCCTTCCCTTCCCTTCCCTTCCCTTCCCTTCCCTTCCCTTCCCCACAGGTATATTTTTATCCAAGACAGCATTCCTCTAACCCAAGGTTTAAAAACACAAGCCCATCTGATGTCAAAAAAGATGAGGACTTTCCAATTGTGAAGCAGGTTGTAGCCTAAAAAAAAAAAGGAAAACATTCCCTTTTTGACAAATCTTCTCTCCAGGAACCAAAAAGGAAAGAAACAGGTCCCGACTGACAGCTCTTTTTGAGCTCTGTTGAGAATGACAGGAGACGTGATTTCTCAAATCCTCACTAAGGAGGGAGGCCCCTTTGTTCCTCCCATAACAAATCTGATGTGCAAGGGAGCCCCACTGGAAAGCCCTCATGTGTACAAATTCTCCCCAGCCTTAATGCGTAATCTCTGTACTCTCTTAGGTCCTGTATTCATATCTCCAAGACACTGCTTCATGGAGGATCACAGACAATGTAAAGCAGCTAAGTTCAAGATAGCAGCACTGGCAGGCACCCACAAGTCAGACAAAGAGCCAGCGCAGACTGGAGAGATGGCTGTCCTTAAAGTGTTAGCTACATAAGCTTAAGAGCATAGTGAGAACTTTGGTTTCTTTAAAAACCCAGTAACTAACTAACGTCATGTGATTACGTGTTTGTTTTAATCCCACGTGTGGGATATGTGCTGCTTCAGGTTGCCCACAGACGATCACTATGATTTGTCTCGTGCTTTAGGAGAGGCGTGATTATCCTGCAGACAGTTTACTCTCCAAATTAAGGAAGTGGCTCTCCAAATTCAGATCTACATATTTGGGGGCTGGAGAGAGGGCTCAGCGGTTAGGAGCACTGACTGCTCTTCCAGAGGTCCTGCGATCAATTCCCAGCAACCACACAGTGGCTTGCAACCATCTGTAATGGGAGCTGGCGCCCTCTCCTGGTGTGCCTGAAGACTTGTACAGTGTATTCATACAAAAAAGTAAAATAAATAAATAAATCTAAAAAAAAATCTACATATTTAAAATGTTGTCATAGTTCTTTGTGACTTAAACAGAATAAAAGAAACCTGGGCACTCTTGAGAGGTTACAAATGTGAGGGCCTCAGAGCAGCCATGGAGGCTGATGTTCCCCCTGCTGTGGTTCCTGCAGCAGCTGATGCTCCTCGTCCCTGCTGCTGTGCTCTGTCAGATGCTCTGGAGCAAAGAGATGAGAAGAAGTTAGGTCGGCCAGCCGGTAGTGGCACACTCCTTTAATCCCAGCCCTTGGGAGGCAGAGGCAGGTGGATTTCTGAGTTCGAGGCCAGCCTGGTCTAAAAAGTGAGTTCCAGGACAGCCAGGGCTATACAGAGGAAAAAAAAAGTTAGATATCCTGAAAACAACCAAGATTGGACTTGCCCTAGGAATTGGCCCTTTAAGTGTTGATAAAAGCACTTTAATCAGCAGGAAGCAGACTAAGGAAATATATGCCCTTTTCCCTCTAACCTTCTGTCTCTTCTGCCTAGTGTTGTGAGTTGGAAAGGATTAGGGTTTACAGTGGAGAAGGGTTATAGAGGTAAGAACCGAATAAAGTAGCCAAAGAGTATGGCTACGTAAGGGTCTGAGTTCAGGTCCCCAGTGCCTACATGAAAAACTGGTTGATGCAGCCTGTGATCCATAAATAGGGGAGTCAGAGGCAGGAGGATGCCTAGGATCCACTGGACAGCCAGTTTAGCTGAACTGGCAAGCTCCAGACCTGTGAGAATCTCTGCCTTAAAAAAATAAGACAATAGTAAATATAAACCTTAAATAAGGGGTTAGAGAGATGGCTCAGTGGGTAAGAACACTGACTGCTCTTCCAGAGGTCCTGAGTTCAAATCTCAGCAACCACATGGTGGCTCACAACCATCCCTAATGAGATCTGACGTCCTCTTCTGGTGTATCTGAAGACAGCTACAGTGTACTTACATATAATAATAAATAAACCTTTAAAGAAAAACTTAAGTAAACCTTTGACCCCCACAAAACTATAAACGTGTTTACATGTATATGAACACATGCTAACAGCATAAGTGGTGACATCACTGTCTCCCTGTCCAATTTCAGGGTTTTCACCCTGACCAGGTCTTACGGAAAACGACTTGCAGATACTGATGCTCAGAAAACATGTGCTTACATAGAGCTAGGATGATGGGACTCCAACGTGGAAAAGAAGGTATCACAGAAGGAAGCCTCAGGCAATGTTCCCACACTAGCTGCATGGGGAGGCTACTCTGCTGGGGTTTGGTAGACAGGTGGCTCTCCAAATTAAGATCCCCTGAGCCGGGCGTGGTGGCGCACGCCTTTAATCCCAGCACTCGGGAGGCAGAGGCAGGCGGATTTCTGAGTTCGAGGCCAGCCTGGTCTACAAAGTGAGTTCCAGGACAGCCAGGGCTATACAGAGAAACCCTGTCTCGAAAAACCAAAAAAAAAAAAAAAAAAAAGAAAGCAAATTAAGATCCCCATATTTACAATTTTGTCATAGTTCTGTGCGACTTAAACAAAATAAAAGCGCTTCAAAATTAAAATGGGTCATTGCCTGTTTTCAGGAACAGTATGATCCGGTCCCTTCTCTTTAAGAAGGTATCTGGTGGGCAGATTTAGGACAGAAGTCTGGTTCCAATTTCAGCTATTTGTTTTGAGATAGAGTTTGGCTATTGTGGTGGCCTGAGTGAGAATGGACTCCATAGGCTTAGCTGTTTGAATGTTTGCTGTCAGGTTAGTGGAACTGTTTGGGAAGGATCAAGAGGACTGACCATGCTGGAGGAGGTGTGGCTTGTTGGAAGAGGTGTGGCTTGTTGGAGGAGGTGTGGGCCTGCTGGAGGAGGTGTCCTAGCACCCGTGTCAGATGTCTCACGACACCTGTAACTCCAGCTCCAGGGGATTGGACACCTTCTCCTGGCTTCTGCGGACATCTGCACATGTGGAGTGCATACACACATGCATAAATAAAAGAACAAGTCTTAAAAACTTTTTTCTTCTTACTCTCCTGTGTCCCTGGTTTCTGTTTGTTTAGATGGTTCTGGTTTTTGAGACTGAGTCTCACTGTGACTATTTTTAATCAGCTCGTTGTCTTTTATTCTAGACCTTTCTGGTTACAGTGAAGCAAAGATAAATGCAGACTTCTCCAGACTTCTATCACTACCTGCTATGGTGTGTATATGCTTGGCACAGTGAAGGGCACTATTTGGAGGTGTGGCCCTACTGTGGGCATAGGGCTTTAAAAACCTAATCCTTGCTGCCTGGAAGCCAGTCTTCTCCTATCAGCCTTCAGATGAAGATGTAGAACTCTCAGCTCCTCCTGTACCATGCTTGCCTGGATGCTGCCATGTTCCTTCCTTGATGATAATGAACTGAACCTCTGAATCTGTAAGCCAGCCCCAGTTAAATGTAGTCCTTATAAGAGTTGCTTTGGTCATGGTGTCTGTTCACAGCAGTAAAACCCTAACTAAGACACTACCTCTATTCTCAAAAGAACAGAAAGCATTTGTTAGAAAAAAGTTACACATGGTGGGGCATCCCTGTTATTCCAGTGCTAGGAAAGCTGAGGCAGGAGAACTAAGACTTCACAGCCAGCCTTGGCTACAGTGAGAGACCCCCATCTCAAAAGAAGAAAGGCTCAGAATATAGGCAAATATGTCCAGCATGGGTCCCAGATCTCACCCTAGAACCACAACAAACACACACTGCAAAACAGTCGCGGAGGACAGGTGGGTCACCAACCATGACCCCACTTTATTTTATAATTTTATCTATGTGTCTGTAGCTGTCTTCAGACACAGCAGAAGAGGATATCAGATCCCATTACAGCCACCATGTGGTTGCTGGGATTTGAACTCAGGACCTCTGGAAGAGTAGTCAGTGCTCTTAACTGCTGAGCCATCTCTCCAGCCCCATAACCCCCATACCCCACACACGTTAAGGCAGCAACAATGCTTTGGAAGCGATGATCCTCTTAAGCTGACCTGGATTTATAGCCAGTCCTCCAGCTTGGGGTTGCATCTGCGGAGACCACACTGTGTGTAAGCAGAGGGCTAGTTTTTTTTTTCCCACAGTTTAGGATGCTCTTTTTAAGGACCGTGAGGCACAGTGCCTGGCACATAAGAACACTTGCCCAGCGCTGGGGAGATGGCTCAGTGGGTGAAGGGCTACACACACATGAGGAGTGGACTTGGACCCCAGAGCCCACAGAAAAGTCAGGCACCGCACACACCTGTAACCCCAGCCGCTGGGAGCTTCAGGGACAGAGGCAAGAGGGTCCCTGGGGTTCACTGACCAGCCAGACTGGCCAAACATTCTGAGAGAGACCCTGTCTCCAAAAATAAGATGGAGCCAGGTGTGGTGGCAAACATCTTAATCCTAGTACCATGGTGAGACTCTGCTTCCAACTGTGTATGTGTGTGTGTGTGTGTGCATGTGTGTGCGTGTGTGTGTGTGTGTGCATGTGTGTGTGTGTATGTGTGTGTGTGTGCATGTATGTGTGTGTGCATGTATGTGTGTGTGCATGTGTGTGTGCATGTGTGTGTGTGCATGTGTGTGTGTGTGCATGTGTGTGTGTGCATGTGTGTGTGTGTGCATGTGTGTGTGTGTGCATGTGTGTATGTGTGTGCATGTGTGTGTGTATACACAAATATAAATACAAATATAAATATATATATATAATTATATTTATGTAAGTATATATGTTTATATTGGTAGCCCACCGACATAGACCAGGCTGGCCTGAAACTCACAGAGATTCTCCTGCCTCCTGAGTGCTTGGATTAAAGACATTCACCACTACACCTAGCCCCCTGTCACCATTCTTGATGACATAGACTGGTGGATCTCTGTAATCTCTGGGCTAGGCTGATCCACATAGTGAGTTCTAGGGCAGCCAGAGCTATATAGTGAGACCCTGCCACAAGACAAAAACCAACCAACCAACCAACAACAACAAAGTTTTAAAAGGACAGACAGAGATAGAGGAAGACTCCTGGCACTGACATTGACATCTGGGTCTCCACATTTGCACACATGAGTGCAACCTGCACCCCCACACAGCCTGAAACCACACCCCCACACAGCCTGAAACCACACACCCACACCCCCACACAGCCTGAAACCACACACCCACACACCCACACAGCCTGAAACCACACACCCACACAGCCTGAAACCACACCCCCACACCCCCACACAGCCTGAAACCACACCCCCACATAGCCTGAAACCACACCCCCACACAGCCTGAACCCACACAGCCTGAACCCACACCCCCACACAGCCTGAACCCACACCCCCACACAACCTGAAACCACACACCCACACACCCACACAGCCTGAAACCACACCCCCACACAGCCTGAACCCACACCCCCACACCCCCACACAGCCTGAACCCACACTCCCACCCTCACCCCACACCCACACAGCCTGAACCCACACCCCCACACCCCCACACAGCCTGAGCCCACACTCCCACACAGCCTGCATCACACACCCTCCCACAATCCTCACACCTCCACACAGCCTGAACCCCACACTCCCACCCTCACCCCACACCCACACAGCCTGCATTCCACACTCTCCTACAACACACCCTCCACCCCCCCACAGCCTGAACCACACACCCACACAGCTTGCACCCCACACACCCACACAGCCTGCACCTCATACCCTCCCACAAATCACACACCCACAAGCTCCACACCTCATACCCCCACACAGCCCACACCCCACACACCCACGCACACCACGCAGCTACTTTATGCACTAACATAGACGTTACTGATTCGCTGTGATCACATCAAGAATGGTGGTGGGAGGGGCAAGCATAGTGGCAATAGCTTTTAATCTCAGCACTTGGGAGGCAGGAGGATCTCTGTGAGTTTGAGGCCAGCCTGGTCTACAGAATGAGCTCCAGGCCAGCCAGAATTACAGACTGAGAACCTGTCACAGAAACAAACAAACAAACAACATGGCATCAAGAGTTTAAAACCAAGCTGGGGAAACTGAGGCAGAGACAGCCAGCCAAACTCTACCTCCTTTAGTTTTGGTACTAAAAGCCAAGTGACCCCATCCCTGGCTGCCTGGCTTGGGAGCCCCCCAAGGCACAGTGCCAGCCACAAAGCCAGGAGTTAATGCTGGATTCTCAGCACCACAGACAAGCATACACATTATCGCTACCCCGTAAGAATATCTTCATTTCCTCTTTGGATTGCCTCCAGAACATGTGGCTCCCTTCTCTTCGGTGTGCCTGGTGTTCTTTGTGTTTTGCCTTTGCTATTAAATTCTAATTTTATTGCGTTTGAGCTGAGGACTAAGGTCTGCGTGGCTATGATCCTGCACCTTTGGAATTTACTGAGATTTATTTTATGGCCCAATTCCTGGTCTGATTTTGAAGTAATTTTTTCCATATGTTCTCAAGAATGTGCAAAAATATGGAGAACTTTGATTTTTGTTACTATTCTCTTTCTCTTCTCCCATCTCAATGTACACACACACATACATAATATATATGTTATAATAGATCATACGAAAATATATGTGGACATATGCATATACTTGTGGTATGTTTATGAAGACTGAGCTTATTAATTACATTTTTGAAACCGTTGCTATCTAGCTTTCTGGGTTTCGTTTTTAAAGATTTATTTATTATTTTTATTTTCCGTGTATGAGTATTTTGCCTATGTAATGTGTATGTGCCTGGACCCTTCAGAAGTCATAGGAGGGCGTTGGATCCCCAAGAACTGGGGTTATAGATAGTTGTGAGCTGCCATGTGGGCGCTGGCAATTGAACCTTTGTCCTCTGGAAGAGCAGCTAGTGCTCTTAACCACCGAGCCATCTCTCCTGCCACATCCCCTGGGTGTTCTCGCCCCAGTGCCGCTCCCGGCTTCCCCTTCCCTTGAGATGCTCTAAGCACATTTCTTGGTTCCTCAGTTTCGTTCTCTCTACCTGCTGCTCTCAGTACCCACAGAAAGCCTAAGGTCCACCACCCACGTCCTTATCTCTGTCTGGAGAAGTCGTAGGAGACACAGGCACAGCAGAAATATGACAGGGCCAGAGGCAGCCCATTCCTACAGCCCCGCAGCTCCGTGAGGATTTCTGGTACCTACAGAAGGCAGTGGCTCAGGGTTGTTGCAGTAAGATGGGCAGCAATAGTGGCACAGGGTTACCCTGGGAAAGAAGCAGGAGCAGGAAGGCTAAGGCCCCTCCCCCAGCCTGGCTCTCTGTAGTGGCATCCAGCTGTTTCCTAGGTTAGACTGGTGAATAGTCCCTCAGCTGGGCCTTGTGGCGTCCCCAGAGGATGCCTATCTTTACTGCTGCAGTTTAGTTCATTTGTGGAACCCCCTCCCTTATTGCCGCTCTTCCTCCCTCCCTCCCACCTTCTGTCTTCTTTTCCCTTCCTTCCTCCCTCCCCCACTTTTCCCTTTTCCTTTCTTTCTTGCCCTTTTCTATGGATGACCCCCAGCCCTGTGCAGGCTAGACAAGTTCCCTTACACTTCTCCCTCCCCTCTCGTTTATTTTTTTACTTCCTTGTATGTGTGTGTGTGTGGTGTGCATGTGTGTGTAGACGGTGCACATCTCTCTGTACATGCGCTGAGGCTAAAATCTATGCGCTCCAGAGATCTTTACAGAGGACTCTTGTTACAGAAGCCTGCTGTGCACGGCGTTTTCATGGGTTCTGGGGATCCGAACACAGATCCTTGTGTGCTTTACTGACCGAGGCATCTCCTAGAATCCTTTCGTTTCCCCTCCAGTACTTTTTCCAACACTGATTTTAGGGAAAGGAAAATACAACTTGTGTTGACTTTGACAAGAGTATCCAGTCATCCCAACTCCTTCCTCGTGTGTCTCTCTCAGCCACCAGGCCACTTCCGCTGAGGTGGGTGTACTCTGTCATCTGCTTGGCATCCTTACAGCACAGACTCCGGTCACTCGGATTGGGCTGTCTTTGCTCTTTTTTAAAACTAAGGTATAATCCACATACCATAAATCTACTCCTTCCATATGCCCAGTTCAGTAATGTCCTGCTTATTCACAAAGTCTCAAGAGCCATTGCCAAAGCGGAGAACATTTGTATCCACCCGAAGAGAAACCTACATCAACAGATGTGGCCGTTCCATACCCCCAGCCAAGGCAGCCACCCATCTCCTTTTTGCTTCTATAGCTCTGTTTGGCTGATTCCCAATGTCTCATAGACGAAGTCACACAATCTAGGGCCTTTGGCTCCTGGCTTCTCTTACCTAGGACAGTGTTTTCAAACCTCATTCTCAATGATGCTAGCTAGTGTGGATGTTTAACCTGTTTTATGACAGAATGGTATCCCATTTGTGAACACAGCATGGGGGAGGTATTTGCATTTGGGGCTCTTATACAAGATGGCGCCTTGGATGTTTGGGTGTGGATGTCTGTACAGACATGTGTTCTCAATACGCTTGTGCATCCAGGCATGGAGTGCTGGGCCATGGGTGGCTGGCTATGCATGGCTCTTCCAGGACATGCTGAGCAGTTTTCCAAGCTGCTGCTCAACTTCACATCCCTGCCAGTAGTGTGTGAGCATTTCTGTCATTGCAAGGGGTGGCCAGCATGTCATTGTTGCCTATCCTGGGTGGGTGTGAAGTGGTATATCATTATGGTTTTGATTTGCATTTCCCTAAAAACAAAGTGAGGCTTCATATTTATGTATATATGTATATGCTTACTGGCTATTTGTATATCTTCTTGGAGGAAGTGTTTTTCCCTCAAAATAAAACCAAACCAAACCAGGGGGCTGGAGAGAGGCACAGACATTAACATTTACTGCTTTCCCAGAGAACCTGGTTTCAATTCCCAGCATCCATGTGGTGACTCACAACCTTCTATATCTCTGATTACGGGGGATCTTTTGACCCTCCCCCCCCATGGCTCTCAGGTATGCATGTGGCATATATACACACATTGCAGGCAAAACACTCAAAAAACATAAAATAAATAAATATAAAATTAAAATTAAAACAGGCTATTTTTCTTGTATTGTTGAGTTGTGAAAGTTCTTCACATAATCTGGATATGAGATGTCTACCAGAGACATAGTTTTAATTTTTTTTTTCTTTTTAGATTGATTTATTTTATGCATACGAGCATTTTGCCTGAATGCATGTGCGTGCACCACATGTATGCCTGGAACCCAGGGAGATTAGAAGAGGGCAAAGGATCCTCTGAAACTGTAGTTTTGGATGGTTGTGAGCTGCTATGTGAGTGCTGCTAACTGAGCCTGGATCCTCTGGAAGAGCAGCATCTAGAGCTCCTAACCACTGAGCCATCTCTCTTGCCCCAGAGAGACACCTTTTATAAATAGTTCTGTCATTGCATAGCCTTGTACTTTCTGGGTGGTGTTATCTGTTGCTGGGTTTTTAATTTGATAAGGACCAAGTCCCTTTTTGCCTCAAGCTTATCACACTGGAAAGTTCCTGCCTACCCAAGGACAGGAGGATTTACTCTTGTGACTTGTACAAGTATTGTCTTTGTCACTCCCTGGTGACTGAAAGTCAAGGTTAATGGGTCCAGAAAGCCTTGACCTCCAGGTGAGACATACTTTGGCTTCAAATGCAAATTGTAAATTCTTGTCAGGTAAGCCCCCCCCCCAGGTCTGTAGGGTCACATTCAATCTTCCCATCCACTGCTCAGTGCTCAGTAAATTTGTGCGGAATGAGCCAATGAATCTGGACAGGATGAACTTCAAGTTGCCACCTAGTTGGTTTAGTGACACAAAATATTTTTTTTCCTACCTACACAATTCTGGCATGTTCAAGTAATAAACAGCTCAGTAAAGAGAGACCAGCAAGATGGCTCAGTTTTTAAAGGGGTCTGTGCTGTGCCCGATGATCCGGGTTCAGTCTCTGCTACCTACATTTTTGAAGGAGAAATCATTCACTATGTAGCCTAGACTGGTCTTGTATTTGTAACATTCCTCCTGCCTTAACCTCCCGGATTATGCTCCGGGATTTTACAGGTGTTCACCAATACCACACCTGGTCAGAATAGTGACTTTTATATAACACATACATTGCTTATTAAGTATATTGACCTATCTCAGACTATGTTTCATATATGCCTGTATCATGTAATGTATATAATCTATTCATATGCATAGTTTAAATATTCTATATTTTATACATTATTGAGCTTTGGGTCTGTCACTTAAAAAAAAACCATTTAACTGCAAATATCCACATTCCATACGATGTAAGAGAGTAAGTCTCAGTTATACAGTTGTGTTCTCTCGTTGGTTTTGTATGTTGCGTGTAGCAGAAGACTACATAATTTCGACTTAAAATAGCTGTTAGTGGGAAAAATGTGCAGTTTCATAAAAGAATGTTTATAATTTGGGGAGTTTTCGATTTTGTTTGCTGTTTGCTTGTTTTGGGGGCTTCTGGGTTTTTGTTTTTGTTTCTTTTTTAAGACAGAGATTTGTTATGTGGCCCAGCTGGCCTCCAATTTATGATCCTCCTGCCTCTGTTTCCAGAGTGCTGGGATTACCGGGTGTTCACTGCCTGGTTATAACATTTATTATTCTAGAAAATATTTTTTATTTTATATTAATGAGTGTTTTCCTGAATGTGTACATGTGTATGTATGTATATATATATATATATGTGTGTGTGTGTGTGTGTGTGTATTGAACACAGTGCCTACAGAGGCCACAGGAAAGTGTCAGGTCCCTTGGAGCAGTAGTTACAGAAGGCTGTGAACCCTTCTGTCATCCCAGCATGTAAGCAGAGGCAGGTGGATCTCTGTGAGTTTGAAGCTAGCCTGGTCTACACAGCCAGCTCTGGGCTAGACAGCACGACTGTTAGGATACTGTTGCAAAAACCCAAACATAAATGAGTTCATCTTTTGACAGGTTCTTACCTGCTGACCCATCTCTCCAGCCCATAATATTTATTTTTTAGAGCATTTTTCATAATCTAAAGAGATAAACTATTTGTGTTTCACAATACCTCTCATCAATTATGGCTGGTTTTAGTATTCAGTTGTGAAATTGCTCTGGAGAAATGTGAATAAAAGCAACAGAATAGATGGAAAGCTTTTTAGGAGTAGGCAGGGGCTTTAGATGCTTAGCTTAACCCCTTTATTTTACAGATATAATATAAAACAGACCCAGGGACATTGGACATCACCAGGTTGAACAAATGCCCAAATCCAAACACTCAAAAACAAACAAACAAAAAAACCCCAAAAAAAAAAAAAAAAAAAAAAAAGCCGGACGTGGTGGCGCACGCCTTTAATCCCAGCACTTGGGAGGCAGAGGCAGGGGGATTTCTGAGTTCGAGGCCAGCCTGGTCTACAAAGTGAGTTCCAGGATAGCCGGGGCTACACAGAGAAACCCTGTCTCAAAAAACCAAAAAAAAAAAAAAAAAAAAAAAAAAAAAAAAAAAACCCAAAGCTTTCAAAGGCTAAAATAAATATTTTATGAGCATATGCAGGGATCCATTTTACATTTAAGCACTATTTGTAAATCTCACACAAAAGACAACTTTCCTGCGAAAATGTTTGTCTGTCCTCCTGTGAGGACAATTATAATATTTCATCACAGTCAATTATAAGAAGCAGTTGAGGGCCTGTGACTTGTGATGACAAAGCCCACTGTGAATACTGACCCCGTCCATCGTCATGCCTATGTTAACGTTAACTATGTCTGGAAGCTTGAGCCTCCTGGCCCAGGGCGGCTGCTTCCTCTCTTTCGCTCTGTCTGCTGGAAAGTAGTGTGAATTCCGCTCGGCTGAGGGGATTCTAATGAGCTGTCAATCTTGCCCCTAAATTGTTTTGACAGCTGCTCCTAGAGAAGAATATATATATAGAGAGGGTGTTCTACGCACCCAGTTTTTGCCTTGCCATGCCTGCCACGACTTTTTCCAGTACGAGACACCCCTAGCTAGGGGCTCTCTCTCTCCAGTCCTAGTGCACCTTGAATGAAGGACTGTTTTAAGATCCAGTCCCCGAAGTACCAGGCTGTGAAGCTTCAGTCTTCTCAGCAGAGGCTCCTTGGCAGTGCTGCCTCTTCAGGTTTGCTGGGTACAGCCCTTCCAGATCTTAGTACAGAGGACAAGTTCGCTTGCAAGTGCTCAGCCTTAAAGATAACCAGGTTAAGAGGATACCATTTATATAATCAAAATGGCAATGCTCTCCTGGATCCAACTCATTGATGTTCTTCTGTTTTTGTTTGTTTTTTGCCACAAGGTCCTAACAGTAACCCTGGCTGGGCCAGAACTGGCTGTGTAGACCAGGCTGGCTTTGGAGTTACAGAGATCCACCTGCCTCTGCTTCCTGAGTGCTGGGATGACACATGTGTGAGAGA
The DNA here is from genome assembly GCF_978045245.1 of Mus caroli. Lineage (NCBI taxonomy): Eukaryota > Metazoa > Chordata > Mammalia > Rodentia > Muridae > Mus > Mus caroli. The sequence continues at coordinate 14,305,228 of NW_028227261.1, forward strand.
CCTCCAATGGTTATTCTAGTTTAGCCATTTGATGGGGGACACTCCTGGGACACAGGACCCGCCCCAATAGGCCAGGGTGAGACTTAGATGGGGCAGGAGAGAGAGAGAGGAGAAGGCGTGAAGTGTGGCACTCTCTTTCTCTCAGATGGATACCAGGAAGTGAACTGCTTTGCTGGACACTACCTGTCTGGGTGGACTCAAAGCTCTGGAATCTCCAAAAGACAGATGCTCAGAGATGACTGGAACTCTCAGATTCACAAAGACAGAAGGCAGAATTGTGGGTGGTTGCCATGGCCTGGCAGAGGGAACTGGAAACTGTCATTTCATGAGTGCAGGGTATCACTTATATAAGATGAAAACATTTCTGGAGCTGGGTGGCTGTAAGAATTAAAAAAAAAAAACAAAAACAAATGGTCGTGATGTCACTGGATTGACACTTAAATAGCCTTAGCTAGTACATTTTATGTTAAATATACTTTGTGACATTTTGAATGTTACTATTTTTAAAATTATTGTATCTTTATTCTTTTCAGATAACTTCACACATCCATACAATGTATCTTGATCGTATTTACTCTGTATGCCTCTCCCCAATTCTTGCCAGGTACACCTCACACCCCCTCCAAACTTCATGTCCCTTTAAAAACATAACCCACAAAGTCTAGTCTGTGGTGCTCATACACTCATGCATGTGATATCATCCACTGGAGGCTGGTTGACCTACCAGGGCCCACATCCCTAAAGAAAACTGACTAACCCTCTCAACTGTCAATGACTCCTTAGCTGTGGTGGGAGCTCCAGTCCCTTGTCCCTCCATCCTGGAATGGTGACTGGCTTGATCTTGTTGTGTAAGTCTTGTGCAGGCAGCCACAGATATGATGACTTCATGAGTGCAACAGTCCTGTCCTGTTATGTCTTGAAGACGCTGGTTTTTTTGTTTGTTTGTTTGGTTGGTTGGTTGGTTTTTCGAGACAGGGTTTCTCTGTGTAGCCCTGGCTATCCTGGAACTCACTTTGTAGACCAGGCTGGCCTCGAACTCAGAAATCCACCTGCCTCTGCCTCCCGAGTGCTGGGATTAAAGGCGTGCGCCACCACGCCCGGCTGAAGACGCTGTTTTACTCTGGCCCTTCTCAATCAACAATTTATTTATTTTATGTATATGAGTACACTGTAGCTGTCTTCAGACACACCAGAAGAGGGCATTGGATCCCATTACAGATGGTTGTGAGCCACCATGTGGTTGTGGTTGCTGGCAATTGAATTCAGGACCTCTGGAAGAGCAATCAGTGCTCTTAACCAATGAGCCATCTCTCCAGCCCTCAATCTCTATTTCTTACAGTCTTTCCATGTCCTCTTCTTCGAAAGTCTGTGAGCCTCAAGGGAAGGAACATGATACAGATGACCCATTTCCGGTTGAGAGTTCCAGTGACACTTATTTCCTGTACTTTAGTTGAATCTGCCTTAGGTGTTGTCCACTGCACAAAGAATCTTCTCGGATGAGTTCTGAGAGCTGCAGTAATCATGGGTAGAGAGATTGGAATTCAGAGGGGAGTTTGATAATATGTCCGTTTAGCAAAATACTAGTAGGTGTTTTACCCCTGGGTCCTATTATCTCCCCAGCCAGGGGTTCTTGGCCCGATTTACAGTACAAACACGTTCCTTCCTAGGTATTGGCCTTAGAGGCAGCTAGAGAGTGACTGGTAATCCCCATAACATTCACACCACCATTGCATCATGGCTACACATTGCCAGGCAGTCTATTGCAGCACAGAGAATTCTCAGCTAGGCGGGGAACGTAGATTCCTCTCCTACCCAAAGGCTGTCAAGGCTCTCTGGTGCTAGAAGATCTGTCTAGAAGCAAGGAAGTGTCTTGATCAGAATCGCTAGATTCCTCCATGACTTGTGACAAAAGCATTTGAAGTCCTCAGTCATTGAGTTTTACCATTAAAACCAAGAGCCAGAGCCTATATTGTTTGGGGGTGGGGGAGGGGCTCAGGAACACACCTGACTAACGTTTTAAGAACACCTGGCCAAGGGCCAGTTTAACAACCTATGGTTTCAGGTGTAAGGTAACTCTTACTGAACACACACACACACATACACACACACACACACACACATGCACATACACAGATACACACATACATCACACACACATACACACACATACATACACACACACACACACATACACACACAAACACACACATACACACACACACACACACACCACATATATGTGGCTTTAAAAGAACACTATGTTTCTATATTGCTTTTTCAAACATCCGTAGTGTTGACTGTCTCTTCTCCTGTACACACCTATCCCTTCCCCTGACAAACACCTCTCCCCAGTTGCCCCTTTTATACCATTTTTTAGAGAGAAAGAGAAAAAGTCTCACTATGTTGCCCAGGCTGGGTCAGCCTCCTTAGCAGCCGAGATTACAGGCAAGCACCTCCATGTCAGCCTCAAACCACCATTTTTTCCTTGCTGGTGTTAAACCCAAGGCCTCCTGCGTGCTAATCAAATACTCTTAACTCTGAGCCACACCCCTAGTCCCCGGAGGTGTTCTCCCAGAATTCTAGAGACTTTTGTACAGAGTATAAGCGAACATATTTGTGATATTAATATTTCATGAGGGGTGAGAACGAAGCAACTTATTTTTTTAAATATTTGTTTATTATTATATTTAAGTACACTGTAGTTGTCTTCAAATGCACCAGAAGAGGGCATCAGATCTCATTACAGATGGTTGTGAGCCACCATGTGGTTGCTGGGATTTGAACTCAGGACCTTTGGAAGAGCATTCAGTGCTCTTAACCACTGAGCCATCTCTCCAGCCCCTCGAAGCAACTTATTGAAGACAAGGTTTATATGGGCATATGATTTATGAAGGATAGGAGTCTGTCATGACAGGCAGGCACAGCGGCAGGGGTCTGATGCTGTGAGCTCACATTCTCAAGCCCAGTCGGGAAGCATAGAGTGGTAAACTAGCCCTGGAGCAAGACTTTTAACCTCAAAGCCTTTTCGCTTCGACATACGTCCTCCAGCAAGAATGTATCTCCTCGTGGTGGCGCACACCTTTAATCCCAGCACTCCGGAGGCAGAGGCAGGCGAATTTCTGAGTTCGAGGCCAGCCTGGTCTTCAAAGTGAGTTCCAGGACAGCCAGGGCTATACAGAGAAACCCTGTCTCGAAAAAACAAAAACAAAAACAAAAACAAAACAAAAAAAAAAAAAAAGAAAAGAAAAGAAAAGAAAAGAAAAGAAAAAAGAATGTACGTCCTAAAGCTCCCCAGGCAGTGCCACTAACTGTGGACCCAGTTTTTATAGACCCAGATCCGTGGAGGGGGTTTCTTATTCCAACCGCCACAGGGAGGGATTAAGAAAAACAAACATGGGCTGGTGAGATGGCTCAGTGAGTAAGAGCACCCACTGCTCTTCCAAAGGTCCTGAATTTGAATCCCAGCAACCACATGGTGGCTCACAACCATCCGTAACCAGATCTGACTCCCTCTTCTGGAGTGTCTGAAGACAGCTACAGTGTACTTACATATAATAAATAAAGAAAAGAAAAGAAAAGAAAAGGAAAGAAAAGAAAAGAAAAGAAAAGAAAAGGAAAGAAAAGAAAAGAAAACAAACATGAAAAATGCAAAGAGCTCTTAAGGTGGGAAAATAATAAAAAGTGGAATATATATATTGGATGAGTCTGGGCTCCATATTCCAGCCAAGCAGAAACATCTCAAGGTGAGGCAGGAAAATCAAGTGTAGTTATCCAGGACAGTTTTGCAAACAGTTGTGGTATTTATAGCCAGATATTCCTATGATAAGGAAGATGTTTTTCTGTACCAAGTAGAATGTTTGTTTAGCAACCTCTCTGTCCATGTCTGACTAGAGGCCACACCTGCTCTCTAGTCAATGATGACACTGCTGCTGTTGCACATGCAAAGTGTCCCCTGAAGGTTAGAAGTCTCACCCAGCTTCACAATGAAAGTTAGTCAGGGGCCCACAGGGGCTGGTGTCAGTGCCTACGAATTCCCACTCTGGTGTTTCAGCCCAGACAGGCGCTGCCTTGCCTATAACACTTGTATGGTTGCCTTATGTTGTTGAAGTGACCTTTGTGACACCTTCTTCTTCTTCTTCTTCTTCTTCTTCTTCTTCTTCTTCTTCTTCTTCTTCTTCTTCTTCTTCTTCTTTTTCAAGACAGGGTTTCTCTGTGTAGCCCTGGCTGTCCTGGAACTCACCAGGCTGGCTTCGAACTCAGAAATCCGCCTGCCTCTGCCTCCTAAGTGCTGGGATCAAAGGCATGCTCCACCACGCCTGGCTTGTGACACATTCTTATCAAGACTGCCAAAGAATTCCTATTTCTGTGGGTAGTCCAAGAATCCTTATAAGGAAATCAGAGCTTCAATCCTTTGGGCAGAGTGAAGGACGGAAGAAACAAGAATTTAAGGCATCTTACGCCCAGTAGGGGACTGAATCTAGCTAATCCAGCACCCTACTGCTGAGCACCAGCCCAGCTATGGCTGTGACTATGACTAAACAGGGTGCTGGAGAAATGGCTCAGCAGTTAAGAGCACTGACTGCTCTTCCAAAGGTCCTGAGTTCAAATCCCAGCAACCACGTGGTGGCTCACAACCATCTGTAATGGGGTCTGATGTCCTCTTCTGGTGTGTCTGAAGACAGCTATGATGTACTCATACATATAAATAATATAAATAAATAAATGTTTAAATGACAAAACAGAGCACTGTGTTTACCACTCAGCAGTGTCTATGTGGAAGACCTGTGCCTGTCACTCACACACAGTGAAGATGGGATGGGATTGTTTTTCTCTCCTGGGCTTAAGATACCTTTGGGGTATAAGACAGGCATGTTCAGGAATTGCACCACAGCAGACAGACAGCACACAGGTAGTTGCAGATGCAGGTGTTGTAATGAGATCACAGAAAGAAGAAATGACACACATGGGTTCTATTTCTGGGTTAGAAAGTGCCTTCCATGGGGCTGGAGAGATGGCTCAGCGGTTAAGAGCACTTACTGTTCTTCCAGAGGCCCTGATTTCAATTCCCAGCAGCCACATGGTGGCTCACAACCATCTGTAATGAGATCCAATGCCCTCTTCTGGTGTGTATGAAGACAGTTACAGTGTACTCATATATATTAAATAAATATTAAAAGAAGAAGAAGAAGAAGAGGAGGAGGAGAAGGAGGAAGAGGAAGAGGAGGAAGAGGAGGAAGAGGAAGAAGAAAAAGAAAATGTCTTCCAACATTCATGTACTTAGTGGCCTCAGAATGTGACTTTTCAATAGACTCTTTGCAGATATAACTCGTGGAGACCATCCTCATCTAGGGTGAACCTCAAATACAGTGGCTGGTATTCTTTTTTTTTTTTTTTTTTGGGGGGGGGGTTTCGGGACAGAGTTTGTCTGTGTAGTCCTGGCTGTCCTGGAACTCACTCTGTAGACCAGGCTGGCCTCAAACTCAGAAATTCACCTGCCTCTGCCTCCTGAGTGCTGGGATTAAAGGTATGCGCCACCACGCCCGGCAGTGGCTGATATTCTTTCAGTGAAGGCAGAGGCTCTGAAATGATGCAGTCCACACGCTGAGAAGTACAGAGGCAAACCCAGGATTTGGCGAGAGGCATGTAACTGGTTATCCCTTTGAACCCTCAGAAGGACCTAGCCCTACCCATGCCTGCAGAATGGTGAGAGAACCCTGCAAATGGCTTTAACTCAGCAACTTTGTAATACTGTATTGTGTACAAAAGCCACAACACTAAGGAAGATTTCACCCAGTAGCTGGCTTCTAAGTAAGAAAGACAAACTGTGGATGCAGAATAGAAATTGTAATGGGAGACACTCAGAAAAACAGCAAAAAAACCAAAACATACTAAAACAAAAACCAAAACCAAACAAACAAAACCAAAAAACCAAAAAAACATGCATTTCCAAAGCGTGGGGCTCTAGAGACAGCAGACATCATTTTTGCAGCAGTGGTGCCCTGTGTAGAGATGGTTTATGCTGAAGATGTGTTTAAAAAACAAAAGGACCAGTAGGTAGAGGACGGGTCATCTTGTGTGCAGTTAACCCCTCATATGCAGAAAGCACAGCTCCCATCCCAGGGAAGAAAACTCACCTCCCCATGTGGCCACCTCTGTGTGGCCTGTGGATTTGTGCACCTGATTTATTTCCCGCTTCCTCCCACACTGCTGCCGTTTCTAGCTGAAAACATTTCACTTCGCCTTTGTTACCAGCGGGTATGTTTTATTCATGCTGTCGTGGTGGTGTGTTAGTGAATTAATTCTGCAACCGGAGGACTGCAGAGATGGAACCTTCCCTTTGTGAGCTGGGGAGCAGACAACGAGGGCCTTTGAGCTCTGCACACTGTGGCTTCTGAGAAGGAAGGGAAGAAGGCTGCTTAGGGGCTGCTGTGTGGGAACAGCACGGGGCCTCTTAACTCATTCATGAAAGTGTTTGGCTCAAAGGCTGCAAAGGAAAAATGAAGAACCTGACATCTGGCTTCATTTGGGATAAGATAAGATTATTCTTGCTAGAATTGTTATTTCATCATGTTGGACTTGTTCTTTTTTTTTAATTATTTAAAAAATATATATTTATTTTATTATTTATGTGTATACATGTTTTGCCTGCACACATGTCTGTGCATGCCTGGTATCTGCAGAGGCCCCAAGAGGGCATCAGATCCCCTGGGACTGGAGTTATTGTGAGCTGCCATGTTGGTGCTGGGAATTGAACTCTGGTCTTTGAAAGGAAAGACAGTGCTCTTAAACGTCAGGCCATCTCTCTAGTCCTCCTCTTCTTTTTGGTGGTAGTGGGGCTGCCCGTGAGTTGGGGTGTGGTGGACATGCCTATAATTCTAGAGACAGAGGCAGGAGTAGTAGGTCCTCTCCAGCCACTTAGTAAGGTTGAAGCCAGCCTAGACAGTAGGAGCTTGTCTCAAACAAAACAAAACAGCAAAGCAAAGCAAAGCAAAGCAAAGCAAAGCAAAGCAAAGCAAAGCAAAGCAAAGCAAAGCAAAGCAAAAGCAAAGCAAAGCAAAGCAAAGCAAAGCAAAGCAAAGCAAAGCAAAGCAAAAGCAAAGCAAAGCAAAACAAAGTAAGACAGGCAGGAGGCTGGCTGAGTTGATAAAGTACTTGCCAAAGCAGAGGGAGGATTAGAGTTTGTATCAGCAGCAGGCATGTAAGTCGTGGGTGACTACAACAGTCCACCAAAAATCCCAGTGCCCTGGAGGCTGAGACAGGATTAGCTGCCAGCTAAACTTGCTGAATAGTTCTAGCTGAATACTAGCTTCAGGTTTAGTGAGAGACTCTACGTTAGTAAATAAAGTGGAGAGCAATCAAGAAAGACACCTGATGCCAGCCTCTGACCTCCACATGCAAACCACATAATATACCACGTACACACACACATGTAAAAGACACCCTCCCCTATAAGCTGGCTCTCAAGGAACATGACAATAGGGTGAGGGTGCGGTTCCAAGCTCTGACTGTGCTGTAAGCTGCTTTTGCTAAGTCCAGTCCTCTAGCCTCAACTTCACGTTCTTGCAGAGCTGGGACAGTGTCTCAGTCTCCTGTGCCCTGATGCTCCTTCATGACCGGAAGCATAGTGAACAGTGGACACATTCTGGACTTTGACACCACACAGGTCCTCAGCTCTGCCTGCAGCTTGCCACTAGCTATCTGTCAGCAATGACTCTCAGCTTCAGCCTCTTTGGTAACTGGCAGCTGTCAATGCTGTGGCCAGGCTGACCCAGTGTCAGAGCGGGGTTGATTGATGCTCGGTGCAGATGACTTCTTCCATCCCTCTGCCCATTGTTCAGCTTCACCACTGTGAGTAGCAGCTGTGTGGTGAGGCTGTAGCAGTTTTCTTATGAGACCATGTAGCTTGTTTGTCACACATCCAGGTGCATCCCAGCTTTGGAGTTCATTCATTTTAACTAAGAAGCATCCAGAAGATGAGCTTCACATCTTTTGGTGGCTCGTGTGATTTGTGTAAGATATCATTCTTGCTTGAATAAAGGATGTGGCAGAGGGGTGGAGAATGAGAATGGCAAAGTCACCAAACCAAGGAGACACTGCTTCTTGTTGAAAAGTAGTTCATATCCACCAGAGAAGAGATTCTGTTTTTGTTTCATTTTGTTGTTCTTTTTTTTTTTTTTTTTTTTTTTTTGGTTTTTCGAGACAGGGTTTCTCTGTGTAGCCCTGGCTGTCCTGGAACTCACTTTGTAGACCAGGCTGGCCTCAAACTCAGAAATCCGCCTGCCTCTGCCTCCCGAGTGCTGGGATTAAAGGCGTAAGCCACCACGCCCGGCTCATTTTGTTGTTCTTAAGGAGAGCAGCCGATTCATTACCGGGACGGGTGAAGTCATGAGACAGTTTCCTCAGATCCTGGGCCCACTTCTGTTCTTTGCAAAGCTGTTCTCGTTCAGGGAGAACATTTAGGATGCTCAGGCTCTTTTGATGCAGATGCTGTTTTATACTTTGCCATGCCAGGGAGTGAGCCTAGGCCAGGGATTGCACTTGCTAGGAAGGGCTCACTAGATTGCCTGGTCCATCCTTGTACTTCCCCATGTAGCCTAAGATGTCCTTGAACTCAGGTTCTTCCTGTTTTGGCCTCCCATATAGCTATGCTTGTAGGCTTATGTCATCAGTCCTAGCACTCTTTATGCATAGACAGACAGACAGACAGACAGACAGACAGACAGACAGACACACTTCTCTTACCTACTCCAAGTCTTGAATATCTTAGAGGAAGCATGGTGATCTCGAACATGACAGTTGATAATTGTGATTGAATGGGCCATCAAGACAATATTTACCTTAGAAATAAATTATGCTTGAGAATGTGTATGTGTGCAGGCAACACACACACACACACACACACACACACACACACACACGCAGAGTTGCCTACAATGGCTACTGGTCTGGTCTAGCTTTCAAGTGTGTGTGTGTGCGTGTCTATGCACGTATGTGCACCAAGGATGAATGAGGTGGTTGCTTTCTATGGAACTGAACTGTCCAAGTTAAAAACCTGGTTTCATTTTTTTTTTTTTAAATTTTAATAAGATTTATTTATTGTTATATGTAAGTACACTGTACTATCTTCAGACACATCAGAAGAGGGTGTCAAATCTCTCTCTCTCTTTTTTAATCCTTCCCCCCCTCTTTTTTTTTAAATCCCTCCCCGTGTCAGATCTCTCTACGGATGGTTGTGAGCCACCATGTGGTTGCTGGGATTTGAACTCAGGACCTTTGGAAGAACAGTCAGTGCTCTTAATCACTGAGCCATCTCTCCAGCCCCTGGCTTCATTTCTTTAACTGGGCAATGTCTTCATCCACACTGGCCTTAGTTCCCACAGCTGTACATGCTCTCAACACACACAGCTATGATGAATGGGACATAATCCATGTACAATGTCTATAACATCTAGTAGGGAATAAGTATTGTCATTCAGGGAGTCTTAAGTCCACTTACATTGTCCCTGATACTGTAGTTTAAAGTCTTTGGTACTAGCTATAAAGTTTTTAATCTTTTTTTTTTTTTTCTTTTTTTTCAAGGCAGGGTTTCTCTGTGACGCCCTGGCTGTCCTGGAACTCACTCTGTAGACCAGGCTGGTCTCGAACTCAGAAAACCACCTGGCTCTGCCTCCCAAGTGCTGGGATTAAAAGCATGCGCCACCACTGCCCCACTAAATTTTTAATCTTTTAAGGGGCAATTCTATAGAAATTGCTGTGGTTTTGATTACAATCACATTTTTTTAAAAAAAAATACAATGTCTTGGTTATACATAACTGCTTATCTCTATCCATTTTGAGAGTCAGGGAGATGCCATTTTTTCCCCATAAGAATTATCTATTTAGTGCTTAGACGACATTGCTCTGGGTTTTGAGTGTAGCATGTGCCATGGTAACACATGATGTGTGCATAAGTGGCCAGGGCTGAGCCAGGTGACTTGTGCAACATAGAATTTCATTCATGTTGCAGACTTTGATAGTGTGTTGTATACGTCTGTCTTCTAATAAACAGACCACAATTTCTGATTAAAGCATCTCTATTCTTGCCCTCCTTCATTAGCAAGGCATTTCATCATTTCAAAGAAGGAAAACAGGAGTATTTAGTATACCGCACAGCTAATCATCACTAATGAAATTTCACTGTAATCTCCGTAGCCTTTGTCTTTTTTTAATTGAACAGATGAACTATAAAGTGGGTCGTTCAGTCTGGGAAGTATCACAGTTTAGAGAATTGAAACAGGTCCAAACAAAATACACAGATTAAAAGTACACAATGGTTGGTTAGAGGTGGTATTTAGAAGGACCGAAGATTCACTCAGTGTGGTAGGCTAAATAATCGTTACTAAGCATCTGACCTCAACTCGATCCCTCGAATTCTCAAGTATTACCTCATGTGGAACTTCTGTTGTTATGACTCAGCAATGAAGAGATGAACTGTGGTTTAGCTGGGTATCCTCAGTGCAACTGTGTAGATTACGAAAGAACAGAGGGAAATTTCACTACCTACAGAGGAGAAAGTGATGTGAAGATGAAGAGAGTGTAATGATGTTGGCCTTGAAGAGTTGAGTGGCATAGTGACAAGCCAAGGCATGTTGGCAGTCACCAGAAGCTGGAAGAAGGAAACAGTCTCCCCAGAGACCTCAGAGGAAGTGTGGTCCTACCGACACCTTAGCTTGAGTCTAGTGATAACTGATTTGGACTCTAGCCTCTACATTTGCAGGAGATTAAATTTCTGCTGTTTTAAGACATCAAATCTGAAACAGTTGCCCCAGGGGAAAAAGGCAGTCATATCAGATTAAAGACAGGAAGAGCAGCCACTGACTTCTTGGAATGGTGTTCTCTGGTTTTACTGTGTTATGTTTTGATTTGACAAAAATCGAAATCCCCTATATTTCCTTTTGCATTCTATTGGATGCCAGGGGGTGTGTAGATTTTCTTTTAAAATGATGACTATGGCAGTTTGGTGGTAGATGAGGTGGTGGTCTCCCTTTTGCTCCCACGCTACCTCAGATGGTTTTGATGCATATACTTAGTAAGTAAGGTGTTAATCAAATAAAGAGTGCAAATTCCAGTGGCAGCCTGTACCATAATAGTATAGATTCTAGTGACAAGGTCGCATGTATCTCTTAGGTTTATAAACTCTTCCTTGACTAGTGAGAGACATAAGCAAACATTTGAGGTTTTATTTCCTTTCTCCACAGGCTCTGTGGTGGATCCGGACCTTGACAACACTTGACATTGTCCTCACCTGTCAACAGTACTGATGAGATAATCACCATGTCACCAATCCTTTACAGAGTATACCACAATCCATGTTGATCCACGTACTTTCTAAACAACAGGCACGTTTGATGAACTTGTCTGGTGTTTCCAAAGTTTTGGAGGCACATTTGAACATAATACATTATCTATTCTTCAGATCCTTTTCTCAGGGGACTAATACGGCCCACTACATTTTAGATTTTTTTTTTTCCTTTCTTCTCAGAGGATAGCTTTATCTTGAAGTACTCATGGCTCTGGGTACCATCTAGATGTGACAAGTAACTTTCATCTCTCCACAACTTCAGATTGATTGTCAACTGTGTTCTCCGTCAAACCTCTTTTCTGGGATGTCAGAAATGGTCTCCAGTTCAACCCAATCCATCTCCAGCTCACTTGTTTGTAAAATAGTGATGCAGTTCCTAAGGGCAAGATGAAGGCCATGCTGGGTACCACAGAGCCCTGGCACTGACCTAGGCCCATAGCTGGCAGTTAGCAAATGCCTCCTGGTAAAGGATGAATACAGCCGCTCAGTTGCATCTGCTTTGCTGAAGTTTCGGGTTTGTGTGTGTGTGTGTGTCTATATTGGTCCTTTGCACACCATTTAAACGGTCTATTTGCCTGGCAGAGGTCTAGTGAGTGGCCTTCAGAGTGGATTCTGCTTTTGTTTTTCTAGAAACAAGGTCTAAGGGTGTGGTCCTGCCTTCCTGGAATTCACTATGTAGCTCTGGCTGCTTCTGCCTCGAGTTTGGGGATTAAAGTGTGCGCCACCACGCCTGTCAGCTGCGATCGTCTGAAGTAGGGTGGCTTCTCTGCCCAACTCTGAGTTTCTCAGCCCTAACTCTATAGTGGTCAAGCTGGCCCGGCCATGGCGACCGCGGGCTTCCCTTCGAGGTAATAACGCTCTGGGACGAGCGGCGAGCCCGTGATTGACAGAAAGGACCACACAGTCCGCCAGGGTCACGCCTGACCGTCGTGTTGAGCTCCTCGGGGTCGCAGGCCACGAGCTACGCGCGGGGTCGGGGTCGGGGGTTGTGGGCGCCGTGCCGACGTCACTTCCGGCCGGAGCCAAGATGGCGGCGGCGCGGCCGCGGGCGCCAGAGCGACGGCGGCGGCTGCGGCTCTGGGCTCGCTGAAGCGTTGGCACGTCGCACTCTGGTGAGGAGCGGCGGAGCCGGGGAGGGCGGAAGGGCCTCGGGGGAATGTCCCTGGGTGTCAGTGAGGAGTGTGGCCACCGCGGCGGGGGCGACCGGGCCGGGCGCTAGGGGGACTGCGGGGCGGGCTGACGCGCCCCCTTCGAGCTTCCTCCGAACGGCCGGGAACCGGTGGCTGGCGCTGGCGCTGGCGCCGACGCGAGGCGGCGCGAAGGCTCCCGCTCGGCGGCTCTTAAGTCCCCGCGGCCAAGTTTTGGGTCCGTTTGGTGACGGCGCGGCGGACTCGGGGTGCGTGGCTGCGGGGTCGGCGGGGAGCGCACGTGGGCCCCGGGCGGTCCCCATCCGCAGGGCTGCGCTGATCTCTGCTCTTTTGTGTCCCGGGTTGAATGTGCGAGCGCATCTGCAATCCTCGAGTTGGTTCTGTGCCTCGAGCCTTTGTGTTTTTCACCCCCGTATAGTTTCCGTGTGCTCTAAACCTGGCAGTGGTCTCCCCGAGTGTCCCCATCGACCCACTGGTGCATACGTGCATGTGTCACAGGTGTGCGCTAACATACATAGGACTGGTTTGCGTTCGTCAAAAAGATCCACCTACGATGTCTCCCAGGGTGACGAGTGAGACACGAAATAGACCTTAACAGGTCAGTGTTCTTCCACGATCCACGCGTGAAGCACCGGCCAATGGCCTAGCACTTACCGTTAGGTCGGGCCTCGAGCTGGGGAAACAATCCCACAGATCGCCGGGAAGCCCCGTTGCCTCTTACTACCCAGCTGGAATTTACACTAGAGAAATGGGGTCTCCCCCCACCCCCGCGTTTCATGTATTGAGGATTTGGGTGTATTTGACACGTGAACTGCCTTTTGCCAAATTCCAGTGCCTTGCCCTTAGGACCCTTTAATGAAACATGGGAATGTTTGTTTCTAGTACACGGTGTCCCCAGAACATGACTAAAAATGTATCTCAAAGTTTTTTTTTGTTTACTTCGGGGTTATTCTTTAAAGTAATATATACAGCAAAGACAACTTCCCAATGTTTTTTGTTTGTTTGTTTGTTTTTTACCTACAATAGCACAGACTACAGTTTGATCATTCTGCCCACGATGATATTAGAAAAGAGGTTTTAGGATATTAAGAGGAGGAACTGAGAGACATTATTCTGTTGTTTTCCTGTTCTATAGAGTTCTGTTTTTGAGATTGCACGCAGCTGCCACCCTCCAAGCTCTCTTACACACACTTTATTTGATGAAATTTCTTTTTCATGAGCAATCTCGCCATAGCTTTGAAGACCTTCAGAGATCATTTTAAGCCCCCTTTATTCCAAGCCATGGGAAGAGAGCTGTAAATCCATTGTTGGAAGCAACACTCAGCTGCATTTGGTGTTATTTCAGGGCTCGACCCTCCCCCCCCCCCAAAAAAAAAAAAAAAAAAAAAAAGAAAAGCTGTCGATGCATTTACAAAGTTCTTAGAACCAGGGATATAATGAGAATGCTCAATGAATGTTCGCTGTTTGTTGATGGAAGACTTGGCTTCATTGAGGTTTGAGGTGGTTTGTTTCAAATTTTCTATGCAGTGCTCCGGATAAGAAGGTGTAACTTTGTAATAATGTATTAGCTCTGTAAGCACAAAGCAGCAAAACAGTCGCACTGAAAGACAGTTGGAAAACAGAGGCGCACAAAGAAGGAATAGAAACCGCCTGTAAACTTCCGCCTCCTCAGATAGCCATTGTTAACATTGTAGCAGATTGTCACTAGTCCCTCATGGTGTGCCTGCTTGTATTTCTTTATTCACATATATTCATTTATAGAAGCATCCACTTCTGTATAACAGTTTATAGAGAATTGATATGTTGTGTATATCGATGAGGCTTGTCTTCCGTCTTCCATTATGCTGTTGTGTGTTTCTATGTCTTTAACTGTTCTTCAATTTGATGTTTAATGGCTGTCTGATATGTGGATGGGCCATCATTCATCAACCAATCCCACATTGATTTGTAAGTCTTCTAAAGTCTGACATTTCATTAATTTTCGGAAGTTTTTTCTCTGTGATGAATTTTAAAATTCTGCGACTATTTAAGATGTGAAAACTGGAAAATCTGCTTTTGTAGTGTCTGATGATACATTTTTTTTTTTTTTTTTTTTTGTTTCAGCTACCTAAGAAGTAACCTCCCTGTTTTCTCTGTGGTGTCTGTAGCTCACACATATCTGCACACAGTTTCTTTTGATGATTATTTTACACTGGCTATTTATTTATTCATGGGATTTTTTTTTCCTTTTTTCAGAATGCTGATATCTTTTCAACTTTAGATCTAACTTAGACCCCTTTCAGGGGTGTGTTAAATCACAGGCTCCAGGGTGGAGGGCACTGTGGAGTATTTGCTGTTTTCATGTCTTCTGATTAGTTTCCTGTTAGTTTTAATATATGTACAGGGGAAAACCCAACAGCAAATATGCAGCTTTCACTAGCAAACTCCATAGTGGAAGTGTATCTGGGCCTTGAGGGGATACGTCAAACCTGCATGCAGAGAGCATCTGCAGGGAATGCTGCATGTCAGACCTGCATGCAGAGAGCATCTGCAGGGAATGCTGCATGTCAGACCTGCATGCAGAGAGCATCTGCAGGGAATCTGCAGGGAATGCTGGATGCAAACGGGACATCACCTGCTGACATCTGCTGAGCACTTCTGCTCCTGCTGCATTTAGGGCTTCATAGTTTGATTGCTGCCTATTAGCAGTCACAGTGTTTGGGATTGGGCCTGGTGTCATGTCCTAGTGCTTGCCTTTTGCAGTTAGAAATTTTTAGTTAGAGCTATAAAAAATGATTTTCTTAGAGCAGGTCAGGGGAAACTGGAGTCTGTTGGTAGGGATAGCATGGTGAGTTACAATAAAATGTTCCTCAGCCACTCTACTGCTGATGTGTGGACTGGATTAGTTTTCGTGGGGGTGTCACTCTTGTCCATGGTGGAATGCTTAGCAGCTCTCCTCATCCACCCACAAGTGGCAGTGGCCCCTCCTTTAGTTATGACCAGCTGTGAAGTCACCAGACATTGCCATGGAGGGACAAAATGGTATGATTCTAAACTACCTCATTAAATGAAACTTCCTTTGTTGGGTGGTTGAATCACAGAAGCAGCTGTGGTGTCTCCAAGAACTCTGAGGATAGATGCAATGGGTTATACCTTGAAGAAGGGAATTGTCTTCCCATCCAAATTTCTTCTAGCTTTTGCTTTTGTGGTTATAGAGTTCAATGTTCAACTCTCTGTAGTTGAACATTGACGTCCTTTTATGGGAAGAAACATGGCAATGTGAGGTAGGCTGGAGATTATAATGTTTTCATGACATGGGATCAGCATTCCCAGTATGCAGATTAAATTATTATAAAATTTAAATACATTTGCATAGAGTGGATGCATAATTTAACTATTTGGTCCATGATGCTGAATAGCACAGAAATAACTCTTCCAGAAAATGAGACTTGAAGCAACTCTTTGAAGATTGGCTAAACTGTACTTTTCTAAACTACTTTTTTCCTTCTTTTTTTTAAAACAAGCAAACAAAAAAACCCCTAAAAGAACCAGTTGGGGTTATGCACTGAAGCTTGTCCTAAGGAAAGAAGGCTTACTTTTGAAATGCTTAGTTTAATGCATCTTCGTGGAAAACATGTCATTGAAGTACTTTCCGCTGGGGGAGAAAATATGCCTCCTAATCTTTATTTCTAATTATTCTAAGTAGAGACTGTATTGGTTGTGGTTCGTATCTGTTTGTTTTGGCTGTGAAATACTATTGAGAATGCACCATTAAATACAACATGTGAAAAAAAAATCTGCTATTGGAACCATATTTGGTAACGAGTGGTTTTACTTACAGGAATATCTAAATGATTTCAGTGCAATAAAGGAATGCTTTTCCTTTCTACCCCACCTCCCTGGAGTATGCACAGAGCCCTTGTGTATAGTAAACCTGGTAATTGCAATGGTAAAAGCATGTGTGTGTTCCCTTAATTCCGTGTAGTATTTACTAGTGGCGTCTTGGTCCATGTCCTGTTTACACTGTGTTCTTACTTACTAGCCCCTTAGAACATGGGAAAAAAAGGTTCACTGAATCTATATTTTTCAGCTATTTTGGTGAAAAAACAAATTACATGTTAGGCTTTGCTTGAAAGAGCTGAATTATTTCTTGGCACAGCTTGTCTGAAATGTGTAAAGTTAAGTGGAACTGTTAACTTGATTGCTGTGGGCAGCCCATCTGGAAATTGGTAAAACCTACATATTTTATATGTACCTACATGAAGTTTTTCTAAGATTTTCTTAAACTCTCATGGGAAATTTAAATGATGCATTCAAAATTTGAAAAGAACTGTGAGATTTCTCCAAACCTGTACATACTTCAGCATGAATCCTGTATATTTTTCAAGACCTTATTCAGACGATGTATATTAAGCATATAAATGACACTCAGATTGATTTTCTGACTTAAAGACTTTGCCATAATTCAGCAAATGTTGGCTTTAAGATACACTTGCAAGTAGAGGTTTTGAAATGAAGGCTCTTGGGATAAATGTAGATGTGTACTTTTTTTTTTTTTTTTTTTTTTTTTTTTGGTTTTTCGAGACAGGGTTTCTCTGTATAGCCCTGGCTGTCCTGGAACTCACTTTGTAGACCAGGCTGGCCTCGAACTCAGAAATCCGCCTGCCTCTGCCTCCCAAGTGCTGGGATTAAAGGCGTGCGCCACCACCGCCCGGCGTAGATGTGTACTTATGTTAGAAGATATGGAGGCACTGTTTGCGTATAGCCCTGTGTTACTTAGCAGAACCCTACCTCAGCATACAGAATGACAGGATCATGGGACCACATAGCTCTGTGTGGTGGTGGTGGTGGTGGTGGTGGTGTGTGAGGGGGATGTAGGTAGCATTTCTTCTGGCCTCTTAATGTTTGTAAACTGGGGACAAATACTACTTTTTCCTTTCACTGGGGTATTTTGAGCTGATAAGGTAAAGAATATGCAAGCAAGGCCAGCAAGATAGCTTAGTATGTTAAGGCTCTCCAGGATCCGGCAGAAGGAAAGAGAATCCCCGGGATTTGTCCCTTTGACCTGAGATGCCTTCACACACACACACACACACACACACACACACACACACACACACACACACAATATGATTTAGGAAAATTTAAAAATGCAAGTAGTTTAATATTTTTGAAAAACTAACATTTCCTTAGATATTTCCAGCACAGCAGGTCTTGAGAGAGAATATCTGTTGTTGAGAGAATTGTCCTTAGACCTTGTTAGGATGTTTCCCTCTCTGGATATAGTGTGAGTTGACTCCTCCATCAGTTCCACGCTTTCCAGAGTCAAGTCCAACAACTACTGTTTCTCCTCTTGGCAGGTCTCTTACTTCAGGTGCCCTAGGGAGACTAAAAATGTCTGCATCTCTATCTCTGACCTTCGTGCCCATCTGCGTGGGGACCAGTTTTCCCCTTTGATGGATGTGGTTTTCTTTGGGGACGTTTGCCTTCCGAGCATCAGATGCCAGCATGGAGCCCACGTTCCACCTCAGTCCCATCCCTGTGCCTGGCTGCTCGCTTTGTAGATGTATTCATGGCCTTCCTTGGTAGTTACCTTCCACGTTTTAGATTGCATTCACCATCTCTCCTTGTTCCTGTTAAGTTGGCCACCACATTCTGTTTGTTCCTCCACTGTAGTGTGGATGCTTTTTTTTTTTTTTTTTTTTTTTGGTATCTTTCCAGTTATCTTGTGTGGTTTAGGCTCTAATTGCTTATTAGCTTGGGGTTCCTTGCTTACATTCTCCTTATATATGAGACTTTATTTTGTTTAGGGTTTATCCTCAGTCAGAAAGTCTTTGTTGCTCCTCCCAGGTGGATAAGACCTTCCTTACGGCTGTCCCAAGACATCTGTCCTGTAGGTGATGCTGGCTCTGCTTTTCAGCATTCCCACCTCTGACTTAGCCTACAGACGGATCTCCAGGGCTTGGGACCAGGCAGAGTGCAACACTATCTGGGGGGTCCTACGGTGCTGCTTAGTTTTTTTGTCACTTGACAGCAGCTAAGGGCACCTAGGAAGAGGGACTCTCAATTGAAAAAGTGCCTCTACCAGGTTGTCCTGTAGGTATGCTTGTGGAACATTTATTTGATTACTGATTGATGTGGGAGAGCCAGTACACTGTGGATAGTGCCAGCCTTGAACAGGTAGTCCAAGATGAGCAAGCCAGTAAATAGCATGCCTCCACAATCTCTGTGTAAGTCCTTGTCCTAGCTTTCCTTGGTGATGGACTGTATGCTGTAAGGTGGAATGAATCTTTTCTCCCCAAGTTTGGTCAGTAGAAAGCAAACTAGGACACTTACCACAAGGTCAAGGTCAGATTTAACCTGGGATCCAAAGCACCATGGAACTGTCCCTACCTGTTTTGTCCTTATTTTCTAGACCCTTGCATCGGGGATACTGTTTTATTGAAAATAGTGGACCAATATGAAGAGACTTTTTTCATGTTTTTATCATAAATTTCTAGACACTTTTATGTTGAATTGAGAATTACAAATAAGCTATTTTGAAGAAATGCGTCGCTGGGTGTGGTGGCGCACGCCTTTAATCCCAGCACTCTGGAGGCAGAGGCAGGCGGATTTCTGAGTTCGAGGCCAACCTGGTCTACAAAGTGAGTTCCAGGACAGCCAGGGCTATACAGAGAAACCCTGTCTCGAAAAACAACAACAACAACAAAACCCCCCAAAACAACAAAAAAAGAAATAGGTCTTTCTTAAACACAACAACAACAACAATGCATTCAAGGCCTTTTAAAACTGTAGAGCAGTGTATACACTTTGTAAACAGTAGGTACTGCTACTGTTTGTAAGTGGTCTTGAGAACAGTTGTTACACATCTATTGTGTAAACCACAAACCTCAGATTATACAAGTTAGCTCCCACTCCAAATAAAAAAATCCAGTCACTAAAGTCGAAGGTTAATCTTGTGGTGTCCACGTGGCCAGTACCTTGAGCAAGCACAGTGCCAGTGGTGATGTGTCTGGTGTCAGCCGCAGTTCTCAGCTGTTCACCTATAGTGTAAGGAAGCCCATCACAGGTGTGAGTGATGTCCAAGATGAGCTGTCTTGCATTCTGCAGTATGTTGGACAAATCTGAAGGGCTGCATGTAGTGTTTGAAGCATGACCAAATGAAACTTAGGGGATCGTAGGGTGAAAATTTGGATTTGGGTGACATGTTTACCATGTCTATGTTGCTGTAGCTTTTTTTTTTTTTTTTTTTTTTTGCTTTTCAGGAAACACTTAGGCAAGAATCCTGAATATTTCTCAGTGTCGAACCACAAAAGTAGTGCTGTTTTGGGAGCTCTGATGGGAAAAGGTCACTCAAAGTGATCAACTAAATCTTTGTAGGATAACTGGAATGAGCAATCATATCACTCCTTGCTTTAGATGTTCTTTTTGAGGCTGTACTTTGAGGGTTAGTGAAGAGTTGATTTTACTTCCTTTTCCTTTTTTCTTCTTTTCTTTTTTTTTTTTTTAACTTTTTATTGGTTCTTTGTGAATTTGACACCATGCATCCCAGTCTCCCCATACCTGCTCTTTACCCTGGCAACCTCTCCCCCGCAACAGAGGACAAAAGTCTGATGGAAGCTGTAGTGTGTCACAGTGTGTCCCACAGTATCCCCCTTGGTCCCCGCTTCCTTGCTTGCACATGTTCATTGCGATGGCTTGTATGTGGCCTCTAGCTTCTGCTACTCTACTTGATACTGGAGCCCTGCTGTTACTCCTGTTGATATCCTGTTGTTGCCCTGGTCATGGAGATTGTATAGTTTTGGATCTGTACGATTGGCCCCTTCATGCACTCAACCATGGGATAGATGTTGAGGTGGGCCAATTCAAAGATACCTGGACAAGTATCCGAGCTGGTCAGCCCACCAGCTCTCCTGCTCTCATGCCCTCATGCCTTTGGGTCTGGGTCACCAGCAACACCTCCTCACCCCCAACCAGGGCCAGCTCTATCCTGCTGCCTGGCGAGATACAGGGCCCACTCTCCTGAGTGCTGCAGTTGGTGAGGGGCATGGTCAGTTCTCCCACTCTCATGACCCTGGGGCCAGCTCTTGCGTCTGTCGTAGATGGCAAGAGATGAAGGAAGAGGGCGGTAACAGATCCCAAATCTGGTCTCTCCAGTGGCAGAACAGGCTAGGACCCCACCATGGTCCCAGGTGGTATCACCAGCCATTCACATCAGGTATCTTCAGGTCTCTAAGTCTGCCTCTCTTCATGTGCCCACATCCTTCTGTTTCTTTTTCTCTTTCCTTTCTCCACCACTTGCTTGCTTCTCTTGGTGATGCCTGGGCTCTCTGAGTGTTGGGGTTAGTCCAGGAGTGCCTGACTTATGAATTATGGTGTTGGACAGGGATCATGTTGGACATGGTGTCATCCCCCCTACCTCCAGGCCTGTGCAGTGCCCAACTGGTGGTTGTTTGAGGCTAGATCCCTGTCCAGGCCCCATGGGGTCGGTCTGGCGATCATCTCAGGTTTGTTCCTCGTTCTGCCTGCCTAACTCCATGCCCAGTGACCTCAAGTGATCCCATGTGAGGGATCTGGGGCTCATTACCACCGAGGGCCTCAGACCCAGGCAGGGTTTTTCTAGTCTCTGGCTTGCTCTGTGTCCTGGGAGCCATCAAGGCCTGTGTAGTGCTAGACCGGTGGTCCTCTCAGGTTTGTCTTTCTTCAAGGAATGTTAGACTACTAATCATTTAGATATTCATCTGTAGACATAGCTTCTGTCCTCTCTGCCACCCAACGTGATTAGGACATGGCAGCCACAACTGTAGTGCTTCTAGAAAAGGCAGGCTCTTCCTTTTCTATTAATGGATGCTAGGAACTCTTCTTTCCCTTGCAGTGCCGGGGACTGAACTCATTATTTCATACTTCTTAGGTAAGCACTCTCCCACCGAGCTACACCCCCAGCTTGGGAGTAATGTTTCATGAAGAATTTCCCATTAATTGTTTTTATATTGATTGATGGATTGATTGTGTGTGTACGTGCATGTGCGTGTGCATGTGCATGTTTGCACTCATAGGTGCATCCAAGTAGGCGCATGTGCACTGTGGCACTGTATCAGCACTGGATTGTAGGCATGTGCACTGTGGCACTGTATCAGCACTGGATTGTAGGCATGTGCACTGTGACACTGTATCAACACTGGATTGTAGGCATGTGCACTGTGACACTGTATCGGCACTGGATTGTAGGCATGTGCACTGTGACACTGTATCAGCACTGGATTGTAGGCATGTGCACTGTGACACTGTATCAGCACTGGATTGTAGGCATGTGCACTGTGACACTGTATTGGCACTGGATTGTATGCGTGTGCACTGTGGCACTGGGCTTTTGTTTTTTTCTTTTTAAACAAGGGTGATTGAATTCAGGTCCCCATGCTTACGCAGCAACAAGCACTTTATCTATTGAGTGATCCCCAGCCCATTTTGTTTTCAGGTAGTGGTTCTCAGCTTTGCCAATGTGTGGTCCTTTACAACAGTTTAGTGTTGCAGTGACCCCAGCCATAAAATTGTTTGCTGCATTTCATAATTGTAATCGTAATGTAATATCTGTGTTTTCCATTGGTCTTAGGCGACCTCTGTGAAAGGGTTATTCAACCCTCAAGGGGTCGTGACCCACAGGTTAAGAACTATTGTTTTAAAGTTAAAAAAAAATTCCATTTGGTTGGAAAACCCCTGGGTGCCCGCAGTCTACGTGCAGATTTATAGTACTTTCCTATGATATCAGCTGGTCTCCTACTTGACATTTTAGTATGATGGTGTTTAATTGCTTAAGGCCCTCTAGAGCCATGGGCTGTTGACCTCAGAGCTCCTCAACATATATAGTAACTGTCTACTTGGTGGTACACATGTGGCAAGAATGACTTTTAGACCAGAGAGATAGCTTAGCAAGTAAGGGCATTTGCCATTATCTTGGGCAACAAAAGTTTGGTTCCTGGAACTTTCTGGAAGGAGAGAATCAACTGACTCTTGCAGGTTGTCCTCTGACCCCTTACACATAGTGGCAAACACATATTTACATACATATATACACATGCATACAATAAATTAATGTAATTTTAAAATAACAGTTTGAAGTTAATTACAGTATTTTTCAAATAAGAACAAGAGATCTAAGTTGGTCTTAAAAATAGCTGAGTGATTTATGGTTGAGTATATTAAATATTTTCGTCATTCTTCCTTCCTCCTAGACATAAACTGGTACTTTAAAAATAATTGCTTTTCCCTTAGCTTTGTAAAAGTCCCAAGTTTGCACATGTGCACAAAGACAGCATAACCAGCCACATCTGTTTGGTTTGTGCTAGTGTGTCTTCCCCTAGATTGATCTAATTTCAGAGGATGGTGAGTGGATATGTGACTGTGCACACCCAGGGTCAAGAGAGCCACTTATCTACATTGTCAGGTCTTTGGAGCATGTCTTTAGTTGTTCAGATTGTTTTGATACTGAGACCTGAGTCATTTTTCACTGCTTTTTGGTACTGACCTTCAATAATCAAGTCACCCTTATATTAACAGGTTAATATTGGTAAGGATGATTGTTCCAGAATTTGAAAACAATATCTTTGAAAGGACAGCTGAATGTGGCCAAGTTCCCAGACTTTGCCTAGCATGGCAAAGCTCTGGGTTTTTCCCCTAGCACTATAAACTACTAATGGCAGTACACTCCTGTAATCCCAACACTCAGAAGTCAGAGTTAGGGCGATCAGAACTGTTAGCGTAGTTAGACACTATTTTTTTTTTTTTTAAAGATTTTATTTATTTATTATATGTAAGTACACTGTAGCTGTCTTCAGACACTCCAGAAGAGGGCGCCAGATCTCGTTACAGATGGTTGTGAGCCATCATGTGGTTGCTGGGATTTGAACTCTGGACCTTCGGAAGAGCAGTCGGGTGCTCTTACCCACTGAGCCATCTCACCAGCCCCCTTTTTTTTTTTTTTAAATAAAAAAGGTTGCTGGGGAAAAGGGTTAGTGATCAAGATCACTTATTGCATTTGGAGAGGACCCAGATTTGGCTTACAGCCACCCCTAACTCTAAGTTTAAGGGATCTGACACTTTTCTAATGTCTGTGAGCACCAGACACCTACATGGTATATACATACGTTCAGACAGAACACCCACCCGTATACATAGAATGAAGTAAGTAAATCTAAGAAGAGTAAGTGTGTGCACGTGGTTAGAACTTTAGAAACCGATGGTGCTGTTGAAGCTTGTGCCATTTCAAGCTTCTCTGCTATTTGTGAACAATTGATGACTGAGATTGACAGGTTCAAAGCTTATATATCTGCTTACTGTACCTTTTCTACCTATTTTCAGTATTTGCTAGTAAATAGAAAATCAGAAGCACTGAATTTTTAGTATTAAAAAAGAATTTGCTGCCCTGGAGAGATGGCTCAGCAGTTAAGCGCACTTGTTCTTGCAAAGGACTGGAGTTTGGTTCCCAGTACTCACATGGTAGCTCACAACCATCTGTAACTGTACTTGTAGGCAATCCGGTGCCTGTTTCTGACCTCTGTGGGTGCCAGGCAGTCATGTGGCAGTCATACATGCATTCAGGTGAAACAGTCTCACATATAAGTAAATCTTAAAAAAAAAAAAGATTTTTTATTTATTTATTATTATATGTAAGTATACTGTAGCTGACTTCAGACTCACCAGAAGAGGACATCAGATCTCATTACTGGTGGTTGTGAGCCACCATGTGGTTGCTGGGATTTGAACTCAGGACCTTTGGAGGAGCAGTCAGTGCTCTTAACCACTGAGCCAACCAGCACCCATAAGTAAATCTTAAAAAAATTATAAAAAGCATTTGCTGGGATGGTTTTGATGATCTGTGTGAGAAGATTCTTCTCTGTCCTGATAGGACCCATTGTGGATCTCTTGTGGATTACTTTGGCTTTGAGATGCCATACACTAGCTAAGTGGGAATGTGAAAGTGATGCTGTCTTAGCCAGTGTTAACTCAGAGTACTGCCAGGGCCTTAGGGCTTGTGAGCAGTGCTGGTGGACCCTTAAGAAGGTTACTTCAGAATAGTGTTTGCAGTGTGTCATTGCTATAGGTAGCACATGTGATGGTGTTATACTAGTCACATGATTACTGCAGACCCTTATTCTGAGCCCCTGGCGTGTGTTTAGGAAGGTATTTAATTTTTTGTTTTGTTTTGTTTTGTTTTCAGTTGTGAAAATGATTGAGGCACTGCTGGCATTGATGGCCTAGGGTAGTGCTAAATGCCCATAATGAAAGACACAGTCTCAGGCTAGGGGCTGTTTAGTTCAGTACAGTTTCCCGTTGTTTTTGTTGTTGGTGTTGGTGTTACAGATAGGGTCTTGCTAGGTTGTTCTAGCTTGTCTTGAACTCCTAGACTCAAGGGTGATCTTGCTATCCTGAGTAGGGTGACAGGCACACACTACCATACATGGCTTTACTTTAGCATACTTTAATAAAGAATTTAGCCCTCCCTCCCCCCAAAAAAGGAAGACTGGGGAGATGCCTCTGTGGATAAAAAGCACTTTCTGCAAGAGTGTAAGGGCTGGAGTTCAGATTCCCAGCACCAATATAAAAATAGTGGCTTGCCTCTCTGTAATCTCAGCACTCAGGAAGTGGGCGCAGGATCCCAGGGCGGGCCAGATACTTAGACTAGCTGATTTACCAAGTTCTGGGCCCAGTGAGAAATTCTCACTCAGTAAATAAAGTGGAGAGCCACTAAGGAAGGCATCATATGTCAACCTGCTGACCTCCATGTGTGTGTTCACACAAGTTTATAGACACTTACATACTGGTGTGCTCCTCACATGTGAACATGTGTGTGCACATGCTTGTATATACTATGCATGTACACATGCTAAAAAATCAGCTAAGAACTATTGGTTTTGTAATAGTTCTGTTATTCGGAAATATTTTTTTAAAGGTAGATTTATTTATTGTATTTGTGAATATTTATGAATGGGTGCATGAATCCCCCCCCCCCCCCCCGTGTGTGTGTCTATGTGTGTATCTGTGTCTGTGTAGGTCAAAACAACTGAGATTCTTTCTATTCACTTGTGTTCTGGGGATTGAACTCAGGCTATCAGGCTTGGCAGCAAGTTCCTTTACCTACAAAGATGTGGTTTTTAATGGTTAGGATTAGAAGTAACAGAGAAGAGGGTCCAGTGAACATGACTATGTAGTGAAATTTTAAAAGAAAGTGTGGGGCTGGAGAGGTGGCTCAGGGGTTAAGAACACTGACTGCTTTTCCAGAGGTCCTGAGTTCAATTCTCAGCAATCACATGGTGGCTCACAACCATCTGTAATGGGATCCAATACCCTGTTCTGGTGTGTCTGAAGACAGCTATAGTGTACTCATTTAAATAAAGAAATATTTTTTAAAAAAGTGAGCCAGGTAGTGGTGGCATACGCCTTTAATCCCAGTACTTGGGAGGCAGAGGCAGGCAGATTTCTGAGTTTGAGGCCAGCCTGGTCTACAGAGTGAATTCCAGGACAACCAGGGCTACACAGAAACCCTGTCTCGAAACACCAAAAAAAAAAAAAAAAAAAAGGTGTGAAAGTGGTGTGGTGTAGTGGTACACACGTTTAGCCCCAGCACTTGGGAGGCAGGGGCAGGCACATCTCTGTTTGAGGCTCTACAAAGTGAGCTCCAGGACATCCAGGACTAACTCTGTCTTGAAAAACCAAAAAAAAAAAAAAAAAAAAAAGAAAGAAAAGAAGAGAAAAGAGAAGGTTAAGATCCTTATTTTCTCCAGCAAGAAATGATGAGTGGGTTTTTGTTTGGACATGGAGGGGGAGGTATAGGAAGTCTTAGACTGTGCTTCATCGTGTACCAACTCATATTACAGGGTAGGTTGTTGGTTTTTTTTTTTTAATTAGAAAAAGTTGTCATTTATTAAGCTAAATGCATCAAAAAATGTTTTAAATACTGTACTGTTTTATCTGTCCAGTGTCAGATAGCAGATAATTCTGCTATTTGAATTGTGCCTGTGAGTTAACAACTACAAAGGGTAAGGAAAGGAAAGAAGACAAATGTGAAATAAAGAGGGGAAACCAACTGCAACCCAGACACAAGGGGAGGGCAGCACCCCTGGAAGCAGCAGCCACATTCTCCCTTCTGGGAATGGAACGTGGGGACCCAGGTTCATCTCCACTTGCCTTTTCTTTCCTAACTCATCTCTAACCAGGCAGCTAACGTTACAGGCTCGTTGATAAACTTATCCAGGACCCAGTCACTTCTTCCTTCTTTTTCACCATGCCATAACCAGCACTCGGCACTGTCTTTGCCCCTGACACTGCCACCTGCAAGCAGTGGCCACCTTGGTGTAGACTTCGAGCTCATATTCTGGAGTCTCTTGTGTTCTTCCTCTTCCCACACCTTCTCAGGTCCCAGCTCTTCTTCCTGTCTCTAGAGCAGCTTGTTTGATTGGCAGCAACTGCATGTGTGGGGACGAGCAGATTGTGATGCAGACCTCTCTTTGCTTTTCTGTATAGCACTTTCTCCACATTTCAGGTATTTTCTGTATTTGCTCATTGCTGGCCCCTTCTCTAGAGGCCAGGGAACTTCGTGTTTGTGGCCCCCTAGTGCTCAGGATGGAAGGAGTAGTGCGCAGGTGAAGGGCCACTTACCTGCTTGTATGGAACCAAGTGCTGTCTAATTTCTGGAATGTAAACTAAAGCCCATTAAGGTCATTCATTGCCATGACTTCTCTTGATTGACGAAGTGCAATGTTCAGAACTGATAACTATATATGACAGGAAGTTGTCAGTTGTTGCTGATACTGCAGGCTGCGCAGGAGGAGTTGGGGCAGGTGTTGTCACTGCTAAGGTTTTTTTTTGTGTGTGTGTGTGTGTGTTGACAAAGCATCTGTGGATTGTGGTGACAGTTGCACTACTCTGTAAGGATGGCAAATACTCTCTTTAAGATTTATGGCTCCGTGGTTAAGAGCACTGACTGCTCTTCCAGAGGTCCCAGCACCCACGTGGTGGCTCACAACCGTCTGTAACGGGATCCAATGCCCTCTTCTGGGGTGTCTGAAGACAGCTACAGTGTACTCATATACATAAACTAAATCTTTTAAAAAAGATTTATTTATTTCATTTTATGTGGATGATGAGTGTTTTGCCTGCATGTATGTCTATGTACATATACACATGTATGTGTATATGCATGTCTGGTTGCCTACAGAGGTCAGAAGAGGGTATTGAATTTCTTAGATCTGGAGTTATAGAAGGTTGTGAGCCACTTTTAGGTATAGGGAATGGAACCTGAATCCTTTGCAAGAGCAACAAGTGAGCCATCATCTCTCAGTCCATAAAGACTCTTGAACTGTACATTTCAATGGAGTTAGTCACATGACACAGGAATAGCCCAGTAAATCTGTTAAATTGCAGCAGCATAAACCCAAACAAAATCAAACAGCAGCACCACACAATTAACTAATAGCTAGAAGCAGGTTTGTACACAATGGCCAGGTTTTCTCAGTCTGCCTGAAGCTGAAGACGCCAATGCTTCCCTCAGAACAAAGGAAGCATGTGAAGATGGCACAGGCCTGCTGTCCCTGGAAGAAGCTTCATTTGTGATAGTTACAGTGATGCTGTTGAGTCTTAGGAGAATGAAAAGTGACACTTAAGGAAAATGGCACAGGTGTCTTACCTTCCAAATATCTCTCAACAAAATACTGTAGTTGGTTGTAGTATTTTTCTCATTTTTCAAAGAAGTTCCCATGGCAGAATTTATAAACTCATATGTAAAAGCTTGAAGAAGGTAACAGAAAACTGGAGCCTAAGATGTCACACAGTCCTAGAGGAACTGATAGTAGCCAGTGACCTCAGGTATGCATATCTAAGAGACCATGGGCCTTAGGACTTCTTCATACCCCAGAGCCACATTCAAATAGGATAACAGATTAAGTCTCAGGTTATAGGGGCATTTGTGTTTACTGTATTATACACATCCTAGGGAAGGTCTTATTGAATATCTATGAGAAAGATGTTTAAGTTACCTTCATATTTTATCTATTGAATATAACCAGAACTGACCCATGTAACAAGATGGCATGCTGTGGAATACATTCCTCGGGCACAGTAAACATAAAACTTAGTTCAGATGAGCATGTCCAGATTTAACTGTAAGACCTTGCTTGTTAAAAGCCATCCATCATGGTTCCCAACAGCTCAGGGAAGAACAGAAAGGCAACTCCCCTTAGAGCTAGCTAAGAATATCGCTTCTCAAAGCACTGTTCCTCTTATCCTTCCCGTCTAAAATGTGTGTCTTATATCACATGCCCCTGTGTCATTTATAGTCACGTCGGACAGTTACCCTGTAGGCGATGTCTCGTAGATCAAGGAAGTAATGTAATTGGACAGGGAAAAATCCTGTGTCTTGGTCTCTTATACTTCATGGTATGTTTATATGTGCTTACTGGAGACATTTACAATGCTACAGTGGAGAGTCGACTGAATAGTTATAATTTGTATATAAGAATCATAAATTCACTTAAAACATGTTGTAGCTTTATATTTTTTTAATTTATTTTTTTAAATTCTTAATTAAATTAATTTATTTTTATTTTTTGGATGCTGTCTCATATAATTCAGGGTAACCTTGAACTCCTGATTTAACTTTTTTTTTTTTTTTTTTCCTGAGACAGGGTTTCTCTGTGTAGCCCTGACTGTCCTGGCACTCACTTTGTAGACCAGGCTGGCCTCGAACTCAGAAATCCGCCTGCCTCTGCCTCCCGAGTGCTGGGATTAAAGGCGTGAGCCACCACGCCCAGCTGATTTAACTTTTTAAATGCTGAAATTACAGGTATGAACCATCATGCCTATAATGGCATATATTATATAGAAACAACTGTCTGTATCAACTTTTAAAAATATATATTTCTTATATATATATACATATATATATGCATATACACACATATATATGTATATGAACACACACACATACACACACATATGTGTGTATGTGTGTGTGTTCTTTCTGCATGTGCACCTGTGTGCCAGAAGAGGACATTAGATCCCCTTATACATGGTTGTGAGCCACCATGTGGTTGCTAGGAATCTAACCCAGGTCCTCTGGGAGAGTAGTCAGTGCTCTTAACCACTGAGCCATCTCTCCAGCCCTGCATTGACTTTAAAGATAGCAGTGCTACATAGCTCAGGCTGACCTTAAACTCTGAATCTTCCTGTCTCTGAGTGCTAGAATCACAATGTGACACCACACCTCTCTAGTAGATTATTATTTAGAAATGGATACAGTGACATACTACTTAAGGGAATGTTCTGACAATGTATCATTGGGCAGTTTTCTTTCTGCATGTTAGTATGTACTGGTACACCATTGCTGAGACCAGTGCTACACCATGACACAACAAAACAATCTCATAGGCTCCTCACTGTATATGTGGTCAGTGGTTGACTGCATTATTGTAATGAGGTATATGACTGTATGCCATATGTATTTACAAGAACTTTTGTTGTCATGTCGACTATGTCAAACGTAACACTCTAGAGATATAATTGTAGCTCTTTCCAGACCTTTTTAAAAAAGCCTTTGCATGGTACTGTCTGCTTTTTATTCTTCCCTTTGAAGAGAATTCCATGTGGCTCTTTGTAGTCAATCCACCTTACTGCTTCAGGAGCTTGAAAAACAGAGTAATGGAGTCTAATTGTGTTTGCATGTAGCAAATACTGAAAGCAAAAGAAAGTTATCTTCATTGCACACCACTTACTCCCTCTTTCAGGCTTTGTGTTTCTGACTATTAACACAGTTAATTTATTTCTCCTAAGGAGTGATATAATTCTTAATAAAAAATATGTCATCCTGATGATACTGCTTTGATTATTGAGTACAGTGAAATCCTAGTAAGGTTTAGCGAGAAGGGCATTTATTTATTGTTATAATGAATCTGAGACGTTAGTTGTCAGTGTGGACTGAGCTTAACTGGCATGGATTATGAATAGCCCTTGAAGCACATTCTGTAGTTCATATGTAGTTTTAAATCACTGTAAACTTATAGGCAGGTGAATATTACAATTGTCTGTTTTTCTTTTTAGGGCTCATGTAATCAAAGAAGTTTCTTTGTTGTGTGTATCTTTACAGAACACAACAGGAACTGAAAATGCATCAGGTGAGTTTAAATATAAAAATATATACAAATTCATGACCTAGATGTTAGGCAAGCTATTGATTTTTAAAGATAGCAACACAGGCACACTCCTTCATTCCTTCCTCCTGGATGCTTGCTTTTGTTTCCTAACACCGTTATCCCTCTGCCTTTGTTTGCACAGTGTGAGTTGTGTGTGGTGTGGCATGCGCATTGCTTGATGTGTGTTGGTGTTTCTTTGGATCCTGAGGGAGACTAATTTAGGAACTTTACCTCAGATTTCCTTTGTTAACTCCTCTTTTGCCACACTCAGAATTAGTTTTTTTGTGTTTTGTTCGTTTGTTTGTTTGTTTGTTTGGTACATATCAATCCTTTGTTCTCTGAACTTTTTATTTTGTAATTTACTGAGATTAAAAATCAATTTTAGAGACACTACTGCTCAAACAAACTTTCAAGTATCTTGTTCTTGAAAGTTCTTTGTATAAAGTACAGAATGCAGATACTGAAATGGAAGATGTTTTCTTTTGCAGGAGGATGTGTGTTTACCAGGAGATTAAACTATTCTGCTATGGGATATTTCTGTAACCTCAGTGGTATTAGCTATGTGATTTTAATGCATTCTAGAGCAATTTTCTTATTTTTTGTCTCATTCTCACAGTTACAGACATGGATGTCAGAAACAATCTCCTAAAAGTTTTTGTAAGCATGCCTTGAATCCCAGCATTTGGGAGGTAGAGGCAGTTAGGTCTCTGTGAATTTGAGGCTAGCCTGGTGTACAGAGCTAGTTCCAGGACAACCAGAGCTACAGAATAGAGAGACACTGTCTCAAAAAAACCAAACCAACCAACCAAACAAACAAAAAAAGAAATCCAATATGGATATCAGAAACATTATCCTAAAATTTTTTATAAGCAGATTTTTAAAAGATGTGAAAAATAAAAATATAAAGTATATATATATGTATATATATATTTTTTACTTCATAGCTTAAATCATTTAAGACTTGAAAACATTTTGTATCTTATCAATTGAAACTTTAGATACTTAAAAAAAAATCATTTCCAGGTGTTTCTAACTAGAAAGCACAAGCATAGTTTCATGAGGTGATGAAGTTTAATAAATTCTGTCTCATGTTGCGTTGAGAGAGATGAATTGTTGGAGTGGGTCATTTTGATTTCTTTTCATTGCTTTCATTATCAATGATAAGTTTATTTTAATACACAGGACTGTACCTCATAAACACGAATCTGGCGAGCACATGGGCACATGGTCTCCATTACAGTAATAGTTGAAGATTTACTGACATGCTTTTGAAGGCAGCTTATATTTGAAATGGTGAGGGGTTAGGAAAAAAGCAGAATGTATTTTTGGGGATCATCCACCAGAGGTATATTTATGTATGCATTTCATTTATTTTCCTAACTTAAGATTGATTCTTAATGTGAACCTGGTCATCAGCTTTGGCTTTTCAGCAGTCTGGGTCTCGTTAGAGGAGTCAGTTCTGGGGGGAGTGATAGTGACTTCCCAAAGTGGAATTTGAATGCAGACTTTGTTCTTGGTGTGGTATTTTGTGCTCATTTATCTGAGGAGCTGACGGTAAGCTTAGGGTTAATTGTGCATTGATTCTCATGTCCTACTGAGTCTATAAGAATCAAGTGTGATTAGACTTTATCTGTCCTGGGTGTTATTTGTTCCCATGGACAGAACCCCTCCCAGCATGTCATGGACACTGCAGTGAACCATGTGGATGAGGCTCTGCAGTCTTGATGCTCAGAGAAGCAGGCAAGGCCATTTCCAGAGGATAGTGAAAGTGCTGTGAAGCATCGAGTGCCTGTGAGGAGGAGTGGCGGGGAGGGCTAGAGGAAGTGCTCTGCGTTACACAGACGCTGATCTCAGAACCAAGGTGGGACACAGCCAGAATCCAGGTGCACAACAATACAGGAAAGGAAGTAATGGGCAGACTGACGCACAGTGCACAAAGGGCAGGGCCATATTTTATTATATTTTATTGCAAATGGGTAAAGTGTAGAAGTGGAATTGCTTATTTATATTTCTTCTCATGAAAAGGCAGTAAAATTTGCTTATTATGTATGAATATTCATATATATATATTTGTTTTCTGGGTGTTTATTTATTTATTTATTTATTATTTTTTAACTTTGGCAAAAAGTCTCTCTACATAGCCTTAGTCGTCCTAGAACTTACTATATAGACCAGGCCAGTCTTGAACTCACAGAGATCCCTCTGCCTCTGCCTCCCAAATGGTGGGATTAAAGATGTGTACCACCATACCCAGTCCTTATTATATTTTTAAAATTCAGAGCCATTAATCCATATTGCTCATGTGAAATGGTGAATGCAACCTTCTATAATAGCCATTTCACCAGTAGCAGCTGGCAGCTGGCAGAGTGTGTGAAGAGAGGGGCTGTGGTAGGGGAGGAGAGGCTGGTTCTGAGGCCACATGGAGCCAGGCAAAGAGGTACAAGGTCAGTTTCATGGGCCTTGTTAAAGATCAGAGGAGAGTTTGCTTGAGTGACGGGGGTGTTTGGGACAGTTCTGAGTAAAGGAATGTTTGAGTTGTGTTAATAAATATTAATTAAAATGATATATTTTCTGTTCTGTTATACTGATATTCCTGTTCTTTAAGTCTGATGACTTAAAGGTTCATTTTGCTTTAATGATTAATAAATATTTTGGATTATTAATTATGAGGTCAGCTAGATTTTCATGTGTTTGTAAGTTGGCCTTTCTATCTGTAAATAGAAAGTATTTAAAACTCTATCTTAGTTTCATACATTTAAAAATATTTATTCTGTTTGTATGTGTGTACATGTGTCTGTATGTAGATGCCCCTGGAGGCCTTGCAGCTGGAGCTACAGATGCTTCTGAGCCTCCTGCTGGGGACGCTGGCATCCAGAGCCAGCTCCAGCCCGGTTTAGTGTTTTCTGCAAAGAGGTGTTACATGAACATACTTGGGTTTTCTTTTCCTTTCTTTTTTAATACTATAGACGCTGTGTTTATTCCAGTCGTGGTATTTTTACAGTTTGACACTGGTTCATGGTTTCTTTTACCTCTTCATGTTTTAAGGATTTTCCCATCATTTTAGTTCTTGTTAAGATGTAGAGCTGCTGAACTCTGCCCTCTGTGTTACTGTTTTTCTGCTGTTAGTTAAACTCTTTCTTGTTGTTTGCCTTAGCTTACCATTGTAGTTGTATGTCGTTTCTGGTTTTCTCTTTTCTGAGTATCTTGTTAACGTTTTACCTCAGCTGTTTATCTCTGAGCTTAAATTTTAAGTTGTTTGATATAAAATGAGACTCCTAGGCCAGTTTTTCCCTAGATTTTCACCCCTGAGGTGTGATTTGTGTGCCTCATGGTGTACCCATTTGACACACATCTGCACTCAAGGAGATATGGCCATTTGCTGGCTGTGGGACATTGCCCTGTCCCAGGCTTCCCTTGCTGATTAGTCCTTCACAAGAGGCAGCTGCTGACGAACTTGGTGTCTCTACTGTCCTGTTCTCTAGTGTCATAGCTATGCAGTCCTACGGAGTGCATCCTGTGTTTATCTTCCCATGACTTGGTCATCCATCCGGGTTGTTGCTGCGTAGTGGCTGCATTTTCTTTGCAGAGGTTTATTTTATTTTATTTTATGTTTTAAAGACTGTCTGAGTTTGGCCAACTCCGTTCAAAGGTATGATTCTACCAGATGGTTAACACTGTGGTGACTGCTCGATTTCATTTTCATTATCTTCTTCCTTTTTTTCTGACCCTAAAAATAGACTGTTTCAGCATATGCTAATTATGTAGCAAAGAAGTGTTTATAATTATAGATACAAATATAAATTTCAGATTTAAAAAGACTTCCATAAGGTACTCCTAGTTGTTATGATTTAGATCTCAATAAATATTATCTTAAGAAATTTGTATTCTAATAATGGCACCTAAATCTTTTAAATCCAGTATTCTGCTAGATATATAATAATTTTTATAAACATGGGTGTGATTTTTTTTAATGAAACGATTAGATTATCTGAAAATTGAAAAAAAAAACCACATGGATTGTATTTCTTTAAATAATTGGAAGGCTTTGCTTTTTTGTGTTGTTTGGGCATGGATTATGGTAGACCAGACTTAGGGCTGTTTGACTTTGCCTTAGCCTTATGGTCCTTGATTCCTCTGAGCATCACTCCGTCTGTGACTGACAGGCTTGCATCCTGATGGGCAAAGGATAGGCCGGTGGTTACAGTCATGGTAAATGGGTTGGTAAACAAAGCCTCTGGGCTGCTGCCTGGGAAGTGGGAACACTGTAAATTACTGCTGCTACTTCAGCCAGCAGCAGCTACATTGTGGTTCTGCTTTCTAGTACCTTGTTGTTGACAAAAACAATCTTTATTGTTATTATGTGTAGATGTGTACTGTGTGCTGGGGAGGGATGCGTGCAACAGGTAGTTGCAGGATAACTCTGCGGAGTCTGATTTCTTTCCACTGTAGAGGCTGGGGTTTGAACTCAGGACATGTTTGCATGACAAGAGCTTTCCCTGCTGAGCTGTCTTGCTACCCTCTACCTTCTATTACATCTCATGGTGGATGTGAACTCAGACCTTTGCTTGTTCTGGTACAGTAACCTTATGGCTTGTGCTGCTGACAGCTTCTCCATGGCCTTTGTGTCCTGTGTGTCTATGATAGAAAAGTGATGGAAACTCAAAAGGAGTAGTCACAGTGAGTTGTTTCTCTTTATGAATAAGCTGGGATTCAAACTGAACTTGGAAAGATGAAGAAGACACTGACTGGCTGGAAGGATGGCTTAGGAGAAGCAGCAGCATGAAAACCTGCCTTGTGATAGACTCCTTGATCCAGAGGAGGAAGAACACAGAAGCTATGCCTGCTGTTTGTCACGGGCCAGAGCAAGATGGCAACCTTTTTATCTCCCCACAGAATTGTGGGATTTTTGTTTGTTTCTCTTTTTCTCTTTAAAGCACACAGTAGACCAAGCAAACTCCATCTGACAATGTGTCTGTAGACTTTGTTTGCTGCCCTTGATAAAAATAGTTTAAAATTAAAGTATCAATTTAGACTTTGTCTTCCGTGGGGCAGGATCTTAAATGTGTGTGTGTGTGTGTGTGGTGTGTGTGTGTGTGTGTGTGTGTGTGGTGTAGGCGTGTAAGGTGTGTGTGTGGTGTATGCGTGTAAGGGGTGTGTGTGTGTGTGTGTGTGTGTGTGTGGTATGTGTGTGTGTGTGGTGTGTGCGTGTGTGTGTGGTGTGTGCGTGTGAGGGGTGAGTGTGTGTGTGTGTGTGTGTGTGTGTGTGGTGTGTGCGTGTGTGTGTGTGTGTGTGTGTGGTGTGTGTGTGTGGTGTGTGCGTGTAAGGGGTGGGGAGAATGGGTGTGTGATTAGTGATCAAGCCTAGGGCCTTGTCCATGTAGACATGAGCTCTCCAGTGAACCACATCTGCAGGTCAGTTATGATTTGCTGTTGCTGCTGGTATTGATGAGGATGTTTGCTTGTCCTCCATCAGCCTGGGTGCTGTAGACTGGTCAGACCTGCCCTACTTCATTGGCTCATGAGACACTCACTGTGCATGTGTGGGTGTAATAGAGATTGCCTTGCTATTTCAGGCGTTAGGGCAGTGGAGTAGGTAAGAGCATCAGGTACCATAGACTTAAAAAGTTCAGTCATCTTGGTTTGTGGACACATTACTTCTGGAATTCCTTTCTGCTTTGATGATATATTTTTTAAAATATTTATTTATTTATTATATGTAAGTACACTGTAGCTGTCTTCAGACACTCCAGAAGAGGGCATCAGATTTTGTTATAAATGGTTGTGAGCCACCATGTCGTTGCTGGGATTTGAACTCAGGACCTTTGGAAGAGCAGTCGGCGCTCTTAACTGCTAAGCCATCTCACCAGCCCCCTGCTTTGATGATATTATTTCATGAATTCCTCTGTCTCTGCCATGGCTCCTAATACAAGGACCTATTTCTCCCTTTGTCTTGCTTCACTCTGGGATAATGGCATCTTGAGTTCTCTACTTCCCATGAACTCTTTCTGCACTTCCAGGAATCCATGTACTCTTCATCTATCCCTTTGTGTCTCAGACCTCTTAGCAGTTGAAGCTGGACCTTTGCTCATTTGTTCATAGCCCTCCCTTTTCTGTGTCTCCTAGCCTGGGCAAAACACCAGACGGAGGAGTACATGCCTTAAACCTGCTCTTGATTGACACACCGGCCAGTAAGGGCTCACTAAATTTCAGCCCCAGGAGTCTTGTAGGGAGGAAAGTGGAGGCAGACTTGAGGCCTGGCTGATCCTGGTGAAGTGTAGAGGCTGCAGTACAAATACAAATTGGCACCTTTAGGTGCTGGTTCTGGTGTGAGGTATGGCTTCCTTCCTGGGCCTGCCAGACTGCAGCCCTGATCAAAGATCACTATGCTTAGGACTCTGAAACATAGCAGTACATCCTAGAATGTTCTAGTTTGTTCTCTCAAATTAGCTACGCCACCATGGAATCCATGATGTAACATGAGTAAGTCACCTGGGCCAAGGGATAGATGGCAGGGAAAAGCATATGGTTCTTCACAGTTTCCAGTAAGGTCAGACCTGGAACATCACATTTTTAAGGTTTTGGGGTTTTTTTGTGTGTTAGGCAGTGGGGACAGAGTTTCCCCATAGATGGCTTCATGAGCAGGAGGTTGGCAGGTGTTAACTCACCATTGTTTCCTTCCTACTCAGTACAATGCCAGCATGGAAAGATTTGTTAATGATTGAATGAAGAAGGGAGACCTGTGACCATCAGTTGGGGACAACTGGCTCTCTTTGGTTTGAGGGAGTAGAAAGTTGAGGGCATCAGATTGACAAATATTAGTGAATTAGTTAAGACTCAGTAAATCACTAACTTACCACATTAAACTTCAGGCTTGCTGATCCAATTGGCATGTTTGGAGTGAGTCCTCATTATAGGAAAGCAGAAAGAAAAATCTGGTAACATCTTCCATCTAGAACACAGAGGTCTCATTAACCCCAAAGCAGTGACATGCCTATCTTCAGCAGCAGCAAGGACAGACAGACATTTTAGGCCTGCGAGTCTAAGGAAGCTGTGGGTGGCTTGCTGAGCACATCCATTCTGTGTTTGCCTCCTTTGCCTTTCGCTCCATGCTGGTGGATGCTGCTCTCCAGGCTCACCTCTGGCGGTTCCTGCCTTAGCTCTGGCTGTCTCTCTCATGTCCTCTGTTCTGAACACATTGACCTTTTTTGCCTATCTGCTCTCTGAGTTCACCAGGCTTCTTCCTAGTCATGATTTGGTTTCTACTGTTGCTGTCTGCATTTGTCACACTTGAAGCATTTTCTCTGACGTGGCCCCTGGACTGCAGTCCCCTCCCCGCTCATCTTCTACACTTGATCTGGACTCTGAGCATTGGGCACTGTTTGGATTTTGCATTTTTGACTGTTCTTACTACATAGAGGCATTGTTGGGGCAAATGGGACTCCCAGAAGGGACTCAGAAATATAGTGGTGCATTAATATTGAGTAGATAGATATTATAGTTTCTTTTAGATTAAGACTGGAAAGAGAAACAGTTGTGATTGTTTCATGTAAGAACCAAGGCAGGTCAGTTCAAAGTATGAAAATACATCTAATATTGTCTTAAGTAAATGTACAAAAGTGTCTAGCTTATAAGTGCTTCGGGAGACAACTTTTTTTTTTTTTCCATGGAAAATGTTAGCATTTAATTAACCTCCGGTGTGGCTTTTAAGCCACCAGAACACAGGCACCTCCAACACCCTTAATTTTCACTCTTTATTTATTTATTTATTTATTTATTTATTGAGACAGGGTTTCTTTATATCTCCCAGGCACCTCCAACACCCTTAATTTTCACTATTTATTTATTTATTTATTTATTTATTTATTGAGACAGGGTTTCTCTGTATCTCCCTGGCTGTCCTGGAACTTACTCTGTAGACCAGGCTGGCCTCGAACTCAGAAATCCGCCTGCCTCTGCCTCTTAATTTTCTCTTCAGCTCTTCTGCTGAAGAATTTGGCCTTCACGATGACAGGTTGCTTAGGGAGCTTTCCCTTGCCCAGAACTTTGTAGTAGCCTGATCGAACAACATCAATGATGGGAGCAGCTCCAGTCTTGTTTTTTTGCTGCATTGACCCGCGTCTGCTCGCTGACCAATGTCCACAGTTTATCCAAGTTGCCTGTTGGGCAGAAGCTCTGGTTCCTCTTCAAGTGGTAATGCCGCATACCAACTTTCCCAAAGTAACCTGGGTGATATTTGTCAAAGTTGATCCTGTGGTGATGCACGCCTCCAGCATTCCCGCGGCCGCCTGGGTGCTTGCGGTGCTTACGATGCGGCCGTGGCTGTGGCTCACGTGGCCCCGGAGTTTCCGGGTCTTCCTCAGTCTGGATGGCATGGCGGTGGCAGAAAGGGAAAAGGGGGGAGACAACTTTTTAAAAAACATTCTTTTGCTCCAAAGGTTTATTTCTAAATTGCTTGTTTCTAAAATTTCCTTTCCTTTCCTTTCCTTTCCTTTCCTTTCCTTTCCTTTCCTTTCCTTTCCTTTCCTTTCCTTTCCTTTCCTTTCCTTTCCTTTCTTCCTTCTTTTTCTTCTTTCTTCTTCTTTCTTTCTTTCTT
This sequence comes from Mus caroli, assembly GCF_978045245.1. Classification (NCBI taxonomy): domain Eukaryota; kingdom Metazoa; phylum Chordata; class Mammalia; order Rodentia; family Muridae; genus Mus; species Mus caroli. Next base: position 14,344,468 of record NW_028227261.1, read on the forward strand.
TCTTTCTTTCTTTCTTTCTTTCTTTCTTTCTTTTCTTTTCTTTTTTTTTTTTGGTTTTTCGAGACACCTGGAACTCACTCTGTAGACCAGGCTGGCCTTGAACTCAGAAATCCACCTGCCTCTGTCTCCTGAGTGCTGGGATTAAAGGCACCACTGCCTGGCTAAAATTGCATTTTCTAATAAAAAGGATTTTTGTGTAGTAAGTCTCTATGCTCCCTAAATAATAAGATATACCATGCACTGACATAGTGTTTAACCTGCACTGAGTAGGTTAAAGTATATAAGAAGATGTGTGCAGATCATATGCACATTTTGTGCTATTCATATAAGGAACTTTGAGCACTTTTGGACTTTGAGAGTAGGATAAGTCCTGATCCTGGATCAGTTGGGAGACAACTGTATCAGCCCTATGGATTATCTATTACAAATCCAAGACATTCTGGCATACATTGAAAACTGTATTCTGAGAGATGACCCTGCTCGTTCAAGTCTGTCTGTCTTAAGAGAGGTCGGGTGATGGCGATGGTGATGGAGGTGGCTGAGCAGTTAAGAGCTGCTTTTGGGGATGATCTGCGTTTGATTCCCAGCACACACATGGCAGCTCACAACTGTCTGTAACTCTGGTTCCAAGGCATCTGGCATCTTCTTTTGGCCTCTGTTCACAAAACACACATGAGGTGCATTTGTATATGTGTAGACAAACACACACACACACACACACACACACACACACACAGAGTTTGGTTTGGTTTGGTTTTGGTGTTTGGAGACAGTTTCTTCCTTTAGCCCTAGTTGTTTTGGAGCTCTGTCTGTAGGCCAGCTCATAGAGATCTGCCTACCTTTGTCTCCTGAGTGCTGGGATTAAAGGTGTGTACCACCCTGCCCAGCACAAATATTTTTTTAAAAATGTTACATTTGGAGGCTGGAGAGATGACTCAGTGGTTAAGAGCACTGACTGCTCTTCCAGAGGTCCTGAGTTCAATTCCCAGCAACCACATGGTGGCTCACAACCATCTGTAATGAGATTTGATGCCCTCTTCTGGTGTGTCTGAAGGTAGGTGCAGTGTTTTTGTTTTTGTTTTTGTTTTTGTTTTTTTTTTTGGTTTTTCGAGACAGGGTTTCTCTGTATAACCCTGGCTGTCCTGGAACTCACTTTGTAGACCAGGCTGGCCTTGAACTCAGAAATCCGCCTGCCTCTGCCTCCCAAGTGCTGGGATTAAAGGCGTGCGCCACCACGCCCGGCTGGTTTTTTTTTTTTTTTTGGTGCAGTGTTTTATATATATATATATATATATATATATATATATATATATATATTTGTAAATAAATCTTTAAAAACAAAACAAAACCAAAAGTATAAGAGTTTGGTTCATAGCACGCACACAGAAGAAGAAGGAGGAGGAGGAGGAAGAAGAGGAGGAGGAAGAAGAAAGAAGAAGAAAAGAAGAAGAAAGATGTTACATTAATCATTTTATAGAGAATCATATACTTATTCGACTATGTAAATGCAACAACTATTTTGACTCTCCAACAGTGGGAATGAGAGACACAGAGTGTGTCTGCTACAGTCTCACAGGGATGTACAATTCAACACATAGCTATACACATCATTATGAAAAATTGCCTAAGAACTTTAAAAGAAAAATAGGGAGAGAGGGGGTGGTTGAATTGAGCCTGCCTTTGCTTTTCTAAGGATGTGTTGAGCAGTTTGCAGCCATGGAGATGTTCCAGCAATTACCCAGATGGGAGGGGGAAGCCATGGCTGACAGTTTCTAGAGTGTTCTGTTGTGAGTTTAGTTGCATCTTATTTTCACTGAAGACAAATACAGTGAACAGAAAAAAGAGCTTCTACTAGAAAGACGAGCCCACATTAAAATCGTGGTTGAGTCTAGTTATGGCGTCTCATCTTCCTCGTCCCAGTACATCAGCGGCTGAGGTGGGAAAATCTTGAGTCAAGGCTATTTGCAAGACCATAAGCAAAGCAAAACATAAGACACACCCTAGATGAGTGGTTGACCCACAAACAGCTCCTCCCTACCCCCCCTCCCGCCCCCCAGCAGCTCTGCTGAGGTCTTCTGTATTTACAGGTGTTTCAGGAGTTTAATAAGTCTTCAGTGAAGCCACACATTTCCTATGGAAGACCATCCTTGCCTTGGGTACCTCCTGCTGCTTTCCCATGAGTCTGGGAATTGAGGGCACAGGCTCTCTGATGATTCCAGCGAGTCTTTTTTTTTTTTGAAACAGAGTTTCTCTGTATAGCCCTGGCTGTCCTGGAACTCACTTTGTAGACCAGGCTGGCCTTGAACTCAGAAATCCGCCTGCCTCTGCCTCCCGAGTGCTGGGATTGCCCGGCTCTCCAGCGAGTCTTAATGGAAACCCACAGTGACTATGGATTTGGGCTTTAAAGTTAAACTAGTGTTCAAAGTCAGATACGCCACTTTTCTAAGCCTCAGTTTTCTAGAAGTGTGTGTGTGTGTGTGTGTGTGTGTGTCTGTCTGTCTGTCAGTCTGTAGGGGCTACCTCTCAGGGAGGATAGGTAGGCTACAGCTGAGGAAAGGGAAGAAGGTTCTCATTGATTATTCTAAGTGGCTAGCCGTACACACACACTCATAATTCTGGCTAATATTTATTGGTGTTATTCTGTTTATTGGTGCCATAGGATATTATCAGGTCAGTACTTTTCCCCTTTTGGCAGAAAAAACTTATTCATTTTTCTAAATATCTAGCTTCTGTATTAAAACATTTTAAAATGGGAATCGCATATATAGAAGTGAGAAATGTCTGTTAAGTTTATTGATATTTTTAGCTAATTAGAAGTACAGGAGGCTATTTTCTGGGGGCAATTTGAAACTTATATTTTTAGAAAGTATGTTGGAGGATTTGTTGGGAAAAGGATATAAGTCATAGCAAAGAAAGTATCTGCGCTTCTGAAGCAAGCGCACTGGTAGCTCGGCCTTCCCCAGAGGTGATACAGCTATAGATGCTCTCTTGGGCTCTCTGACTCCAAGCCAGCCAGGGGACAGCCAATGATGATTGGAGTTGTTGGAACTGAAATATATATATTTAAATATTGAAACTGAGGCGGTTTTGAGTTTGGGTGGCTTGTTTTTCTTTGTTTTTTTTTTTTGCTTTGTTTTGGCGCCTAACATTTTGTTTCTGTTTTTGAGACAAGGTATTTCTGTTCTATGTTTCTGTTTGTCTGGAACTTGATATGTAGAACAGTCTGGTCTTGAACTCACAGTGATACTCCTGCCTCTTGTCACCCAGTGCTGGGATTAAAGGCATGCTCCACCAAGCCTGGCACACATGTAATGAGAGTTACAGGTGCTTCAGGCCCGGCAGTGGTGACACATGCCTTTAATCCCAGCACTTGAAGAGACAGGTGGATCTCTGAGTTTGGGGCCAATTTGGTATACATGGTGAATTCTGGGCTATACAAAGAAACCCTTGTCTTGAAAAACAAACAAAAATTAAAAATGCTTCATTGCTGTAAGAAAATTAGTCTTTAGTTTTCAGTTTGATTTGGAAATGATTCTAAAAGCTACATCCTGGTTTTCCTTGTTGATACCAGTATCCTTATTCCTTACACAAACATTTAATACTAATCTTATTTAAGACTCTGATGAATTCCAGCTCAGTTTTGAGACATAAGTCTCTATTTCTGTCAACTCTGAGATATTGTGATCTTTGCTGTTCAGTGGCCTGATACATAGTGGTCAGCTATTGCTCCTTGGAAAGTCCCACTTGAAGTGAGGGCTAACAGTGAGCTGGCACTCTCTATAGAATGTCCAACCTGCTCAGGTTGCTGGAGGGATACAGGAGGGAGGCAGCATCTGATGGGTCAAATGGCCTTCATGGAGTGTGGCAAAATTATCCTTTTAGGGTTGTAGTGTATTGCTGGTAGCCTTTGATTTAGTAACAGCTGTGTTCTGCTGCCAGTTCTGTGGGAGCACTGTTAGAGAGCAGTGCAGTGCTGGGGACTTACATATTTTGAAAGTGGATACAGGTGGCTGGAGCAGACCAGACCCTGGTTGGCAGGATGCTAGTGTTTCATTACTAGGCTCAGCCAGTGATACAGCAGCTCCAGACCTGTCCCCTTCTGCTTTGTGCACTTCAGGTTCAGTAGAGCAATGCAAAGCAAAACAAAAAACACTGCTGGTTTTCTTCCTTTTGCTATGACCCTTCTGCTGTTTGCCTTGCAGAACACTGAGTCTGTGGCAGCCACTGAGACTCTGGCTGAGGTACCTGAACACGTGCTTCGAGGACTTCCAGAGGAAGTAAGACTTTTACCATCTGCGGTCGACAAGACTCGGATTGGTGAGTACTCTTGTTGTAGGAGTTGGGCAGCAAAGAGTAGGCTGCTTTCTGGGGGAGCAAGGATCATGCTAGGTAGGCATTATGCCAAAAAAGGGAAAGCTTGACCCTCACTTAAAAGATTAAGTGGTGTGTGTGCACTTTCTACATAAGAATCCAGGGTAGACATGGGTTATAGAAAGCAAACCAGCTTCCTCTTGCATATTCGATCCTAGGTTTTGTGTTCCAGTGTGCCTTCCTCTGCATCTCCACGGGCCTCATCCTACACAGTGGGTGGTTTCCTCTGATTTCACTGAGCCTTGAGACACATTTATCTCCTTACTTTTCAGTTGACTTTACATCTGTTCCTGTTACTGACAGTCTGCCTTTACCCATTGCCCTACCATTTCCACTTAAGGACCTTTTGTGGGTATTTGAATGAACGGAACGATATAAGCTGGCTAGACTTTCTTGTTGAGTATAAAAGCTTGTTTGTGTTTGATTTTTGTGTCTGTGATGTAAGTTTTAGATGCAACACTAAGAGTAAGTTGTAAAGCTCTTGTAAGAACACACTCCTGAATAGATCATGCTTCTATCCTTTTGTCATTTAGATTTTCTTCTGGTGAGTGTTAGTGTAAATCTGACTTGCATGTCTTCTCATTCTCATTGGAACTTTGCTTACTGAGCACTGGGGATATTACATTGTTTTGTCTGAACAGAAACGGCTGTCTCACAGTTTAACTGGTTGTTAGTGTTTATAGATGCAATTCCTAGCTGACTTTTGGTGGGAGTGGAGTGTGTATGTCCCAGCCACACGCAGCAGGACTAGCCTCTGCCTCCTGTTCTGTACAGAATGTGTTGTTCTTGACTGCAGGGATCCTGAGGTTCTACTGACTGCATCTTCATTGGTTTGCTGTCCTTTCTGGTAGGTTTTATGACAGGTAAATAGGAGATGCCATAGGTTAGCATGTATGCTGACTCTGAAACTCTGCAAGACAAGATGTCTCATGAACGATGTTTTACAGAGCTAATGAGTGGAAACGATGTTTCCACTGTAATTAGGCAAATCAACTTCAGAAGTATTTATTTATAAGACCCAAGTCTAACCCTGATTATAAGAGAACTGTAAGAGTGGCTTTGTTTAGTAAGGGCAGCTTGAGGTTTGTACAGAGATAGAATGAAGAGTTTGAATGATTTATAGCTTTATTCCATTCATATTTTCTCTTATGTTAACTTTCAAGTGTTTATGATTGTACTACATATGGTCTATTTTACATATGAAAGTTAATATAAGCTTTTAAAAAGTTGTAATCAGTGCAGATTCTTTACAGATATTGAGAAGATATCAAGGGCATACAGAAGGAAACTCCGAATCTCCGGAGGACTTTAGTTGATTTGATTGAACTTAATTCAGTTACTTTGCTGTTAAGCAACCTAGCTTTTTAATTGTTTTGTAAAACTGAATGACATTAATGCTCTCGATATTTAAAATAACCACGTTACATTATAAAAATACTGTTTTTATTTTCTAGGTGTCTGGGCCACTAAACCAATTTTAAAAGGGAAAAAGTTTGGGCCATTTGTTGGTGATAAGAAGAAGAGATCCCAGGTTAGGAATAATGTGTACATGTGGGAGGTAAGAAAGAGAGTTTCAAGAGCCCACTCCCTGTTTTCACAGGATCTGACGGGTTAAAGTTAAAACAGTAATTTCAATGTGTTCTTTAAAGGTTGTTCGTTAAAGAGAAAATGACTTTTCTGGGTAGACTGTTGTTTGCATGTGTGTGTAGTGTGAAGCTGCCCCATTGTCTTTGATGGTAAATGGCACATCTGTGTTTTGTATTTTTTGTTCAGGGCATTTTGCCTTGTACCTGAGACCTTGACTTCCTCTGTCATTTATAAATGACACAGATACACCATAAAACATACTCCAAAGGCTGCAAAGAATAGTCTTAGATTCGTCTCTGCATGTCAGAAAGCAGTTTCTATGTCCCTGGAATATTCAGAGGTAGACATATATAGCACATGGCACATTTACATAGAACTTTTTATTTTACGAAGGATTTTCTTCTACTTCATATATCTTCAACAATCCTGGAGGACAAAGCAGGGCAGTGGCAGGCAGCCTTTTATAGAAGCTTTCAGTGATGCAGGGGCAATCTTTGCTCTACATCCAGGCCTGAGGAGGGCAGATGTAGTCAGAGCCACACACATCTCCTGGAAACAGTGGGACAGTTACACATATTCTCCCAGATTGCCGGGGCCGGATTCTGCTTCTACACCAGTTCTCTGACTTAACTTGTGCCGTTAAGCCTTCCATTAAAGAGTGGGAAGCACCTCAGGGGATGGCTCCTTTACAAGTTCCGTTTGAATGAGAAGTAATCACATCTGTTTCACACTTATTGACATAGAGAAGCCTGACAGTGAAATGTGTAGGCAGATACCTCCCAAGAGTCTCAGGGCATTGGGAGGGGCAATTCTTAAGGCTATAAAGGTTATAGCTTGGTCTGACAGTTTCATCATTTGTATTTCTTTCTTATGAGTTAGTTGTTTGCGATAGTATCTGACTGCAAACCCTGGGAGCTTTGGGAAACAAGAATTTACCTCAAGGATCAGGACTGTTTGGAAGTGAAAGAGCTTTGTAATTGTAAAAAAATGGCTTGGTCACAAAAAGTCTTCATTACTAAAGATAATACCTTTATTTTAGTATTATTAAAAATGTATTGCTTGTACAATATTGCTCTCAAATAAAGCACCTTATTAACTTAAAAAGTTTCGCAGAAGAAGCTAAAAGGTAAGCTTGACTTGGTTAGTAATCTAAGTGAGGAATGTCGGGGAATTACATGTTTATTTACAGTCTATGAGTACAGTGCCGAGTAGAGCAGATGCCACCATTGCCTAAGGGAATGCAGTGGCACCTTGTAACCAGTGTAGCAGTGTAATATTGGACATGCTGTGTAAACCATCACTCAAGTCTTAAAACAATTATCATCTGCATTCAAATTCATGTACAGTGTGCTCACAATTGTGATTTGCAACCGAGAACTACTAGGAACTGATTTTCCTCTACACATAACGTCCTAGTTAAGATTCTTTGCATATATAGGCTTCAGTTTGGAATTCCTTGTGAAAATATCACTTCTTTGTAGTCAGGTTCAAGTTTACATCTTGCTCTTGTGAAGACTGACTTTCCTTACAAGAAAGAAAGTCAGAAGCTCACTTAGGTCACATCTGAGAGGGCTTTTTATTTTTAAGAAGTGTTAAAATAGGATATAGGTGGCATAGGTGTATATATATGCATATGGCAAAGTATCAGGAATAATAACAATAATGGGCATATTTGTCATAAATAAATTGAAAAATTAACTTATTGGTCTTATCCCCAGACTTGTATCAGAAATTCTCTTCCTAATATCATAGAGTTTATCATCAGAACTGCATCTTGGTGATTGTCCTTCCATCAAAGTCCCTTAAGACCTGCTTAAAATACATTAGCAATGGAATCTTACGTCCCAGCTCATAGACCATTGTGTGCTCACCTAAGACAAGGTGTTCAGTTGCCTTTCTTGAGCCCTTGACTGTCTGACTCCTTAAGTTCTCCAAGGTTTCCTTTTTTTTTTTTAAGATTTTATTCATTTATTTTATGTATATGAGTACACTGTAGCTGTATAGATGGTTGTGAGCCTTCGTGTGGGAATTGAATTTCAGACCTCTGCTTGCTCCAGTCAGCCTCGCTCCCTCAGGCCCAAAAATCTGTTTATTACTTATTTAGATAAGTACTGTTGCTGTTTTCAGACACACCAGAAGGGAGCGTCAGATCTCATTATGGGTGGTTGTGAGCCACCATGTGGTTGCTGGGATTTGAACTCGGGACCTTTGGAAGAGCAATTAGTGCTCTTACCTGCTGAGCCATCTTGCCAGGCTCCAAGGTTTCACTGAAAGCATTCACATTCCTCTTAATCCAGATGAAGATGAAGGATGCTCAGGGCGAGTGCATGGAGGAGGTGCTCTAGAGAGAGGACAGCATGCTTTGATCTGCTTTCAGCAGGACTGTGGGGACCTGACATGCTGGACTGTCTGTAACACTTTTTTTGACCATCCTGGTGTGTTGAGCAATAACAGAATTTTGAAACCATCCCCGATACAAAGTTCTCCCCTCCTTTTGAAAGTCAGAGTCTTGCTTTGTAGCCTAGGTTGACTTTGAACTGGTATCCTTTTACTTCTATCTCCCATGTGCTAGAATTTTGAGCACGGGTTACTGTATGCCTGGAGCTGATAAAAAGCCTTTCAAGTTTTGGGCTCATGTGGTTGCTAAAAACAGATTTTTTTAAAAAAGAATTTTCTGAGCAAGATTTATTCTAATAACCCTTTAAGGATAGATTGCTTTATTTTGCTTTTATTGCTTTGAAACAGAGCCTTGGTTGTAAATTAGCCACAAATTCAAACTCCTCCTGCCTTAGCCTCCTGAGTGCTGATAATATAGGCACATACCACTCTTCAAGCTCCTAATTAGATTTTGTTTTAGAACAGTGTTAGGCTCAGAGAAAAATTGATTGGATACTTCTGTTTCAGTTTGTTTTGTTCTGCTATGATAAGGTACCAGATCCTGTGCAACATACAGAAGCTCATCATGAAGGCTGAGAGGTCCAAGAACAAAGAGCGCTATGTATCTGATGAGCACTTCTTAATCTATTACAGATGAAGGCAGAGCCTGAGAGGAAAGCTATAGCCATTTATAACCTGCAGCCAGAGCTGCTACAACCTCAACGCCCCATTACACCCTGTGTCTCTACACAGTACACACATTTGGAAGCCATTTCTACCCAGTTGACCTGAATACTCACAGGTTTTTCATCCATCAATATCTCTAGTATTCAGTACACAACCCCTTTTTCAGTGCAGGGATTCATGACGTGTGTACCTGGTCCAGTTATAAGTCTTAAAATTTTAAACAGTGCTAGCAAGGTGCCTCACTAGGTGAAGATCCTGCCACCCAACTTGATGACCTAAATTCCATTGCTGCACCCACATGGTGGAAGAAGACCCCCCCCTTACAATGTAATTAGAAAACTATGTACTTCCCATAAACTGTATGAGAGTATATAAAAAGCTCACCAAGAGGTAAAGTTCACTTAAACTCCTCGCACCCAGCATTGATGAACATTCTTCTAACTCTACAGTAAGAGTTTGCTAAGCTAGTGAGGAATTGCCTTGGTCAGAATCTCATGTAGATTCTGTCTTTTCTCTGCCTTGTGCCGCTCCTGTCTTGCCTCTTCAATACTAGTACCCATTCCCACACCACTTGTAGGAGTGGAACATGCTTTTTCCTACCCATGTCCCAGGAGCCGTGTCTGTCTGTGTCAGGTGCTTTGTGTTTGCCTTCTTTTTTGTTTGTTTGTTTGTTTGTTTGTTTTTTTTTGTTTTTGTTTTTTGGCTGCTCATAACTCGTTTGTCTGTCTGCCATCCATATTTACCTTCTGTTGAACATTTAAATGGCTTTAATCTTTTGCTGAGTATGTATAGTTCTTCCAAGAATAACCTCACTATACATGCAATATTCTGACTTGTCTGATATTTTCTTTAAGATACATTCCTAGAAGTGTAAATGTTAAATCAAAAGTTATGTAAACTTCTGTACATTTTTTGTCAGTTTTGCCCAAAAGCACTTAGAAAGACTTACAAGACCAACAAGAGCATATTTTTTCTAGGCCTTTGAAACTTAATATTGCTTATCTTTTTAATAGCCTTTAAAAAATCTATTCTTTTATGTGAATGGTTACTGACTGCTTGTATTACATTTTGATCATCTTGGCAATAAATTCTAGAGGACAGAGGGAAGAGCTAGAACTCTTATCAATTGAAATTGATACAGAAATGATCACTGCATAGTGAGAAGTTCTTAATACAGGTTTTGTTTTGTTTTGTTTTGTTTTGTTTTGTTTTCAGGAGCAAACCCCCGTTTTTTATAAGTTAGCATTGTGAATAAATGTTAGTGTGTGAGCTCGACAGCTAGTGCTGGCTGTGTCCTTGTAGTTGGATGTCATTTGGAAGCTGCCAGTTGGTTCTGCAGAGCCTGGTTTCATGAGGTGCTCATTATGCTTGCTGCTGATGTCCAGCTGTCAGACAGAGTGTCTCTAGATCCAACTTGCGCACTGTGTTTTAAAGCTCCCAAACTAAGGAGCATCTTTATATTTTTAAACACTGTGGCACATGAAGATACCATGAAATTCAAATTTCAGTTAATGAGGAAAGTTTATTTATTGGTACACAGCCACATCCGTTTGTCTGTTTTCTGTGGAGTTGAACAGTGGCAGCGTTCTGTATGGTCAGTAAGGCCAACGGTACCTTTAATAAGTGTCAGCGTTTTGCTTGCATGTGTGCCTGAGCAACATGTGTGTACAGTGCCTGCAGAGGCCAGGAGAGGGAGTCAGATCTCCTGGAACCGGAGTTACAGACATTTGTGAGCTGCTGTGTGGGTGCTAGGAATTGAACCTGGGTCCTCTGGAAGAGCTTTTTAACTCCTGGGCCATATTTCCTGTCTTCTCCCCCCCCCCCCCCAAATACTTTCACATTATTCTATGGAAAGTTTACTGTGTCTTGGCAGTGTGGGGAACAAGCCAGAGGAGTGAATGTGGAGGTGTCTGGTGTTCTGGTTTACCCAGTGGGGTACAGCAGTATGCAGAACTTGGTACTTCAACTGTAGGATGATTGTCATAGTAACAGCAGAGCCAAATATCTGCTGTTTCAAGAGTTTTATAATAGTTGAGGGTATTGAAGTAGAGACGATTAAATAATTTCTCAAACAATTTAACTACTTTGACTTAGGCTAGCATTCTTAGTATGGTGCATTTTTCCCCCTTGGGAGTTTATTTACTCATCCATTTAATGTCTCTTCATTAGGCCTTTTCTGTGTGTTTTGCAGCATTGATCTTGGCATAGCAACATGTGCTTCTAGCCTGGCTCTATCTCATGGAGGTTGTTGGTCTGGAGTACGAGACTCATCCAGATGATAAGTTTGGATTCCTAGTAGCTCCTTGGGGACTTCAAGCTGCTATACCGGAGTCAAACCAGACTAAGCCTCTGGGTTGCCACCAGTAATCTTCCTGTAGCAAAGATCATAGAGTATTTTGTAATGTACACCCTTGTGTATTGTCATCACTATGACAGGATGCCAAAGACGGGTTATCTGAAATTTTAAAGGTTTGTTTTGTTTGGCGCACGGTTTGATGAGTAACCATCCACAATTGGGCAGTCCTGCAGGCTGGGCCTCTGGTAACAGGGGTGTCTCCTGGCAGGAGCACGTGCAGGAGCCAAAGTTCTCTCTCTCAGACTGGAGCAGTAGCAGAGGGAAAGGTAGGGTCCTACAGTTCCTTCTGAGGTGTCAATGGCCTAAGGGCCTTCCTTCTACCAGGCCCACATCCTGAAGGTCCATTATTCCTCAATAGCACCTGCTAGACTATATATGGCTCTTTGGTTCTCACCCAGACCTTAGTACCCTCTTGCAAATCTTCGCAGGAGACATAGACCTGCATACCAGGGAAGGTTGCAGGAAACATAGACCTGCACACCAGGGGAGGTCGCAGGAAACATAGACCTGCACACCAGTGGAGGTTGCATGCCAAGTGGGCATGTGTACTGCATTTTGAATTTAGATTATTTTAGAACTATTTTAAAATGACTGCATTATTCATAGAATTAAAACTAAGTTGTGGGACATTTATGCTATGCTTGAAGAATTACTGCCTCATCTGTTCAGTGAGAAAGAGGTCATAAATTTCAGACTACTTGCAGAGTTCATGTTCTTTCAAATGAAGGCATGACCAGCTATGAGTTTGTTGGCAGCATCTCAGAGGAAGAGTTGAACAAGCATGAATGTTCCTGTGTCCTGGCTTTTCTGGTTTTGTTTTTTTTGTTTTGTTTTGTTTTGTTTTTATCTGCATCCTAGAACTTTGCAAAGATGTTTGCTGAACCTTAGTTCTAACACATATGCTGGATGGAGTAGGTGTTAAGGGACAGTGAAGTTTACAAAGCAGTTTTCACCTACATGGCTGGTTCACGTGTGTCCATTTTCCGACATCTCTGTAAATCATGCCAGAAAGAGACCACTGAACTGTGTCCTCAGCAGTCCAGACCTGGATTGGACCAATAGAGTATCTTAGAAAGCATGTTGCTAAGTCACATTTGAGAGAATGTAGTTGTTACTTATTTTCATGCCCAGGGAACATTTGTAGATCAAGCATGTGACCTTCAGTTCCTCATATGGTGGCGGGAGGTGGGATGGGAAACCAAGCCTAAAGAAAGACTACGATTTTACAGCTTCAGTTTTCTGCTTGTGTTTTTCTATATTGCTTCTATGAAGTGCTTTTTAGAGTGCTTGTATATAGTGAGAAAAGCTGTTTGGAAAGTTGAAGATGAAACTGTTTTTAGGCATTCCTATCCTAATACAAGCTTGTTCTTCTCCATCTAGGTGTACTACCCAAATTTGGGGTGGATGTGCATTGATGCCACTGATCCAGAGAAGGGCAACTGGCTCCGCTATGTGAACTGGGCTTGCTCAGGAGAAGAACAGAATTTATTTCCACTGGAAATCAACAGAGCCATTTACTATAAAACCTTAAAGGTAACAGTGTTAGTGTTAGTCTACTCCTGGCTACTTTGTAAGCCTTCTCTAAATGCAGTCTAATTGTAACTGAAAAGAACAACTTCCCAGACCTAGAATGGATTGTGTTTGCAGTGGTTCATCCACACACCTAAAACTCTATATTAAATACATGGTTCATGAGGCCTTGCATATATTGGAGAACTAGAGCAAGAAGACTGTGTTGAGTAATTACAGACTGCATCTTTCTTCATACTATTGATTATCTGTGACATCTGCTCCCCCCCTCTTCCTCTGACACAGATGCACTAGGAACTGACTGGCAGGTTTAGCCCACCGTGAGTCGCTGTTACGTGGTACCATGGTAGTGCCTGTAACAGAAAGCACACTCGCAGTGTTCAGAGTGCGTAAGCCTTGGATTAGCTTTTCCTTTCCGTTGATTATATTCAGGATAGAATTTGGGATTTACTTCTTCCTGTCAAAATATTTCTTGGGAAAATTGATTGCAGAGATGAAGAGGACCATCCTCAGAGCTGGTGATGAAGGTACCCAGCGCATTTTGGACCTTGCTACTAGGATGCTCTTCATGTTAGCATGTTTCTGTGGTGAGCAAGATTCTGGCTCCCTCTTTGGTTTTTACTGGTCATATTTCAGTAGCAGACAGATCTACATTCCATGTATGGAATGTTCTAGAATGGAATCTTGGGGCTGGAAAGATAGATGATGGTAGCCTCTTTTGGAATAGATATCTCTGTCCAAATTGCTGTGACAAACAAATAGTTCTTCATTCACTTGGTTCCTCTATCTATGTTACAAGTCAGGGACAAGTCTATAGATTTTTTTTTCTTTCTTTCTTTTTTTTTTTTTTTAAATCTTCACAGAGTTGAGAACTCTTGAGCATTTCGGGCAGTGTCCTGAGTTCATGGTATATGTAGTAGCATAAGGCCTTCTGCAAGTTGAGTTAGTGTGTAGCTGTTCAATGTTCTTCAATTGTATTTTCCTAACTTTGCCTCTGTGACATGTTTATACCTAAACCTGGCTTCTAGCCTCTGCAGAATTTGGATCCCCCCCCCCCCCATGTTCATACTTAGGCTGCCCAAAACTTGTTTTCCATTTCTTTTTGCTGAATTGTAGCTATAGGCTGTTCTAGTAGACCCGCTGCCTGGTTTCAAAGAGCACTAAGGATTCATTTTGTTTATCAAATACATCTCAAGCAGGAAATACAACTGGTTCTGTTGGCAAGGTAGAATCCTGGTAGAGACAACGTGGCTGTGAGATAGGCAGTGTAAGCTAGGGATGGAGACAGCTGTGTAAAGTAAGCTAAGGATGGAGGTAGCTGCATAGGTCAAGTGTTCCTTATTTGCACTGCTTAGTATCAAAGTGTTTTGGATTTTAAACATCTGCATATACTTAGTTTTTTAGTCTGGGACCCACCTGTAAATATGGAATTGACTTATATCTCAGGTACATCTGAGACAAGTGGACATACTGGAACTTTATGCAGGGGCTCTATTGTCCTGATTTTGATTGTGGGGGTTATGTCACCACATATAACTGAAAATTTGGAGCATTTCCAGCTTCAGAGTTTTGTATTGGGATATTTAACATAAAAAAAAAAATTAATTCATACAGTTGCTATAAAAAGCAGACAGTATGCTGTGGTCGGTGTAGGGTGTTAATAACTATTTCACGTGTGAGCTAATGAGCAGTACTGGTAGAGCATAGCTGATCTTTGTACACCTGAAGGCCTAACCTTTGGCGGTTGTTCTGGTATGTTTGAGACCTTTTGGATCCCTCAGCTGTGATCTGCTGTGTTCTCCAGGATTCAGCATTCCTGAGGCAGGCTTTGTAAATGAATTACAAGGAATGGCTCTGAACTCTTCTTTGGTTTACTGCAAGAGATCTTGAAAATGCTAAGGAGTACAAAATAAAAATACTGTTTTTCTTTTTGTCAGAGAGTGTCTGTTAGCATGTAGCTCCATAGTATAGCAACATCTCAGTCACTGACAATACTGAAAGCTGCTCCGTACAGAACACACTAGGCTCCCCTTCAGTATTTCACCAGTCTACCAACACTTAAGTGGTTATTTTATTTGATTTGCAGTACATACAGGTTCTAGGTTGTGTTTTTCAATGAAGACTAACTTGTGTGGACATAAGTATTCTTCTGTATGAGGATTTGTGTTTATTTCTGCCCTCTCCATCTTTGGTGTCAAGGCTCAAACCCAGGGCTTCACCCCTATCTCTGTGAGCTGTTTAAGTCATCTCTGTGTGAAGTAAAGCTATTTCTGGTGATGCCCCAAGAGCAATGAAAAGGAAGCCAGGAGCTAGGTACAGGGCTCTTGTTCTTAGAGGCCTGGGTGTCTCCTGCTTGCTTCTGGCCAGTGTTCTGACTGTGCTGTGATGGAAACCATGGTATACATTTGTCCTCATTCCCCTTTACTTTTTTTTTTTTTTTTGGTTTTTCGAGACAGGGTTTCTCTGTGTAGCCCTGGCTGTCCTGGAACTCATTTTGTAGACCAGGCTGGCCTCGAACTCAGAAATCCGCCTGCCTCTGCCTTCCGAGTGCTGGGATTAAAGGCTCCCCTTTACTTTTAAACTTTGCTTGTATTTTATATTTTCTAGGGTCCTAATCATGTCAGATAATGTTTAATAATACTATCTATTACATATGGCATAAGAAAAGATCTGAACTAAAATTTATATGATCTAAAAACAGTTTAATTTTGGAAGGCAAACAAATCAGATTAGCTCATCAGAGTGCCAAAAGGTGTTTCTGATGGCCGTTTTAGCTCATTAATAGATTTTCAAAGTAGGGATTTTGGTTAAGTTTAGCTGATTCAAAAAAGGATATGAGACATTGGTTCAAAAACAGTAAAGTGGTAGAGTTTAGCTATTTTTGGAGGAACAAAGTAAACAGTGTCTGGTTCTTTTATTTTTTCATTTCTTTTTATAGATTTATTTATTTTATATATGTGAATACACTGTTGCAGTCTTCAGACACACTGGAAGAGGGCATCAGGTCCCATTACAGATGGTTGTGAGCCACCATGTGGTTGCTGGGAATTGAACTCAGGTCCTCTGGAAGAACAGTTACTGCTCTTAACCACTGAGCCATCTCTCCAGCCCTGGTTCTTTTATTTTAAACAGCTTGAATACTTTGAAATAATGAGAGTTCTGTAGACAGTGAAACAAAGTCTTAGAGTTTTTCTGCTGTGAACAGACACCATGACCAAGGCAACACATACAGGGATATTTAACTGGGGCTGGCTTACAGGTTCAGATGTTCAGTCCATTATCATCAAGGCAGGAACATGGCAGCATCCAGGCAGGCATGGTGCAGGCAGAGCTGAGAGTTCTCCATCTTCATCTGAAGGCTGCTAGCAGAATACTGGCTTCCAGGCAGGTAGGGTGAGAGAGTCTTATAGCCCACACCCTAGTGACAGACCTAATTCACAAGGCCACACCTTCTAATAGTGCCACTCCCTAGGCTGAGCATATAAAAACCATCACATTCCACTCCCTGGCCCCCATAGGCTTGTTCAAACACATGAGTCTAAGAGGGCCAAAGCTAAACACAGCACAATGCAAAATACATTTAGTCCAACTTCAAAAGTCTCCATAGTCTATAGCAGTCTCAACAATGTTAAAAGTTCAAAGTTCAAAGTCTCTTCTGAGATTTGTCCAATCACTTAACTGTCATCCCTAAAGCAAGACAGGAAACCAGCTGGGCAAACTTCAAACTTTGTATCTTCAAGGCTGATGTCAAAGAGGTCTTCAGATTTCCCACTCCTTTTTTACTTTTGTTGACTGCAACAAACTTCTTTCTCCTGGGCTGGTTCCACTCCCTGTTAGCAGCTTTCTTCAGCAGATAGCCCACAACCCTGGCATCTCCAAAATCTTTGGGTCTCCAAGGCAACTTAAGTGTTACATCTTGTTTCAGTGTCTGGGATCCACATATGATCTTCTGTGCCTTCTCCAAAGGGCTAGCATCACTTCTCCAGCACTGCCCTCTGTCGCACTCTAAGCTCAGGTTGATCCACTCCACTGCTGCTGCTGTTCTTGGTGATCATCCCATGGTGCTGAGACCTCCAATATGCTGGGGTCTTCTGCTGCAGCTAGGCTTCACCAATAGCCGCTCATAGGCTTTCTTCATGATTCCAAGCCTCAACTCCTTGCATGACCCCCTTTAGTCCTGGGCCATTAACTGCTACTGAAGCTGTACCTTCACCATGGCCTTCCCTGGCCTCTCACAGTACCTAGCCTCAGCTGCTCTTCATGACCCCTTCATGCCTTCAAAACCAGTACCCCTTGGGTGACTCTTACACATTATCAAGTACAGCTGTACCATGAGAAACAACCTTGACTATCTCTAGAACATAGCTTCTTTTTTTTTTAAGAATTTATTATATATGTAAGTACACTGTAGTTGTCTTCAGACACTCCAGAAGAGGGAGTCAGATCTCATTATGGATGGTTGTGAGCCACCATGTGGTTGCTGGGAATTGAACTCAGGACCTTCAGAAGAGCAGTCAGTGCTCTTAACCTCTGAGCCATCTCTCCAGCCCCGAACATAGCTTCTTTGAGCTCTCAGAAATAGTTCCCAGAAGATTTCCCAGAAGACAGAGATGCTGCTCGCTTGCTCGCTCTCTCTCTCTCTCTCTTGTTTTTTTTGTTTTGTTTTTTTGTTTTTGTTTTTGTTTTTTTGAGACAGGGTTTTTCTGTGTAGTCCTGGCTGTCCTGGAACTCTCTGTAGACCAGGCTGGCCTCGATTCTGAAATCCACCTGCCTCTGCTTCCCAAGTGCTGGGATTAAAGGCGTGTAGCCGCCATTGACTGGTGCTGGTCTCTTCTTAATCACCACTAATTTCTTAGCTGCAGCTAACCAGCTTCAATTGTCCCAGTATTCCTTTCCATTCTGGACTCTCAAGCCAGAGCCATGTGTCCAAAGCTGCCAAGTTCTGCTGCTTGCAGGGGTTGGAACATGGCCCCCTTGTTCTATTACATTATCACCAGCTTTCTGTTTTCCAACTCCTTTACTACCTAAGCTTGGCTGTCCTGGAACTTGCTTTGTACATGACTTTGAACTTGGAGATCTTCATGCCTGTCTCCTAAACACTGGGATTAAAGTTGTAGTCCACCAAACCTGGATTTAAGTTTTTTTTTTTTTTGTTTTTTTTTCTCATATAGAACTTGCTCTGTTCAGTCTATTCTTGAACTCAGAGATCTGTTTGTCTTTGCCTCCTGGTGTTGAAGGTTTGTACTACCATGCCTGAACCTAAATTTAGCTGGATGGGATCTTGCCCCAAGGAAGGCTGCTAGCAGAATACTGGCTTCCAGGCAGCTAGGATGAGAGAGGGTCTTAAAGCTCACATACACAGTGACACACCTACTCCAATAGGGCCACACTTTCTAATAATGCCACTCCATGGACCAAGCATATACAAACCATCACACTGTCTAAACTGAACATTTCTGTTTGAATTTCTGCTTTAAAACAAAAATAAGGACTGAGTGTTGTTTACACACTTTTAATGCCAGTGCTTGGGAGGTAGAGCACAGGTGGATCTCTTGAGTTCAAAGCTGGCCTGGTCTACTAGAGTTCCCAGGCTAGTCCAGGTTACATAGTGAGTGAGACCCTGTCTCAAAAAGCCAAAACAAACAGCAAACAAAAACTCCAGGACCAAACTCTTCCATAGCCCCAGTATGCTGCACACGAGGAAGCCAGCACCTAGGTAGTATTCTATCAGCTGATCCGTCCACTCAGTCACATCCTAGAGACAGAGCTCGGGCTCTCATTTGTCTCCTAGACTTGGGCAGTTACTTTGGTCTTTGATAACTTTTCAGTTCTGAGGAGACTCAGTTTGGCCTTCCTTTTGATTAGATCCCACTTAGGCCTCTGGGCATCCCAGACGGGATCTGTCCTCTGCGTGGTCTCAGGAGGCAGGTGCTGTCCCTCTGACTCATGGTAAAGACTCTTCCTCCATCTGTGACTGATGGCTGCTTATGGGGAGAGGGCTTTGACAGGAAGCAAATGTTCTGATACTTCTCACACTCTCACCTAACGACAGTAGGTCCACTGGGGAGCCTTGTCTGGATCAATCTGCGGTGATGATTGCAATATGGGTTTATTTTAATTGCCTCATTCCCACTCATTCTACACTAAGCAAAAACATTTCCTTTTGTGTGTCTCTTCCTGTGATCATCGGTGTCAGCATGTGGGTTTAGATGGGCTTTTACTTGAACTTTCTGAACAGATGGGTTCCTGACAATGAAAGACAACTATTAGCTACCTTCCCAGTTCTGTTTAGGCCTCACTTTTCTACTCAAAATATTTCTTCAGGATGTTGCAGGTGTGGTTATATGATGGTGTGACTGTGAAGAATTTAATGTTTTAGGAGCATAATTAATGAAGGTATTCTTAGGATTTCTGTAACTAGAAGTTGCACTATACACTCTTGATGTGTTTTCAGAGGCCTGTGCTGCTTTGATGATGTGCATCGAGAATGCTAGCTTAGGCTCTGAGCTCAGAGCTTTAAAATACTTAACATAGTGGTTGTGTGCATGGATAAAGGTGCACTGCGTTCCTGCTTAACTTGTGCTTGGAATCAAAAACGTATGCTGCTAGCTCTCATGCCATTTGCTTAGTAGCACTTTACATTTCTCATTCACTGAAATTTCATGGGCAAAATGGTCTCATGTTTTCTCTTTTGCTTTGTTGGCATGAGGCTTGGAACTAGCTGTAAGAATCGGTTGATGGCGGGTGTGTGTGTGTGTGTGTGTGTGTGTGTGTGTGTGTGTGGTGGCACACGTCTTTAATCCCAGCACTTGGGAGGCAGAGGCAGGCGGATTTCTGAGTTCAAGGCCAGTCTGGTCTACAGAGTGAGTTCCAGGACAGCCAAGGCTACACAGAGAAACCCTACCTCGAAGAAAAAAAAAAAAGAATCTGTTGATGGAGATGGAGGCTGAGCACTAGGCCCAGATCAGCCGGTGCACGCACTCCTGCGAGCATCTGTGACAAGCTGCCAGGTTGTCCTGCTTGTCCCGAGTGCCCAGCCGGCCAAGGAATTTTCTGCTAGCCCTGGCCGCGGCTCCGCCTTCTGCCCGGCCTACGTCGTAGGGTCCGCCTCCTTCCCCGGCGCGCGCCCTGGCCCCGCCTCCCTCCGCGCGTGCCCGCGGCGGCGGCGCCCTCCCGACAGCTGTTTGCGGTCGGCGCGCCGCTCTTGCCCGCTGCCGTGCCGCCCCCGCCAACAACCGCGTTTCTGATTGGTCTGCCCCTTGTCTCTTCTCTTTGGTAGCCAATCGCGCCTGGCGAGGAGCTCCTGGTCTGGTACAATGGGGAAGACAACCCCGAGATAGCAGCTGCGATTGAGGAAGAGCGAGCCAGCGCCCGGAGCAAGCGGAGCTCCCCGAAGAGCCGGAGAGGTAGGAATCGCCGCCGCCGCCGCTGCCGCCGGGTCTGGGCCGCACCCGCGCCGGCCTAAGTAAGGGTCGAGGTCCGGGCGTTGCCCGTAGCGTCGGGGTGACCTTTTCCGGGCTCTGCCCGCCGTCTCCACCCGGCCCGCTGCTGAATCACGGCAGTCCCGGCGCGTTCGGGCTGTTTGCGAACTTGTGCCTGAGCGCCCGCGCGGCGGGAAGTGCGCGTGCGGCCGCCGAGTGCGGGCCCGGCCCTGCTCCCGGAATAGGGCTGGCCGCGCCGCGAGGGAGGGCCGCCTGCGCCTTCCGGCCCGGCTGACAGCGCAGGACGCGGCAGAGGAGGGAGACGGGAAGGGAGAACCGGACCTGGGAGAGACAAAGATGGGGTGCATCGGGAGCCGAGGGAGGTAGGCTGCCGCACAGAATGTGTTGGGCTTTGGTGGAAGTTTAGGAGGCTTGCCTTCCCCTCAGATCTGTGTTAAAGATGTTTTGAACAGAAGGTAGAGTGTAGTCAGTCACTTATAAAAGGGAGGGGATAATTTGTGGGTAGGAAAATAGTTTGGCTATATCATATTTCCAGCTGGCATGCCGATACGTCGCTGGAATATTTTTACGAAAAACTTTTAATGTGAATTTGGGGATCTTTTATTTGAGTCTACTTTGAATACAGGCCAAGGCACGGTGTGGTGGTCGCTTTTGATAAGAACTTTGGGTTTTTTGTTTTTTGCTCTCCCCTTAGATCTTGGTAAATCTGAACAAGCCTTTTCTTTTCCCAGACATTGTATTTTGTGGGAGTGAGGCTATAAACAAAAGCATAAACATGGTTTTGGAAAACTCTCAAGCCATATTTGATGAGCTCATTGTGACTTTTCAATTCCATATCCTTTGCATTTCACAGCAAAGTGAAATAGGCTCACCCAAGGGATGGCTGGTGGGTCGCTTGCTGAA
Source organism: Mus caroli (assembly GCF_978045245.1). Taxonomy (NCBI): domain Eukaryota; kingdom Metazoa; phylum Chordata; class Mammalia; order Rodentia; family Muridae; genus Mus; species Mus caroli. Next base: position 14,365,720 of record NW_028227261.1, read on the forward strand.
TACATTTTTCTGTTTATTGACGATGATTTAGTTGTTGTTTTAGGTCAGTAAATACTTTGATTCTGGGTCAGAAGATAAGAAAGAGTCCAGAAAATTCCAGCCCTCTCTCAAGTGTTTTAACTCTACGTTGAGGTTTTGTTGGGCCAAGGCTCAGCATTTTGACTCCATGCCATTATTTGTCTTGTTTCTGTACTTAATGTATATTTGTAAGCAAGAGCCATGCTACCAGCCTTCCTAGAGAAGGTATGACTTGTGGAGGCTGAAAACTAGGGGATATGGGGACTTTCTTACTGTGCCACTATACTTAATTAATTTTGACTTATTATCAGATCTGTAATTTGATGGCAGTCATACTTTGCTTTGTGTCAACTTTGGTGTGTGTATTCAGAACTGTTTCATTATTATTATTATTCCTTACTGTGGAAATTCAATTCAGTGTGGAGGAAAAACCTGAAAATAATCTTTTTGTTTTATTAGTGATACACAAATGTACACATTTTGTGGCTAGATTGCTGGTTTTTATATTGTTTGGTGCCTTTTTTTTTTTTCTTTTGTCTGTCTGTCTGTTGGTTTTGTTTTGTTTTTTTTGTTTTTTTTTTTTTTTTTGAGTCAGGGTTTCTCTATGTGGTCCTGCCTGTCCTGGGACTCATTCTGTAAACCAGGCTTGATCAAACTCACAGAGCTCTGCCTGCCTCTGCCTCCAGAGTGCCGTGATTAAAGGCCATGGACCACCACCACTTGGCAGTAATTATATTTCTTTCTGCCCCATTATTTTGATAAAGAGTCTGAGTAGCAGACAGCTCACTGAGTCTTTCTTGAGCTTTAATGAAAAGACTCGTGTGGAGTTCGTTCTTAGAACATATAGCTTCTCTTCTCTAGGCAGCTTATCTCAGAAGAGGCATGTTTGCTATATGTGACCTTGAGTTTGGAGAACTTAATGAATCAAGCCTTTTAAATTATGCTGTGAAATCTAACTTAACAGCTTGTAAGATCTGAAGGCAGAACTTTTTATATTGGATAACTTTAGACATTTTAAATAATAATACCAGAGAGAATCAAAGTAAATTGATTCATAGACAGTGTGGACTATTTCTGAAAGCCAGATGTTGGGAATATACAGCTGTCTAGTAGATTGATATTTGGCATAACCTCGTACTTTTGAAACAAAGGACTGAGTTCTTCACGGTTCTGGACCTTAGCTCCTTTGCATGGCAGCTGTGTGTTGCCAAGAGGGACCTTTCAGAACTCATCATCGGATTGTCGGTGGATCATGAGGACTTTTGTGTGTATTAGGTAGTTAGAAGCCCTGGGTCCTGTGTCTGCTACCTACCTACTTACTACCTACTTACCTACCTTTCTACTTTCCTTCCCTGCTCCCTCCCTCTCCCTCTCTATTTTTGTTTGTTTGTTTCTTTCTCTCATTAATGTTTGTTAAGCCCTGCCATGTGCTGGACTTTCTGGCCATTTGTGTAGTTCCTTGGGTAACCTAGACTTAGGGGAAATGGGCACACCAGGAAGGCAGTGATCAATGTTTGAGGGGTTGGCTGGCCCTCAGCCAACACTCAGACAATGTATAAAGGAAGAACAGTACATAGTGCTTTGAGATGGCAGTTCATATTGTACCTGACCAAGGAGCATGCAGTGTTTCCCATGGTTGTAGGTGTACATGCACTAGGCATTTTTCACTGGAACTCAGCTTTCTGTTTCTGCTGAATCGTATGCATGTCTGAGCAGCCTCTGTAAGCTTGAATGTCAGAAGTGGCTTGGTTTGAACAGGTTAAAGCTTTCAGGTAGAAAAGTGGAAGGTTTAGTGTTGGATGTCTCCAGCTAATTAAGTATGAACTGTATAGATTATAATGGAACAGAGAAAAGGCCACATTGAGAATTTTTATTTCCTTCTTGATTTCTGTCTCCTACTCATGACTGAGAAATGCAATTGAGTTGGCTAACCATAAGTAATGACTGTTAATGAATCTTTCTTTGTCTAGTGGCACTGGAGATGAGACTCAGGGTCTTGTGGTGCTAATAAGCAAGTGCTGTGGCACTGCACTAAACCCAGTTGTGGGGAGTGTGGCTTTGGAACTTCACTGCAGTCGCAGTGTGTGTACAGAGCCCTACCTGAAGGAGGAGCATCACCGGCATTGCACAGATGGGTTTGCTGGAAGGAATGGGAGACGTGAGGTACCTAGGGCTCTCCCTGGTGTGGGACGGTGGCCCAGTCTTGACACTGTTCTGAGGTACACTTTTCCAGCTTTAACAATGGGTGATTGTGAAGCCACATGAGCTCTAGCTTTAGCTTCATCTTTAACCTCTTGGTCACTGAGGAACACGTGGGATAACAAAACGGGGAGGGTGTTTTTTGAAATTTGAAGACACTTGGAAACGAGACTCTAATGTGGCTGTGGGTTTCTTGTTGAGGACTTACTGAGCTGGTGGCTCCTCCAGCCAGCGGATGTTTATGACCACCTAGAGCTCTACCTAAGTGCTGGATTCTTCCCTGTTTTCTTCACTAGGTTCAGCCTCACTCCCATTCACCCTTACTAGTAGCTATCTAACCCACTGACCTCCCGGTTCAGGCAGGTTAGGAGAGAAGAGTTATTTATAGGAGCAAGAAGTCCCTTGGCTCTGAGAGCTGGGTGGTTGAAGACTAAGTATATAGCCTTTAATGGGCTGCACAGGATTATGTTCAGTAAGGCTCTGTCCTGTCTGAGAATATCAGCTAGTTACCTGGTGACTTTCAACTAACGTACAACATTTAAACTACAGTCAACCTTAAGAAGGAAGTGCTTCATCTGTTTCTGCATAGAATTGTTCAAAGGAATCCTCTTGGTGTAATGAAGAGCACTGGCGTGTTTTGAAATTGAGCATACTTGACATTCTTCCCCAGAGGTGCTGAGCAGCCCAGGCCAGGTTAGAACAGCTGAAAAATTTCACATGCAGAGAACGCAGTCCAGGTAGGGGCGTGGGCAGATGAGATAAGGTTGGCCAAGGGCTCATAATAACATCTGTGTGGGGTGTGGTACAATTCCTGTCAGGGCCTTCCTTCACCTGTGTCATAAGTGACATGAAGTTCCAGGGGGCTGAGGGCTCCAGGCAGAGACGAGACATATGATCTAGACAAGCTTATACTCCATGCATGTGAGAATTTCTTGACCTGAGAAACTCAGCTCTGTACATGGCTATATTGGCCTCTTTTCTGCAAGGTACCATGTTTGCATTGGTTGGGGAGATTCAGGAGCTGGCTAAATTAGGCATTAAATGCCAGCTCTGTGAAGTTCCTAGTCTACATAATTACAATCAAGTGCAAGCCATACTAAGTGTCTCTCCTTGTTCATGTGGGTCAGCAGAGGCCCCTTGAGGCTTCCTGGTTGTCATGAGAAGGATCTTGAGAAAGAGCAATGCATGAATTTTCCCTGTGAGAGGGATATGGCATCAAAGAAGACTGTTAGGCTCGTTGGAAATGTGTAGAAGGAAAGGTGTGCTGGTGGTGGGTGCCCAGCCTCCTGAAGAGAGACTTGCAGACTGCTGAGCCCCCCACCAGTGTTCCCACTCATCTTACATCTGTGGAGTGTTTTGTCCTAGCTCCAGATGAAGAATGGGCGCTGCTCAGGCGAGAGTCAAGAACGTGTTTGAGATTGGTGATCTGCTGAAGGATATCAACTTATCAACTGGGGAGGTGTCCATGCTTTTGTAAATGCAGTGGGCAGCAGTACAGGGTTTGAAGTTAGCTATTCAAAAGTACACTTTATAAAAGAAGAGAACAGGCTGGCTTACATGAAATGATCACTTGGTCTCTTCTAGCAACTGTTGCATATTCCTGACTGGAGCCGAGTGATCGAGGCCTGATGGTGGTAGGCAGTTCTTAGGTAGACTTAACTGGGCCCTCACCTCTTGACAGGTGTGTTCCTGTGCTTGTGACCTCAGACTTGTTAAGTCAGGCTGTATGGCAGGCAAAGAATATAGTGAGTCTTAACAGTGGTGTCTCCTGAAACCCTAGATGCCATCCATCTGAGAGATGCCTTCATTGAACAGTGCATGTCCTGCCCACCTTTCCTGCTGTGGACTGTGTCTATGCTCAGTACGGTTTCAGTAAGCTTTTCACCAGGAGGGAGAAGACATCTGTTACTTTTTCTATACTTGAGCCTCCGCTGAGGGGCTCCAGATTTGTGCTACGTGTTGGAAACTGTTTCTGTGCCTTTGATTCTTAATGATATGTAGCCTTGTTCACAGAAGAATTGTGTGGATTAGCCAGAATTTTATAAAATGTCTTCACAAGTGTAATTTCTTTGTTTCTGTGCTTGTGCCTGTGCCTGTGCACATGGCCAGAGGCAGAGTAGGGTGTAGATCATAACAATGTGGGTTCTGGGAATTAAACTCAGTTTGTCAGGCTTGGGAACAAGTGCCTTTCTTTATCTGCTGAGCCATCTCACTTGCCAGTGTAGAATCCTAATATAAAAAAAACTATTTGAGACATCTGATGGAGTGTGTTAGGAACTCTGACACGTGCTGCTGTGTATTCTGTCTATAAGGGAATTGGAAGCTATGACTTGTCTAATCCAGAAAAAAAAGTTTGATTATAATTGCATTTTCTAGAAGACCCTTATAATGAGTTCAGATTAGTCTAGTTTTTTAAATCTGACTATAACTTGCATGTTAAAACCCTTAATTTTGTTGTTTCCTTAAATATATGAACACCAGGTTTTTTTGCTTAAATAACTGATCTTTAAATTGGTTTAAAACTAGCTGTGCTTCTCTTCCCTAGGCAGTTTCGTATTCCAGTTCACAGATGGTGTTTAGATACAGGAACTCGGTGTTCCTGAGCTTGGAACCTGACAGAGGAGGGTGTAGTTGTAGTTTTATATTTGAAGTTGCCTCTAACGAAAGCAGGAGCCAGGTGTAGTAGTGCATGTCTTTAATCCCAGTATCTGGGAGACTGAGACTGAGTTTACATCTCTGAGTTTGAGGCCAACCTGGTGTATAAAGAGAGTTCTATCTAGGACAGCCACGGCTACATAGAGAGACCATGTCTTAGTAAACGAATGAATGAATGAATAAATAAAAAATTAAACAACTAGGAATTGATTGGATAGAAAGCTTGATTGGTTAACTGGGGATTGACCGTTGATGGGCACTTTGAGTGAAGGCTGCATGCAGAGCTGAAAAAGCTGCAGTCCAGGTTAACAGCCTGGAGCTGTGTAGTTTGGATTCCCTATGTGTATTCCATGCTGCCAGAGAGATCTGGAGTTTGGTCTTTATTAGCATTAATAGTTTAGGGGAGCTTATATTACAGTACAGAAGCAAGAACTTCCTCTAAGTGAAAAAGATACTGAAAGCAGTTGTGCCCCCATCCTCCCTCTCCCGCTCTGTGTAGCCCTGGCTTTCCTGGAGTTCTAGGCTAGCAGGAACCACATAGGGAGATCATCTTCAAAAACAAAATCTACTGTAGGATAAGCACAATGAAGAAATGAACTCCAGCACTCCTTTGCAGTTAGTTCAGCCAGGCCTAACAGCACATGCCTATTATCAGATCAGAAATTTACAATCCAGTCTGGACTGCGTGAGAAGTCCATTAAGAGGGAAGGCAAGAAGAGAGAAAATAAAGAGGAAAAAGGGGTGCTGTGCCTGAGTCCAGGAAACTGTTCCTTCCTAACAAGTCCATTCTCCTGCCTTTCCTACAGAATGAGTCAGGCAGCTAGGACGAGACCAGCTTCGTCAGCAAATCAGACCTTTGGAGATGCCACTTCAAAGTAGTGCATTTGTGTTCCAAAAAGCCAAAATGAACCATGAGACACTACCCTTCACAAATATATAATCTGACAAAACAAACAGAAAAACCAGAACACTTACCTACATCCTAAGGCGGGGAAGGAAAGAAGCAACCATCATTACTTCCTTCTACTACAGCCACAAAATGAATTAGAACTCCACTAAATCAGTTTCTAGATTTAATTTTTATATTAGATCCTGTTCAGGGTCCTTAGTCTTTGGCCTAAGTTCATGAACCAGTGCGGCAGTGACAAGGCCTCAGAGTGCTGCAGAGGAGGAGACTGCGCGCATCAGCACTGCCTCCTTGAACTCCTCAGTAAGAGTAAAGCGGGCCAGGGGGTGGACAGGGCAGCAAGGTCCTAAGAGTGTTTCATGACTAATGCTGAGACAATACAAAATAGTCAACAAATCCCACATCAGCAAACATGTCGGCAGAAGTAAGCTGCAAGTATTTTGTAAACTGTTTACTTTTGGATACTCAAAAGAATGAACAACTTAATTTATAAGTTTCCCATTTGCTGTGATCACAATGTATACCTCTAATGAGAAATTGTTTTAAATTCATTATATGCTTATGTCTGTGTGCATAGTGTTTTGTTTGTTTGGAGCACCGGACCTTGGACTCAGATATAGGCTTAGACATGCTGAAGTGCTTTACCATATCGCTGGGCTACTGACCACATCATTACATCCCGACTTGGCCCACTGTAGAGTCTTTATCTTTTTCCTGCTTAAATAATAGAATGTGATAAATGTGAATCTGGAAACTCCGGCTGAGACAGTTGCCCCCCCCTGGAGTTAGGTAGCTGACACCTGACCCTGTGGTAGCCTTGCTTGATTGGCAGCGCAGAGGTAGCTTTGCACTCAATTTCCAAACATCTTAAATATTTCCTTTCTGTTGTTTTCTCCAGAAGTTTGGAGGAAGTGATATTGCTTACAGTGTCAGAAGTAGTGCATGTTAAGCCCCAGTAGAGCGTGAGTGGGAGACTAGAGAACTCTGGGAGCTTTGAACCAGCGAGTGTAGCTGTTTATTATTTCCAACTCTGGTTACCATCTGGAACATTTTTTTTAGTGTTTTGCTATAAAAACCTGTTTAAATATATGCTTTAGGAGATAACAATGAAGCCACATGCCTAAAACCTTTATATAGAATTACTATGGTTACACAAATGTCATGTTACAGATCCTATAGTTGTCCTGACTGCCACATGCTTATCTACCCCATAACAGGTACATCATCTGGACCCCTAGTAGTACTAGGAGTGACATACAGTATTATATCTCTAGAGCCAGAAGTCTTTTATCCTCCAAAACCTCCTAAAATGATTTTTTCCATATTAAATGACTCCTCCCAACTTATATTGCCTCTTACCATGCACTTGGCTACTAAAGCAGCTTCAGTACTAAGCATGCACAGTCTCCCTCACTCCCTAAAATCTCAAGAGTTAACTTTGGTTTAATGTTCCAGATTAAAAATGTAGACAGTCAGGATCTTGGTTTTATTTCCTCCAGTACTCTTTACGTAAAGTTTCATCTTGCCAATAGTTCAAAGGTCACAGCTTTGGTTGTCAAGTGTCTCAGTCAGTGTGCTGTGCTGATGTCCTCTTGCAGGCAGGCATGCTCCTAGGAACAACACCTGGATGCCCTCAGAAAGTGAAGCTGGATGGAGCCACTGCCTCCGCCCCTAAGTTTCCATACTAAGCTGTCCAGTAATAAGTGGCCCAGTCCGTTACAGTGAGCTTACAAAGCCAGGCAACAGCTAGCAATCTGGACAGCAAGGTTTTTCTCAGAACTTTAGATTTTCAGGAAAACCCATCTCGCTTCTGGTCCTGAGGATTTTCATGCTGGGCTGAAAGTAGTGGCCTTCATCAATTCTTTGAACATCAAGACCCATACATAGAGCCCACAGGGATGTAGGAATTTACAATTGTGTGAAGTTGGGCTACCTTTATTATCGCAGACTGAGTGGCTCTATCAAGGGCCCACACCTCACGTCTTCCTAGAATGTTAGGCAGATTCCAAACTTGTAGACAAGGAAGGGTGCAAAGAGCCTACTCAGACCACATGGAAAATGTTAGCATTTAATTAACCTCCAGAGTGGCTTTAAGCCACCAGAACACAGGCACCTCCACACCCTTCATCTTCTCTTCAGCTCTTCTGCTGAGGAGTGTGGCCTTCACGATGACAGGTTGCTCAGGGAGCTTCCCCTGCCCAGAACTCGGTAGTAGCCGATTGCACAACATCAATGATGGGAGCAGCTCCAGTCTTGTTCTTTGCCGCATTGACCAGTGTCTGCTCGCTGACCAACGTCCACAATTCATCCAGGTTGCCTGTTGGGCAGCAGCTCTGGTTCCTCTTCATGTGGTAACGCCTCACACCAACTTTCCCAAAGTAACCTGGATGATATTTGTCAAAGTTGAGTCTGTGGTAATGCACGCCCCCAGCATTTCCATGGCCTTCTGGGTGCTTGTTGTGCTTACCGATGCGGCTGTGGCTGTGGCTGTGGCTCATGTGGCCCCGGAGTTTCCAGGTCTTCCTTAGTCTGGATGGCATGGCAGTGACAGAAAGGAAAGAGGGCATGATCTGGACATTTATGAAGGTTTTTTTTTTTTTTTTTTTTTTTTGGCTTATTGTTATCTCAGACTGGCCTTGAACTTGAAATTCTCCTCCAGCTTCCATCCCCCAGTGTGTGGGGACTAAAGATGTGTACTGTACTGCCACTCTGTCTTCAGAGTACTTCTTCATAGACATTTTAATTATCAGCTGGTGAATGGATGGTTACCTTACATGTTATATACTCAAAGCATACTATAACACTTATTTTGAATTTACAGGAATATAGTTTTAGAGCCAAGACATTTTATGATAAAGCAATGAGACTGTATTAGTGTGGTATATAAAAATTCTCTGGTTTCTGAAATGAGATGGCGTCTTTGCTCACGTGATACTCTGGACCTTTTCAGACGTATGTTACTAGTTTAATGGTGGCTTGACCAAGACCAATTTCACAGTTAATGAGTGAACACTGTTAGTTAAGTAGGGCTTTGTCTCTGCGTTGGTTAAAGGAATAAATATGCTTAAGCTCTGTGTGTGTGTGTGTGTGAGAGAGAGAGAGAGAGAGAGAGAGAGTAAGCACACTATAGTGATAATCTTTACTCCTGTGTTTATAATCCCACCTCTTGGGATACAGTCTTTTGTAGATTTCTTGACATCACGTGCCACAAAAAAATGAAGGCAAACTGGTTTGTTTGCCCGTATTTAGATCTAAGAACAGTATTATGGGCACTGTTTGAAGTTCTAGTACAGTTGACGATTCAGTCTTTGGGCCTTTTGTTGTTTTTACTGACTTCTCAGGTTTAGTTTTCATTTTCTTGCCAGGCTGAGATGTAGAATATGCCTTTCTGGACCTGCTAGCTGTTTGTGTTTTTAATCTGAGATTGTCAGAGCCTCTTTGCCTGAGGGATAGAGTGACTGCTGGCTATAAGATAAAGTCCAAAGTCTAGGAGAAGAATGGGGGTCACTCTGCGCCTCCTCCTTGGGTCCTTTGCTGTGAGGATGTGAGTGCTCACAGGCAGGGGGCAGTGTGGAGTCTATCCATAAACAGACAACTTTGATTTCTCCAATGTGGGACAGTCTCCTGGTATGTTTTCAGAGGCTGTACAATGCAGTTCACAATGGTACCCACACATTCTATATCTAGGAGGATTAGTCTGTCATTAGCTGCAGTTGGTTGACTTTTTTTTTTTCTTTTTAAGGACCCAAAGTGCCATGTGTACTCACCATTAGGAATTTTACCAGTAACGACATGAATTATTCCAGGAAATATCTTCTGCTTGTTACTTAGGTTATGGGAATGTTTAATGATAAGATGGAGGCTAAGTGTCACGTTGCAGTTACCATTGCATCAAAACTGTTGAAGATTTAAAAAAACCTATTCTGTATGCTAAGGTGGTAAATTCATAGTTGCATATATTTGTAATGTGGTGTAGACAGTATTAAACTGTATGTAGCTTACTCTGTTTCTGGTTAAGCTTTGAGGAGACAATGTCTTACACATCTCTTGGGTAATTGTCAAAAGTACAAGTTAAAATAATGACCTAAATATTTTTTTGTTTTGTTTTGTTTTTTATCCTAAGCCAAGCAGAAATGCACATTGCAGGGATCCACAGATTCACTGTTGGCTGCTTCCTTGTTGAATACAAATCTATACTTTGCAAATGAGTGACTTCTTCAAATGGCGTCTGAATGTGTGGGGGGTGGGGGGTACTGCAGATCTCTGTACCTCAAGTGTTGAAGAATGGACTATGTTTGCAGTGAGCAAAAATAGCACAGCCTTAGAATCAGAAGGGCCAGATTGAAAAACCAGAAAATAAAAAGAAGGCCAAATTGACTCCTTGTTTTAGTAACAATGTTGCTTTTCGTGTTCTTGCCTTTTAGTGTAAGCCTCTGTGAGCTGGGGTAAGATAGATGAGCAGGTTGTGGTGGCTCCTGCCACCTGAGCCAGCCTAGGACCGAAAGTGAGAGCTTTTGCCTCACAATAGCAGAATGAGGATGGCTCCTCCCTTGCTGCTCGCTGTGCATCTCCTGATCCTTGGCTTATTCCACAGTAATGGAGGAAGCAGCACAATTCTGTACTGACTGTCAGTGCTTGGGTTTACCAGCACGCATCTAACAAGTCAAGTTTCAACATTTTCTAACATGCTCTTTAGAAATCGACAGTTTTGCTTTTGAGATACAGACGTAACTATTAGGTTTAACTATGTAAGAGTTAGTCTTACCTGCAGTCCTACTTGTAGTCTGCCTGGTTGTACTTGTTACCTTAACTTGCTCACCTGTGCTGCTGGGGCGTGGGCAGATGACCTGTGACATTTGATGTATGTGTCGAACATCTGCTCATCATTGGCTTGTTGGGATGAAGGCTTGTCTTCTTTGGTCTACCCTGTGTAGTTCACAGCACTCCTGACTGCCGTGCCTTTTAACCAGGTTTTATGTGTTTGACATTTTGAATGAAGTTTATATACATTTTCTCAGAAATCATTAGTCTTAAAAGTAACTGAATACATTTCAGATTTTTTTTGTACTCAAATGTGAAGAACCACTTTCTTAGAAGTGACTGTTGAATCTAGCTTTGAGGGAAGCAAAGGGATTTGACAGTTCTGAGAAGTTAGAGACTACACAGGTGTGCTTCTGTGGAGTGGGCACTGTGCTTGTGTGCACTTACAGCCGCTTTCCAATAAGAGGAGGCCCAGACCTTAGTGTGGACTACAAAATGTGCTCATGCCCAGCATGACTAACATGTTTATTCCATAGTAATGGAGGAACTTGGGAGAGAGGCCTTAGGTTTTACCTGGATTTCAAAGGTGTCCAGGGTGTCCTTCCCTGAAGAGTAAAAACTACTAATGTGAACCTCAATGTGTTTAATTTAAAAACAAAACAAAGAACTTAACTTGGGGACCAAAGAGGCACAAAAAAGTGTTTACCTCCAAGCCTGATGACTTTAGTTCCATCTGTGGATGCACGTGGTGGTACGAGAACACCAACTCTTGAAAGTTGTCCTCTGGGGGGGGGGGAGGGTATGGGGGACTTGTGGGATAGCATTGGAAATGTAATTGAGGAAAATACGTAATTTAAAAAAAAAAAAAAGAAAGTTGTCCTCTCATGTCCACACGGACTTGAGTACACACACACACATTGCACACATTAAAATAAATGTAAAACGGATGTTCAAGTTAGAGCAAAGCAGGTTGAAAGTAATAAGAAAAGAATAATAATAAGAAAGTATTAAGAGTAATAAAGTCTGTAAGAATAGATAGTACTTGTATCTTATACTTGTAAAAGTAGACTGCACTTGTATCTTATACTGCTAAAGCATTGGCCTGCACTGCTAGAGTGTTTATGGGTATTGGGAATACTTTTTCTTTCCTGCCTCATTAGACTCACACATATCCATAATCACCTCTGTTCCTGTTGAGTGTCAACCTAAGGACCAACACAAACGGCTGACGTAGAGATTTACCAGAGGGTGCACATGAAGGGACATAGGCCGACAACTTAGATTTCTAAGGGCGGAGGATTCCAGAGTTTTTTGAGTAGAATCTGATGGGTACTCCTTATAGATGATTCTTTTTATTCTTTTGTTTTTTTCGAGACAGTTTTTTTTTTTTTTTTTTTTTCTGTCTAGCCCTGGCTGTTCTGGAACTCACTCTGTAGAGCAAACTGGCCTCAGAAATCTGCCTGCCTCTGCCGCTGGACCACCAGCCTGTACCCAGGTGGTTCCTGTTTGCTTGCAATGAATGGGGTCAGCTCTTATTTCTCTCATCATGGCCCAAGAGCTGTGGTGCAGTACGTCCATTCGGGTTTGCAGGTTATTTTTTCTGAAGACCTTTTGATTAAGTGTGCCCCCTTGATTTAGCACAGTTCTTAAAGAGAAGGATGTATGACCTTGTACATGGAACATCTACTGGGAACAGGTAAAATGAGGGCCTGGGTTGAGAATGACAGAGACCCTTTCCCTCAACCATGAGCACTGGCCTCAGAGGCCCCTGTGTTCTAAACCTGGTTCTGGCAAGCCTTCATCCTAGTCTTCCTCCCACCCTTAGGGTCAACACTCTTGTTTATCCTCCTGAATTGGTAGAATAAGAAGAAGCATCTATCTATGTGTGATTGTGTGGAAGTGGGGGAGCCTGAAGTCTCACACAGGCTCTGCAGCTCCCTGGAAGGAGCAGGCACATTAGAAATTTACACAGCAAAGCTGCAGAGCTTAGGCATTTGGAGGTTGTTGGAGAGATCTGTTTAATATGTGGAACAAAGTTAAAGTCATGAAGGTTTTATTTTGATAATGTGCCTCAGTGATTACAGACAGCTCTTAGTGACCCTAGCTGTAGAAAAAGAGGTGTGATTGTTCTGAAGGAGCTTACCAGTTTTTTGCTCTCAGGTAAATTAGAAGTTAAGTTTAAAAAAAAAATTCTGAGAAGTGTGTAGCATGTTTCTTTCATTTCTATGACATGAAAAGCGAGTCCCAGCCTCTTAGCAGTGTCAAGCTAGTAGACTGACAGGGCCTCTTCCCTGGGAGCTACTTGTGACCTTGTTCCAGGGACATAGTGCTGTTTGATGACCTTTACAGAAGTCCTTCTGGGCACCATGTCTCAGACACTGGGCCCCATCAGTCCTGTCATCTCCGCTTCCTGAGTCTCCCTCCAGTGGCTTTTGGTGACCTACAAGTATACAGATATAGAAAATTGGCTGGAATTCTTTGTGAAGAACTTAGTTTCATACGTGTTCCCAGCTTTTCTGCTGTCTGTATACCCACTGTAGACCATTCAGTTACCTCCAGTGGAAGACAGTGCTGACATTGTTTTCCCTCCTGCCCACTACTCTCTAACATAACTGGCTCCTTAAGGTACTGATGGTGCCATTACCTGTCTATTCTTCTACCTTGTTAACATGATCAGAGGTGGCTTTACTTTTAACAGTCCACCCGAGCTAGTATTTAGTACTTATTCCCAGTTAAACTTCTCATCTGGTTTTCAGAACCCAAGTTTGTATCTTAGCTATATTTCCTGAGTGCTGCTCATCAGCCGACGTTGCCGTACAGAAATGTGGGGAAAAGTGTATAATGAGCTTAAGTGATTTAATGAATTGCTCACACTTTGCCTGAGATATAGAAGGATTCATTGTGTCTCATTTTTAAGAGTGAAATTAGAACCTGAAAAATGTCATAAACAGGACTCTTGGAACACAAAGGATGAAGGGGAGAATTGGATGAGAATTGAAGTTCCAGGATGGTACTGACTTGATGTGCTGTGACTTGGGGCAGTTCACACAATAATGTGAAGTTGAAAGCTGTGTTTGAGGTTAGGGGAGCTGGGATAGTCTTCCAAGTTCCTCATGGTGCTGGTTCTCACCTTTGACTAAACAGCTCTCCCACACCTATTACCTTCTGTGTGCTCACTGAGCCTTTGTGCCTCTCTCTCATCCTAGCTCTGTGTGTTTGTGGAAGTCTTTCTGTAGCCTACTAGGGAAGCATACTTCCAATTGTCAGATTTCCCCTGAGGGACAGGAAGAAAGAGAGACCTTGCAGAAGCTGGAGATAGTGGATGGTAATGCTGTGAGATTAGGAAGAGGGATTCTAGGGATGGAAGATACTTCTATCCCATTGTCAGTGGAAGAATACAAGACAAAAGAAACAGAAGGAACATTCAACTTGAAATTATGACCTTTGTGGTAATCACGGGAAATGGACTTTGCTAGAGTGGTGGCAACAGAAGTTGAGTTGCTGAGAAGTTGGTCTGGCTGAATGGCGAGGACTAGAGGCAGTGGACAGCCCAAGTTGATGGCCTCTGCTGATACTGTTGGTCTGCCACTCAGACCTTCAGTGACCTTTCATGGTGAAGCGTACAGTCTCACAATAATCCTGGTTAACTGTTTGTATCCAAGGATGGGGACAGTATGAGCTCCAAAGAAAGATCCATGGGCCTGGCTTTTGTGCTGCCCTAATTCTGTTGATACTGAAGAGATGGCTAACTCCTCAGTGAGGAGGCAACACACAAGGAGAGTTCTATGGATTTCTAAAATTAGTTCAGTTAAATGATCATATGCAGGAACTTCACTGTTGTGCTGAATTTTTAATGTCGCTTGAGCAAACCTGGAATTTTGCATTTTCTTTGCTGCCTGAACATTTTTAAGTGAAACATTATTCTCTAGTATTTCCTGTTGTTTGTCTAGTTTATTCAAATAGTAGAGCATAGTCCAGATCTGGGTTAAATTATTAATGTGCTGCCTTAAGCAATTTTGATTTTGCAACTCCCACCTTGGGCACTAGCAGTATAAGGCTGTCCATTGTCTAGAGAGCAGCCATTTCAGCTGTTGAGTGTCTTTATAGGGCAGCTGTTTGATTAGAAACGCCTGTTTCCTTGCTGAATCATATTTGTTTGGAGCAGAGATCTGTGCTGTTGACTGAGTTTTTGATGTAAGGTAAAATGAAAATGGAAGAGTGCTTCCTTCCAACTTGACTGGCATCCTTATGCTGAGTGTGTAGAAGTCTTAATGTATCTGCTTCGTGTACCAGGTTATTAACGGGTGCCAAGAGTCGGGTGTGCTGACTGAGGCATGAGGAGATGGCTGCAGGAGAAGGAGCACTTTGAGCAGTATTATCTTCATTAATTATGGTGCTAGAGCTATAGTTGTGAGACCTGGGTAGACACCTCTCATCTCTGATCTGTGGGTCTTTATTTCAGGCATGGGTTGGTACTTTAAGGTCTTCTAGAAGAATGGTTTGTAGGTAGTGTGAGCGTCATGTCTTATAACATAGGCATGGTATAAACGTGACAGTGAGCCTAGTACATGGATCTTAACTTCAGCAACTAAGAACATAGGCGTGGCCTGTGTTTGGATATAGAAGAGACTTGATGCAGTAGATAATTGCTCTGTCTTGGTTTTTCTTCATCTTTATGTGCACATTTCTTCCTCTACACACGCTATGTCTCATGCTGCTCTTTGTCATTTCCATTTCACTCCCCTCATGTTTCATTCCTGTATCTTTCTTGTCTAGACCAAGTGGAGCAGCCAGCTGGCAGTAGCGCCATGTAGGACCCTGCAGGAACCCCTGGTAAGTGCACTTGTGTACTTGCCAGCCACCCAGTGGCACCTCTTGCCTCTAAGATAGAAGCTACAAGTCCCCTTTCCCTTTAGAAAAGTCCTGGTAGACAATATTGTTTTCTCTTTTAATGTAGCAGACTGAAACCAAGTACCTGGAAAGAACTTTACTGTTTAAGGAAATGTGTCCAACAGTACTGGTGTGGTACCAGGCACTCAAATCAGTTGGAGCAGGGTTTAATTTGTTCTTTGTCACAGATGTGTTTGTTCCTCTGTTTGTTGTCTGAGCCTCCAGTTTCGTCCACAAAATAGCACTCTGATGGGACAGACAGGTGTTTTTTGTTTTTTTGTTTCTTTTTGGTAGTTCTATCATCTCCAATCAGAGGGCTTCAAAAGTATCTTGATAAATGGTTCTGATTGAGAAAATTTTGATGTCATAGCTCCGTGATAATTTTGCTAGATTTCTTTTGCCACATAAATCCATTGTTGTCCCTAAGTTACTTTGGTGGTTTCATTTCTTCATCTTTAGAAATTTTATATTGGTGTTATTTTAGTTTTTAGCATGATTTTTAATAAATCTGTAGACTGTAGAGCCACATATGTCTGGAGTAACCTCAAGTATAGTAAGTACATTAGTCTAGTGCTCTGATATTTGAGAGATCTCCCCACAGAGAGTGCACTGCGGAGACTTTGCTGTGTTTTCAATTTGAGGCTGTCACACACGGGCCGTGGAAGCATCGCTGCTGGAGTTTGGGTAGAGCACCCTTCCCTCTGCAGTATGCTGTGAAACAAACTCTGGTGAATCAGCAATCCCCACAACAGACACTTGTGTGACCAAGAGTGTCATTTATGTTCTGCTTGAGAAACCAGGCTGGTTAGCTCTCTGTTTCTAACTCTTGTTAGTCCTCTGAGAAAGGCACAGGAGGTGGGTACTCATCCTGATGCCTATCTTGATATGGTCTGTCCTCACAATGGATTGCATTTCCATGGTGGCTGTGGCTTTACAGTGAATACCTGGGGAGTAGTAAACTCCTGTTGCTGAGGAGTTCAGAGGGGGACATGTGGCACGGACTAGCTATAGTAAGGGTGTTTGTTTTGTTTTAAGATACGGAATACGGTATAACATAGCATTTGCCTTTCACATGCTTAAGCAGCTACATTTTGAGTTCATCATGTTACTTGTTTAATTATAATAATATCCTCGCCAGAGTATTTTGGTCAACAAATTGACACCTGTTTCTATTAAATTTTACAATGTGCTTTATTTTTAATGTATCTGAAGCTTATTGCAGAGGGCATGTTTAGATTATAATTTTCCATTTAAAAACCTGTAAACAGTTATAGTAAATCTTTCTTGGTCTGTGTGAGGATGTGAGGTTGTACTGATTACACGAAGCACTGGTAGTTAGAAAAAGATGTGCTTTTGATTGGGGGCGGGGGCTGGGGGAAAGGATCTCTCTTCAACTTTTGAGTGGAATATCTGAGGGTTCTGCTGCTGGCCTTGTGACACTCAGCAGTTCGGTTGCACTAGATCAGCAGATTGTCATTTGTGTTTTTGTTTGTGGTTAGCATGTGTTTTGTTTGGAGTTACTAATCTCATTCAGACTGAGCATCACACACACAGAAAGGGTATAGACATAGACAGGAAGGGAGAGAATTAGATTCTGTTCAACACATATCCTTCAGGAGCTTGAGCCAGCAATTACCAGGCTCACATTAAACAGGAGGAAGTTGACAGGAGAGTGTGAAGAGCTACTGTGGAAGGTGCCTGTGTATCTATCTGCCTTGTGTAGTACCAGTTAGGATGAGTCTTCACCTGGAGATAGGATCGTTCATTCATTGCCATGCCCTCTGCTTCATATCAGAGTAGATGAGCTTTTGGTCATGTGTGCACTTGTGTTCCTAAGGTGCATGTGGAAAGGAACATGTGACCATACTGTTGGGAACTTCTAAACATATTGTTGACACCACACACACACACACACACACACACACACACTCCCAAAGGAAACAGAACACACCAAGCCTGTTTTCTTATTAGCTAAAGAATTGGGCACTTTAAAATGATATCTAAGGACTTCCCCTTAAAAGACTAACAAATTGTTTTCTTGTTATGTCTGTTAGATATTTTTCAGAATCCTTTAAACTAGTACTTTCTATTATGGTTGATTTCTATACTTTTAATCTAATGATCTTTTCAATTATGCCATTTTTGTGTTTCGACATTAAAGCTATCTGTTGTCTTCATTTTAGCTGATAGTATATCTCTCATGATCATCTACTATTCAGACTATGTAGAATTTGATTTCTCGGTGTTCCATAGTCATGAGTAGTGTCTTTCCTGTCTTTGGATAAGGTAACGGTTATGGAGGAGGCAGAAGTCTTGTTCAGGAAAAGCAGGGAAGCTTGTCCTAGGGATATCTAGGAGTGGAGGTGGCTTGGGTGTGAGGAGAATAGTGCCAGAAGAGAAGGAAGTGCTTGGGAAGGGACTTGAGACTCATCTGGATCTGGTAACCTTGGTTACCAGTTTGGGACCACTACTGCAATATATTGTGTTCCTTTGGGGCTTCAGTTCTTTGTTGTAGCTTCTCAGGAGAGGTCATGGTTTAATTTAACTTTCTATAGTTTGGGATCATTTGAGTGTAGTTACTATTTTCTGAACTTTGTGTGTCTCCATGTTGTTAATGCAATAAGGGCCATGTTTGTGATTTCTCTGCATTTGAGAGAGACCATATTTATCCCTATAATGTAGTGTAATGCCTACTTTCAATGTTGAAGTTGTAGTCCCGGATTATCCTATCTTAACCAATAAAATGTTTTAAATTGTGACATATTGTTTCTCTCTGATAGGTATTTTTCCATATTATTTATATGATTTCAAATTTTGTTGATTCTAGAGTTTTTTTATATTAGTATTATTAACTTTTTTGAGAATACATTGTTCATTAATTTGATAGCTATTATGCTGTGAAACTAAGGACCAGACATCTAAAAATGCAGGACTTACGAGCTTTGTTTGTTTGTTTTTTTTTTTTTCCTGACAGATTTGATGATATTTTTAGCCATATCCATTCTTTTCTTTGGAAATCAAAATGATAATTGCCTACAAATACAGTCTACTTTGCTTGGGTTAATTGTCTCAAGGACCAGAGTATCATGAATGAATGAGTAAATAAATATATGCTGTGTTTCAGGGAAGAAGAAATCACAGGAGAATAAAAACAAAGGCGTCAGAACCCAGGCTGTAGCGCGGAAGGCGAGCGAGCTGGACTCCACCTCTGCAAACATGAGGGGCTCTGCAGAAGGTCAGTGCTGGCCATGCTTGCTGAGCACACGTATTTACTGTAGTAAGCTGAACTTTCCAAAACCTACTTCTTCTTCAGAATGAAATTATTCTCCCCTTAAAATGGAATAAAACATGCAACAAGGTTATATTCATAAAGAGAAACAGGCAGAGTGACTCCCTGCATGAGAGAGGCAGAGGCAGGTGGGTCTGAGTCCAAGACCAGCCAGGCCTCTATAGTGAGACTGACTACACATTTTTTCTAGATAGACAGGCAGACATATGTTGACTGTTTTAAAAACAAAGAGGACTGGTAGGTTACTAGCAGTGTGGCATTCTGACCTGCTCAGTGAGTGTAGGGCTGTATTTACTTAGGGAAACAATTTGTCTGTGATACAACTGTGGTTTATCTGTATTAGTGTGTGTATCGTCAGTTAAACATTTACTTACAAATATCAGACATTTTTGATACTGTATAGCAGAATGAATAATGTTTCTACTTTGTGCCAGAATTTTAAAATTGTACGTTATTTTATGTTTCTTTCCACAAGTTCTCTTTTTACCTGATAATGCCTCTGAACGTTGATATTCTAGAACTTTCATGATGTGAGAGTTTACAGAGAAGCAGTTTGAAAGTTAAATCACTCACCTTACTCTGCTCAGCATAGCTGAGTCTCCATATTTGGGACGTCTGTGTGCCTCAGACGAATTTACACAGAGACAGGATCGTGTTTGGGTTGTTGATTGTGACACAGACAGGCAGATTTCAGAATATAGACTTGTGAATCTTGAAAACAGAAACAAAAAAACCAAACACTGTGTGTGTGTGAGCAGTGGAGAGGTCAGTATTTTGAATACCTTTTATGGCCATTTAATTTGCCCTGTTTGTGATGACATCAAAAAATCACAGGTTTTATGCCCTTTTGAGAATCAAGAATGGATGGGTTCATTGTGAGTGATGTGTACATGGCCTTTAGTGTGGCTGAGGGAGTCAGGTAGAAGGTCAGTGTGATTTTTTTTTTTTTTTAAACAGGATTTAACTGGAAGGAGGGCAGCCACTCCCCTTTCATCCCCAAACCTTCGTTCTCGCTTGACATGGTGTAGGAAGTGAGACAAGTATGTTTCTTAGTTTTAAGTCTAACTTTTGCCTCCTGAGAGCAGCAAATTTGATAAGACATTTGTTTGAGCAATACAAAAAGATGCAAAACAATTTTTATTTAAAAGTGGACTCTGGGGCTGGAGAGATGGCTCAGCGGTTAAGAGCACCGTCTGTTCTTCTGAAGGTCCCGAGTTCAAATCTCAGCAACCACATAGTGGCTCACAACCACCATGATGAGATCTGATGCCCTCTTCTGGGGTGTCTGAAGACAGCTACACTGTATTTACATATAATAAATAAATCTTTTTTAAAAAAAGGTAGACTTTGAAGGTGAGCACTGATTAGCACACGCCTTTAATCCCAGCACTTGGGAGATAGCGGCTAGCCTGGTCTACTGAGCTAGTTCCAGGACAGCCAGGGCCACACACACACACAAACCCTGTCTTGAGACACAAAAAACAAACAACAACAACAAAAAATAGAGTTTGAAATTTTAAGAGATCTCTTTAATAACTCAAGAGTTCTGCATTTTTTTTTTGCTCTACCGTAATGAAAAAGTTATTTGATGCTCGGGCCCAGTGTTTGGCACTTATGGGTTGCTCTGCCTAATGTAGCTGATGACCGGAGGTCTCCCAGCCCTGTGTCTGAAAGCCCAAGAAAGTAGGCAGTGCTTTGGGGCCTGACTTGTTAGTAAGGTTGTACACGTTAAGCTCCTATTACTTACTTTAGACCAGTGGTTCTTAACCTGTGGTCACATATCCCCCTTGGGGATCGCGTGTTAGATATCCTGTTTATCAGATATTTATATTACTGTTCATAACAGTAGCAAATTTATAGTTATGAAGTAGCAACAAAATAGTCTTATGGTTAGGAGTCACCATAACATGAAGAAATGTATTAAACAGCCACACCATTAGGCAGGTTGAGAACCATTGAGATAGTTTCAAATCAGATTGATCACCAATTGTAGGGAACAGCTTTTAAAACTAAGGAAACCACAGATTATCACAGAAAACAAATTCTAGAAAGACATTTTGAGCTAGCATATTTCTGTTATCCTATGTTGACTTTTTTTGTCCAGTGTTGGGTGTCTGTTGAAAATGTGTCTGAGAGCACATTTGAAATGTGCTATTATTGCCATTGACTGCTGTCCTGGCTTATTGAAAGCACATAGAAAGTATCAAGTGTGTCCAAGGGAGAACAGTTTGATTTTTATTTAGAAACAGAGGCTAACTGCTAATGAAGTAGCCGCAGATGGTAGAAGCAGGGCCCTCATTCTAGGAAACAGCAAGAGGGCTGAGGTCTGGGTGTTTAAGTGAGCTTATGTTCCTAACTCGTGTTTGTAGAGACTGTAGCATTTGGCCACTCTGTAGCATCTCCTCCCTCCACTGTCCCTGTCTGTGGACAGCCTGTTGTATTCTGACAGTTGAGCCACTCTTTTATGCCTTTGTCTCATGGAGTATTGTCCAACAGCACCGCGCTCTCCTTGGTCTCAGTATTCAAGCCTTTTTCTCAATCTCTTAATCTACCGCGTAGTTCAAGTGTCCTGGATGACTCTGCTGTATTCAGATGCCGTCCTGGATGCTCTTTATCCCACATTTTGATTACCCCCTTTTGCCTTTTTCTTTCTCCTTGATGTTTATTACCTTTGGGTTTAACCTGTATAGCACACTTCACACTACGCTTACTTCCACAAATATGGCCATAAGTTTATTATAGGACTATTGCTTGCTTGCTGTATGTAGCTTCTGCCAAAGTAAAACTGAGCTTTGTAATAACTTTATCCTGCTGTAAACTTAGGACGTATGTGTGGGAGGTAGGGAGAAGGGTCCTGGCAGTCTAGTGTAACCTGTGCTATCTTCTGTGCATGCTCCATGGGGCTCTGTCGGAAAACTTGAGTTGGCCCATTTACTAGGCCTAGAAAAACTATAGCTCTGTTGCCTCTTTTGCAGAGCTTTCTGAACTCTTAGGACTATGGAAGATGGAGCTGAATTCAATAGCATAGCAGGTGGTCCATCTTCTAGGGCTGGTGACATTGTCGCCCACTCCACCAGCATTCACCTTGCATCTTCTTACATCTCTGATCTGGAGGAGTCTTCTGGTCTCTGTTCTCTTCCATCCACAAGCCCATTCTCTTCCTTTATAGAGAACCATGAAAGAGCTGCTACTATTCCTTCTATTTCCTTCCTTCCCTCTGAGTTTGTCATCACTGTGCTGCTGTGGCTGTTGTCTTGGTCACTAGACCTCCCTGTTGACAAATGGAGCACACCCTTTATTTATCCAGCATCCTGAAGCTCTGGACTGAACAAACCATTCCTTCCTTGTGACTTGTTTCTTGGCCATTCCTCATTCTTAAGTTCTAGTTTGTGTTCTGTTGCTATGATAAAACAGTGACCAAGAACAACTCTGGGAAAGAACTGGTTTATTTGGTTTGTGAGTTATGGTCCATTATTGAGGGAAGACGAGGAAGGGCCTGAAGCGGTGACTATGGAGGAGCACTGCTGTGTTGGCTTGCTTCAGAGCTGATAGTCTGCTACCTTACTTACATAGCCTGGGACCAAGTGCCCAATGGTTGCATCGCCCACAGTGAGCTGGACCCTCCAACATCAACCACCAGTCAGGAAAATACCCACAGACAGGCCTATAGGCTGATGTTATAGAGGCACTTCCCCAGCTGAGATTCCCACTTCCCATGTAAGGCAAGCTATCAAAGATGGTTAGCCTCTCAGCGTCTGGGATATAATCCTTCCTTGTCTGTCCACTTTCTAGGTAGTGTGCAGTTCATTGTTCATGAACTCTCTCTCCTGAGGCAGGTACTGCAGCCTCTGTGTTGACATAAGATCTTATGAAATTCTACTCACTCTCCTCACTCACTGAGACACATATTACCATACTTTAAATTTCAGCTCATCCTAAGTAATTTCTTTCTGCCCCATGTGTTTATAGTCATCCTGTTCCTCCTGCAGTCTTTGGTTTGGTAAGCAGGGTTATTGCAGTTTCTTGCAGTCCGCTTTGGCTTCTCATCACACCTAGTCAGCAAGCACATTTTGTTAGCTTCATTTCCAAAATACAAGTTCTCAGGATCTGATTACTTCTACCAACTTCCCTAGCCTACTACCTGCATCTGTCCTGGAGCAGGGAGCTCTTGTTGCCCACCTCCTTCCCTTCTTCCCAGTGGGGCTGGTTGACTTCTCTGTTAGAACTCCTTTTTGACTCAGGGCAGTGAGCAGCTTCTCATGGTATCTTATCCTCAGCACTGGCTCACCCTAGTCTCATCTCCTGGCCTTTTCCAACTCTTCTCTACAGCCTTCCTGACTTTGAACCTGCTTAGTGTCATCTTGACTCAGAGATAGCTCATGGTATTTTATTTGCTGCTTCCTCTGCCCAAGGCATTTTGTCTACCAGATGATTGCATAACTTTTTTTTTTTAAGATTTATTTATCTTTTATTTATTATGAGCACACTGCAGCTGTCCTCAGACACACACTAGAAGAGGGCATCAGATCCCATTACAGATGGTTGTGAGCCACCATGTGGTTGCTGGAAATTGAACTCAAGACCTCTGGAAGAGCTGTCAGTGCTCTTAAGCCATCTCTCCAGCTCCTGCATGGCTTTTTCTTTCTTTCTTTCTTTTTTTTTTTTTTAATGTCTCTGATCAGCTGTGGCCTCATCAGCAAGCCCTCTCTGGCCTGTCTAATTCAGGGGGATGAACATAGACGAGTGATTGGGGATGGCTGTTTTACTCAGTAAACTGCTCCTTATGCTGCTGAGAGATAGGAAGTTTGTTTGACTAGCAGAGTGGATTTCATCATCTAGAACAAGTTCCATCCTTCAGGTACATCATCAAGAATCTAATCTGATAGTTTGAATCATGAGAAATTGGAATTTGTAACCAGGCTCATTAGTTAATATTGGCTATTCCAACCCAGTTGTAGGCACTAGTTTTTATAAGCAGAAAAGCTTAGTGCCCTGTGGGCATGCTTGTCATGATGTGTCTAGCGTGCTGTCTGGTGCTTAGCAGTCTTCTACATTTGCTAATTAAGTTAATGGGAGATTTGCACTCAGCTCAACCTCCAAATGAAATAATTTTGCTCACACATCTTAGCAGCTTCTAGCAGTAGAGTCATAGGCGTTGATTACACAGCAACCACTGTGTCTTTATCTCTGTGCTTCTGCTCCTCTGTGCTCCTTAGGTCCAAAAGAAGAGGATGAGAGGCCTTTGGCTTCTGCACCTGAGCAGCCAGCCCTTCTGCCAGAGGTGGTAAGCCAGGATGCAGTTCCACAGGTGGCCATCCCTCTTCCTGCCTGCGAGTCACAGCCAGAGGCAGATGGGAAACAAGAAGTCACAGACTGTGAGGTCAACAATATGAAGGAAGAGGAAGAGGAGGAGGAGGAGCTGGAAGAGGAAGAAGAGGAGGAGGAGTTGGGAGAAGATGGGGAGGAAGAAGCAGACATGCCTAATGAAAGCTCTGTGAAAGAGCCAGAGATACGGTGTGAAGAAAAGCCAGAAGATTTACTAGAAGAGCCACAGAGTGTGTCAACTGAAACTTCTGAAGGCTCTCCAGGCGTCACCCCTCCTCTCCACGTTCCCAGAGCTAGAGAGGAGGCCAACGGTGATGGGCTTGAAACATTCATGTTTCCATGTCAGCATTGTGAAAGAAAATTTGCAACAAAGCAGGGGCTAGAACGTCACATGCACATCCACATTTCTACAATCAACCACGCTTTCAAGTGCAAGTACTGTGGGAAACCATTTGGCACACAGATCAACAGGAGGCGGCATGAAAGGCGCCACGAAACAGGGTTGAAGAGAAGACCCAGCATGACATTACAATCCTCAGAGGATCCAGATGATGGCAAGGGGGAAAATGTTACTTCTAAAGATGAGTTGAGTCCACCTCAACTTGGGCAAGACTGTTTGATATTGAACTCAGAGAAAACCTCACAGGAAATACTGAATTCATCTTTTGTGGAAGAAAATGGTGAAGTTAAAGAACTTCATCCATGCAAATACTGCAAAAAGGTATTTGGAACTCATACTAATATGAGACGACATCAGCGTAGGGTTCACGAACGCCACCTGATCCCCAAAGGTGTCCGGCGAAAAGGAGGCCTCCTAGAAGAACCGCAGCCACCAGCAGAGCAGGCCCCGCCCTCCCAGAATGTCTATGTACCAAGCACAGAGCCCGAGGAGGACGGGGACGCGGATGATGTGTATATCATGGACATTTCTAGCAACATCTCTGAGAACCTAAATTACTATATTGATGGTAAGATTCAGACCAACAACAGCACTAGTGATTGTGATGTGATTGAGATGGAGTCTAACTCTGCACACTTGTATGGCATAGATTGTCTGCTCACTCCAGTAACTGTAGAGATTACTCAAAACATAAAGAGCACTCAGGGCTCTGTGACAGATGATCTTCTTAAAGAGTCTCCCAGTAGCACAAATTGTGAGTCCAAGAAACGGAGGACTGCCAGTCCACCTGTACTCCCTAAAATTAAAGCAGAGACAGATTCTGATTCCACGGCACCCTCGTGTTCCTTAAGTCTGCCTCTGAGCATATCAACAACAGAGGTGGTGTCTTTCCATAAAGAGAAGGGTGTCTATTTGTCTTCAAAGCTCAAGCAGCTTCTTCAGACCCAGGACAAACTGACTCCTCCTGCAGGGATTTCAGCAGCTGAGATTCCTAAGTTAGGTCCTGTGTGTGTATCTGCTCCTGCATCCATGTTACCTGTGACTTCTAGTAGGTTTAAGAGGCGCACCAGCTCTCCACCCAGTTCTCCACAGCACAGCCCTGCCCTTCGAGACTTTGGGAAACCAAGTGATGGGAAAGCAGCATGGACAGACACAGCTCTGACTTCCAAGAAACCGAAGTTAGAAAGTCGTAGTGACTCACCAGCGTGGAGTTTGTCTGGGAGAGATGAGAGAGAAACTGGAAGCCCTCCTTGCTTTGATGAATACAAAATATCAAAAGAATGGGCAGCCAGTTCTACTTTCAGCAGCGTGTGCAACCAACAGCCGTTGGATTTATCCAGCGGTGTCAAACAGAAGTCAGAGGGCACAGGCAAGACTCCAGTCCCATGGGAATCTGTATTGGATCTCAGTGTGCATAAAAAGCCTTGTGATTCTGAAGGCAAAGAATTCAAAGAGAACCATTTGGCACAGCCAGCTGCAAAGAAGAAAAAACCAACCACCTGCATGCTACAAAAGGTTCTTCTCAATGAATATAATGGTGTTAGCTTACCTACAGAAAGCACACCAGAGGCGACCAGGAGCCCAAGCCCTTGTAAATCACCAGACACGCAGCCAGATCCTGAACTTGCTACTGACTCGAGTTGCTCAGCCCCCACTGCTGAGTCTCCACCTGAGGTTGTTGGCCCTTCATCACCCCCTCTCCAGGCAGCCTCCCTGTCCTCTGGTCAGCTGCCTCCTCTCTTGATCCCCACAGAGCCTTCTTCCCCTCCACCCTGCCCTCCTGTGTTAACTGTTGCCACTCCACCACCTCCCCTCCTTCCGACTGTCCCTCTCCCCAACCCCTCTTCTGATGCCTCTCCTCAACAGTGCCCCTCTCCATTCTCAAATGCCACTGCTCAGTCTCCTCTTCCGATTCTCTCCCCCACAGTGTCCCCCTCTCCCTCTCCTATTCCTCCTGTAGAGCCACTCATGTCTGCTGCTTCCCCTGGTCCTCCGACACTCTCTTCCTCTTCCTCCTCTTCCTCCTCCTCTTCCTTCTCTTCCTCTTCCTGTTCCTCCTCCTCCCCCTCACCACCCCCTCTCTCAGCAGTGTCATCTGTGGTGTCCTCTGGGGACAACCTGGAAGCACCTCTCCCTGCGATGACTTTCAAACAGGAGGAGTCAGAGAGTGAAGGTCTGAAACCCAAGGAAGAGGCCCCACCTGCAGGTGGACAGAGTGTTGTCCAAGAAACATTCAGCAGAAACTTTGTCTGCAATGTCTGTGAATCACCTTTTCTTTCCATTAAAGACCTAACCAAACATTTATCTGTCCATGCTGAAGAATGGCCCTTCAAATGTGAGTTTTGTGTGCAGCTTTTTAAGGGTAAGACCGATCTATCAGAGCACCGATTTCTGCTTCATGGAGTCGGAAATATCTTTGTGTGTTCTGTATGTAAGAAAGAATTTGCCTTCTTATGCAATTTACAGCAGCACCAGCGTGATCTCCACCCAGATGAGTTATGCACACACCACGAGTTTGAAAGTGGGACCCTGAGGCCCCAGAACTTCACAGACCCCAGCAAGGCCCATGTGGAGCATATGCCGAGTTTGCCAGAAGAGCCTGCGGAAGCTTCTAGAGAGGAGGAGTTAAATGACTCCTCTGAAGAGCTTTACACAACCATCAAAATAATGGCTTCCGGAATAAAGACGAAAGAGCCAGATGTTCGACTTGGTCTCAACCAGCATTACCCGAGCTTTAAGCCACCTCCATTTCAGTACCACCATCGAAACCCTATGGGGATTGGGGTAACAGCCACAAACTTCACCACCCACAATATCCCACAGACTTTCACTACTGCCATCCGCTGCACAAAGTGTGGCAAGAGTGTTGATAACATGCCTGAGCTGCATAAGCACATCTTGGCGTGTGCGTCTGCAAGTGACAAGAAGAGGTACACTCCTAAGAAAAACCCAGTGCCGCTGAGACAGACAGTGCAGCCCAAAAATGGAGTGCTGGTTTTAGACAACTCTGGGAAAAATGCCTTCAGACGGATGGGGCAGCCTAAGAGACTGAGCTTCAATGTTGAACTCAGCAAAATGTCTCCAAATAAGCTCAAGCTGAATGCATTGAAGAAAAAAAATCAGCTGGTACAGAAAGCGATCCTTCAGAAGAACAGATCTGCGAAGCAGAAGGCAGACCTGAGGGACACTTCCGAGGCATCCTCACACATCTGCCCTTACTGTGACAGGGAGTTCACGTACATTGGCAGCCTGAATAAGCATGCTGCTTTCAGCTGTCCTAAAAAACCCCTTTCTCCTTCCAAAAGAAAAGTTTCCCATTCATCTAAGAAAGGTGGCCACGCATCATCTGCTAGCAGTGACAGAAACAGTAGTAGCAATCCCCGGAGGCGCACCGCAGATACAGAGATCAAGATGCAGAGCATGCAGGCACCCTTGGGCAAGACCCGAGCTCGGAGTACAGGCCCTGCCCAAGCCTCACTGCCCTCCTCATCCTTCAGATCCAGACAGAATGTCAAATTTGCAGCTTCAGTCAAATCCAAAAAAGCAAGCTCTTCATCCTTGAGGAATTCTAGTCCCATAAGAATGGCTAAAATTACTCATGTTGAGGGCAAAAAATCCAAAGCTGTTGCCAAGAGTCATTCTACTCAGCTCTCCAGCAAAGCATCCCGAAGCCTGCACGTGAAAGTGCAGAAGAGCAAAGCTGTTCTACAAAGCAAGACTGCCCTGGCCAGCAAGAAAAGAACAGACCGGTTCATAGTAAAATCTAGAGAGCGGAGCGGGGGCCCAATCACCCGAAGCCTTCAGCTGGCAGCTGCTGCGGACCTGAGTGAAAGCAGGAGAGAGGATAGCAGTGCCAGGCATGAGCTGAAGGACTTGAGGTAAGCCCAGAACTCGGGGAGGTGAGGACTGCTGGAGAGCTGTAGCTGGCCTGGAGGATGTCTGTCCTTTTAGCAGAGTGGCAGTGGCATAATCTTGTGGCATACCCTTGCTGCTTTGACTGCTGTACTGATGAATAAATACATTGATTTCAGACTTAGTGCTCACAAAGTGGTACCATTTCTTTAATTTCTGAATGGAGCTTGAACCCAGTTCCTTGTGTGAAAAGACGAAGTTCTCTTAATTTACATCTTGGGCAGTGTTCCAGTGCCACTCGTGTTGGTTCGTGGTCCTGCATTGCTCCTTAGGGTTAAGTGGGTGACAAGTCCAGTAGCAACCTCAGTGCTCTCTTGTTTAATAGTTTGTGACTTAAGCATAGTTAATAATGTCTAAATGTCTAATGTTAATACTTCCATTTGCTAGTGTTTGAATTTAAAATTTTTTCCACGTTGCTTAAAATAAAATCACCATATATCTTTAAAATGCCTTATATTCCCCTCTAGCCCTCTGCCTACAGCAATAGAGAGACTAGCAATTGAGGTTCTAATGGGGAAGAAGAGCAGGCCAGGCCCTGGGGCTCAGTGCTTCTCCTATAATGTTAGGTTTCTCAGTTTAGATCTGAGCTGACCTTACTGCCTTATTCCATATTCTCCCCATATACACATGGTTCTCAGGGACAGTGATGTGGCCCTAGGATAGCCTGTTATATTGACTTCTCAAGCTGAGTTGATATACATTTGGAATTCCTTCTTATTCCCAAATAATGTCCACAGGTTAGTGGCCCTCATCAGGTGGTTACTCTGCAAATACTTGGACACCTTCTATGCAGCCTGTCTTGATTCTGGGTTGTCATGGCTGTAATTCTGGGTATTAGAAGCAAACAGAGTTAGGGACAGCTGTGGAATGACTTGGAGAGAAGACCTAAGCATACCAAGGTTCCAGTGTCACTCAGGTAAAGTTCTTGGTGCTGTGTGCCTTGAAGCATAGCAAAAGAGAGTTCTAGACATTGGGCACAACAGTTTCCTGTAGTGCTGAAGGATTGAGTTTTTTGGAAGGTACTTAAACATTCTGAGTGTTAGTTGCTATCGATCTGGTCATATTTAGCCACGCAGGTGCTTGGGCAACATGGTTGAGTTGGCTGTAGTGACGAAAAGCACTATTTTCAGCCGCCAGTGCTCCTTACCTGTTACTGGCCTCTGCTCTAGGGAATTCCACACCAACTTAACATTTTGAACCATCCTGGGTTAGCAAGTAGGTGACTGATGATTTAGAGTGTACTTTCTTCCAGTGTTTTCTAAAAGAATTAACTGTTTTGTACTAGATCCTGTAGACTTTTCAGGGTAAACATATGAAAATGTAAGAGCTGAGTGTGCTTGTATAAAGTTCACTTGCTTCACTCGTATCTGGTGTTTTAAAGACTCCCTAAGGCTAATGTGTCCCAAAGTGTGTCTCTTCTCTTGCTCCAGTGGATTTTAAACTGTTTTGATAGTTAACAGAATTATATTGCTGGAGTTAAAAGTTGGCTTAAAAAGCACCACTTAAAGCTACAGATAACGAAATCATCAGTAGTGTGCTCAGTTACAGACACAGTGAGTTGTTCCTAATGGCTAATCCTTTTCCTTGGTGAGTTATTGCCCTGTGTTGTAGACAGATCTGCAGAATGAGAGACATCATCCAAGATACTTTCCAAGAGATTATGACCTTTGAGTTGTTTCGGACAATTAAAAACCAAATGTCCAATTGAACATCGTGTTTGACTATCTAGACATGAGAGTGGGTATTTATTTGTGCAGAGTGTATTTCAGTCATTAGTACCCCTAGCAAACATATAGGCAACAGTAGGATTCCTGCCTGCTAGCATCCATACACCAGGTGTCCTCTAACTCAGGGCTGCTACAGACTAGCCTGAGCTCATTTTCAGTGCTTGTGTGTTTTGTGCTGACTAGGGAGGTGTGTTTACTGACAGAGGTCCTCAGCTCCGGTGGTTGTCTCAGTTGGCTTAGAGGAGACTGATGGAAGGAGATGTCATGGGTGGAGCTTCCATGTACTGTCCTCAGCTCTGCAGAACTGAGCTTGTTCCTTCCCTGCCTGTTGATTGCAGCAAACTGTGATTATAAGTCATGTCCAGTATCAGACACTTGACATTTGAAAGCCAGCATAGGGTTCTGCAGATTTTCAAGGACATAGCTGTAGCCAGAACAGCATTGAGCACAGGCTCCACAGATTGCCGGTTGGCCACTTACTGAAGCACCAGCTAGTTTACCATTCCAGGACAAAGAGCCATATGCTCCAAATGCTTTTCTCACAACAAAGCCATCAGAAAAGCCGGTGAGCCTCTCCCTGAGTCTGTCCCAGTCTGCCTGGACCTTCCTACTACTGCCTTTGGCTTGGTTCCTTTCCAGAGAGAAGTGCAGACTCTTCCATGTTCTTCCCTGTAATCCAAAGAGAGCTGCTCTATCCAAGCAACGTTTCCATTTTTCATGATACCCACTACCCCTGTGTCCAGAAGTTAGAAAGCTAGAGAAGAAGCAAGTCCAAGACAGGTTCTTCACTGCTACCACCAGGTGCTGAGTCAGCCAACCACCCCTACCCCCACTGCATACTGTGCGTGGGAAACTGCCCTGTGTCTTTGGAGCAGGAGTGGAGTTTCTAACTATTAGAGTTGTTTATGTGTTTCTGTCTTGGTGACATTTGTCATACAGTCTCCTCACCTTTTTCTTTAATTGGTCAGTTCATACAAGGTTGTGTATGTTGTCATTTATCTTCAGTTTTCTTATTTTCTAGGAACTTCCTGTAGAAAAGTCCCCCCCACAAAACAAACCTTAACTGACTAAAAGATATTGCATGCTCAACTTAGGATAAGCACTACGGCAAAGGATACGAAATCTACCCAGCTTGCAAGACCAGTTGAAGCTGACTCAAAAGCTGTAACATACAGCTGCTTACCGACAGGCTTCTTGCCCTGGTTAGTGTCAGGCATCCGTCTCTTTGGTGGAGCTCACGTGTGTGCTGGGCTCTCAGGGGATTGAAATCCAAAGAGAAGGGTGCCATAAGATGGGCTAGATGGACTGGCTCTTCCTCATCACCGGACTGGCAGCTCAGCTCTGAGTGTGGCCCTTGAGTCTGGCAGAGAGCAATTGAACTGAACCTTGCAAAGCAAGTGCCCTTGTTTTATGAGTGGTCCTAGTTTCAGGGATGACAGATCGGGTGTGCCCATCTCAAAACGCTTGCTTACACCAGCCCTCGATGCCTTCTTTCATGTGAATTATACAGAGAGGCATTTAGTTGATCCCTATCCCTCTCCCCTTTAAAAAAAAAAATCATAAGCAGATTGCCAGCATAATGCAGAGGATCCCAGATTGGATAGGACTCCTTCTCATGCCTCTTGTTAGTGTCATGTTTGTGTGTCCAACTGGACGTTATCCTCTCACTGTCTGGCACTAATTTATAGCTGTTATATTATGAGATGCTGTGTAGCAGTGTGTATCAGTGCACAGAAAGCATCCAGGCCTGTATAGCTGTTTGTATCTGCACACCAGGCCTTACTCTTGTCTCAGTAGATTCAAAGCAACAGATCGGCCTCTTCCTTTTGTAGCAGGTCAGCACCACTTCTCCATGAGTGCTGATGCTTCCCCCAGAGTAATGACCGAGGTGGTGGAAAACGGCTACGTTTTATTCATACTGTGTTTTGTACTCAACCTTAAAAGTAATCTACCTCTTACACTTTGTAGTTGAATACTTGTGTGATGAATTTGTGCCACTTTAATCTTTCACTACCATTCCCATTTTGTTACCTTTCTGTTCAGGAGACTTTATGTTGGAATACTGTATAAAGCATTTGTAGCAGTTTAAAAATAAAATATTTAAAATTATTTAAATTGTTTTGGGTGCTTCAATTGTATTCTGTGATTAGAGCTTACATTTGTGTTTGCATTGTTAATCTGGAAGGTGTCTGCTGTACTGAAGTTTGCTGTTAGTTATTTTATTGCTTCTTGTCGCAAAGTGCTATAAAGATTATTCTAATGAAAATATTAAAATTTATAATTTGACATACAAAAGGGATTGTTCATTGTTTTTAACCAATGTAGCCTTGACAGAGTTTTTATTACAGACACACAAGAGTGATGTTTGCTACCTTGCCCTGTTAGCATGGACACATCCTCTGTCAGATGTCTAAGAAAGCTCTTTTTTCATGTTATCTAAAATACCTGATAACTAGGGGAGACTTGGATGATACAATCTATATCATTGTAACTAATAAACACTTTGTAAACACTTGTGAAAGGACTGCATTTTGTCCATAAAGGGGAAACAGGCCACTTGGACCTTGTTTGGTATGTAGACGCCTAGTCAGCCATTGACCTGGGACCCCTCTCCACCTGTGTCTGTGTGGCATCAGCCAAGTTTTGCTAATTGTAGTTGATTCCTCTTTGATGGTAGATACTTAGGTGGATCAAAAAGTACCTTGTGGAGTGTGAAAGAATGGGGCGGGGGGGGGGGGGGACTGGGGGAGTTGTTAACCTGAGATCTCAGCTGCTTCTGTGCTGCCTGCAGTTTAGTTTGCAGACTGACTTTCATTGTTCTCCCAAGCAGGAATCAAAGAAGCTCGTGTTAACTTTCTTCCTAGGACTGTTGTTTTCATGTGTGGCTAGGAGGCATTTCCTGTAGTGTGACACTCTTCTCCCATCCGAGAGCCCACTGTCTGACATTCCTCTAGGGAGGGGACTGCAGGCCTGACAATGTGTCCAGATAGTCACAAGTCTACCTACTAGGTTCCAGGAAACCCGGTGAGAAGGAGGGGAGGGTAATGGAAATTGGGGATGTCTTCAGCAGTAGTTCTTGTGACACTGTACCTAGATGCATGCAGGTGCATAGCAGTACCCCGCCAGGAAGCCAGATCTAGGAGATCATCCGAGCAAGAGAAGCAGCTTCCCTCCACCTGCCTGCTTAGCATCCACTCATGGTACCCTCATGCTTTCCTGGTGTTTGCTGGGTTAGCCTTGGGTGAGTGCTGTTTTCTACATCTTTAAGTTTCCAGTACGCAGAAAGCAAAGAGTAGATCGCTGCTGGGTCTGCATGCTGTCCCACCCACACTAGTACAGAACAGGGTGTGCTGCTTCTCCCCTTCTCCATGGCATCCCCCCGCCCCCCCTGACAGGCGTTGGAACCTCATACACATTTGCCAAATTGGAATAATTCCCCAGAAGCTATGCCATCCATGTCCGTCTGGAGGAGCTGCTCCGTTCCAGAGCTCTTACCCTTTATGCAGAATGAAATACTTTTTAAACATTAGAAAGCTCAGTTATTGGAGCCTTCTGTCCCTTTTTCACTGTTTGAAGGCACCCCATGTCATTTCCAGTGATGAGTTCAGATTGCCCCAGGAAAGGTCCATGATGCACATCATTAACCCCAGCATTCCGGAGGTGGGGTGGGGAGACGACAGACCTCTGTGTGTGAGACTAGAAAGAGTACATGGTAAGACCCTGTCTCAGAAAAACAAGCAAAACTGCTGTGAGCCTGTGTTTTCCTAGTGGTCGTCGCTCCTCTTAATTAACTGTCAGTTAAATTCTTAGTATTTATAGTATTGTCCCAAAACCGAGTGACAGGAAAGATGTAACCAACTTTTATGTTTGAGTGTTGCTGCCCCAGAAATGGAGATGTTCATACTTGGGTCAAAATGCTGACTGACATCGAAGCTCATTTTACACTTGTGGCATTTGGATATTGAGTTTCACTTTGACTTGACTGATGTCTATAAGAAACTTTATAGAGGGCAGGCAGTTTACTTTGAAAACGGATTAGAACCTAGGTAGATGAAGAGGGTTCTGTGAATATGCAGGCCACCTTTCAGGTGCCCTTAGGACTTGCCTGATGGCCAAGGAGAAGAGTCTTCTCTGTTGGCTTCCCAGATACAGAGAAAGGCCTCTAGCCTTTGTTCCCTGACGCCCAACTATCGCTTGCTCAGTGACATTTCTGCTAGAATGTGTGGGCAGGCCATTATGAGAGAACCACATTCCTTCTGGCCTAGCCTGGGGCTTCTGCAGTTCATCTGAAGAGCTGTCCCTCAGCCAACCTCTCATCACTACAGCCTGAGACCCAGGAGTGCTGGACAGTCAGTCTCCCTTTAAACAATCTGGCTGATTTCAGCACACACACGAGTTGAGTGTGTAGCTCAGTCCTTGGGGATCTGGGTTTTAGAGCCTCCTGGTGCCTCGTGGCCATCCCACAGGACGGGCTTGGAGAGCCAGAGCTTTGCAGGAGTCATTCTTGAACTCTGGATTCTGAACCAGGGATGGGGGTAGGGGCGTACATGCTTTGGTGGCACAGGGCTAGGGTGTGTGTGCAGAGCCTAGGGGAGCATGGACAACCAACCACAGCCTCCTCAGACTTAGGTCTACCTGCCAGAACCTTAAGTGAACAGGGCTGTGCAATATCAAATAATAGATCCAGATTGAGGGTGAAGATGAGATCTTTGTTGCATTAAGATCCCAATTAAGAAGCAGTCAGTGTCATACAGGGGAATAATGAATAGGACAAAACCTGGGGTTTGTGACTGTGATTAGGGAAGGCATCAGCTGCTGTAAACTGTAGTCTCAGTTGTGCCTTGGGGCCACTGCCCTACCCGCTGCTCATTACTTACCCGATGGTGCTCCATTCCCTGTACCCCGTCCCTCGTCCAGAAGTATTAGGGTTGCTCCAGGAGCCATCCCCTTGGCTCATCTTTGTAGGGCTGAGGGACTGCCCTAGGTGGCAGTTCTGCCCCACCTCCCTTGTCCTTCTTTCCCTTCAGACTAGGTAGTCTGTCACCACACCGTCCTTCTCAGGGGGGACCCTTTGCTTCATCAACAGTTGACTGCAACAGGAACCAAGTGCACGCTCATATAATGAAGTCTGTTAGCATCACACCTTTTGCATTTGACAGTGATTCTTAAGAAGTCCGCTAGAGACTGCCAGAAGACCGTAGTCAGCAGTGTGTTAACCCCAAAGGAAGGCCAGTAGAGCCGCCTCCCACCCCAGAAACTGCCCCTAGTGCAAACTCAGATCTGCCTATGGTATGTTTAAAGGTCATTTGAAGTTTGTCTTGTGAGGGTTTTACCTGTGTTTATGTATGTGCAGTGCATGCCTGCCTGTGCTTCCAACAGTTGTGAGCTGTCATGTGCTGGGAACTAAACCAGCCTTTCCCTCTCCCATATTGTAACAAGAGTGTTAGAGCCTTAAGGGTCTCTGTAAGCTTCACTTACTTTCTGACTAATCTTGAGAACTAGAGATGGGGTGGGGTCACGCTTACGTGACTGCACTAGATTACTTAAAGCGATTCCAAAAATCATTCAATTTTGAGCCATGAAGGTCTTGAAAATACTTGTGTTTTCTGCCTCACTTGTGCTGGCTTGGTGTCCTTTGAAAGCCTCTGAAGGAAGAAAGTGTTAAGAAATCCAGGCAGACGTCACAAGGAACATAGACATCTTAAAGAAGACATTAGCCAACAAAGCAGAGCCGAAAGCTTGCTAAAGAAGCCGCTTCTCTGGGGATCTTGTGATAAATGCTCTCTGGGTTGTTGGACGGACGAACGGAGCAAGACTGTAATGCCATTTAGGTAGGGAGCCACAGAGTCTGGGACTCTGAAGTGTACGTTTATGTTCCGAGCAGGAATCTGTCATATTTAGACGCTGACTGTATCTACTGGAGTTCTACTTTAATAATGTATTAAGTCGGCATCAATCTAAATGTAATTTTTAAACCCGATTCTTGTCATGGAGACGTAGAATTTGCAACACACGTAAGCAGCAAGACTGTATTGTCAACCTTCGGGTATAATCCCTGTATTGTTTTCAGAGCTGTTTTCTGCTGATAGATATTTCAGTATTCCTTGCTGGGGTGAAGTCATGTAAGCCTCTTGGATTTAGTTCTGTGGTCATAGCATCCTCTTCTCACTTATAACCAGGACCAGCCCCTGCCAGCGCAGCTAGGAAGCAGTGGCATTTCAGCTAGCTTCTGGTTGCATTTACTGACTGGATGTGTTCAGTCTGGCCTCTGGCTCCTGCCAGGCAGAGAACATGGTGTGGATCACCAGGTATTTGGCTATACTCTATATCTTACTCTGGAGCCGGAGAGCATTCCTGTGCCCCTGGGCTTAGAGATGATGCCTGGAATGCACTAATCCTGTTGAGCAAAAGTAGCCAGTGTTTCCTTGTATGGCATCTTTTCCGAGTGTATAATGGACCTCACTCTCTGTTCTCCTGGGATCTGGGGGAAGTAGAATTCTCAGTACAGGTAACCCAGAGGGAGAGGTGACAGTACTTGGATCCTGTTCCACACTACTGTAAGGGCACCCCACACCCCAAAAGTCTGATGAAGGTGCTGTGCTGAACCACGGTTGTATTCAAATCATTTCTGTAACTCTAAGCCTGACTGACACACACATCACTGTCCAGAGCTCGGTTTTGTTTCAGTAGAGAGGAGCTGGAGCTGGTCCCAGCTGAACGACTAAGATTCCCTTGGTTCTGTCAGTAAGGACAAGGCCTCCACCCGTGCTGGCCTCGAGTGTTAATAAAGGTGACACAGGCTCCTGGGAAGGCCTGGTAGCGGCTGTCAACACCCACTTGGTGTCAAGTACCAAAGTAATGTAATCTTGGGGGGTGTCGCTGAGTACCTGCCAGGTGACATTCAGGAACTGTCTCCATGTGAAGTGGGTTTGAAGTGCTTTGAGCAGTCTCGTGGCGATGGTCACTGAAGGACTTTTGGAGGGAAGGGGCTGCTGAAGAAACCCCTGCTGCTTGTGTTCAGGTTGAGCCCAGGCGTGGGGATTAAAGTAACTACTGTGCAAAATGACTTCTGTTGCTGTCCTTAAGCATGTGTCTTCTCTAAAGCCCATTAGTGGCACTGGGAGCCACCGTCTCCCTGGGGTGACATTCCGAGCTCTATGTGACCTGCTTAGGTGAGGGGAGTGTTTTGCTGGAGTATTGAACGGTACCATTCTGTGTCTGACCCAGAGCCCTGGGAAGCTTATGGAAGGTTCTAGATATGCTAAACTATAACCCCCGAGGCTTTGAAATCAGCTTCCCAAATGAGTTGTAACCAGACTACGGATTCCTTTCCATCTTAAAAGATATATATTACTCTTCAGGCGCTTTCCTTCCTGTTCTAATTCTGCATTCCTCTTGCTTTTACTGTCTGTCTCTCCTTGGTATAGAGTTCAGTTGTCAGGCTCTTTCGTGCATGTTTTCTCTTCGCCTTTATAACCCTCTAGTGACTGGCAAGTCAGGGACAGTGTCGAAGTCCAGGGCTGTCCTAAAGTCAGAACTGAGGGTTCTCTGGCTTGTCTGTCCTTTTGCAGTTTCCTGAGGAGGAAATAGGAATCATTACTTGGGTCAGCTTGGTGTAGCACCCGCCTATCCCATGTGTCCCCAGCACCAGCCACAGCCCTGATGGCTATACAGAAACACAGCTGGTGAGATAACAGAAAGAAAAGAAAGCTACTCCACTTCAAAGACCCCCTAAGGAAACTTAACTCCAGGAGTTTGGGGTTAAAATGTGACTATTGGAGCTGTTGAAATGATCAATTAGAATCTAGTGAAAGAGTAGGGCTACTTTGTAGAGCCAGGTGATGACAAACCTCACTAAAGGTTTGTACCTCAGACTATAATCCTCATAGTGTGGTCTGGGGGAGGTAGCAGAGTGAGTAAAGAACTCGCTTTGTAAGCAAAAGTGCCTGAGTTCAATCCCCAGAACCTCCTACAGGGAGGGCAGAAACAGGTACATTTCAACCCGCCAGGGCTCGGTGGCCTTTCAGTCTAGCCTAACTAGCAAGCTCGAAGCCACTGAGAGTTACCTATTTCAAAGGACATGGGGAGCAAGAATGGCCCTCAAGTTTGTCTTCTGGCTTTCATGTGTACTTACACATGTTCATACTTGAAAAACATGACAGCTGATCAACAATCTGCAGAGGCTGCATGTGCTGGCAGTACAGCGTAACACCATTCATTCATTCAGAGATGGGTACATTTGGCTGCTGTCTCCACAGTCAACCTGAAGCCTTACAGGAAAGTTGTTCAGCCAAGCCACCTGAACGTAGGGAGTTGAGCTAGCCACATAGGCTTACAAGGTTTTCAATTATGTTCATCCAAGTTTGGGAGCTGGAAATAGAATCATCTCCTACTTTAGTCCTGACACTTGGCATCTGTGGGCTCCCTTTCCAGTACTGCCACCCAGAATACATTGCAGACACTGCTCTTGTGTCTTCTGATTTTTTTTTTTTAACCCAGAATAAGGAAGCCCCCTGTTGACTTCTACGTTGGCTGATTTGCACAGTGCTGTACCCACATGGCTGAGCTGTGTTTGAACATGTCTCTAAAGCCTTGTTCCACAGCCTAATGTCACTCACCTTAGTGATTTCTCCATCACGCCCATGAGTCAGAGTTGCTGTAATAAAGCAGCTGGCAGAATCAAAGGTTGATGGCTGCAGATGAACAAAACTGGTCTTCTCAGTCACTGAGTGTGTCAGATGCTCACTGTTGCCTAAAGTGTTGAAGCACAGGAGCTGGCAAGGTGGGGAGGCCCCAGAAACACTCTGACCTTTTGCTATGACACCAGCTATGGACTGAATGACACAGTTGAGCTCATTTGCCTTTAGTTAGTCACCCCAGCATACTGTACCCAATGGTTACAGCTCGGTGCCTCTGTAAATCTTGACCACCACTGAGCCAGTGTTTGCTTCCCAGGAGTCATTAATGAAAACATTATTCCCGAAATGGGTTCAGTTGTGTCCTAGCCCTGAGGAGGCAGAGATGGGTAGATTCTTAGAGCTCCCTGGCCAGATAGCCAAGACTCCTTGGTGACTTCCAGGCCAAGGAGAGATCCTGTCTAAAAACAAGGTGAACAACACCTGAGGCTTGTCCTCTGTCTTTGACATGCACATGAGCACACGAAACTATACATTGGTCTTCTTGAGGCTTAGCATAGGTCCCTGAGCAAATCCGTCTCCTTGGAGAGCATCCTCCTCTGCCTCCCCGGGTGTGCAGTGTTTGAGCCTGGCTCAAGGCTACATCACATAGTGCCAACAAGTTAGATAAATGGGGGAAAGAGGTTGGGTCAGTAATGAGCTGCCTCCTATCCTTTCGAATCTATACTGCTTGAGTTCAACCCTGGTTCTTCAAGCCAGGTGTCTGGGTTTGGGCAAGGTGCTTACCCTGTCTGAAATGCTGGCATACCCATCTCACAGTTCTTGGTGAATAAATCTCAAGGAACAAGGCCCCCAGCATGCCGTTAGCAAGGGCAGGTAAGGGAAGAAATGGAGAGAATGCCATTCTATACCTGCCTACACGTGGCTGCAAGCCCGTGTATTCCCCAAGTCAGAAGCAGCATGTAGCTGGGCCAGGTTGTCTGTCCCCAGCCAGGAGGAGCCTTTCTAGAAGGTCTCCACCCAGTGAGCTGGAGAAGCAGCCCAGGGTGGGACAGGTGACCTGAGGCCATACTGTCTCCTCCCATTTGTAGAGCAGGTTAAACTGTTGAGGTTGGCGCCAGACAGGGTGAGGACTTTGGGGGAAGGCACAGAAGCGAAGGCGGGACCTGGCCCCCATCCCACGATGTCCCTGCTCTTTTGGCAGCTCCATTCTCATTGACTAATGCCATGTGTTCACATGGTAAGCATGCCTTTCCAGTGACAGTGCCAGCCGTGTGTCTGGGACTCTCTGCCAGCCAGGAACACCAGGCTTCTCCACGGAGGTGGGGGCAGTAAGGCCTTCGTGAGCTGCACACCTCTGGGCTTGTTCTTAGGATGAACCATCTTCACCACTGACATCACATGAAGCCTACCAATAGCAAACCCCATGAAGGTTGAGCCCTGCTTGGCCCTGGTACTCACCTCGTCTTTTGACATCTTTGGCTAAGCTCTTCTTTTAAAGACAGGTCCCAATGATGTTTTCAGCATCTCCAAAGGGCGTTGTCACTGACAAGAACAATTCCATGTACCGTCCAGGGAAGAGCATCCCTCTTTAGATTTTCCACACAGGTTGTCTTAATTTTCTGGCAGTCAGCATTCCTGGCACATGTATTTATTTCTCTTCTCAGCTTCATTGCAAATGGTGTGTTTTCACTCAACTGGAGGAAAAAAAAAAAAAAAAGAACCTGGAAGTAGCATTCGAGAGAGATGTAGAGAGGAGAAAGTCAGGGGGATCATTCCTATGCTGGCTCAAGCGGTAGCAGGGTTCCTGCAGAGATGATGTCCCTGAAACGTAAGAGGCAGCACTAGGTGGGATGGGGGTGGGGTCTGTGGGAGAGGTCTGAATCTTCAGATGTATTCACAGAGTTGTTAAAAACAGACACCTTGACCCATGTTCTGGGCAGGACTCTGGCAAGAGAGTGAACCCCTCTGGGATGCAAGTGCTTGGAGAATTTGACTCTTGGGAGTAGGGACCTGCATGTTGGAGAGCTCAGATGTGGATTTGTTCCTTATTGTCCCAGGATGCACGTTCTGGGCGCCCCTTTGTGCCCCCAGCAGTGATGGCCCCGTAGGTGGGAAATGGACAGATACAAGCTGTCCTTTGGCGCCTTTGCAGTTGGTTGTTTCGGTTCAGCTGGAAGGGAAAGGAGAGTCTATCCAGTTAAGACTCCCGACTCCCAAGCTTCCTTCTGTGTTCCTAGGGCTCCCTACACTCCACCAGCTCTTGCCCTCGTGAGACAGAAGCCAGTGGCAGCTTCCTTACCACACTGCACTGCTGGCCTCTTCCTCTGCTGGCTGGAAGGGAGGCGTCCGCACAGGGGTTTCCCCACTGGCAACTTCCTTGGCTGAGGTCCTCAGGCCTGGCTGGCCTGCCAGCCTTCCTGTTAATTGGGTCAAGTGTTAGGAGCTTGCTACACACTAGACATAAAAAACGCCAGAAGTAGTGGTGCTCAGACCAAACAGGTTTGACCTTCTACTAGAAGCCCCAACAGGACAGAGCTCAATAGATAAGACCTTTTAGGTGAGAAAGAGGCCAGGGCCTTGTGGGCCTGTTGGAAAGGAACAGAAACCCTCCTCCATCAAAAGGGTATGGGCATCTTACAGTGTTAAAGAGGAGATGAAACTAAAAGAGCCCCCAAAAGCAGGAGCCTAGGCTGTGCTTGCCGACTGCCCATGTCAACTGCAGCTTGCCCCAGTGTCATAAGACTCAGAACCAGCCAGGCCCAAGAATTTTTTCTTTCTGCTTTTGTGTGTGTGTGTGTGTGTGTGTGTGTGTGTGTGTGTGTGTGTGTAGATGTACTCATTTCATGGTGCATTCCACTTCTTTTTGAGACAAGATTGCTCTTATTTCCACAACAGTGTCTAGTTGCCTTATTAGTGAGTCTCCTGTTTCCTCCCCCTGTAGGAGTGCTGGGATTGCACCACTACTTCTGGCGGTTTTTATGTAAATCACAGCAATCCCATTCAGCTATTCAAGCATTTTAACCTGCTGAGCCATCTGGCAACCCAGGAGGGCCAGCGTTTTTTCTGGCCCTCTGGGACCACCTGCCTTTTCTTCCCCACTCCTGCATTAGAGGGACTTGTTTACAGCTGCTGGACACCAGCCCCAACCCAGATCAGAAAGTATTTGTACATCTGTCTCTACCTACCTGTCCTCAGCTGCAGGCCCTCGAAGCCTTCAGCATATCGCCCCCAGCCCCACCCCTGTCAGTTTCTTCTAAGATTTTTTGTTGGTTCTGAGCATCTGTAGGTCACACCTACATGGTTACTGTGCTGCCCGTCCGTGGACCTCATTTTGAGCAGAAGTACGGAGCTCACCAACTCTTCAAGCCTGCTCTCATGTCCAGTGCTGAGCTATGGGGGGTGGGGTGGGGTGGGGGTGGGGGGAGCCAAGTCCAAATATCGAAGGCTCTGAGGCCTATCTTTGGTGTTTTAAGCATTACCAGGGCATCTGAGTTAGAGAGCCTCTGTTCCCAGCTTCCTCTGAGCTTGGAAAGGGACAACTCAAAGCAGACCGAGCATGCTCCTTGAGGTCTGTCAGCAGATCTAGGGCAGAGGAACCCCACACTGAAGAACCCTCCATCGCTACTGCTGCTGGACCTATGTCAGGGGTGCAAATAGGCTTGGGAGCAAATGGTTCTGGATTCATATTGTGACCGCTTCCCTGTAAACTTGGCTAGCTGGTGCCTCCACTCCTTTGAACCTCTTCTTTCCCCTCCAATAAGACAGGATCATGGTGCCCTACCTCACAGGGGAGGGGATTCAAAGAACTCTTGCAAAGGACCCAAAATAGCACCCTCCTCGACCCCCCAGTGTTCAGGTCACAAACACTGTCATGCTACCACTTCTTCTTCTTCTTCTTCTTCTTCTTCTTCTTCTTCTTCTTCTTCTTCTTCTTCTTCTTCTCCTTCTCCTTCTCCTTCTCCTTCTCCTTCTCCTTCTCCT
This sequence comes from Mus caroli, assembly GCF_978045245.1. Taxonomy (NCBI): domain Eukaryota; kingdom Metazoa; phylum Chordata; class Mammalia; order Rodentia; family Muridae; genus Mus; species Mus caroli. The sequence goes on from NW_028227261.1 coordinate 14,408,423, forward strand.
TCTCCTTCTCCTTCTCCTTCTCCTTCTCCTTCTCCTTCTCCTTCTCCTTCTCCTTCTCCTTCTCCTTCTCCTTCTCCTTCTCCTCCTTCTCCTTCTCCTTCTTTTTTTTTTTTTTTTTTTTGGTTTTTTGAGACAGGGTTTTTCTGTGTTGCCCTGGCTGTCCTGGAGCTCACTTTGTAGACCAGGCTGGCCTCGAACTCAGAAATCTGCCTGCCTCTGCCTCCCGAGTGCTGGAATTAAAGGCGTGTGCCACCACGCCCAACGCCACCACCTCTTCTTGAGGTACTTACTTTGCAGGAGAGTCTCCTGTGCCTCAGAGAGGTTGAGGAATCTTGTAGAGGCCCCAAGGCAAGTCGGAGGCAGAGCTAGGCTCTGAATGGGAAGGGCCTCCTGGATCACCCAGGTGCCCACAATGGGTAATGCCAGGTGACCGGCATTGCTGGAGGTGTCTGGTGGCTCCTTCACTCAGTACACAGAGGATTTCAGCAGAGGTTTCAGGCTTGTCTTCCCTTGACACCAGCTACCACGCCTTTGACCTTCCCCTCCACCTCCCGCACAATACAGAACCTCCAGTACTGATTGCCAGTGAACTGTGCCACAAATTTATAGAGATGGGTGAGACATCAGTGTGAGGCCCAATGTCGTCTGTGCCAGAAAGAGAGAGAGAGAGAGAGAGAGAGAGAGAGAGAGAGAGAGAGAGAGAGAGAGAGAGAAAGAGAGAGAGAGAAGAGCCAGGTGAAGGCCAGGCAGAGACCCAGCAGCCACCCTCATGCCTTGGAGAGCTCCTGTCCCTTTAAGTTACCTGCTCTCTCCAAGGTCCTCACTTTGCTCCCATGACCTAGTCTCTGCCTACTCGTGCTTTCCTCTCAGCCTTCTCTTGAAGTCTCTGTTGAGCATTTGTGTCCATCAGTTGTGGGAATCACAGCTCCCAAGGTTAACACTGGCCTCTGAGAGACTAAATGTGTGGTGGCTCTGGGCCTTGGTGGTGTCCCACCCTAATGGTGGTCACTGTTACTTGTCCCCAAGAGTCTTTATACCTGGATGCAGTTCCTCCACATCCCGTTGCACCTTTGGCCCCTGGACCCCTTGCCCCTGCCTTCAACTTTGGGTGCTGACCAGTCCCGGGTTCATGTTTTTATCTGGGTCTTGGGTCAGCCATACACCTGACATGTCCCCTGGGTGCCTAGTCAGTATTGCAAGTTGAATCTGCTCCCACCTGGCCTGGCTCTCCCTGGAGTCCCTTCCTCACAGCAGCAGGACAAACTCATCCTGCTCTGGAGCTAAGCTAGACTGAATGTTCTCTTCACACACCCATGTCCAACCGTGTCATTACCTGCCCTTCTCCTGCCATGATCCCAGTGTGTGTAAAGCTGGGGCTTTTCACTGCTCAGCCTCCAGGAGTTCACAAAGGCCAGCCCTCTGCCCCCATCACTTGTTCCCAGATGGCATCAAGTGCCTGGTGGCTGGTCTTCTCAGTTCTGGCCCTGGAAACCCACAGTTGTCCCATCAGGGACAAGCGAGCTCTCATTTCACCCAGGGCCTACAAGATCTTCCTCTCCCCTCCCTTCCCTTCCCCTCTCCTCCCCTCCCCTTCACCTCTCTGGTGTTTTAGACACGCCTCTGCCCAAGCATCTCTAAGAACCAAGTGCTTTTGAGATCCACATTTGGCATCTCACATACAGCCTTCCTCTGACTTTGCAGCCCTTGCCTTCCCTCTGCATGGTCTCGGCCTCCCTCCTGCCTTCATTTCTGTACATAATGATCACTTAACCATTATGGGCTGAGGAGTCCTGGGTGCCTGTTTGCCTTGTGGCTATGTCTACCACACATGAGCCCAGGGAGCCAGGCTTTGACACCCTGTGCTGTGCTTCAGGTCTCCTTGCTGTGCTGGACAACGATCTGTGTATGCATTAGGTCTGGGAATGTGGCTTCAAGAGGGGTGCAGTGGGCAGACTTCAGGAGTTGTGGAGGGACCTCTGTGGTGGAAGCTGGGGATTGTTCTTGGGTTTGCCGTGTCTCCTCACATGCAAAGGCCACTTCATTCTGGCTTTTGAAGGTGATGGTATGTGCTGTTCTTTTGCTGTGCCACTTAGCAGTGTTTATATTTGAAATTTGTTCAGTGACTTGGTATCTTTTGCCAATTTTAAGTTATTTTTTAAAACGACTTCTTGATAAAGTTACCTATCTTCTACTTATTTATTTTGGGATAGGGTTTCATGTAGCCTAAAGTGGCCTCGAACTCCTGCCGTAGCTTAGGATGACTTTGGCTTTCTGATTGCCTCCCCAGCACCAGAACGTTGGGTTTATGTGCTGGTAGATTTGAACCCATAACTGCCAGCAAGCTGCCAACCGGGCCACACCCCAGCCCCCTTCTGAGGTTTTGGTTTCTGTTTCTGTTTTGTTTGTTGTTGTTGTTTTCTTTGTAGTTTTTGTTATGGCTTTATTTCACCTTGGTCTCAGGTTCCCTGTCCCCTGTCCCTGAGAAAGCTCAGGTGTGACCTAACCTTTTCCCTTGCTCCCCAAGGCTTGGTGGTAACCACTGGGGCTCCGTCACCAGGACAAACAAGCAGACTAACTCCCTCAGGGACCATGTGTTGCTGACAGCCTGAGACTTAGCTGCTCTTGGCTGCTCCTCTATGCCCCTGTATCACCTCCCTCCATCCCAATCTCCTCCCACACCCCCTCTTCTGAACTTCCTCCCATTTCTCCTGTACATACCATCTTACCTGGGTTCCTTTCACACGGATCCCTGGGAGCTGAAAAGGGAACATAACCCTTTGGCAGCCTGAGGCCTGAGCCCTAGAACCCAGCTCCCTTGGACACAGAGCTGTTCCTCTATAGGCCATAGGGCAGAAGCCTGAATGGTGGGGGTGGGGGGAATTATTTGCACAATTACATAATAATAGGTTTCATGATGATGTTTTGATACATGTATATAGTGTAATTTAGTCATATTCATCTCCCATTGTCCTCTCCTCTCCCTTTCTGACTCTCACTGGTCCCCTTTCTCTTTCCAACTAGCTGTCATCTTTTCCTCTCCTCCTCCTCCCCTCCCCCCTCCCCCCCTCCCCTCTGTGACCCGTTCACTGGGAGTCATTAGTGTTGCTGATAGGAGTATGGGTGAGGATTCTGTACAGGATCGCTGTCACCTCAACAGTGGCCACACCACTGAATAGCATGTCTCCTCCATGTCCTCCAGCAGCTATTAATCACCTATAGATCTTCCAGGAGGGGTCGGGTACAGTCTTTAACAGGGAAACATCTGAGTAAAGACCTAGAGGAAGGAAGGGGCGTCTTGAGAGGAAGAGAGTCCTGATAGACTGAACAGCCTGGCAGAGTACACACACAGGAAGTAGAAATGGCTGCCTGATAGAATAGGTTGTGTTCTGCGTGCCACGAGTGGCTCACCTTTTCCGAGCCTTGCCTAAGTGCCAGGTGTGGGTAAGGAGCTCTGTCTACGGTGTCTGCACTATGCCATCTGTCCGTACAGATTGGGGGTAGGCTGCATGGTGTGTGCGGCCTATGGACTTTGTTTCCTGAAGTGCAGCTTCTGAAAGGTACCTTGTGCAAGCTACGGGTGGTGCACCCCCCTTGCGCAGAGCCAGTGCATGTGAAGCACAGAGAAAGCCCTCCCCTCCCTCAACACAGCTTCAATCTCAGGGAAGTCAGATGCTTAAAAGGGAATCTTAGGAACATGGCTGTGTTTCTTAGCTGTCCAAAACCAGCTGCTACCAAACCCTCTGGCCGGGTTAGCTGAAGCAGTGAGCCCTGAACTGACAGAGGTAGGCTAGGAGATCAGTAGAGCTGTACATCCTAAGTATAGAAAAAAGGTAGGCTTGTCCTGAGGGTGGTGGGAGGGAGAGGCGCAGTGAAGGGGTGTCGTGGTCTAATGTGCCCTTTGTGGGGAAAGATCACAGTTCTGCAGAACAGACTGGAGGGAGGCCCGTGTGGCCAGGAAAAGCCCCGTGAGGAAGGAACATTGTAGGAAACCTGGAGAGAGGTGGTCCATGGTGGGGGACTGAGGGAGGAAGGTGAACCAGATAGCCTCCAACAGCAGCTGAGGAGGGGACAGGAAGACCCCCATCGGTCTGGCTTTCAGGATGTCAAGAGAGTACCAGTCACCAACCAAGAAAGAGATGATGTGTGTCACAAGTTGAGGTCAGGATCTGAATTCAAGGGGTCTCCCAAATGTCCAGGTGATGTCCCCTCTGGGAGACTTAGCTCGGAAATGTCAGGCTTGGGGTCAGACCTAGGTTCAGACCTCAGCTCCCCAAGCTTACCTCCAGGATCATGAGGTGGTTGTCACCTGCACTGGGGCTCAGGAACTCATATAATCCTTAGGTTAAGCAGGGGACCAACTCGTTCCAGAGTTGCTGTGAGCACCCAACCTCCCAAGGCAGGAAGGAGTCTATCTCACAGATGAGTCTTAACCGCAGACTTCGTGAGAGTCACCTAGGTGGTGACCTGGTGTCCACCACAGTCAGGGAGCTCTGCCACCCCAAGAATAAGCCCCTGTCCTTGAGTCATGTCTCCATTTTCTTATCTGTGAAATGAACATAGAATCATTTGCTCTTTTTGACTGCTGGGGTGGAGGATTCAGAGAGAAAGGATGTGGAATTCACAGAGGCCATGGGAGTGTGGCTGAAATTGTCTTCCCTTCCTGCCAAAGATGCCCAGGGGTAATGACAGAATGGGCCGTTCCTGCAGGTTGCTGGGAAACACTAGGGCAGAAACCCTGGGCTGGGGAGAGAGTGCGCCCCCTTGTGGAAATGTCTGTGTTTGCTGCCTCCTGGCGAAGAGGGGCCGCCTAGAGAGGAAGGTGGGGCCTGCAAAGACTTCTGTGTCTAGGGGCTGATTTTGAATGTTGGATAGGTTCACAAGGAAGGGTGGTATCAGATGCCAGAGAGTAGCTGTCAAGGCTTCTCAGAGGGAAGCTGAACATGCGGCGAGAAATTAAGAGAAAAAGAACATTCAGCGATCTTATTCTAGCCTAGGCTGATGGGAAACTGTTGCACAGGTTGACCCCCAAACTCATGTGATGCTCCTGCCTCAGCTTCTATGTGCTGGGGTTACAAGCATGAGCCACCAGGCCTGGCTCATTTGATTTCTAAGTTAAGCTTTACTACAGCTTGTATGTGTGGGGATAACCATGCTGTGTACTGGGCTCAGTACTGTCTCAGTACTAGGCTCAGTAGTTTCAAGCTCCCACTGGGGATGGAGTGTCTTGGAGAAGATCCCTTGTTGCTAAGGGGCGGGTGCTACTGTGTTAGACTCTAGCTGTTTGCTGCCTTGTGCATAGTGGGGTGTTTCATAACTTTCTGAGCATTGCTTAACATATGTAGTGTGTGTGTGTGTAACACCCCTCCAGTGTGACAACCCAAATACTACCAGACACTGACAAGCACATGCCCTGGTTAAATAATGCTGATTCCCATGATGATGGCTCCTGGGCTCTCGGTGCCTCCATTTTCCCTTCTGTCAATTCAGGATAATACAGGTCTGAGTCAGTCGCTCGTATGAAGAAGGGAGCTGGTCTATATGAAGCACAGTCAATAGTATAAGTCAAGCTAGCTCCAATCTCACCATTCTCCTGCCTCAGCCTCCTGGGCTGCTGGGGTTACGGGCACATACAACCATTCCGGCTCTTGTCATGCTAAGCCAATGGTGCAGGCAGCAGCTAAGGAGCCATGAGCTCTTAGTGCCCCAGAAGGAGAGCAGCTCCTGTGTCCCACAATAGCAGTTCAGGATGCCAAGGATGGAAATGGGGAGACAGCGTGGGGATGAGGCATGGGGTGCTCTCACAGGAGGCAAAGAGGGCAGCTTTCCCAGAGGAGGTGGGAGCCCAGCTGGGCACAAGCTGTCTGTGTGACAAAAGAAGATGAGAGGTGGCTGGGGTCATCTCTCTTCCAAACACTTCTTTAAAAGTGAAACACAAAGGGCCCTGGACTGACATTTCCATTAGGAAGTTCTGTTACCCCTCCAGGTATGTGGCGCGAACATGCAGGAAGAGCCACCTTGTGTGGGCCTGGGAGATATGGGTGGCAAAGATATCCCTGCACCTTCAGTGATGCCAGAGGCCCAAACTGGTTGCTGCTGATGACCTGCGCTCTTCTTTCCATACAGCTACAGCCTCCGCCTGGCATCGCGATGCGCCTCATCAACAGCCCCTTATATTACCAGACAATGCAGAAAGGTCAAGGCTGCAGCAGCAACTCCGTTCCAGGGACCCTTCTTCAAAGAGTAGGCACTTTGTCTGCTCCTTAACAGGTAGGAGGCAGAGGCACCCTGGCACCGTCTCCTGGCTCTTGGGTCCGAGGGTGGGGTCCAGGTACATCTTGGGTGAGTGAGTAAGCGGGAGAGATGGCGTGTCAAGCACCCTCCAGGCTAGCACGGGGCCTTCTGCAGGCACGGGTTTTATAGCTTAGCAAGTAGATTCTGGACCACCAGGGTTCAAACCCTAGTTTCACCATTTGCTGGCTGTAGGGCTACAAGTCAGTTTCTCCAAGTCTCAACTTCCGTATGTGTAAAGGAGGACTTTTGGCCTCCAGAGGAGAGAATGGCAAACCATTCTGTGTTGACGTTGCCCATTGGATGATATTTTGCTATGGCATCCCAAACAGACTCAGGCAGTAAGAGACTTCTCTTAACATTGTGTAATACAACCGGTCCAGCGATGAGATCAGTGCATATGCTTGCCTGCACCAGGCCTGCCAACCCTCAACCACGGAAGGGAGGGTGCACGGCCCTTGTATTCCCACTGCTGAAGCGATGGCCACTGGGAGGCTCTGGGAAATGGGGAGCCAGTGCTGTCAGTTGAGTACCCACTGGTGAGCTCCACTAGATGTCTCTAGTGGAGAGGTCCAAACCCACAATCACACAGACAGCCCTGGTTACACTCAATGGGTCTCAAAACAATAACTCAGGAAGACTGAAAAGGAACTTATTGGGAGAGGGGCTCGAAAAAGGTGTGGGCGGGGGGGGGGGGGTAGGTGGGAGGAGACAAAGGAGGGGGAGAGAGGGTAGTAGTCACCAGCGTGCCTTGTATACACATAAGGAAATAACAAATAACAAATCTAGTATTCCAAAGCATTGTGTGTATGCACATGTGTATGTAGAGGTCAGAGGACAACCTTCAGGATTGCTACGGTCGGTTCTGGTGGGGACACTCTTTCTGGATTGTAGACAGTATCTTCTTTCTTACCATGTCCGCACATGATGGGGCCCTAACCATCTCCACAAGGTCCTGCTCCATCACACTGAGGGGTTTGACTACAACACAGGGCTTCCAGGGAGACACAGTTCATTGTAGAACCTACCAGACACAGCTACAGAAAGGTTTGGACATCTGAGACATAGAACCTCAGCTCAAGATGATAGCACACAGGTCCGCACCCTCCTGTTTCAAGCGGGAATTGGGTGGGTAGGACGTGCATCAGAACTCTGGTCCTCTGAGTCCTGGAATGGATGGAGGTGAACCTTAGGTGACTATGCCCAGGGAGGGAGAGCTGGCCACATGCGTGCAGGAGAGAAGGTCACTCTGAGGACCTAAACTTCCTGTGATCTCAGGAAAAGTTAGTCCTCTCTGAGCCTGTTTCCTTCATGATGCATGAGCATCTGTGCTGTCTGCCATAGAGTCTGTGTGAACCTTTGAGGGAAGCAAGGGGCAAACGCTGGCTCACAGGGAGAACCAGCCATTAGTGGCCACCAAAACTGACATCCTGGCTCCTTTGGGCTTAGCAGTACCTCTGCCAGCATCACCTTGGCACAGGTACATCATCCATGGCTTCTAGACCCACACAGGAAGTTCCAGTGGTGCCATGCCAGGAGCATCACTGACCCACCAGGAACGTCTGAGTTGTGCGTCAGCAGTGGAGCAGACAGACAGACAGATGTGGCACGTTTCCACATATTATAGAGCAGCATGTAGACAGAGCTACACCCACATGGTCAGATGGACAGAAACACAGCATGTTCAGACAGACAGAGCTATAACTGCATGCCCAGAACTTCACAGACATGCAAAACTGAAGCACAGAGCCTTAGGTGCCCATCAGTTCAATGTGTGGTCTACGTTTTTAAAAATGAGCTAGGCTTGGTGGTACACGATATAGTTCCAGACGTGTAGGAAGCTGATGCAGGAGGATTTCAGAGTTTGAAGTCCCCTTGGACCACATTGTGAAAGTGTCTCAAAATAAAGTAAAGAGGCATTGAGGATGTTGCTCAGTGGTGAGGGTGCGTGGCTAGAGTGTGGGAGGCAGGACGCCAGGATGGAAGGAAGGAAGTCAGGGAGACAGGCAAGGGCCAGCCGTCTAAAGTGATGCTGTGTGTGGGGAGGTATCCTGAGGGGGATGGTTCAGGATGGGTTAGGGTCACATTCTGCATCTTCATCTGATGCTGGACATATGCCTCAAAGATATCCAGTGGGGCTTTTATCCATATGTCCATCATACTTCAGGAAACTGCTTAATGTAATGCATAGATCACATCGGAAGTTCAGCGAGTACTGGCTGACATTGTCATTTTCTTTTTGTCTCTCCTCAGCACCTGAAGTGACCTGGAATCAGTGAAGCCAAAGGGACCAGCAGTCTGCCCTGCAGAGAGCACTGACCTCTCCCAGTTGTGAGAGTGAGAGAATGAACATGAGAGAGGATGAGAGAGAGAGAGAGAGAGAGAGAGAGAGAGAAAGGAGAGTGCATGTGTGCATGTATGTGTGTGCTGGTGCATATGTGTGGTCCCAGCCTCAGGAGCAGGACCTTCATGTCATCCTCTGGATGATCCTTGGACATGGCCCAGAACCGTGCTCTGTGGTGCAGCCATCCTGCCCGGGAGGGGCGTCTCCTTCTATGCAATTTTTTAAAAGAGTTCCTTGGCCCTGCTTCGTGCTTCTTGAGCTGTGCGTTTGCCATCGCTGGGACTTTGATCTGGCCCCGAGGGGTGGGGAGGGGTCCTAGCTAAGGATGACCTTTCAGAGGTCAAGCTGCCCCTCATGCCACCCCTCCCCACCGCCCTCACCGCCCTTTTCCTCATACTGTCTCTGGGAATCAATAGCAAATAGCATATAGATCCATCAGGGCTGAGCCTGAGCCTTGGCCCTCGCACTAGGAAACCCCCATTTTCTCCCTAAGCAACTGGAGCTGCCAGCTTTCAAGTCATTTCCTCCTTTGAGGTTCAGGAGTCCACTGCTCTGAAGTCTCCACTGGGAACCCTGGAGCCCACGCGCTCAGGATGCAGCCTCCGCGCCCATTCTCAGACCTGGTCTCATTTAGTAGAAGCAGTGTCTAGGGACACTGGGGTGGAGATGTGACTCTCCTGTGCCCTTCTTTGTCTCCCATGGTGGGACCCACCACACCATTAGCATTTGACCCTTGCAAGTTAGCTGCAAAGTAAAGCAAAGGAAAAAAAAATAAAAAAAGGGAAATAAAAAGTATATGGATGGGTTCAAACAAACAAAAACCAGGAGGATTTGAACGGGTGATTTTCAGATGCCATAAAACTGCTTGCCAGGGGAGGGCAGGGCTGACCTCTGACCTCTGCTGTGGTGGACAGTTGGAGCCTGGCAGAAACACGGACCTTGCTCACTGAGGTCCCTTGGGTTTTGTGCCTTTGGGGCGGAGGATGCCTGAGACGATTTTGGTAATGTTTCCTCAGCTCCGATCTGGTCCCTACCTGTCAAAGTGGGAGGACAGAACTTGGGAGAGTTGTCACACAAGAGAGGGGCTGTCTTTTTCAGGGCTACTATGGTTGATATTGCAACTCTGTAGATATGTATGTAGACACTTTTAAAAGCACGTATTTATGGACCCTGCTGTAAATGCCCCATTTTTAAAGTTTTATAACATGTGTTATTTAATTAATCAGTTGACTGGCTGCAGTAAGGGGACTGACTGGTCCAGGAAAAAGGGTCCCTGGAGACCCTCACATGGGCAGGAAAACATCCATCATCGTCCAGTGTCACAGTTTTCCGATTTACCCACCCAGCCAGACTCTGGCGTGCCCCTCTTTTATTTCTTCAACTGGAATTTTCTCCTTCTACGCACCCTGCAGTTAGTCCTCGAAAGCATGGACTCATGGCTGTCGCTAACCCCACTGACACAGTCTGTCCTACAGCTGGTCACTCGGACTGTATCCCAGCCCCGCCCTGCAGCCAGGAAAAACCGCACGAACCCAAAGCCTTGGCAAACTGCTTTCAGTCAAACTTGGAAAATGTTGCTGGGCTCTTGGGGGATTCTCTCTCTCTCTCTTTCTCTCTCTCTCTCTCTCTCTCTCTCTCTCTCTCTCTCTCTCTCTCCCTCTCCCTCCCTCCCTCCCTCCCTCCCTCCCTTTGCATGTGCAAACTGTGCTGGGTCACCCTTCAACACTTCCCAGATTGTCAGGAAAACCAAGAGAAAGTTTTGTCAGACGAGGTGTTTCCTGGTCAGTGGCGGTCTTCCCGAGCGAGCGAGTGGATTTCCGTCCCAGTGAAGAAGATTCAGTATTCTGCCATGTGAAGACCATGAACAATAAAAGTGCTGAGCGATTGTGAATCCCGAGTGTGTGCACGCTCATTCTCCGTTTTCAGACTTCATCTTCCCAGTTGGTGGATTGTGGGCTGGTGGAGCAAAGGTGGGGTAGGCTCTGATTTAGGAATGAAAGAAACCAGAGGCTTAGAGAAGGCCAGTGGTGGGGACGTCCTTGGTTGGGCAAGGTTTCTCTAGCTTCAAGTCACTCTCCCTTGCATCAGATAGTATGTTACCATATTCAGTTATGGCTGGTCAGTCTCATGATTGCAATACACTGTTGTCTTCCTGTGTGTGTGTGTGTGGGGGGGCGGGCCTGCACCCCAACAGTGATGCTAGATGTCCTAGAGCTGGAGTTAAATATGGCTGTGAGTCGACATGGGGGTGCAAGGAATCAAACTGGGCCCTTGGCAAGAGCAGCTCATGCTCCTAACTCCCGGGCCACCTCTCCATTGTTTATTGAGAGCTAATTTGCTTTGGATGCAGTAGACTTACAGAAGAACGCACATCAGTGTTTTGTTTTGTGTTATGGGCAAAACTTCTCTGATGTCCAGATACTGTATGAGGAGAGAGAGTTCAAAGTTCTCTATTTTCACCTGAACACTCTTTAAAAAGCAGAAGTGACAGATCAGCCCCCTCCTCTCCCACCCCCTCCCCGGAGAGATAGAGCCAATAGGAGGAGATTTCCATATATGGAAAAGGAGGCACCATGATCTGCTTGTCTGCAAGCGTGGTGCTGAGAAGCTCTGCAGAGGGTGCCATTCACTCTGGGTCCAAGGACCTGAGGACCAGTGGTGTCAGCAGAATGTCCCAGGCCCAAGTCAGGAGAGGAGGCGAGCTACATCAGCCCCACCTAAGTGGGGTACTGTTCCAGTTTCCGTCTGTTGCTGTGATTAAAAAACAAAAAGACAAAAACAGAAACAAAACAACAACAACAAAACCACTCGGGCCAAAAGTGAGTTGGGGAAGAGTGTGTTTATTTGGCTTCCACTTCCAGGTTGCAACCCATCACTGAGGGAAATCGGGGCAGGAACCATGAGGAACGATGCTGGCTTACTCACAGGCTCATGCTTAGCTTTCTTACAGAGCCCACTGTAGATTTGGCCGTTCTACATCAATGAAGACAATAGCTTGTGCCAACCTGATAAGTACACAGACTGCACTGAGACTCATTAAGAGGGGAATATTTATGCAGTGTCAGTTGGTCATTCATGCTAAGACAGGCAAGGACCGGGCAGAGCTCCACCTAATTTTGTTCTCTTCAGCCCCTTCCAGAGGTTGTACAAGGCCGGACACACTCGTGCATCCTCTGGGATTGAAGAAGTGGTGTTCTCATATGAAAACCTCAGATACCTTGAAATCAGGTTCAACCTGATCCAGTGTTCACTTCCACCCACGTGCAGGACTGACCACTGCATACAACCTCCCACTCTGGAGCAAAGTGAAGGTGAACCTTCTCACACGGTGAAGCCCGCACCTTCAATCTATGGTCCTGGACTTCAGGGCTGGGTTCACACAGGTCTCACTCTGTAATCCCACAGTGGTGGTGGCAAGAAGACTGCCAGCCAAGTTCATACAGGAGAAACTAGAGCATTTGAGATGCTAAAGAGAGCGGCTAAGGAGGTCAGCCTGCCTCGTGGGTGTTGAGAGGGCTTGGAGTTGGCCATCAGGGTTTCCTAGAAGAGAAGGAGTCGCAGGAACTCTGGCTGATGCTAATCAGGCCTCAGCTGATCTCCATATTGGGCACCAGAAGTAATTTCTCTGTATAGCAATGTTGTGTGACAGACTTTTCCTGGGGAGAGATCACACACACACACACACACACACACACACACGTACTCATCGCAGAAAGGGAGTCCAGGACAGACCAAAAATAAACAAAAAACCCCGACTACACTGAAGTCTAACCTGGTGAGTGGATGAGATTTTGTTTTTGTATATTTAAATTTTTTATTTTATGTGTATGGGTGTTTTGTCTGCATGTGTGCCTGTGAACCACATGGACGCAGAGCCTGGGCAGTCCAGAAGAAGGCACCAGATCCCTTGGAGCTGGAGACACAGTCGGTTGTGTGCTGCCATGTCAGTCCTGGGACTTGAACCTGGGTACTCTGCAGGAGCAGGAGTGCTCTTAGCTGTGGGGCCATTGCTAGCCTCGATGAACTAGTGAGTTTTTAATGGGGCTAGCAGGAACATAGGTGAGGGATTATAGTCAAAGGACTGTGCAACTATATCTCTGAAAAGTCCACCATAGCACAGGTGACACATTGCGTTATGGCACACAAAAGCAGCAACCCAGGAGCTCTGCACAACTTACAGGCAGCTGGACAGGTCTGAGAATTCAGTCGGTACCTCTGCCTCCTCCAACACATGGGCTCCTCGGAGTTTCCTCCCCAAGATGTTGCCCCAGATGTTTGCTGCTGCTTCCCAGATGGTGTGCTGGCTGGTTTCTTGTCAACTTCACACAAGCTAAGTCACTCGGGAAGAGGGAACCTCAACTGAGAAAGTGTGTGTACGAGCCTGGGGGACATTTTCTTGATAGTGATTGGTGTGGGAGGGCCCAGCCCATCATGGGCAGTGCCACCCTTGGGCAGGTAGTCTTGAATCATATAAGAAAGCAGGCTGGGGGCTGGAGAGATGTCTCAGCTGTTAAAGGCTAGGCTCACAACCAAAAATATAAGAAAGCAGGCTGGGCAAGCCATGAGGATCAAGCCAGTAAGTAGCACTCCTTCATAGTCGTCTTCAGTTCCTGCCTCCAGCTTCCTGCCCTGCCCTTCCTGGATGATGGACTACAAGCTGTAAGACAGAATAAACCCATCTCCCCAAGTTGCTTTTGGTCATGGTGGGCTTTATTTTAACCCCAGGAATAGAAGCAGCAGGGAGGGGCCTTTGGGAATCTTGCCAAGTCTTAGCAATTCTATCTCATCTAATAGGCTCTGTGTGGCAGGGCAGGTCCCAAGGGTCCTCTCTGCAGGTGGTGTTTTGGCAAGCTAAGAAATGCATCTAGACTATATCTACTCAGTGTTTGGGCAGGTGGCTGCCGTTGCAAGGGACCAGCTTCTGAGCCCCATGATGTGCCAGGCAGTTCCCAACAAGCCGTTTCTGTGGGCATCAGTTACCATCACACCAAAAGCTTAGAGATGTTGAACGATCTGGCCAGCATCACACAGCAGGTAGATATGGACCAGGAACTGGACACAAGCCTTTGAGGGAACAATGGCCGACATTTCTTACTTGCTGGTCCCTGCCCTCACTGTTCCTTCCACCTCCACAGGGTTGGTTTCTCCAGCAGATGGGAATGTTGCCACAGGGACCAGTCTCACCCCCAGGACAGAGCACTCAGCTGCCAGACTTTTGTTCCAAGTCAGGTTCGTGGCCATAGAAGAGGCTCAGGTTTCACAGGCCAGGCTTTGCAGTACCAGTCCAGATCAGAGCCCAGCACTGCAGAGCTGAGCCACCCAGATCAGAGACCAGCATTGCAGAGCTGAGCCAGACACTAGACTGAGATTGCCAACGTAGTTCTGACATCCTGATGATTCTTTCTGTGTGCAGGTACACATGCATACACGGATGCACAGGTGTCCTCCAGTGTATGTGTATACCTCCTACACATGTATGCACATATATATGTGTGCATGTAGAGGACAGAGGGAAACGTTACTTGTCATGCTTAGATGCCACCCTGGAGACCTGGTAGGTTGGAAATAGTAGTTGGGCACCCCACACCAGACCACAGTCCCTCTCCCTGGCACCACAGCTGACATCCATTCCAAAATTCCATCTCTAAGGGAGAGTCTCACCAAATAGTCTAGACTGGCTGGCCATCAAGCCCCGTGATGTCCCGTGTTTCTGTCTGTGTTGAAATTAATGAGCACACACCACTGCACCTGGCTAGTTAATTATTTTACATATATTCAGTGTGTATGTGTGCACATGCCACAGTGTATGTGTGTGTAGAAGTCAGAGCACAACTTGTGGGAGTTGGATCTCTCCTTCCTCCAGTTGGGCTCTGAGGACTCAAACTCAGGTCGTCATGGTTGCAAGGCACATAATTGATCGAGCTATCTGTCTTTCCAGCCTTCATGTGACTGTGTATCTTCCAGGTGCTTCCCAGAGCCTGCTGCACCCAGCCACTTGGCTCCAAAGAGGTAACGAAAGGACAGTCTATTGAGATAGGAGGCTCCATATCCCTCTGTGCCAGCAGCTGTTAGAATGGCTTCAACTTCTCTGGGATGGTTTAAAACCCAGTGGGGAATCACAGCAAAGCAGGACTTTGGTGAAGTCTGGGTTTTAACAAATGCTGAGTGACCACAACTAAACTCACATATGCCCCGAGGACTGGAGTTGAATGCACAGTGCTTCCTAAATAGTACCTGCTTCTAGTCCTGGCTGGGAAGTTGGACCATCATCCTGGGTAACTGGGAGGAAATGAAGCCTAGGGAGACTGGATGAAATCCTGAGCGTACGTACTGTTGATGTGAATAGGACCACAGCAAGGACACCGATGCCCGAGACCCATGGGGAATGGCAGGGCTTTCTCCTGGTCTGTGTACCCATATTGACAGTCAGTGTATGTTGAAGCTATCAACTACAGCTTTCCTCTTTCTGGATGAGTGCAGCTAGGAGACAGCTCCCTACAATGTACCCCTACCAAGAATTGCTAACTTGCCTCCTCCTCATCCAGTTGTACTTAATAAACGCATCAAAATTTCTGGTTTCTGGTGTGTCTCCATTAGAGTACATACCCCACCTGATTCCAGTTTTTCTGTACACGTGTCTGCCATTTCTTCATTTCATCCATTGCCTAAGTCAGGTTAACACCAAAGCTGTGCAGGTCCTGGTAGGGTAGGTTCAACCAAGGCTCTTGACAGCAAACAGGTCCTCCCTGGAGTTGGGGCTCCAGGATGCTGGGCAGGGACAGGATGGGTCTGGTGGGACAAGGGAGCCAGGAGTTTCTGTGCCTTGGAAAGGAAGGCTTGGTATGGCCCTTGGGTGTGTAGCAAGGGAGAAAGGCCATAATCTGGGGTGAGATACCCAACTCCATCCTGTCTGCCTGGTCCCCAAGGTTGGGTTCTGCTACTAGAGGAACATAAACTCAGGGTTCTAGGTTGCTTTACCAAAGACAGCAGAGCAGAATCCCCATAGGAGGCTCATCCAAGCCTAAGCTGGCCTCTGCCCCTTTCTGATGATAACAGGCTGTTAGGTGTAGTTCCTTAGTCGATCGGAAAATGGGACGAACCACCTGGCCCCATAGGTGGAGTGTGAAGTAAATTTCCTTTCACCTTGTCTTTTCTGACTGGCCTTTCCACTTGGACAGTCATTCAGGAAATATGGCCATATTTGCTCAGAGGCTCAGGCTGCCCGATCATGTGATAACTGCCACCCAACTTCTACCGGAAGAGCTATGAGTGAGAACTGGCACTCATGGAAATCTAGATTATTTTAAAATCGTTTTCATTGCATTTGTTTCTCTTGTGCGGGTGTGCATATGTAGAGGTGAGGGGACAACTTTCAAGGGTTCCCTCTCGCTTTCCACCATATGGGTCCTGGGAATTGAACCCGGGTCATTACAACTGGCAGCAAGATCTTATCAGCTGATCATCCATCTCAGCCTCCCAACTCTAGGGAATCTGAGAGTGAATGTTTCTAACTTTGTACCCCAGTTACCTTGCTTGTGTACCCCTATTGTGGTCCAGGTGTTGTGCGTTTGTTATGCTGAGTAATCACTTCCTTCGGTGTCTTGTTCTCTTAGCCCAGACATAGCAGCTGCATTTCACTAAGGTATACTGGGATGTATAAGCTATCCTCTGTTATGAGGTGTTGGCATGAACTAAATCTGTTCCCTGTTTCAATGATCACATGGATCTCTGCTGAAACGCCACCTCCCTAGGATCTCTCTCTCTCTCTCTCTCTCTCTCTCTCTCTCTCTCTCTCTCTCTCTCTCTCTGTCCACTCTGTTGGCAGAAGCTTTCTATTTGCAGCTGGTGCTGGATGGGATCTTCCAGTCTTTAGCGTCTCTCAAACATCAACTCTATGAATGCAGAAAGACCAGCTCTGTATCCTTTGCCAGCTCCACCCTCTGGCCTCAGGAGGATGTCACTGTAGGATGCACCGGAGGCCTCTGTGTGTGTCGGAGATTAGACTTCAGAGAGGCCTTGGCTGTATTGTTTTTAACTTCAAGGTATGTGTCTTACTTAAGTTAGGGTTTTACTGCTGTGAGCAGACACCATGACCAAGGCAAGTCTCATAAAAGACAACATTTAATTGGGGCTGGATTACAGGTTCAGAGGTTCAGTCCATTATCATCAAGGCAGGAACATGGCAGCATTTAGGCAGGCATGGTGCAGGAGGAGCTGAGAGTTCTACATCTTCATCTTAAGGCTGCTAGCAGAATACTGAGTTTCAGGCAGCTAGGATGAAGGTCTTAAAGCCCATACCCACAATGACACACCTATTCCAATAGGGCCACACTTTCTAATAGTGCCACTCCCTGGGTGAGGTATATACAAACCATCACAGTATGGAAAGACTGGTTTGAAGATGTCAAGCTGGGTAGAATATTCAGCCCTGTGCTTACCAATGTTCTGTCTGCACAGGGGCTACGTGCCTGTCCTCACTTCTATACATGGTCTCTGTGCCTAGCTCGGCTATTGTGTCAGCTCTCTGTGTGCCCACCTTTGGGTCCAAGGGCCAAATGAGGTGTCTTTATTGTAAATGTTGCTTCTCAGGTATCTTGCTATTGTACAGTGCTATCCTCCAAGTATACAGCTGCCATCTTCCTTGACAACACTGTGACCTTCGCGAGAAACTCCCGTGATTGGGCTTGTTGACAATTGACATTCCCACATGGAGGGAGGGAGTGGGGAGGATTATTGGACCCTCAGGAGATTCTAACCACTCCCTCTTGTACCTTTTGGTTATCTGTATGTAATTCTGCCCTAATTGCACATGGCCTCAGGCAGTGCTTAGAGGCTGGAAGGTTAACTGATTGGAGGACTACATATTTGCAGCTATGGGAAAGTCTCCATTCGTGTTGGGGTGAGACTTTCCAGCAATAACAGCTACTTTGGAGCCACCCACGCTCCTCTGAGGAAGCCCTCCCCTACGCCCAGTTAGCTCATCGCTTCCCCAAGTTGGGCTTTGGTGGAATCATATTTTGGTTTGTTGTCGGTGGCCTACAAGGAAGAGTAGGCCTTTGTTTGTGTCCTCCAAGGGAATGAACGGGTTCCCAAAGCAGCTGCCAGATAAGATACAGGATGCCCATCAAATGTGAACTTTTTGGAAATCATACATGCACAAAAAAAAAAAACATTGCAATGTAAGTCCATCCATAATACCACACAGGGCACGCTTACACTAAAATGCCGTTTGTGTGAAATTCAGATGTGCCTGGGCATCCCATGTTGCCCTGTCTGGCAGCCCTGTGCAGAGGTCGAATTGCCCTTACACTGTCCCTCTCCTCTGGATCAGCTTGAGAGACTTCTTCAGTTGACACCGAATGCTCAACAGTCAACTGGCCTTTAGCCCAGCTGCTGGAGCAGTGACTCCCCTGCTCTCAAGAGTAGCTCCTGCCTTGAATGCAAAGGTCACCGAATGTCAAGTGGGGCCCTGAGGACTCTTTAAAGAGTGTTCAAGTGACTCTTGACACCTGCCACTTACATCTTGGGATTGTGGCTCTGCCTTCTGCTTTATGCCCGAGATTTTATCTCGTTTTGGTTTTTAAATGCATAGCCGCCCTCTCTTGCCATCTGATATAAAGACCCAGAGGCAGAAGAATGAGTAAGAGGATCTGTTTGGGCAATGGCTGGCAGGATGTTGCAAAATAAAATCATTTGTGGGCGAGAAAGGGCTTCACCAGCAGTGAGCTCCCTTCTCTGCTGGAGGAGCGTTTCCTAGTGGGCTGTTGCTAAGAGCTTCGGGGAACTGCCTTGATATGCATCCATTCTGTGGCCCCCAAGTGCAGTGAAATACTTTAAGGAGGGCTGATGACCAAGAGAGGCAAGGCAGGGTTGGTACATAAAACCCTACCTGAGACCAGAAGAATGAAGCCTGCCTTCCTGGTTATCTCTCCCTCAGTGGCTTCTAAGGGTTTAGGTTTGCCCGCCTACCCCTTAACAACCACGCAGACGACCCATTTGAGCTTCCTTAGCACCAAGGCACTGGTGTGATTTCCAAAACACTATTTTTGTTTAAATTAGAAAGTTTATGTTGTTAGTAATTGAAAAAAAAAAAAGTAAGAGAAAACCTAACAAGATCTCCTATCTCCAGGTTGTTGTAAAAAATAAACACTAGGACCAACTGTGCCATCAACTTGCTCTGTGGTCCTGAGGTGCCATTGTGCCTCCTGTACCTCAGTTTGCTTGTCTGTAAAGTTGGCATGTTGTTAGGAAAATTAAGTTTGCTTTTAAAGTAAAAGCACTTCAGCGCTGGCCTACAGACCGTTAGTGGCAATGTGTCCACACTAAATTTTAAGCTCTAAGACTGTCGGGGCAGGGGATGTGGCTAGATTAATAGAGTACTTGCCTAGTGTGCATGAAGCAAGCCCTGGGTTCCATTGCCAGCATGGCATAGACCAGATAGGGTGGTGTGTATCTGTGATCCCTGCTCTTTGCTAAGAGTGCGGTCTTGACCAGGAGAGTGTGAGATTGTGTATACAGGAAGGGGAGGGATTTGCAGGATGCTACCAAGATGGAATTGTCCACTAATGCTTACAGTACTTTCTTCAACACAGGATTTGATGTATGGCCTTAGGGACATATGTGACATCACAAGATACACGAGAACAAATTGGTCTGATTGAGGAGGCTTGATTTAAAAAAGTTTTTTTAAAGTAATTTATTTATTTACAGATAATTGTAAGCTGCCACGTGGTTGCTGGGAATTGAACCCAGGTCTTCTGGAATTGCAGCCAGTGCTCTTAACCCCTGAGCCACCTCTCCAGCCCTAGTTTGATGGAGACTTGATGACAACATCTTGTGGTTAAGCTCTGGGTTCCCATCACCATCATGCTCAGGTGACTGCTGGCTTGTGTCCTGTTGAGGGGATACATACATGATATCTACCTCCTTCTCACAAGGTCCCATTGTCAAACCAAAGCATGATTCCACCAGGGACCACCCTGGTGAGTCAGTGAGTTTACTGGGAGCCCTTAAAAGCATGGGTGAGGGCTTATTGTCTGGAATATGTGTGATCCCCCAAAGCAACTACCCTGGAAAGTCTTCCCCAACACAGAGTATCTCTCAGTTAACCTCTCCGGACCTATATACCTTAGCACTGTATGCCCTGAGATTCCCAGGCCACATACAGTGGGGGCAGAATTGCAAACAAATGGCTGGGGAGGAGTGGCTGAATCTCAAGCAAGGGTCTAATGGCCTCCCTGTGTTCTCGTTCTAAGATGGAATGTTAACTTTGCTTATGCTCTGCTACAGAAGGCACAGCTGAGCTGGGGAAGACAGCTGTTTGGGGGAGGGAAGAAAGAAGTGGCATTCACTGTTTGAAAAGAAGCTTGGTAGAGCCTTTGTGTGTGTTCCTGCTGTTAGGAGTGCCATCAACAGGGTTGGAGAGATGGCTCAGTGGTTAAGAACACTGACTACTCTTCCAGAGGTCCCAAGTTCAATTCCCAACAACCACATGGTGGCTCAAGACCATCTGTAATGGAATCCAATGCCCTCTTCTGGTGTATCTAATGACAGTGCATATATATATATATATATATATATATATATATATATATATATATGAATTGCTACCACCACTAAAATCCCTGCTCTTGTCCCCACAAACAGGATGATTTTCCTTGTCTCTAAGCCTCCTGTTTCTCCTCACCCTGTCCTGTTACAACAGGACACATACATCAGCTCCTGAGTGTTTAAACAGCTGCTTTGCCAGATGGTCCAGTCAGTTCCTTCTTACCTTAGCATCCACTTCTGATGCTTTGTTGGACAACGTTTACCCTGGATCCTGTAGTCTGTGGGATGCCATGACAAACTGCACAGAATCCATGACAAACAGGCTGGAATTCCATGGTCAAGGTGATGATGGATGTGGTCTCCTGTGGTTGCTCTCCTTGCTTACAGATGGCTGTCTAGTTCCTGTGTCCCACATGGTCACTCCTGCATGTGAGCATGTTGTGTGTTGGTCTCTTCTTATGGGTGCATTAGTCTTTGTATGTCAGGGTCCAACCGTCCATATAGCCTCATTCAGCCCCACTGATCTACCTCCTTAAAGACCTGGTCTCCAAATACGGTCCTAGTTTGCAGGGTGTGCTAGATAGTTTTGAGTCAACTTGACACAAACTAAAGCCATCTGAGAGAGGGGAACCCCAGTTAAGAAAATGACTCCATAAGATCAGGCTGTAGGTAAGTCTGTAGGGCATTGCCTTAATTAGTGATTAATGTGAGAGAGCACAGCCCATTGTGGGTGCTACCATCCCTGGGCTATTGTTCCTGAGTGCTATAGGAAAGCAGGCTGAGCAAGTCATGAGGAGCAAGCCAGTAAGCAGCACCCCTCTGTGGCCTCCAGGTTCCTGCTCTCTGTGAGTTCCTGTTCTCATTGCTTTACTGCTGAACTGCTATGTGGAACTGTGAGCAAAATAAACCCTTTTCTCGCCAAGAGGCTTTAACCATGCTGCTTCATCACATCAATAGTAACCCTAACTAAGACACAGGGTTCTGACAAATAAGACTTCAACTTATAAACATGCAGGCTGGGGGGCTGGCGTGGGCAACTCTGTCTATAGCATGAACATTCTAGGGCATCTTGTCCAGCTGAAGTGACAGGGAGGTGCATGAACAGAGACCTGAATCTCCATTGGTGGTCTGGGGTCTATGTAGAAGTTAACCCAAGTCCCCACTTTGTTAAAGCTGCCCAATAGTTTCCTTGATTCCAAAAGACACACTTGCTGTTGGGTAAAGTTACAAGGTCTCTATTAACTATGTGGACGCAGAGGAAAGTTCACACCCCAGTCAAGGGTCAGAGAAGACATTTTGGACCAAAAACAAACCAACAGCCAAGAGCTGAGACTGTAGCTCAGCTGGGAGAGAGCTACACACCTGGTGTGTGTGAAACCCTGGGTTCAAATCTCAGCACTACACAAATAACACAAAAGTCAAAATGGCTTAATGAGGAACAAGGTTATCTGTACCAAAAGCCAATGGAAATAAACAAGGGGGAGGGGCAGTGGCTTCAAGATGTGCCAAGTCCTCTCTCTATACACTACCAGCTCTTCATCGGTGGTCTCTAAGAGCAACAGATCATTTTTTTCTCAGTGATTTATACTTCTAAAGACCAGAGTCCACGTTTTTTGCCCTCCTTTTGGAGACCTTGAACTTCTGAAGGTCAGCTGAACATCACGGAAATCCTCTGCCTGACTGACCTGTTCCCTCCTGTGAGGATGTGGGATTAAATGGAATCACAAGTCTCCATGGAGTGGTGACAGGAAAAAAAGAAATGTCATTGCAGCCTTGAGAATTTGATTTCTCTCTGCTACAGTGAGGTGGGAGTGGCCTCAGTCACCAGCCACCCCCCACCCCTCAGTCACCAGCCACCCCCCACCCCCTACCAACTGGCAGTGGCGTTAGTCACAAATCATGACGACATTTATTGCAGCTAGGATCCCAGCAGATTGATTATTTAGGAAAAGAAGTGAAGCAGAGATGGCCGAGCCTCATGAAAAATACACCCTGTCACTTCTCATCCTGATGGAAAAAAGGAGCTATCAAATGTAGATCTTGTGTGTGCCTCAGGACAGCAGGCAGCCCCTGTGTGCCATCTCTGATCAATTGGTGACTCTTCATTCATATGAAAATCTGCACCGAAATCAACCAAGTGGAAACAAGAAGAACTATTCAAAGAATCAACCAATCAAGGAGCTGGTTCTTTGAGAAAATCAACAAGATAGATAAACCCTTAGCCAGACTCACTAGAGGGCACAGGGAAAGCATCCTAATTAACAAAATCAGAAATGAAAAAGGAGATATAACAACAGATCCTGAAGACATCCAAAACACCATCAGATCCTTCTACCAAAGGCTATACTCAACAAAACTGGAGAACCTGGATGAAATGGAGAAGTTCCTAAACAGATACCAGGTACCAAAGTTAAATCAAGATCAGGTTAATGATCTAAACAGCCCTATATCCCCCAAAGAAATAGAAGCAGTCATTAATAGTCTCCCAACCAAAAAAAAGCCCAGGACCAGATGGGTTTAGTGCAGAGTTCTATCAGACCTTCAAAGAAGATCTAATCCCAGTTCTTCACAAACTATTCCACAAAATAGAAACAGAAGGTACTCTACCCAACTCATTCTATGAAGCCACAATTACTCTGATACCTAAACCACAAAAAGACCCAACAAAGATAGAAAACTTCAGACCAATATACCTTATGAATATTGATGCAAAAATCCTCAATAAAGTTCTTGCTAACCGAATCCAAGAACACATCAAAACAATCATCCATCCTGACCAAGTAGGTTTCATCCCAGGGATGCAGGGATGGTTCAACATACGGAAATCCATCAACGTAATCCAGTATATAAACAAACTCAAAGACAAAAACCACATGGTCATCTCGTTAGATGCAGAAAAAGCATTTGACAAGATCCAACACCCATTCATGATAAAAGTCTTGGAAAGATCAGGAATTCAAGGCCCATACCTAAACATGATAAAAGCAATCTACAGCAAACCAGTAGCCAACATCAAAGTAAATGGTCAGAAGCTTGAAGCAATCCCTCTAAAATCAGGGACTAGACAAGGCTGTCCACTTTCTCCATACCTATTCAACATTGTACTTGAAGTCCTAGCCAGAGCAATTCGACAACAAAAGGAGATCAAAGGGATACAAATTGGAAAAGATGAAGTCAAAATATCACTTTTTGCAGATGATATGATAGTATATATAAGTGACCCTAAAAATTCCACCAGAGAACTCCTAAACCTGATAAACAGCTTCGGTGAAGTAGCTGGATATAAAATTAACTCAAACAAATCAATGGCCTTTCTCTACACAAAGAATAAACAGGCCGAGAAAGAAATTAGGGAAACAACACCCTTCTCAATAGTCACAAATAATATAAAATATCTTGGCGTGACTCTAACTAAGGAAGTGAAAGATCTGTATAATAAAAACTTCAAGTCTCTGAAGAAAGAAATTATAGAAGATCTCAGAAGATGGAAAGATCTCCCATGCTCATGGATTGGCAGGATCAACATTGTAAAAATGGCTACCTTGCCAAAAGCAATCTACAGATTCAATGCAATCCCCATCAAAATTCCAACTCAATTCTTCAACGAATTAGAAAGTGCAATCTGCAAATTCATCTGGAATAACAAAAAACCTAGGATAGCAAAAACTCTTCTCAAGGATAAAAGAACCTCTGGTGGAATCACCAGGCCAGACCTAAAGCTTTACTACAGAGCAATTGTGATAAAAACTGCATGGTACTGGTATAGTGACAGACAAATAGACCAATGGAATAGAATTGAAGACCCAGAAATGAACCCACACACCTACGGTCACTTGATCTTCGACAAGGGAGCTAAAACCATCCAGTGGAAGAAAGACAGCATTTTCAACAAATGGTGCTGGCACAACTGGTTGTTAACATGTAGAAGAATGCGAATCGATCCATTCCTATCTCCTTGTACTAAGGTCAAGTCTAAGTGGATCAAGGAACTTCACATAAAACCAGAGACACTGAAACTTATAGAGGAGAAAGTGGGGAAAAGCCTTGAAGATATGGGCACAGGGGAAAAATTCTTGAATAGAACAGCAATGGCTTGTGCTGTAAGATCGAGAATTGACAAGTGGGACCTCATGAAACTGCAAAGCTTCTGCAAGGCAAAAGACACCATCAATAAGACAAAAAAACCACCAACAGATTGGGAAAGGATCTTTACCTATCCTAAATCAGATAAGGGACTAATATCCAATATATATAAAGAACTCAAGAAGGTGGACTCCAGAAAGTCAAATAACCCCATTAAAAATGGGGCTCAGAACTGAACAAAGAATTCTCACCTGAAGAATACCGAATGGCAGAGAAGCACCTGAAAAAATGTTCAACATCCTTAATCATCAGGGAAATGCAAATCAAAACAACCCTGAGATTCCACCTCACACCAGTCAGAATGGCTAAGATCAAAAATTCAGGTGACAGCAGATGCTGGCGAGGATGTGGAGAAAGAGGAACACTGCTCCATTGTTGGTGGGATTGCAAGCTTGTACAACCACTCTGGAAATCAGTCTGGCAGTTCCTCAGAAAATTGGACATAGTACTACCGGAGGATCCAGCAATACCTCTCCTGGGCATATATCCAGAAGATGTCCCAACCGGTAAGAAGGACACATGCTCCACTATGTTCATAGCAGCCCTATTTATAATAGCCAGAAGCTGGAAAGAACCCAGATGTCCCTCAACAGAGGAATGGATACAGAAATTATGGTACATTTACACAATGGAGTACTACTCAGCTATTAAAAAGAATGAATTTATGAAATTCCTAGCCAAATGGATGGACCTGGAGGGCATCATCTTGAGTGAGGTAACACAATCACAAAGGAACTCACACAATATGTATTCACTGATAAGTGGATATTAGCCCAAAACTTAGGATACCCAAGATATAAGATACAATTTGCTAAACGCATGAAACGCAAGAAGAATGAAGACCAAAATGTGGACACTGTGCCCCTTCTTGGAATTGGGAACAAAACACCCATGGAAGGAGTTACAGAGACAAAGTTTGGAGCTGTGATGAAAGGATGGACCATCTAGAGACTGCCGTATCCAGGGATCCATCCCATAATCAGCTTCTAAACGCGGACACCATTGCATACACTAGCAAGATTTTGCTGAAAGGACCCAAATATAGCTGTCTCTTCTGAGACTATGCAGGGGCCTAGCAAACACAGGAGTGGATGCTCACAGTCAGCTATTGGATGTATCACAGGGCTCCCAATGGAGAAGCTAGAGAAAGTACCCAAGGAGCTAAAGGGATCCGCAATCCTATAGTTGGAACAACATGATGAACTAACCAGTACCCCGGAGCTCTTGTCTTTAGCTGCATATGTATCGAAAGATGGCCTAGTCGGCCATCAATGGAAAGAGAGGCCCATTGGACTTGCAAACTTTATATGCCCCAATATAGGGGAATGCCAGGGCCAAAAGAATGGGAATGGGTGGGTAGGGAAGTGGGGGGCGCTATGGGGGACTTTTGGGATAGCATTGGAAATGTAATTGAGGAAAATATGTAATAAAAATATTAAAAAAAAAAAGAAAGAAAATCTGCACCACCCCGGGAGTTCTTTGGAGGGAAGAATTCTTTCTTGCCTGAAGCTGCATCGTGGCTTCTGGTTGGGCTAATGGGAGAAGAGCGGATATCTCTGCTTCAGGGTTGGGCACTGATGGATGAACATCTCTGTGAGCGCAGTGCTCTACTCCCCTCCATTCTCTCTTCACCACAAAGTCCTTCCCTCCACACCGAAGCATTTGTAAGCCCTGTGGAAGCCTCTATTCAGGGAGGCACGGGGCTCCTTTCTCCTTTATAGTCCAAGGCTAGAAGCAGGCCCAAGAGGGAACCTGAGGCCTACTGTGGTTTCAACTCAGGGCAGGGAATAACCCTGTTACAGCAGTGTATAGTCAATGGCATGATACCCTCTGGGACTATGATCTTCAGTGCTACGCAGCACTGACCGTCTCGGAGGGGGTCCACACTTAACTGAACTCTCCTTTAACTGGGAGGAATTACTGGTCCTCTGTAACAACGGTTGTCCTTCTAAGACTAGGGGCTTTCATGCTTGAGTTATGTTAGTTTTATTGAGGGGCCATGACAGATACTTGTAACAGGCCTGAATTTTCCCATGGTTCTCCAGGCTGAAGTCCAAGATAGCAAATTTGGTAGGGTTAGCTGCTGAGGAATGCTCTTTCTGGCATGCCAATGGCTATTTCTTTTATGCCAGGACAACTCTGTCTCTCTTCCTCTTCTCATACAGATGCCAACATGATTGGGCGCAGCCCACTCTTAGGACCTCATGAGCCTTAGTGGTCTTCTGGTAGACCCTCCCAAATTGTGTCACACAAAGATGGATGGGATGGGATTAGGGTTTCCAAGGAAATTTTTTGGAGGAGATGCAATAATCACTGCATAAATAGAAGGGAAGGTTCTTGAGCCCTGTGTGGGGCATGTCAGGTACTGGGTAATGCCCCATTCACTCTTGAAGAGTTCATGTCACAGTGAGTTATGAGCTTTTGAGACCACAGATTGTCACTGTAGCTGTGCCCCCACTGTGTATTTTATTGTAAGGAACTCATGGTCCTTCCCATGAAATGCCCCACTTCATTTACTATCTTAATTTGAAATGTTTTTATTACAATCATTACACACACACACACACACACACACACACACACACACACACACACCAGGATGTGCATGTGAAGAATACAGGACAATATTGTACAGGAGTTTGTTGTTTTCTTCCACCACAAGGGTCCTGGGATGGAACTCGGGTTGGCAGAAGGTGCCTCTATCCACAAAGCCATCTCATCAGCCCCCACTGTGTTTTTAGAGTCAGGGCGTCTCACTGGCCTGAAAGTGGTTTTCTAATGAGTCCTTGGAAGTCATCGATCTCGGCCTCCCCAGAGCGTGATTGTAAGCATGTGCCACCATATGTGCCATTCTTACCTTTCAGATTTATTTTGAAGTTATATGTATAGGTGTCTTGCTTGTCTATATGTCTATACAACACATGGACGCAGTGTCTGAGATGGCCAGAAGAGGGCATAGATTTCTTGGAACTGGAATTACAGACTGTTGTGAGCCACTATGTAGATGCTGGGAATTGAGCCCAGGTTCTCCGGAAGAGCAGCCAGTGCTCTTAACTGCTGATCCATCTCTCCAGCCCCTGACTTGTGTGTGTGAGGAAGAGGAGGATGTTACATGTACTATGGGGCTCTGCCCTCTGTACTCTGACAAGCCCTGCCTCAATACCCAGCCTTTAATTATGATTTTGGGACCACCAAGCTGTTAGCCAGCAAAGGCACTTGCTGCCAAGCCTGGCAGCCTGAGTTTCACCCCAAAAACCCACATGGTGGAAGGAGAGATCCACTTCCTGAGACTTGGGCTGTGACCTTAATATACAGGAGTTGGCATGCCTGCCCCTCACTCACACGCCTCTGCAGACAATAATAAGAATGAAATTAAATGTTGATGTTATAGATTAAAAAAAAAAAAAAAAACTATGTTACTTGTCTTTATGTTGAGTTGCTTGGCAGATCTTTCAATTTTATGCCCATTGCAGGTGCCGGGTTTACCTCGCCCTGTAACAGTGGTTCTCAACGCTGTGACTCTTTAGTGCACTTCCTCATGTTGTGCTGACCCCCAACCATAAAATTATTTTGTTTCTACTTCATAACTGTAGTTTTGCTACTGTTATGAATTGTAATGTAAATATCTGATATGCAGACCCCAAAGGGATTGCGATCCACAAGTTGAGAATCACTGTCCTAAAAGACCATGGCTCTCAACTCTTAGATCAAAATCTGACTTCACAGGATGTCTAAAGAGTAGAGATGGCTGGCTCACTCAGGGATGCCAGAGCTATCTTCTGTGAGGCTGTGGGGTCAAAATCAGAGTTGAGAAATAGAAGGAATTAACTCCGAGTCCAAAGGATGTAGAGAAGCAAGGCAGGTGAACCACAGGTGCTAATGTGCCATGCTCAGGGTGGGCAAACAGGACAGCATGGACCACCTGAGTCTTTAATAAACACTTGTCTGAGCTCTGGCACCTCCTGCCTTTAACCAGCCACTCAGGATTGCAGCCCACACTTGGACTTATAACCCTGAGAGAAGCAACTGGAGCAGAGAGAGGTGTTAGTTTGCATTGGTCATGATGGCAAAACATGCCCCCAGGTGTCTTCCACCCAGGAATACCATGTGGCACCCAGTTGATAATAAAGTAGGGAAAAGCACAAAAGGCTACAGGGGCACACAAAAGATGAATCCAGCACCGGTTTCTATTTCAGGGCTAACAGCATTAGCTGCTGTGTAGAAAGCAAGCTGCTTAATTACCACTCAAATAACACGCCTGGCAGCACAGCCCAGATCCCAGAGGATCCTGACTTAAGTTTGGAAGTTTCTGTAGAGTCAAGTTCCTAGTCCCAGAATCCCTTGCGACCTTCCCTCCCAGTCTATCTAGAGCAGCCTCGGATTATGCCCAGATAGTTATATTAAGACCTATGTACAGATCCAAGACATGCAACAGCATCTTCTAGCTAGCTAGCTTGTTCTGAGGATCTACTGTGTCCACCTTGCCAGCACTGAGATCACAGGTGGTGTACCACACTCACCTGGTATTTATGTGGGGTGCTGGGGATCCGAATTCTGGTCTTCATGCTTTACCTGCTGAGCCATCTCCCCCAGTCTCCACCACAACCATTGTCACACTTTCAAAGGCATTGGTCTGGGCAGTAAATGATAGGCCCCGTAATGACACAGAACTGAGGGGACTAAACCCACACTCAAGGCACTGGCTACCCATCAGCTCCTTAAAGAAAATCTATTCCAGGGGAATCTGGTACCTAGGTCTCAGCCAGATCCCATCCATTAATGATGCTCAACAAAACCCACATAGAGATCCTGGACTTTGTGCTGTGTTCAGGAGAAAGCTTGCCAAAACGCTGCTAACACAGGCAAAGCTTGCTTTCAGAACAGCTCACTCCTCCAGTAAGCCTTTCTCAGGAGCAGTGACCTGGTAACACGAAGCTTTCCAGGTGAGCGCTAACACAGCACCCTGCTTCAGCTTGATGAGTGAGAACTGGACCACTCTGGTTTAGACACTTTGAAATAACAACATCACCCACCCAGTGGTCCTCCTGGTTCAAGGTGAGAATCACTGAAGTCAGTGTACATCCATCTGGATCATCCAAAGTGGCTTTTGCACACTTGTGAAATCGCTTAGAAGGTAGATACAGGAGCTAGAGGCCAGCCAGGACTATACAGCTAGACATTGTCTTATAAGACAAAAAGTTAGGAGTCTAAGATAAATTAATAAAGGCTCAGCCAATAAAGTGTTTGCTATACAGCCCTGAGGAACTGAGTTAGAACCGAGAATTCAAGTGAAAACAAACAAAAGTAAAACCAGAAATGTGCTTCTAGGGAGGCACAGAGAGGCAAATCTCTGGGACTCCCTGGCCAAACTAGCCCAGATCAATGAAAGAATGTTTCAAAAACACTGACCTCTCCTGGACAAACAGAACAAAAATCCTCAAAGTAGACAGCTCCTATAGGACAATACCAGAGAGGAGAGGAAGGGGGAAGAGGGGGAGGGAGAAGACAAGAAAGGAGGGGAGAAGCCCAGAGTGGTGGCACAAGCCTTTAATCCTAGCACTCGGGAGTCAGAGGCAGGCAGATTTCTACACTTGATCTTAGCCAAAAGGCCGAGAAGCTATACTGGCAGGCAGATTTCTGAGTTCAAGGCCAGCCTTGTCTACAAAGTGAGTTCCCTGACAGCCAGGGCTACACAGAGAAACCCTGTCTGGAAAAACCAAAACCAAACCAAACCAAACCAAAACAAAATAAAGAGAAAGAAGGGGAGAGAAGAGGAGAGGGGAGGAGAGGGGAGGGGAGGGGAGGGGAGGGGAGGGATGGGGGAGAGAAAGGGAGAGGAGGGGGAGAGACCGACAGACAGACACATACATATACACACATACAGAGAAAGAGAGAGAGAGAGAGAGAGAGAGAGAGAGAGAGAGAGAGAGAGAGAGAGAGAGAGAGAGAGAGAAGTGGTTTTGGTTAAAATTGCTTACTCAGAACAGGGAGACACAGACAGGGACTAAAGCAAAGTGCCTGTACCCAGGGAACATCACAGGCGTCCGTGGGCCGCTCCAGAGCCTCACAATTCTCTCTCCACCTTTTAGAAACGTGAGCACTATTCTGATCCCTAGGGCCATGAGTCCACGGAATTCAAACAGATGCAGCTCCATGGAGTTTGACTTGTTTGACTTGGCTTTATTTCTCAGCTGTCCTTGCCATCTGCCAATTTCATCCTGGTTCTCTTCCACCGTATGAATATTCTCATCCATTTTGTTCTGCTGTGGTTGGAAGTTTGGGCTATTTGCGGCTTGAGGCCGCCATGAATAATGAATGGTTCCGGGAATGTTCCGCTGATGTTCTCCAGCTCTCTTTTGAACATACCTAGGAGACTTGCTGGGCGCTCTAGTTTCATTATGTTGCTGTGATAAAACACTGCCTAAAAGCAGCTTGGGGAAAAAGGGGGTCTATTTCAGCTTACAAATTACAGTCCGTGACTGAGGGACGCCAACGCGGGAGGTGAAGCAGAAAACATGGAAGAAGACTATTGCTGGCTTGCTCAAAGGCTCGTGCTCAGTTAATTTCTTATACAATCCAGGACCACCTGCCTAGGGAATTATGCCGCCTACATTGGGCTTGTCCTGCCTACATCAATTAATTATCAGGACAATTCTCACAGACTTACCTACATGTCAGTCTGATCTGGACAGTCTCTTCTTTAAGACTCCCTTCTCAGGTGACTTTGGACTGTGCCAAAAAGCTCACTAGGACAGAGTCACAGAGTAGAGGATGCTCAACTCTAAAATGAGATGCCATATGGCTTTATAAAGGGTCCCATTGCTGCATCCTTCCACCAGTCACATGAGAGTTCCTGTTGCACTGCACCTTTGTGAACACCTGATGGTGTCAATCTCCAGTGCTGGCTACGATGTGAATACATAATCAGAGTTCATTGATAAGCTCATTTGCTTTCCTTATGAATATTGGCAGAGATTGTCTATTCGTGCTATCCGTTTTAAATACGGTGTATTAGTCAGCTTGCCGTCACTGTATTAAAACGCCCGAGATACTTAATTATTTATCAGGAGAGTGTTTTTATTCTGGCTTGTGGCTTTAGAGGTACCTTTGTGATTGGTTGGCACCATTGCTTTAGACCTGTTGTGAGGTAGTGTGTCCTGGTAGGAGAGATTGGTGGAACAAAACTGCTCAGCTTATAGCCAGTTTGGAGAGAGAGGAAGAGACTCAGGTCCCACAGTCTCCTTTATGGTTACAGTGCTAATGACTCCATGACCTTACATAAGGCCACCTCATAGAAGTTCCCATCACCACCCAGTAGCACCAAGCTGGGGGAAGAGCCTTTATCACGCACGGCCCTGGAGACCATCTCAGAACCAAGTATATATAGCAAACGTAGGCATCATCGGCAAAGTGCCCGTCCAGGTTCCTTCCTTACGCTTTAAGCGAGTTGTTGGTTTAACTGATCAGAAGGGTTTCTCTCTGTAATAAGAGTATGCATCTGTCCTAGTTTGCATTAACTGTTAACTTGGCACAGCCTAGAGTCGTCAGAGGAGACAGTCTCAGTTGAGCGACTGTCCAGATTGACCTGTGGGGCTGTCTGTGAAGAATTCCCTTCACTGTTTATTGTTGTGGGAGAGCTAAGCCCACTGTGGACTCCACCATTTCTCAGGAAAGTGGTCCCAAGTGGTAGCTGAGCCTGAGAGAGCTGGCAAACAGCTTTCCCACAGGATTTCTGAATACAGTTTCCTTGCTCTGAGTTCCTGACCTGGCTTCCATCAGTGATGAACTATGATGTGGAGGGAGTTCTAAGCCAAATAAACCCCTTCCTTCCCCTAGTTGCTTTTGGTCAGAGTGTTCTATTATATTACAGCAGTTGAAAGGAAATGAGGAAAATACCTTTTCTTGGTTATAGGTGTTTCAAATTTCATCCCTTCACCAGGGGGCAGCCTCAGGAGAGTGGACACAAAAGCTGCAGGGCGAAGGCGGTGTATACATCTCTATGCATGGATGTACTAGCCAGTGCATGCACTCGTGGAGGCTAGAGATTCACACAGGGTGTCTTTCCCTACTGCTACCCACCTTGTGTTTGTTTTTGAGACATGGTTTCTCTGAACCTGGAGCTCACCGGTAATTAGATTGGCAGGACAGTGAACTTGGAGCAGTCTCTTATTTCTGTGTGCCTGGTGCTGAAGCTCCAGATGTGTACCACCATGCTTTGTTTGTTTGTTTGTTTGTTTGTTTTTCTGGGTGCTGGGGATTTGAACTCAGTTCCACTTGCTTGCAGTCTCTCTAGCCCCAGAAGAAGTTCTTAACTTTGGTATCTGATGAGTCAATCCCTTTCTGTTCGGTCAGTGCTTTTTGCACGTTAGTGAAGAAACCATTGCCTGCTCCGCTGTCCTGATGTTACAAAACTGTTCTCCATCATTGCCAGGGAGTTTGGTTTAAACTTCACACAGGAATCCGTATGCCACTCACTTTGACTTTTGCCTGTGTTGGGAGGGCAAAAAAGTCAGATTTTATATCTTTTCATACATTTCCAACTGCTTGAGCTGCACAGAGCATTCCATTACTGGGTGTGGTGTCTCTGTCATGATGTCATGGGGAATCAGCTTCCAGATCTGTTATTGTCATTTTCCATTTGGGCCTCTTTGGGCTACTGCTCCACTTTGCTGTTGATGGTATGATGTGTGTACCTTTGTGGGCATCTGCTTTTATGTGTGTACACAGTGGCTAAGACCTTCTCCTGTCCCTCTCCTCCTCTCTTCTCTCCTCTGTCCTACCCTCTATTCCCGTCTCCTCTCCTCTCCATTCCCCTCCTCTCCCTTTCTTCTCTCTCTTCTCTCCCCTCTCCTGCTCTTTTCTCTTCCCCTCTCCTTTCCTTCACTGTCTCCTCTTTTCCTCCCTCTTCTCTCTCTGTTCCTCTCTCCACTTTTCCCTCTCCTCCCTACCTTTCCTCTCTTTTCCTACCCTTCCCCTCGTCTCTCTTCTCTTCTAACTCTCCCACCATACCAGGTCTTACTATGTAGCCCATACCACAATGGCTTCAAACTTTTGATCCTCCTGCTTCATAATGTTGTGTTCTAGGATGACAGTCACACTCCCCCAAATATGACTCTATACCAGCTTTCCTTCCTTCCTTCCTTCCTTCCTTCCTTCCTTCCTTCCTTCCTTCCTTCCTTCCTTCCTTCTCTCTCTCTCTCTCTCTTATTTTATTTATTTAATGTAGGAGTGTTCTGCAGCATATACATCCACAGGCCAGAAGAGGACGTTGGATCTCATTACAGATGGTTGCAAGCCACCATGTGGTTGCTGGGAATTGAACTCATGACCTCTGTAAGAGCAGTCAGTGCTCTTAACCACTGAGCCATTTCTCCAGCCCCACATCAGCTTTCTTAATAATTAATTTCTCTCTCTTTCCTGACATTTTAAAAATTATTTCCATACTCATTTTTTCCTATTAGCATGGTAACATTATAAATTTTTAAATAATCTTCAGTGGCTATTCAAGAGACTGACACAGGCACACGACTTACCAAAGGTTTACATAAATTAATATCTTTTCTGGCATGGGCAATGAAAGGATCTTTAGACTATTCTAATTTTTTTTTGCCTTGTTCTAATGTCTAAGCTATTTTGTTCTATGTTTTATTTCTGTATATGCTTAAAATACTTCAATGCATTAATATGCTAGCATAGAATAGAATACTGCTAGTTATAGATAGCCATAATTTGTATAATTTATAAGCACTGATATGTATCAATATCCCTATATGTACTAGGAGGCTAGGCATGAGACCTCATCTCTTGTTGTGGATGTCAGATTTTTTGTGGGGATGTTGTTCAAGTCTGTAGGCACACAGCCTCCTATCAACCCTCTGCTCTCAAGCATGGCTGGCTCCTACATGAGACATGACCAAGGAAGGCTGCAGACAGCAAACTTCCACTCTTAGCATTTTGCACATTTCCTGCTTGCCTTCTTGCTACAAAGGAAACCACCTCCTTCCATCCTTCCACATTTGTATGAATTTGTTTATGTCTGTACGCACAGGCTGATTCACCCATGTGTCCATTTGTGCAGGCTCTGCACCTTTGAGTCTAGTGCTTGGCTCTGTATCATGTCATGGCATTGGCGGTGATGTGAAGAAGTTGGAACCCTCTTACATTGCTGGCAGGAATGAAAAATGATGACACTGTTGGAAAGTAGGCAGTTCCCCAAAAGACTAAAACATGGAATTACCACATGACCCAGAAAGTCCATTCCTCAATACATACCCAAGGGAAATGAAAATAGATGCCAGAACCAAAACAAACAAACAAAAAACAAACAAACAAACAAACAGATATGCTTACATATACTTATAGCACATAAATAATAAATGATACGACGCAATATGAATAACATAACAGTCAGCATGTGGGAGCAATCCACATGCCCAGCATTAGACAAACAGAAGAGTAGAGAGGGGTTTATACACACTGCCCTAGTCAGTGTTCTGTGCTGTGAAGAGACACCACGACCAAGGCAACTCTTAAAAAGAAAAGCATTTAATTGGGAGTTTGCTTATAATGTCAGAGGCCTAGTCCGTTTTCATCATGGCAGGGAGCATGTCTGCATCAGCATCAGACAAACATGGCACTGAAGTAGCTGAGAGCTTTGCATCATGATCCTCAGGTAGCAAGGAGAGAGAGAGAGAGAGAGAGAGAGAGAGAGAGAGAGAGAGAGAGAGAGAGAGAGAGAAAGAGAGAGAGAGAGAGAGAGAGAAACACAGAGAGAGAAACACAGAGAGAGAAACACAGAGAGAGAAACATAGAGAGAGAAACACAGAGAGAGAAACACAGAGAGGGAAACAGAGACAGAGAGAGAGAAACACACAGAAAGACACAAAGACAGAGACAGAGAGACATACAAAGACACAGACACAGAGACAGAGAGAAACACAGAGACACAGACAGAGACAGGGAGAAACACACACAGAGAGCTAGACACAGACAGACAGAAAGATAGACAGACAACTGACTCCCAGAGACACACCTCCTCCAACGAGGCTACATCTCCTAATCTTTCCAAGCAGTTCACCAACTGGGGGCTAAGCATGCAACCATATGAGTCTTTGGGGGCCAATTTCAATCAAACCACTATATATATATAATATACATATATATTATATATTAGGAAAATATAATAAAATTAGGAAGCCAAACAAAAGTTAACATATTACAGAAAAATACAGACCAGGGAAGTGAATAGATGTGGAAATGTAAGTGCCTTTTGAGGTTTGGAGGGAGAGATGGGGTGGGGGTGACAACTGAGACTCTTAGCTTTCTTTCTCTGTTTGTGGATGTGTGTGTGTGTGTGTGTGTGTGTGTGTGTGTGTAAGCCAAAAACCAACCTCATATTTCATTCCTCAGGAGCCATATACCTTGCTTGTTAAGACAGAGTCTCTTACTAGGTCTGTGGTTTGCTAATTAAGCTGTACTGGCTGGCCAGTGAGCTTCAGGGATCCACCTGTCACCACCACCCAGCACTGGGATCATGAGAGCAGCCACCATGGGTGGACTGTCACATGGGTGCTGGGGATTGAACTCCGGTCTTTATGTGGCAAGCACTTTATGATTGAGACATCCTCCCCAGTTCTCTACAATGTATTAATGCTGACTGTGTCATTGGCTGTGCATATACCAAAACCACAGAACTATATATACCATAAATAGAATGATCCAGCATATGAATTACGCTGATAAAAAAATCTAAGAGAACATTCATCATTGTGACTTTTCTAGACAACTAGAGTCATTATGGGACCTCTGTAGCTAAGCCATAGCACAGTTTCTCAATGAGATAGGCCGTTGCTAGTTGGAAAGCCGTGAGACCTAGAGGTAAATTACCTACTCACAGCTAGGCAACTCGGCTGGGGGATCTTGGCAAAGCACATATATTTTTCTAAACTTACATTTCCTCCTGTGGGAAGGGGTGTGTGAGCATCTGCTAGCAAATGTGAATGTTCACAGAACATACAGGACTGAAAAGTATAATACAGTACAGAACCGACAGTACCCTAGTTCATGCTGTGCAGCCGCCTCTCCTCAGCTGCCCACGATGGTCTGAAATGTACTATATTCATAGTGAAATTGAACTTTTATCCTGATGAATAAAAACCAAATCGAGGGTGAAAACTTGATTTGACTATGCTGTTCAAAAGAGGCCTTTGGACTGTGGTTAGCACTGAACAAGGCCATGAGGGTGGAGTCCCCGTGATGGGATACTAGTGACTCTGTAATAGGAGAGAGACCAGAAAGGTGCATTGCCATGTGTGTGGTTCACTGTGATAAAATGTCTAGGTGGGCCAGCTTAAGGAAAGGCCCATCTCGGCCCATGGTTTCAGAGGGTCTAGTCTATTCTATGGTGAAATTACTGTAGGTGGTGTGTGTGTGTGTGTGTGTGTGGTGTGGTATGATGGGGGAGGTATTGGGGGTGGGATGGTTGGTCAACTGGCTTCATTATGTTGGTGAAGCAGTGCACCATAAACTATGGTGTAATGGAAAGAGATATTGACTTCCTAGCAGCAGAAAAGGAGAGAGAGAGAGAGAGAGAGAGAGAGAGAGAGAGAGAGAGAATGGGAGAGAGGAAGGAAGGAGGAGGAAGATGGGGACAAATGGACTGAGAACATGCTAAGCTTTCAAAGGCACTCCCCCAGTGACCAACTTCCTGCAACTAGGTCCCACCTCCAAATAACCCATCAATCTATGAACGCCACAATAGGTTGACCGTTGAACATATTAGCATTTTCATGGAGGAATTAACTCTCAGTGACACCTTCTGCTGGGGGGTGGGGGTGGGGCAGGCCTTCAATCTGTGAGTGAGCTTTGGGGAGGGCAGGGTACATTTGATATCTGAACCTTAACACCATGTGATGACCCGAACCTCCCAGGGACTCTGCAAGGAAGAAGGCTGTCACAGATGAAGCAGCTCCACCTTGAACTTCTAAGAACCATGAACCAAAATGAGATTTTCTTTATTTAAAACATACCCAGGCTGTGATGCTGTGTTATTACCCACATGAATCAGACTGACAGAACACTCTTTGGCCATGAGGAATGAAATATCATAAGACAGCTGATTCTAATCTCAGGGTCACATTACTATAGACATTACCCTTTACCTTGCCTCTGTCTGTGCTACATGGCTGTAGTTGCTTCTCTGTGCCTTCTGGGAATTGTGGGTGATAGCAGCTGACCTGACCTGTGGAATCAGTCCTTAGCTCTCAAGGGTTGCAAGGTCAAGAGAGCCCTTTGGGAAAAGTCAATTTAGAATCTATCAGACTGAAAATGTACCCAGGGAGAGCTTAGAAATATGGGTCTGTGTACTGACTTGATCCAGGGAAAATTCATCTCTTTCTTACGAGCCCTAAATGGACTGACCCTAAAACCTTTCAGCATAACACAGTATTTTAGATTGGCCTTGGACAAAGGGCTTGACTGGAGCAAATTTCTCTCCACTAGCACAATCCTCTTCCTTCTTCAGGGGTAATTCTTCCTTCTTTTATAACCAGTGCTGATGCTCTGTGCCTTACAGAGCTACAAAAGGTGCTAGCCCTTGTCTGTTCTGTGCTACAATAAGAAGGCCTACCAAGCCTGTGATGTACTGTGTGGTATACTTGTCCATGTGTATGGCCAATAGCTCCTTAGATTTAGCAGAGACAGACAGAGAACATGTTGTCTTTCCTTTCTCTCTTCTCCCTACTTCTCCATCTATGTTGGAGTTGGTTATCAATTAGATATTTAGTCAGTGTTCTAGTAAAGATGGAATAAGAGCCCTAACCATTAGCCAATAACTTTCCTAATTGTGAAGCTATGATTAGGCATGGGCTATGAAAGGAAATCTCTCTGCTTTCCTTCCTGAAGTAATTTCTTTGTTGTTTTTTTTTTGTTTTGTTTTGTTTTGTCTTGTTTTTTTATAGTCCACTTTGTAGACCAGGCTGGCCTCGAACTCAGAAATCCGCCTGCCTCTGCCTCCCAAGTGCTGGGATTAAAAGCGTGTGCCACCACCACCCGGCTCTGAAGTAATTTCTAATCCTGAGCCACATCCTTGTTGGCATAATCTGTGATGTACGCTTGATCCATAGGAAGGCGAATCTCTGTTGACTGAAGCACAAGGCAAGTAGGGTCAATGAAATCTGCCCTGTGGGAAACCCAGACTTCTTAAGATGTTGTTTACTGGGCTGGGAGATAGTTCGGTTGGTAAAGTGCTTGCTGTGTAGACACAGGAGCTAAGGTTGATTTCCCAGAGTCCATGTAAAAAGCTGGACACAATGGTGTGGGTTAGTGACCCCTGCACCAGGAAGGTGGAGGTAGGGGAGTGCTAGGGCTCACGGGCTCATTCAAACCCTTGACCCTATGGGGGCATTGATCACTCAAACCACTAGCTTGGGTGATGTGGCTTGAGTGATAAATGTCCCCCTTAGGGCCAACGGTTTGCATTGTTGGTCCCCAGTTGGTAGAACCATTTGGGAAAGTTGGAGGTCATTAAGGAGAAGGGGCCTCCACAGAAGTATATCACTAAGGGTGGGCTTTGGGGTTTATAGCTGTACTCTACTTCTTAATCTTTCTCTCTGCTTCCTGTACGTAGATGGAACGTGATCAGCCAGCTTCCTGACTCTCAGGCAGGCCTTGTGTTCCAGCTGTCATATCTTCCCTGGTATGATGGATTGTGTCCCCTCTGGCCCTGTAAGCTAAAGTAAAACCCTTCTTCTCTAATCTGCATTTTATCAGGGTATTTTTCACAGCAACAGAAAGGGAATTTTATACCAATACATTCAACTGAACAGTCAAATTCTGGGCCAGTGAAGAAATCCTGCTTAAACAAAACAAAACAAAACAAAACAAAACAAAACAAAACAAAACACAACTAGTGAGATTACCTCCCTGCATAAACAAGCATGCGTGTACATACTCCTGAGTACACATGCACACACTCCTGAGTACACGTGCACACATACACATAAATATTGGCGAGTAACTTTAAAATGCTAGCATTGATAGAATAGTCTTGGGAATCCACAGAACAGGGCAGAGACATCACCCCACATCTACGGAAATAGAGACTATCTGATGATATTGAAGCCACAGTGAGGCAGGCTGGGTAGGGCCTTAGTCAGTCACCGCCTGCTGGGTGGCTTAGACAACAATACATGTTTCTCTCTATTCTGCAGACCAGAAGGCTGGGTCTGGTTTTGGTGTGGACGTTATTCTAAGGTGGCAGACCACACCTTCTTCCTGTGTTCACTTGGTGGAGAGAGCAAAGGAGATCTTTGGCATCCTTTATGTGAGGACACTGACCCCATTCACAAGGGCTCCACCTTCAGAATCTAATTGGCCTCCCCAGTACATTAACATCTAATAGCCTAATATTTGGGGTTATGATTTCAATATAGAACACTGTGGGTATGAGACATTCAATCCATTGCAGAGGAGAAAAAGATGGGTTGAAAATAAAACTGGTTCACAATATTGGGGATACGGTAACTGTCACTGCTTAACACCAGATGTATAAGTAGGCCCCTCTGAGGCTAAGAACACCATGTACATGTCTTAGTTTTGTTTCCTATTACTGTGACAAAACTCCCTGGAGGAAGCAGCCTAGAGGGGAAAGGGTTTGTTTCACTCACAATTCCAGGTTACAGATTATCCTGGTAAGGAAGTCACAGTGGCAAGAAATTGAAGCATCTGGTCACATAATATTCACAATCAAGAGCAGAGAGCAATGAATTAATGCCTAACTCAACTACCCCCCCCCTTTCAATTTTTCCCACTTCTTTGTATGTGTGCCCATGTGCACATGTCATTGTATGCATGTGATCAGAGGGTAATTTGTGGGACTTCCACCATGTAGTTCCCAGGAATTGAACTCAGATTGTCAGGCAAGTGCCCTTACCCACTGAGCTAGCTAGATGACCCCCTTTCTTATACAGTTCAGATTCTTCAGCCTAGGGAATGGTGCCACCCATAGTGGGCGGGTCATCTCCCCTCTGTTAATATAATCAAGATAATTCCCCATAGACATACCCATAGGCCAACCTGATCTAGACAGTGCATTGGTGAGACTCAGATCTCAGCTGTTTTCTAGATTTTGTTGAGGTAATAACCAAAGTTAACTATCACAGCACGAGAGGTAAAACTGTGTTAGAAGGAAGCTAACTTTGTGACCAGAAATAAGGAAGCATGCCTTTGGCAAGATTAGTAAATAAGACTGTAAGTCCAAAACTCAGTGGGTCTGACCACATTTGTTTCTAGTTAAAAAAAAAAAAAGATACCAGGTGCAAAACTACTAGAGGCTGACCTATGGTGAGAAGACCCTGACAAAGCCTCGGGATAAGTGTTTAATGTGTAGCAGTCCCAAGAAAGCTCTTGTAATCAGGAAGAAAGCCAGAAAACAGAACGGAACCATATTACAGGGCAAGAGCTTGAACAGGAACTTTCCGGAGAAGGAAACCTCGGAGGCTAATACAATTTCCAGGGAGTACTTGGTAAGTAAGGGAGAATAGAGCAAAACGATGAATTCAATTGGAAGACACCTGTTAGCTTTCCCAGCTTCCTCTTTTTTATTGTTTTTGTTTTGTTTTTATGTTTATTTTTGTTTTTGTTTTTGTTTTTTTTTTTGCTGAGAACAGTTACTGTCAAAGATGTGGGGATGGTGGTGGTAATATTAGGTTCACACGTAGTAACTTGTTACATTAGCACCATGTACAGGATTAGTCTAATATAACCTATGCAGACCCATGCATCCTGGCTCATGCCGCTTACCCTGGTGTAATTATTCACAGGGCCTCCATTTATCCATCCGGACAGTGTGTGGCTTGATGACTTTGAATCCTAGGTAGTAGCCTGGTTACTCTTGGTCCCTGGAAAGCGGGCTGTTTCTCCTCTGTCTTAGGGTGTTTTTCTCTTACCAAAAGTCAAGGCTTCCCCTGACCCCCATCTGGGGTTGCCTTAGAGCCTCTCCCTCAGTGTCACAGAGAGTGATCGCTGTTGTCTAAGATTCCATGATGTAAAAAGAGCCTTTTCTATGACAGGAAAAGAGTTGCTCAATCACTTAAGATGTCAGAAGACAAACTGAGTGTGGTGGTGCAGGCCTTTAATCCTAAGCAGTGGCAGGCACATCTTTGTGAGTTCAAGGCCAGCTGGGTCTACACAGTGAGACCCTGTCTCAAAAAAAAAAAAAACAAACGAACATGCCAATATGAAATCAGATCTCATCTGAATTCTGGGGTTATTTCATGGCTTCCTCTGGCTTCTAGGTAACCCTAAACACAAGCTGATGTCACCTTTGCAGACCAAGGGCTGTCACAGGAAAGGCTCCTTCCTGTCAGAAAACCTGTGTGTGGGTAAAGGAGCTGCACCGTTGTCTTTGGTACCTTCAACCCCAAAGAGGCTTTAACCATCTCTGGAGAAAAGCACACCCTAGAGCTGAGAAGACTGCAGCTGGGAAATTGGGGCACATGCCCACTCCCTCCAGGTGCCTGTAGCACTGCCTCACCAGGTGATTGCCAGCCCTGGAGTCCCAACAGTGTTGGAGTTGACTCCCCAAAGAGAGCACTATCAGGAAAACTGGAGTGAGTTGGGGCAGGGTCTTTACAAACATTTTTGTCCTTGGCAGATGGGATGGCAACTTTAAGACCCAGTGCCACCCAGGTGGAGGTTGTATCCTGTGGAAGGTATCCCTCATCCCCTTTCCAGACAAGCTGCCCCTGTCGTTTGGAGTAGTGGGACTGAACATTCTGCTCCTAGCCCGAGGTTAGGGTGGCTAAGATGCAGTCCTCTGCCTTTTTCTCCCTCCAGGGGTCACTGGAAACGGATGACACTTCTCTGTTCTCCTCGCCCGGATCTGTAAATTCCATTGCCAGCAGTCTGGTGTCCCAGGTCTGGCGCTTCTTTGGCTGTGGACATGAAGAGGTTACTCCAGCCCTGGAGCCTGCTGGGCTGAGTTAGCAATTCCCCTCCACATCCAGGAGCTCTCCAAGTAACAGCTCCCTTTGCACCTCGCAAAGGGGATAGCAGAGCAGGCTAGGGACACCGCTGCAGTAGGTCGCAGCAGGGGTTCTGTCAGCATGTGTCATCCCGTGGATCCCCACTGTCAGGCCAGGCGGCCGGGAACTGGAAGGCAAAGGCATACGGAGGAGTGAAGGATGAGCCAGAGACGCCGGTGCCCCCTTAGCTGCAGAGCGCCTGCTGGAACTGCTGCTGCTGCTGCTGCTGCTGTTGCTGCACAGCCTTTCGCTGTCTCCCCAGGCTGCAGCGGCCCCTGGGACCCAGAAGCGGGGACTGGAGCCGCAGAGATCCAGCCAGGACCCAGGAGCCTCGGACTGCCGCCTGTGAGGCAGCTCCCCAGGGAGCCTGGGCAGTGCTCTGCTGGCTGCCCGGTGCAGGGCTGGAGCCCTCTCTAGCCAGTGTGGCTGAGAAGCAATCATCACTTCCCCCAGTCACAGGAGCGGCCCATCCACATCCAGGCTTCTTTCTTGAGCAGAGGGAGTAACTCCTGTTGGGGCAGCTTTGACTGAGCTCTACAGCTAAGGCTTGTACACCAGCCCCCTCGTCTGCAGAGCCTTCGGGGGGTCATTTCTCAGCTGCTGGATTTGAGAGAAAACCAAAACAAAAAACAAAACAAAACAAAACTGCGAGAACAGAGCAGAGTGTGGAGCCTTGTAAACTTTGGAGGCGGGGACATTTTCTTGAAGGGTGGCCCCAAATCTACACTGTTCTCGGGCTAGTGGCAAAGCCTATTGGTGGGACACCAGCCACAAGGCCAACAGCAAGGACCTACGACCGTCATGGAATCCATGTTGACAGCATCCAGTTCTCCCACAGGCCGGGTTACCTTCTCCCGTGTCTTCGGCCAGCAGTGCCAGCTGATGGAAGCAGGTAGGATGCGGCCAGAGGGTGAGCAGCAGAATCTCCTGGTAGTGGAGGTCTCTGTCTGTCTCATCTCGGTCTCCCTGTTATTCTGGGGTGTGATTAGTGACGATGGTCACGTTAAATGATGAACTTTTTAGGCCTGACTCTGAGACTTGAAGCTACCACTGGAGCCTGATGCTGAGTGTGTGTGTGTGTGTGTGGGGGGGTCTCTGTTGTTTGTTGCCTATTGGGAAACTATGCCAGGAGAGATAAGGTAGCCGGGTGAGGGTGCCAGCCTCTGGGGACAGCTGTCAGCCCTGGACTAGTGGCCTCCCTGCTCCTGGTTGCTGTTGCAGCCATGCCTCGGGAGCACTGCTGGAGTTTAGATGCCCATCTTCTGGGGTCCTTGGCTGTGGTAGGGATCTCTCAGGCAAGGCAGCCTTCGCTTGTAGGTCTGTCTGGCGTTTTAAGAAGAGAAAAGTTGGTATTGTTGCAGTCATAGCCTCTGCCAGTCATCTTGTTGAGATGTGCGTTTGATTGTATGGTCACCGAGAAGGAGGCCACGAGCGGCGCTTACGGTGCTGTGGGAATCGATTCAGAGCTCCTAGCTTTGCCTCTATGATCTTTATGTATTTATTGAGTTTATTACTGTGGAGGAAAGGACTGAGTTTAAAGTATAATTGTGTATTTTGCCTTGAGTCTCAGGAAGGTGTTGGGAAGAGCACTGTCTTAAGAGTCTGGGGCTGAGTCACATAGGTACCTTCCTGGGTGGTTCCATCACCTTGGGGGTAGTAGACTCTTCTCCAATGGTGGGCTATATCACTCTAGGTACAAAACAAAATGATTGGACTCAGGCCATCCTGGTCTGCCCACACCTAGGGCTCTGTGCTTTCAGGAGCACCGCCTGGGAGAGGTGTCAAAGTCCTGCTTGTTTCTAAGACGGCGTGCACAGAGAGGCAACTTGTGGACCGTGAGGACTCAGAGCTGGACAGCCTGGGTTTGAGTCCTGGCTTCGCTTGTGTAAGTTATAAGTTGCTTGTTTTCTAACAGGCTCCCCAGCCCCTCTATACCTTAGTCACTTCACCTGTGGAGTGAGGGATGCCAAGCACCCTTACATGGGCCATGGTGGACACTTTTGTGTAGGCTTGTGTGGACGTCTTGTTTTGCAGCGAAGGGCACAGTGGGCTCTGTGAGAAAAAAAACATCTGGGGTACAGAGCATCCTTG
This sequence comes from Mus caroli, assembly GCF_978045245.1. NCBI lineage: Eukaryota > Metazoa > Chordata > Mammalia > Rodentia > Muridae > Mus > Mus caroli. The sequence continues at coordinate 14,452,862 of NW_028227261.1, forward strand.
TCTGCCCCACAGATGGATGCTGATTTATCCAGAGATTGAGAATCTCCCACTCCTCCATCTGTCTGGGGAATATTCATCCTATCTAGAAAGGTGACTTCTACCTAGGAGGGCTAAGAGTTGCCCTGCTTCTCTGAGGTTGCTGGGGTAAGGTAGATTGCATTTTTAAAGCGCCTGGGTTCCCTGTGGCTTTATCCTCCTTTCTTTTCAAGCACCCTGACCTAAATCGGGCCATGAAATCCTCAATCTCCTTTGAAAAAAAAAAAAGGAAATAAAAACCCAAACATCCCATCTCCTTTATATGAAGAGAGCACTGCAGGACAGGATGACAATGGCTAGCTGGTCCTCTCTAGGGAGGACTCCCTCCCTGAAAGAACACAAGGAGGAATCATTAGCTTGCATTCAGGGAGCACGCTAAATTAGGAGGTGGAGAGAAAGAGGAGAAAGCTGGCCTGTCGCCAGGCAGCCATTGGTAGCCGGTTAATATCATAAAGGAGACCTTAAATGTATGTTTGAATGATTTGCAGAGCCCAGAGCTCTGCAGCTGGGCGAATCATGCCTGTTCCCCAAGGAACAGCATCTCTCAACCCTGTGTATTCTTGAGGTGTTCCCTGTATACTCTCCACGCAGCCAAGACCTGCAGGATCTACGGGGTGAGGTATGGCCCTTGCTCTGGAATGCTGGTCTGACTGGCAGTAAATACAAATCATGTTAAATAAATGGGACACCCTGATTTTTCCAACTACGCCACTTTCCTGGCCATCCTCCTTCTATTTTATGAAGACTATTTTTCATAAAGAGAGAGAGAGAGAGAGAGAGAGAGAGAGAGAGAGAGAGAGAGAGAGAACCAACCCTAATCAATTCCCATAGGCAAAGGAAACACTCAAGGGTGGTCTGCAGGTTCACACCCATACAAATTTGGAAGAAATTATTTGGTGCCATGCTTAACTCCTGTGACTTTAACCTCAAAAAGATGTCCCTGATGGTGACTCTGGCTAATTGTTCACATCCACAGGTATCTCACGTCTTAGGGGAAGAAGTTGCATCTTGAGAATGAAGCACTAAGGATTCATGAGAAGATATTGTGTCTGTGTGTGTCTGTGTGACATGCGCGCAGGTGTGTCTGTGTGTGCGTGTGCAAGCACAGCAAGGATTTTGGAGATATGTATAGACTTCTGGCAGCAAAGGTGAAACTGGGCATGAGCGAGACCCCCATAACTCTGACCCAGTGTACAGCAGTAGCTATGTAGACATTGGCTTGCATGTAGAAAGAATATAGACTTCTTTTTCATTTAGTCTCAGCTCAGCTGTTGCTGGCTGTTTAAACTTTATGTAAACTGCAGAATCCTAGAGCAGATGCTGGCAAATAATAAATAGTTCCAGGGTCAAATCGGGCCTACTACTTCCTTTTGTAAATAAAGTTTTGTTGACAAACAGCCATGCCCAGTCAAATACGTTTTGTCTGTGCTGCTTCTGTGCCATGGTGGTAAAGTTGAATCATTGTGACCAAAATCATGTAACCTACCCAACTGAAAATACTGACTGACTCTTTGTAGAAATCACTTTGCTCACTCTTGCTGTCTTAATTAGGGTTACTATTGCTGTGATAAAACTCTACGATCAAAAACAACCTAGGGAGGAGAGGGCTTATTTGTCTTGCCTATCCTAGTTCACAGTCCGTCAAGGGAAGCCAAGGCAGAAACTCAAACCAGGCGGGAACCTGAAGACAGGAGCTGATGCAGAAGCTGTGGAGGAGGTCTGCTTACTGGCTTGCACCTCATGGCTCGCCCCAGCCTGCCATGGTTCTTTCTTATAGAACCAGGACCACTAGGCTGATGGTCCTCCACCCACAATGCTCTGGGGCCCTCTGTCATCAATGACTAAGAAAATGCCCTATATGCTTACCCACAGCCCAACTGTAATGGAAGCATTCTCCCAATTGAGGTTCCTTCTTTTCAGATGACTCTAGTTTATGTCAAGTTGATACAAAAACTATCTAGGATGCTGGCCCTAGATCAAAAGATGTGGCAGAGTGGTACAGACCAGGCTCAAGCCTGATGCTGAGCGATACCTTTGTCCTCTTAAGTCCTCTGTCACCTGCACAATGTTACACTGTTGGTTCAGGAAGCAATTTTGCCTGGATGTGGAGGTCATGACGAAAATAGGCACATGCCCAGGTCCACAGCACTGGGGCTTGGCTCCATCCTCACAGCTCCTGTTTCCTAGTTAACAGTTGAAGCTTGGAGGTTGGATAAGTTGGGATTTAAACCCCCCTTAGCCTAGTTTAGGATCCTATATTCAAGACGGGCATGGCAAGGGTTAGGGATGTGGTTCAGAAGTGGAACGCTTGCCTAGCAACTGCAAAGGCCAGGATCCCACCCCTAGCACTTTACAAACAAAAGCAACAGACCGCCATTTCTGCAGAGTTTTGATCTTAATCAGGTCTTAATCAAGGATGTAGAGGGAACCTTCCGTGCCTCTGATGCTGTTGTGTACCTTTGACCCTCACCATGGTCCTTCATCCCATTCCTGATGCCCAGACCCATCAAGGTGCTAGGTTGTTTGTTTATTTGTTTTCATTTTGACAGTTATTTCTAACTTTTAATGCATAGGGCTTTTCTTTCCAATCTTCAGTGTCAGATTCAAACAGTGAGAGGGTGGCTGGTCTACAAAGGTGTGGCAAATGAAAGCTCCACCCTTCTTCCTGATGCCTCCAAATGGGAACTGGTACACTATCCAGCCTCCATCTTCGTTCTGGCTTCTCTTCAACACTGTGCTAAGGATGCTAGGGAAGTCTGATGGGCAGACAGTACAGACTCCAGCGCATGTGAACCTGGCTTCGGTGTAGCTGAGTAGTTTGCCATCTTGTCTGTCTCTCCACTGGCCTGCAAAGTGTGTGCCCAGACATGCTTCTGACTCAGTGTTTTTGCTGAGGACTCTTGACTTTTGTGTGTGTGTCTGCCTGTCTGTCTGTGGGTGTATCTCTCTGTGTATGTGTGTTTGTCTGTTTGTCTGTCTGTGGGTGTATCTCTCTCTGTGTGTCTTCTGTCTGTGTCTATCCTTGGGAGTATCTCTGTCTGTCTGTCTCTGTCTCTGTCTCTGTCTCTGTCTCTGTCTCTGTGTGTGTGTGTGTGTGTGTGAATATAGAGGCCGGTTGCTAACCTCAGCAGTCATTCCTCAAAGACCAACTACCCTGTTTTTGAAATAGGGTCTCTTACTGGCCTGGAACTCACCAAGTATATTATGCTGGTTGGCTAGTGCGACCCATGGGTGTGACTGTATCTGTCTACCCAATGCTGGGATTACCAGCACATGTCACGACACCTGACTTTTATAATTTGAGTTCTGAGGCTCAAAACCAGGTTCTTGTGCCCATAAGGCAAGCACATTACTGACTGAGCCATCTCCCCAACCCACCAGGGTACTCTTGACCTTGGTGTGTGTAGCTAAGGAATCCTCTTGTCCTTTTCAGAGCTCATAAAATGTGCACTGGCAGGCACAGCTTCAGCTTAGTTACTGGGTATGTGTCTGGTGGGAGACTCTTGATTTTCCTTTGGCCTAGCATCATTGTAGGGTGACCACAACTTGCAAGGGGCTTGGTTGGTACCAGAGGCTGACTTGGGAAGCAGTCTCGCTGTCTCCTGAGTTACTTTTCTGCTCATGTTTTGGACACAAAGCATTTCTATGGGTTTACAGAGCTTGACCAGTGAGACTGAAGTCACCCTGTCCACTGTGTTCTGCTGATGCTGCAGGAACCCAGGCCCAGCTCAAGGGGAGGGGGGAGAGACCAGAGGGGAGGACAGGAAGGTGACAGGGCTTCAGCACTTGAGCTACTGCTGCAGCTCTGCAGTTTCTGTCACAGCTCCAAGCCAGCACAAGTTTTCTTATGAGCACAGCCAGGTAAGGACTCATCCCCTATACCACACCACATAGAAACTCAAATGTCCATGACTGTCCATCTCCCTCTCACTATTCAGGCAGGGTCTGCTCATTTTTTAGACTGTTAACATGTTTTTTTCTGAAGGCTGTATCCCTTTGTCCTGTCTTTAGAACAACACAGAGATGTCCTTTTGAACAAGAAGTTACATGTATCCGGAGGCAGTCTCCAGCTTTACAAGTGAGGGGTTAAGGGAGTGACGTTTAGGGTTACTGCTATGTGTGAAGCAAACTAAGTCCATTTGCAAAAGCCAAACAGGTGAAGATGCCCAAAACAGAGACTACGTCTCTGGTCTCTCCATCTATGGGAATGACACCATGGATTAAGGGTTCCTTATAGATAACGTGCATTAAGGTTTCTATCTCTGGGATAAAACATAACCAAAAGCAACTTGGGGAGCAAAGGCTTTATTTAGCTTACACAGTTTGGTCCTTTGTGGAGGGAAGTCAGGACAGGAAACAAGGTAGGAACCTAGAGGCAGGAACTGAGGTAGAAGCTGTGAAGGAATGTTATTCTCTGGCTTGTCCAGTTAGTTTTCTTATAACATCCAGGACCACCTGCCTAGGTGTGACACTGCCCACAAGAGACTTGGCTATCTTGTAACAATCACCAACCAAGAAAATGCTGTCTATGGGTCAATCTAATGGAGGCATTTTCTCAACTGAGCGTTCTTCTCAAATGACTTTAGCTTGTGTGACGTTGACAAAAATCTATTCTAGACAATCGCAAAGTGGGATATCTTGGTCCAGCATCCTGCCTGGATGTTTTTCTGGTGGGAAACCCAGTGATTGATAGCCCAGATCAAGATTTAGCACAGTCACAGCCATTTGGAAATCAGAGATGGGGTTCCTTCCAACCCTTGCCAGATCAGGACTAGTAATGTTTCCTCATAGAAACTGGGACTGGGGAGGGTCAGGCCTGTAACCAAGATTGCAGCCAATCTTCCTCCAGCTTCCAACCCTGCCCTCAGTTTGGTTGTGTATGTTACCAAAAGCAGAGAGAGAATTCTAGACAGTTGGACTCGGAGCCCCGCCCCACTGAAATCACCAGAAGACCTTGGTTCCAGTGAACAGATTCCATGGGGTGAGGATGTTTCTAATGTTAGCAACAACCCATCTTTTGCTCTTGTTCCATGATGTGTGTGGGGTGGTCTCCTAGCTAGCTCACTTTTCCTCTTGGAGCACCCAGCCTCTCCGCATCCCCGTGCTGCTGTGACTGGAGAGGACAAGGTGTAGACAAATAGTTTTGACTGCCCCCACCCCCCCTGCCATCCTTGTCCTTGTCCTCGACCTCGGTATTGCCTTCTTCATCACAGGCAGCTGAGAAAGACATGGCAGGGATAGAGGAGAAACAGCTGGGGGCTGCTGTGAAGTTCGGGAAGTTCTTAGGCCTTTGAAGTACAGGTAGCTGCAGGGCTGATCTCTGCTCTTGTACATGGATTCACATTCGTGTGGAAATGTCTGTGGGTACAGGTGGATAAGCATGTGTGCACATGTGGAGGGTGGAGATCAGCCTTGGGCATTGTTCTTCAGGTCCTGTTTACCTGGATTTTTGGGATAAAGCCTCATATTGATCTGTAGATCATATAGCATAGAGCTGACCAGTCTGCCAGTGAACACCAGGGATCCACCTGTCTGTGCCTCTCCAACACTGAGATTATAGGCATACCTTACAGTGTGCGGGAGTTTTACATTGGCTGTGAAGGTTAAACTCAGTTCCTTGTGCTCGTGTGGCAAGTACTGTGTACTGATTACACTATCTCTCCAGACCTCCTTTTTAACCCAGGCTGACTTCAAACTCTATGGGTTGGACACTGGCCTTGAACTCTTGATTCTCCTCTCTCTACTTCCCAAGTGATTAGATTACTGATGTGTACCACCACATCAAGCCTATTCTTTTGCTTTTGATGGCAGCACTCCAGGGCAAAGGGAAAGGTCTAGATTTTGGTAAAACAGTAGAGGGTATTGCAGATAAATAAGAAAAGTGCATAGGTTGTTGTTGTTGGGGATCAGATAGGCATCCAACACCACTCTTGGCTTTATCTTTGAAACCCCAGGGATTCAATGACCACTAGGTCCTTCTTGGAGCCAGCCTCCTCAATGCTGGAAGTCCCCTGAGGGGTGGGGCCCAGACGGTGCCTTTTCTTCTCCAGGAGGGGTGGCTTCTCCATTGATCTTTTTCTTGGACATGGTTTGCTGAGCACTTTCACAGGAGCTGGTTTTGATTGTCCCAGTGTGTTCAGTTGTCTGATGTAGCTCCTAAAATCAGGTTGGCTTTGCTTCCTCCATGTTTCCAAACTTCACACAGACAACCACTTTAGTTTGGGCAAAGCTCTCAGCCAGGCAAACTCCTCAAATGTCTTCCCAAAGGAAATGAGAGGAGCTGCAGGTTTCAGACTAGAGGGAGAACACACACTCCCACCATGTGCCTAGAGAGGTGGCTGGCTATGAAGTGAAGCTCAGCCCACCGTGGGGATTGAAGGGTACAGAGGAAGTGAGGAAGACATCCCTGTGCCCTGGTCTGGGGAACTTGTCAAGCAGTAAGGGGTATTAGAAGAGAGCCAGTGTGGGGGATGTTTAACGTAGGGGAGAGTGTCAAAGTGATGCTATAACCACTGTGAGATACTGTCCCCAGGTGGCACTGGGGTCCCTTCCACATCCTCTCTCCTCCACGGCTCACAGTGGGGACACTCAGACCTGCTGAATCAATCGCCTACCCCAGGTTTTAATGCAGTCTCTGACTATGTCTTTTGAATCAGTTCATCTGCCATCCATCTTCCTGAGCATGTAAGACAGGAGACAAAGCAGACACTTTGACTAGAAAGGAACACACATTTTCTCCCATCCTTTGTATCAGTGTCTACTCCAAGGTCCATGCACAGCCTTTCTTTTAACCCACATGAAACAATGCAATGTGCTCAGGAGGGAGCCTTGGCCTGAGTCCCCTGAATGAAGGTTACTCCAGTGGGCTCCAGAGCACAAAGGTAGAGCCAAGATGGCAGCTGAACCACCAAGCAGGGACCCACATTCAGTTTGGGATTTTCTGAACCTTGAGCTCTTGTCTTTGATCTTCTGAAGTCATTATCAGCAACCCACTGTAAGCGCACAGCGGGATGCTTGCAGCACAGCAGGATGCTTACAGAGAAGACTGGCTTTGAGGACAAGTGTAAACAGAGGGCTTTGGCCATCAATCTCTGCTGGTCTAAGGGACAACAGATGTGACCTGGCACAGGGAAGACAGCCACTTCTCAGGTGGCTTTGTGGGAGGAAGTCCTCCTCAGGGCAAGGGGAATCAGATGTCTTGATCTTGAATGTGGGGTGAGAAGTGAGTCTCAGAAGGAATGTCCATGCTGGGTCCCTGGGAGTTTCTGAGTGACCTCAGGATCCCAGGCATCAGGGAGAGTTCCTGGCCTTTGGTCAAATGTGACATATGAGGAATCCCTTGCATAGCTACAGTAGAGCCAGAAGCAGGTCTCCAGCTAGAGCCTGCATTTCCTGGGTAGAGGGATGGGAAATGGGACTAGCCAAAGGAATGGATAGAGCCAGGCCTGGAGTCAGAGCTGGCAGGTGCCTTAGGATGCTAGTGATTGGGTCACACCCTCATCAGCATGGGGGAAGGTGTTAATTAAATCCTGGGACAGGAAGAAGAGGAAATTAAGATTGGAGGTGATCAGGACCAGAACTCTCCTTGTCTCTACCAGGATACTCCATTCTGTCTGTCAGAGAATACCTAAGAGTGAAGAGTTGGGTTTTGAGGTCAGGCCAACCAGGAATCAAGGGAATTGCTGAGACTACCATGGGTGGTTGGAGCCAGGCCTGATGGGGGCCAAGAGCAGCATTGGGACAGACAGACAGCTGGACTGTCGACAGCTCTGGTTTAATTTTAGCCATGCTCATTGAACAAGAATAGCTGGACTTGGATTTCTGTATTGAGTTATTTTCTCTCAACATCTTAGGCATGGCATGCTTCTGTCCTCTGCCTTCTGTTAACCACCATTGGCCATAGTGATCTTGGGGTCATTTCTCCATAGGTATCCTGCCTTTGTTAAGCACATGCCTTTAAAATCTTCGTCCCTCAGGCTCTGTAGTTTTACTATAACGTGCCTCAGAGTGGATCTAAATTTATTTATTCTATTTGGGGCATATGTTGCTTAGATCTGAGGATCTAAGCCTCAGCCCTGAAGAATGTTCAACCTTCCTCCCCTCAGAGTCTCCCCTCCTCCTCTCTCTCCTTATTTCCCTCTTGTCTTAGTCAGGGTTTCTATTACTGCACAAACATCAGGACCAAGAAGCAAGTTGGGGAGGAAAGGATTTATTCCGATTACATTTTCCACATTGCTATTAATCACCAAAGGAAGTCAGGACTGGAACTCAAGCAGGTCAGGAAGAAGGAGCTGATGCAGAGGCAATGGAGGGATGTTCTTTACTGGCTTGCTTCCCCTGGCTTGCTCAGCCTGCTCTCTTATAGAACCCAAGACTACCAGCCCAGAGATGGCACCACCCACAAGGGGACCTCCCCGCCTTGATCACTAATTGAGAAAATGCCTTACAGCTGGATCTCGTGGAGGCATTTCCTCAACTGAAGCTCCTTTCTCTGTGATAGCTCTAGCCTGTGTCAAGTTGACACAAAACTAGCCAGTACACCTACCTTCCCTTCCTTTCCCTCCCCATTTTCTTCCCTCTCCTCCCCCTCCCTCTCTCCCCTCCCTCTCTTCCTTTTCCCTCCCTCTCTTCCTTTCCCATCTCCCTCCCTCCCCCTCCCCTTCCCCCTCCCCTCCCCTCCCCTCCCCTCCCCTCCCCTCCCCTTCCCCCTCCCCTCCCCTCCCCTCCCCTCCCCTCCCCTCCCCTCCCCTCCCCTCCCCTCCCCTTCCCCCTCCCCTCCCCTCCCCTCCCCTCCCCTCCCCTCCCCTCCCCTCCCCTCCCCTCCCCTCCCCTCCCCTCCCCTCCCCTCCCCTCCCCTCCCCTCCCCTCCCCTCCCCTCCCCTCCCCTCCCCTCCTCTCCTCTCCTCTCCTCTCCTCTCCTCTCCTCTCCTCTCCTCTCCTCTCCTCTCCCCACTCTCCCATTTTCCTCCTCCTCTTTCAATACTGTCTTCCTATGCAGCAGAGTCTGGCCCTGAACTCTATCTCCTTCCTGTCTCCGCCTCCTAAGGGCTGGAATTACAGTCCCATGGCTCCACCAGCTTCAGCAGGTTATTTTTTTGGACAGGGATTTTCGTCCGTTCTTTCCATCCCTCCCTTTAGATATTCCTCATCTGCACTGGAGTTTTCAAACTGAACTTTGTCATATTTCCTACCTCTGCCTCTCAGCTGTGGTCTGTAAAATGACTTAATAACAATCTTCCGGTTCATTAATTTTCTTTCTGGCTGTGTCTAATCTCCAGTCAACTTCAGACAATCTGATCTTTATTTAAATGTCTCCCTTTTTATCAATCTCAGGAGGTTCTGTGTGAGCAGCTTTCAAATCTTCCAGATATTCTTTTATATTTTAAGATAATAGCTTGTCTTTCTTATTCTTGATTTTATCTTTAATTTGTTTGACTGTGGTTCTCAACCTTCCTAATGTTGGGGTCTTTTAATACAGTTCCTCATGTGGTGTTGTCTTCCCCAACCACAAAATTGTTTTTTGTTTTTTGCTACTTTATAACTGTATTTTTGCTACTGTTAAGAATCATTGCATGTCTTTAATCCCAGCACTTGGGAGGCAGAGGCAGGCGGACTTCTGAGTTCGAGGCCAGCCTGGTCTACAGAGTAAGTTCCAGGACAGCCAGAGCTACACAGAGAAACTCTGTCTCGAAAAACCAAAAAAAAAAAAAAAAAAAAAAAAAAGAATCATAATATAAATAAATATCTGTGTTTTCTGATCGTCTTAGGCGACCCCTGTGGAAGGGTCATTCATCCCCAAAGGGGCCATGACCCACAGGTTGAGAATCACCAATCTAACTCATCTCTCTGAAGCAGGACTTTCGTGCTCCATGTCTAGAACTCTTGGGGACAGTCCTGATTGCGTTGACTCATGCGCAGGATGGTCCTTTGTGTGCTCTGTTAAGTTTGAATTTTGCATTTGTGTTTTGGGGCTTTGACTTGATATACGATTTGATAGAACTTTGATAGTATTTAATGTACTTTACCTTGAGGTACTATTATCACAGCAAATGTTAATTTCTGGACTGAGGATTTCCACAAATTCCCTGGAATGTAAGTTTGAACTTAACATTTTTTACAACATTCTATCCAGACAGACAAGTTTCCTTAAAATTAAAAAAAAAATTCTTTTGTGTTTTAATTGTGTGTGTGTGTGTGCTTGTGTGTACATACATGTGAGCACAGTTTCCTGGGGGAGGTCAAAAGAGGGCATCAGATCTCCTGGAGCTGAAGTTACAGGAAGTTGTGAGATGTCTGACGTGGGTGCTGGGAATTAATCTCAGGTCCTTTCCAAGAACCAGCCCTCAAGTTTATATATATATATATGTGTGTGTGTGTGTGTGTGTGTGTAAAACAAAACAAAGCAAAAAACAAAACAAAAGCAAGCAAGCTGAGCAAGCCAGGGGAACAAGCCAGTAAGGAACATCCCTCCATGGCCTCTGCATCAGCTCCTGCTTCCTGCCCTGTGTGAGTTCCAGTCCTGACTTCCTTTGGTGATGAACAGCAATGTGGAAATGTAAGCTGAATAAACGCTTTCCTCCCCAATTTGTTTCTTGGTCATGATGTTTGTGTAGGAATAGAAACCCTGACTAAGAGCCTGTATGCCAAGTCCTCTGTACTTTTTAAGGTGAAGCTATGTATCCATTGAGTGTGTGTACAGGTACATGTGTTTTTGTGAGTGAGTATATGTAAGTGCAGGTGTGTATGCGCATGTATGTGTGTGTGTGTGTGTGTGTACAAGTGTGTGTGTTTGTGAGTTTAGATATGTAAGTATGGGTGTGTATGTGCATGTATGTGTCTGTGTGTTTGTGAGTGTGTATATATGTGTGTGAGTGTGAGTGAGTGTGTGTGTGTAGCTGCAGCTTTGGGATGACTTCTTCATCCCAGCAATATAACACTCAAACTTCACTTAACAAGGCCAGCAAGGCCTCTGAGACAAGTGTCAGCTTGGTCTCCCATGATGTGACTGTGACCTTCAATGCTGTATTTCATTACTTTGTTCTGTGGATGTATTTATTTCCTCAGCCACTGTAACAAACTTTCACAACACTGTTGGCTCCAACCAACAGACTTTTATTCTCTTGCGATTTGGAAGCCAGAAGTCTGGAATCAGGATGGCAGCAGGGCTGTACACCTCCTCCTGTGCTCTTGAGGGGAGTCTGCTGCTTGCATCTTCTGGTTTCCGGGGGCTGCTGGCATTTCTTAGCGTGTGTCCACAGCACTCTCATCATCTCTGCTTCTACATTGCTCCTTTTCTTCCTCTGCATGTGATCTCTCTGTCTCTGTCTTATGAAGGTGAGATGGCAGGTAGTGCCCTGGAAATCTTCCTACAGCTAAACCCTTAACCCAGACCCATCCATAAAGACCTTTTACCGTGTAAGGTAACAGGTAAATGCCAAGGATCAGGATGTAGGTGCCTTTTTGGGGGGCGTTTTTTAGCCTTGGGCAGATTTTGCTATGAGAAGTCATTTTTACATGTACAAGGATGTCCACTCTATTTCTAAATGTCATGGAAGCTTTTTCCCCTCTCCATATAGGTCCATCTAATTATTCTCTGAAAATGAGATATTCCAAAGGCTCTCTAGGCTGGTGGGGAAAGGTTCACCTCTGGGACAGGACTGCTTTCCAAGGGTGGGAGGCCGAGGATGCTGAGATGAAGATGCTGTCTGGTACCGGGAAGTGACTTCTCCATCCCTATGGGACAGCAAAACTGGGCTTTGCTTAAGCTAGTAAGATCCACTGTGTGGTCCCACGGACTGGCCCGAGTTCCTCTGAATGCTTCATCTCTTTTTCTCTTTGCCCATGTTTGCTCCCATCTGTGTCTCTTGGTTCTTGTGGATGACCGGTCCTAGGTTTTTCTCCCAGTTCAACTATGGTAACTCCATGTGACCGCTCATGACAGACCGTGAACCTGTCTGTCCCTCTTACCGGAGACACTGCAGGGGACATCCATCTGGGAGTTCCTCAGGCATGTGCTGCGGTGCCAGTGGACAGCACCAAGAGCAGAACAGGTCCAAGCCTGGAGATGACTCTTGCTGAGAGCTGAGCATATTTGGGACATTCTGTCCTGATCCAAAGCTTCCTTCCTAGGGACAGTCAAGGAAACTGAGCCAGAAGTTGTGTCATGTGTCTCGTGGTTCTTTGAGAATAGAGACTGGCCAGTCATGGCAAAGCAAAACACTCGGTGTCCTTGGGTAATTAATGTCTTAGAGTGATGATGGCAGTTTTTGGCTGCATTAACTCCAAGGGAAGTCCAAGGAAGGAAATAGCTTTTATACGTGGCATTTGTCCCTGTCCTTCTTCATGTGTCCCCATCTTCTGTTAAGGACTAAAACCTTAACTATGAATATTTTTATAGCCAGAGGTAGTTCTGGGATCTCTCTCTCTCTCTCTCTCTTTTTTTTTTCCCGAGACAGGGTTTCTCTGTATAGCCCTGGCTGTCCTGGATCTCATTTTGTAGACCAGGCTGGCCTCGAACTCAGAAATCCGCCTGCCTCTGCCTCCTGAGTGCTGGGATTAAAGGTGTGCGCCACCACGCCCAGTTCTGGGATCTCTTATCACCCAGTACAGGTCCAAACTTTCTTGACAGCTGGAAGCCCGCTTAGGTTTCACACCCTAGTCCTGGGGACTGGTGAGCTAATGTCTCCTTCCATGAAGGTGAGCAGCCCCTAAGAGATGAGCTAGGAGTTGGTCAGAGAAGATTCTAGGCCCTAAACTCCCTGAGGCATTAAACATGCCAGGGACAGTAGAGTAAGATCACTCACTAGGACTCTCAGCCTAACAATGACTGGAGGAATGGCAGGGCTTGGGGTAAGACCTTCTGAGAAGTGTGTATCTGTGAGTGTATGTGTTGCCCGGAAATGATGAAGGGTGGCATCGTGCGTGATGATGAGCGCTGAAGGCTGGCATCGTACAGGCCCCCTTACCCAAAAAGACACAATAAAGGCAGTTGTCTCCGACAGCTTCTCCAACCTGGACTCCACATGCCCCACCCCCTCCACCCCACACTTGGATGATGACTCTTGTGTTCAGCCAAGTGAGGTTATAAGACCCTGTGGTTCATAAGGAGAATGGGATCTACTTTTCCCAAGCTGGAGCTGATGCCCTGGATGAATCTTGGGGGTCTGGAGAAAGCAAGGCCAGGTGCAAGTTAGCAGTCTGGGTCAGGCTGGGTGTGGCTCAGTCAGTAAGGTATAAAAAGACTTGGATGGATACAGACGCATGAGCATGTAATCCCAACACTGAGGAGATAGAGACAGGTGGATCACTGGGGTTCACTAGTGATCCAGGCTAGCTGAATTGATGAATTCAAGGAGAGAGAGGAGGCTAGGCCTCAGAACACAAGATAGGTGGTGTCTGAGGACTGACACCTGGAGTTGACTTCTAGTCTGCATCTGTGTACCCACGTGTATACACACACATGTGCATGCACACGCATGCGCATGAGAGCACACACAAGCACACTCCTGTGCTCACACACACAAGCACATGCTCAGACATGCATACATGTGCATGCACACACATGCACATGTATGCGTATGAGGTGGATCAGCTAAGGAAAGGTTCTGAGACAGGCAGAGACAGCCCTTGCTTCCAACGGGCCTGAAGAAATTTTAACAATTTAAAGAAAACTCCAACCACGTTTTAGCAGCCAATCAGGTTTTCTCCCTATTACCGAATCCTTGGACTTTGCTTTATTCCAGAGACACAGTTTATTTACAAGAGGCCAGTAACTGGGGTTATTCAGAAAGCTGATGGCGGTAATGTGTGTTCCTATAGCAGAGAAAGACACTCTTGCCTGCTCTAGCATGAAGAGCCAGTCCCTTTCCTTTGAGGCTGATGAACAAGGTCATGAGAAAGTTAGGGGGGCTTTGAGGAAGTGCATGCTCAGAGCACAGAGCTGGCTGAGGCAGCTGACATTTTGCTTTAGTCTTGATGCCTCCAGCCAAGGAGGCTCCAGTTACTGCAGCTCTGTCCCTTGAGTTCTGAGCGGTCATTAGAAATCCACTTTGTCAGGTGGTACCACCCTTGGTTGTCCCCGATTCAAACAAAAGTTCCTTTGTGGCCACTGGCATTTGGGGATAGAACCGTGGAGCCACGTCGGGGCCAGGAGGCAGCTTTGCTCAGTGAAAAGTGTCCCTGATAAATGAGCCCCATGTGGTGTAAGACTAACTGGTCCTCCCAGCTGGTCTCTTGGGTGACTCTGGAGTTCTGAGAGGATTGAAGAAATGGCTCAGTTGCCCAAGTGCTTGTCATGCAAATATGAGAACCTGAGTCTGGATCCCAGGCACTGATGTAAAAAGCTGGGCATGGCGTGCACACGTATGTAAGCTCAGTGCTGGGGACATAGAGACAAGAGCACCCCTGGGGCTCACTGGCCAGTCGACCTGGACCAAGCATCGAGATTCAGATTTCTGTGTCCTGGTCACTTTTTGTCAGTTTGCTATGAACTAAGGTCCCCTGGAAAGAGACCCCAGTTGAGAAAATGCACCCCCGGGCTACCTCAGGTTGGCTCATAGGCAAACCAGTGAGTCATTTTCTTGATTGATGGTTGATCTAGGGGTGCCAGGGTGACACCCCTGGGCAGATTGTCCTGAGGTGTGTAAGAAATCAGTCTGAGCAAGCCACAGGGAGCAAGCCAGTAAATAACATCCCTGCATGGTCTTTGCTTGAACTCTGCTGTCAGGCTCCTGTCTTGAGTTCCCCGCCCTAACTTTGTTTGATAATGGACTGTGATGTGGAAAGGTCAGACAAAGTAAATCCCTTCTTCCCCAACTTGCCTTTGGTCATGGTGTTTTATCACAGCAACAGGAAGCAAACGGTCTCAAGATATAATGTGGAGGGTGAATGAGGAAGTCACATGGCATTGACCTTGGGCCTTCGCACATGTGTACACACATGCATGTACATGCACACATACATGTGCACTGTGGCTCACTTTAAGGGTAATGCACTTCTCAGATGATACACTGGGCCTGACCTGGGATCCTGAGCTGCAGAGCTTGGGAACAGAAATCATGACACAGCTGCAGATGTGTACACACATGCATGTACATGCACACATACACGTGCACTGTGGCTCACTTTAAGGGTAATGCACTTCTCAGATGATACACTGGGCCTGACCTGGGATCCTGAGCTGCAGAGCTTGGGAACAGAAGTCATGACACAGCCGCAGAGGACTTGGTAAGCTGCAGAGGAGAACGGAAAAGAATTTGTGATTTTAAAGAGCAAAGAGAAAACAAGGAAGCCCGGGGCTGATTTGCTTTGTGCGTTGGGTAGAGTTGGGAGACTCGCAGCTCCTTCTCTCTTTGTATGATTCTGTGAGACTAGGCAGGTGTGTTTGGATTGTGTCTCAGCATAGTTCAGCTGTAAGCTTTCCTGATAACCCTGGTGTCTAGTCTTGAATGTGGGATTGGCTGGGGCATTATTTGATTGAACTGACTCTTGTATGGATATGCATTATACACGTGTTCATGTGTGTGCAGGAGCACATACGTACAGAAGCCACATGTCAATGTGACTTGTCTCCTGAGCATCATCTACTTTGCTTTTGAGACAAGGTGCCTTGCTGCCTGGAGCTCACCAAGTATACTCATCTGGCTGGCCAGTGGTGAGTCCTAAGGGATCTATCTACCTGACTCTGTCTTACCAGTGCCATGACCACACCATGTTATTTTCTAAATGCTGCCTCTGGGGGTTGAACTCAGGTTCTTGTGCTTGCTAGTGTGAGAAATAGATTGTTATAGTCCATTTTCAGTGTCTGCAAGCAGATAGTGCAGTGACACCAGTGAGGGGACAGTGACTCTGGGATGATGAACAACGAGAAGGCCTGGAAGCTGACAACAGACTTGTCTGCAGGAGGATAAGAGAGGTGCGTAGAACTCTCTCCTTTCTGGATGGACAAGAGAGCTAGAATCTAGTGTTGGAGGGTGGAGAGGTGGTGAATGAGGGGATTCTAGATCTGTCTCCTCAGCTCCTTTCCACCCTGCTTTGTAAGTTCAACTTTGATGTTTCAGAGACTCCGCTGATCAGTATTTATGCTTGCGGTCATCTAGAATAACACCATCTTTCTGGATGATGCTTAAGGCCTGGGCTGTAAGCAGTGGCCAGTGAAGCCTCTGCAAGTGGAGGAGGTCTGAGTTTAACCCCATGTTGGAAAGCTGCAGGGATGAGAATACAGGAGGGAGCCCAGAGGCAGCCCTGGTACCTTGTAGCTTCATGCACCTGCCACTTAGACTGAAGCATGAACAGCCCCCATTAAGCCCAGAGGGTGGCCTTCAGCCATCTCTGTGCATCAAGAGGCTGACTAGAGGGGTGATGTGTCTATAAAGACTGGCATGTGCATTGGCTTCTTTAAACAGGGTTTGACACCTTTTGAGACCTTTTCTATAATAAGAGGTGACTGGTAGGGACCATAGGCCCCTTGGCATGACTGGGAAGGAGTGAAAGACCCCTGCTTTCTGATGCTGCCAGGCAGATGGCAGCTGATCTCTCGTCTATAGAGCTCTCTCACTCTGAGCTATTTCTCAGACTATATGTGCCCCCTAGAAGAGCAGAGACAAGTGTTTTGGATGCATACATCACATCATGTAATAGGATCCACGATGTCCTTATGTCTATAACTTAAAATCTGGGTGCTACCTGCAGCAGTTCTGTGCAGAGGGAAGAAAATGTCTGGCAAAACAGTCATGTGCCAGGAGTTGGGGTTGGGTCTGAACCCCAAGTCCTTCAAGGCGACAAGAACACAGAGATAAAGGGATGGGTTTGGGGTCAGACTGGAGTACTAGCTACAGTGCCACCCTTTACCGACTGTGTGACATTTTCCCTCGCACTGTTATTGCTTTAAGTCTCTCTGAACTTTGTTCTTTTTTATGTCAAACAGGAATGGCTAATTCGTGAGCTAGGAGCTTGGAGAGTTACAGAGAAATGCATGACTTGAGATGAAGGTGTATGCACTTGGAGCAGCCCAAAGACCAGCTGTCCCCAGCCATGGGCAGCATCCGAGTGGGACACGCAGCCTCTCCCTGCTCTGTCCTATTCTAGAGTACACAGTCAGTGTTACTCTGGTGACTATGACCTTCAGGCCAGAAGAGAGTCCTACTCTTCCTCTGGACCCACAGAGCTACACGGTGACTGCCCTTCACTGACTGCTGACTGGAGGAACCGTGGTGGTTGCTGAGCAGCCCAGGTGGCTGATTGGTATAGAAGTGCACAGCCAGAATTCACAGCCTCACAGAGCACCTGGCTGCTAGCTGTGATAACCAGGTGCCATTTTGTCAACTGCTGGGCCCAGAGCCAAGCACAGCCAAGTACCTCGGTCTCCAGGTCCATAGGAAGGAGCTAAAACAGAGGAAGGACTTGTGTTAACACTGCAGGGCCACCTCTTATCTAAGGAGGAGGGAAGATACGTGATCTAAGCACACATCCAAGGATAAAACTGGATGAGTTGGCAGGATTCCCCATAGCTGTCAGTGGAAGGTTGTTTAATGAAAATTCTATGTTTCGTGCAGGACTCACCTGCTGGCATGCATTGTGGAGTAGCCAAGGGGAGGCTAGGCCTCATTCTAGCATTCCTTTTTGCTTCTTCCTTTTTAAGGTACTATACTGTATAGTCTAGGATAGCCACAAATGCCCTACAAGCTTCTATTCCTCCTGCTTCTACCCTCTGAGTGCTGTGATGTGGCATGCACTATCGTACTTGACTTAGCAGATTAAGGCAGACCCTCAGCTCTAGTATTCTTTTGGCCACAGGGAAGATCCCAGCTACCCATGGTTGGGCTTAGCTCCCAGCGCTCGATGAGCACTTAGAAGCATTTCTAATCCAAGCCACTTTGCCACACAAGGGACCTTGGTGGGAATAACCCTTTCTAGAATAGTCTTTTGACTCAGTGTTCTGTAATGGCTTCAGAAGCTTATTTATTGTGCAAATTCTCTACCTCACTCTTGAATTTATGAAGCCCAGACTCACTGCAGGCTTACTGAGCAGGAGCCTCCTGGGGCTAGGGAGGTGACTCAGTCATTAAGAGCACTTGGTGTCTTTACAGAGGACCTGGGTTCAGTTCCTAGCACTCACAAGGCAGTTCACAACCATC
Organism: Mus caroli; assembly: GCF_978045245.1. Taxonomy (NCBI): domain Eukaryota; kingdom Metazoa; phylum Chordata; class Mammalia; order Rodentia; family Muridae; genus Mus; species Mus caroli. The sequence goes on from NW_028227261.1 coordinate 14,471,032, forward strand.
ATAATTCCAGATCCATGACATCTGACACCTCCTATTGGCATCTGAGGGCACCAGGCATGCATACAATGCATTTCTGTACACGTAGGCAAAACACCCATACACATAAAAATAAACAATTCTTTCACAAGCCACATGTAGGGCATGTAACTTTGATCTTAGTGCCGGGAGACAGAGACTGGCAGGTCATGAGCGCATGAGGCAGCCAGAGTCTGAAGTTCAGAGAGAGATCCTGTCTCAAAAAATAAGGTGGAGAGTTGTTACAGTAAAAAGTGGGGGCATTGAGCTCTGGCCTCCATAGACTGCACACACATGCATATGTGCATGGTATGCATACATGCACATGAACACACACACACACACACACACACACACAGAGAAAGAGAGAGAGAGAGAGAGAGAGAGAGAGAGAGAGAGAGAACCTTGAGAGTGACTTCTACTTTAGGTGGCTGGAGAATCACTGAATTACAGTGGTTCCCAATGTGAGGTCCCGAGCCAGCAACCCTCAAGGAACTTGTTAAAGATGCATATTTAGTGCCCTGAGACCTACTGCATCAGAAACTCCAGGGATAAAACCCTGCATCCAAATCTCAACAACACCCACCCCTCACTCTACCCTACTCTTGGTGCTTTCAATTTTGACTAGGGCCTGAGAAGCCGTGCACCCGGGTTTACAACTAAGTGGAATTTGAAGGAGTTGCCAGCTCTGCTGGTGTGTCACTTCCTCTGGACATGGGGACCAAATACCAGTATGAACAGGTGTCTTAGGGTTCCTATTACTGTGAAGAGACACCATAACCACAGCAACTCTTAAGAAGAAAAACCATTTAATTGGGGCTGGCTTACAGGTTCAGAGGTTTAATCCATCATCTTCATGGTGGGAGGCATGGTGGTGTGCAGGCAGACATAGTACCGGAGGAGGAGCCAAGAGTTCTGCATCTAGGGATGCAGATGGCAGATCTTCCTGTTGACAGGCAACAGGAAGAGAGAGTGACACTGGGACTGGTTTGAGCATTTGAAACCTCAGAACCCAACCCCAATAATACGATTCCTTCATCAAGGCCATACCTCCTAGTAGTGTCAGTATCTTAGGGCCAGTGGGGGCCATTCGTATTCAAACCACCATGACAGTTTATTAGTCTGTCTTTCTGAGAAGGACAATGGAGCACTTGCTCTCAGAAGCCCCCCACTCACCCTTCTGTGATCTATGCTATGCCACCCTGAACTCTGAATGCTGGCTCTGAGCACCTGAAAGCCTCCTCTAGGCCTCTATGCATCCAGAGGGTTATCTTAACATCAGCTGTAAGGGTGTTAAAATGCACATGGATTGTACAGAGTGGTGCCTGGCCTAAAGCAAGCCTTTAAAGGAGATGGGGGTAGCGGAAGCTATGGGTAGGAAACTCCTGAGGTGCAAAGTAGAATAGCTCAGGGTTGGATGTATCCAAACGGAGACTCCTATTAGACACACAAGTGGTAGTGAGAGAGGAGCCAGGGCTGGAGATGAGAATGGAGGAGGTGGAGTTGTCTAGACAGTTTTAAGAGCTTTGTTTGGAATGCTTTCATGATGACAAAGACAAGTACTCAATTTAATTGAGTCTTTTCTTCTGCTTCTCTCTCTCTTTTTAATTTGGTGTTCAAAGTTTCTTCCCTTTTAGGAATACAATGGTGATCGGGCCTTTTTTTATGTTTTGACTTTGCAAAGTAGATGATCAGGGAACAGACCCTTGTCTACACCAGGGACACTGAGACTTCAAGCTGAATTGCAGCATAGGCTAAAGCGGGCATTCACTGAGTCCTCGAAGGACTGTTCAGATCCGCTCAGCTCACCGAGGCTGGAGTCTGCTGGGCCTCTTTCTCATGCCTCCTTTGGTCTCTCACAAAGCCTTTCCCAAATTTAGACTGCCCTGGCCTCTTCCCGTGCAGTATAGTTTGATAGTGAGATTCATCTATTTTAGAAGCAGATTTTATTTTTCATTATGTGTGTGTCTGTGCAGATGAGTATAGGTGCTCAAGGAGGATAGAGGCATTGACTCCCCAGGGATGGAGCTCGAGGTGCTTGTGAGCTACCTGATGTGGATGCTAGGAACCACACTCAGGTCCCCTGGAGGAGCAGTGTGTACTCTTGCATTGAGTCATCTCTCCAGACTATCCGCATCCTAATAGCATTGATCAGAAATGTAGTTTTTCTTCTATTGACTTGCCTTTGCATATTCTCAAAAAGTAAGTTGGGCTGGAGAGGTGGCTCAGCAGTTAAGAGTGCTTGCTGATTTTACAGAGGATCCAAATATTTCAATTATTTCTCTATTGCTGTGAAGAGACACCATGAGCAAAATACCTTATAAAAGGGAAAATTTGATTGGGGGGTTTTCTTACAGTTTCAGAGGGTTAGGCCATAAACTTCATGGCAGGAAACATGGCAGTAAGCAGATAGGCAGACAGGCAGTCAGGCATGGTGCTGTAGCAGTAGCTATAACCTTACATAATTTGTATATTTCAGGTAGACACACACACAATCAGAGAGAGAGAGAGGGAGAGAGAGAGAGAGAGACAGAGACAGAGACAGAGACAGACACAGAGACAGAGACAGACACAGAGAAAAACAGAGACAGAGAGAGACAGATAGACAGACAGACAGACAGACAGGCAGGCATGCAGGCAGGCAGACTGGGCCTGGTGTGGGCTTTTAAAAAACCTCAAGGCTGGGGCTGGTGAGATGGCTCAGCAGTTAAGAACACTGACTGTTCTTCTGGAGGTCATGAGTTCAAGTCACAGCAGCCACATGGTGGCTTACAACCATTCATAATGAGAAACAAATTAAAAAAAAAACCTATGGGCCAGAGTGAGCAGGGCCAGAGCAAGAGGGAGAAGGGAAGACAAGGGGGGGGGGGAGACACCTTAAAGCCCAACCCTAGTGACACATCTTCTTCAATAAGCTACACTTACTTTAACAAAGCCATAGCTAATCCTTCTCAAACAGTTCCACTAACCTGGGGCCCAAACATTTAAATGTGTTAGCCTGTGGCAGCCATTCTCACTCAAACCACCACAGCAAGTATGGGTTCCTTGCTGGACAGCTCACAAACACCAATAGCTCCAGTGCCCATACCTGCCTCCCAGGGAAGGGTTCCTTTCAGAGATTCCCCCATTACCAGCTAGGAGGAATACTTGTTCAGCTGAGTTCTGAGTTTCTGCTTGGTTGGTTTGAGTGAAATGGATATGAGACTTAGCCGAGAACAGCCTGGAATCACCACCTCCCCTGGATTTACAGCTTCATGAACAGAGTCATTAGTTACCTTGAGAAGATGTGACTCAGCAAGTCACCATCAGCACCAGGAGCTGATGAAGGAGTGTGTGGCAGCTGGCTCACTTGAGGACACCCTTAAGCTGGGGCTGGCTCTCTATCCTTTAGAGTCAGCAACAGACGCTCATGCCAAGACTTCAGGTCTGTCTTGGCATGCCTTTTTACTCTGATTTCCAGCTCACTTCTACAAATTAGTGCCTAGAACATTGGCCCACACTCAGCAGATACACAGGACGTAGATTCTAGCAGGTGGCCAACTTGATAACAAACCTACTGTCATCTGGGAAGAGGGGACTCATTTGAGGAACTGCCGAGATCAGATTGGCATGTGTCCATGTTTATAGAGTATTTTCTTAATTGCTAGTTGATGTAGGAAGGCCCAGCCTTCTGTGGGTGGTGCCATCCCCTAGACAAGGCATCTTGGGCTCTATAAGAAAGGAAGCTGAGCAAGCCAGAGGAAACAAGCCAGTGGGCTGCTTTCCTTCATGATGTCTGCTTCAGTCCCTGTCTTCAGGTTCCTGTTTTGAGTTCCTGTTCTGACGTCCCACAATGATGGGCTGTAAGTGATAAGGTGACATAAACCCTGCCCTCCCCAAGTCACCTTTTCTCACAGCCACAGAAAATAACCAGGACAGGGGAAGCATGAAGTGAGGTCAGGGAGGCACCAGATCAGGATCGGGAGACCACCTGCAGATGTGTCTGCAGGCCACATACATTTCAGGATAGCTACAAAGGGAGCCCAGCATAGGTGTGGATGATATCATAATGTCAAAAGGCTAGTCACCGCCAGTGAGCCTCCTAGATGCATGAAAGGGATTTGTTTATTCTTCTACATGAAGTCGAGGCAGACATCTAGAGATGGTTCGAGTGGAGGGAAGCCTTTTCTAATGCACGCACTCAAAGTCCCACTGTCTACTGTGTTCCCAGAAGACCTTAGAATGAGAGGCAGAGATGAGACCACAGTTCAGAGAGTGTGATTGTGACCCTGGGGTTTGGAGGGGTTGTGACCAGCCTCAGTGTGTATCTAAAAGTAGTGCTCATGGCATTTTTGAGAGACCAAATCCCTGGTAAGAGAGAACAAGACTGGAGTGGGTTTTATATGGAGAAAGAGGTCTCGAGAGTTCCACACTGGGCTTGAGGGATGCCCTGAGTGTCTGGGAGGGTGGGGCGGTTTTTGGCCAGGATGGTTGAGACTTGGAAGGGGCTGGAGTAGAGTGCAGGGAGGGCAAGCAGTTTGATTTCTACCACAGTCTTCCTCACCTTCATTTTTGTTTTCAAACAGCATGATTCTGTGTGTGTGTGTGTGTGTTCATATGTGTAGCTGCATGTGTACATGTGTGCATGTGTGTAGAATCCAGAAGCTAACATCAGGTATCTTTTACAATTGTGTTCTACCTTATTGTTTTTTCATTTATTGTGTCTGTTTAATTAATTAGTTAATTAATTAGTTAGAGGCAGGGTCATTTTCTGAGGGATTGGGGCTGGGGACAAGTAAGAGTGATGCTTGGGACAAGCTGATGTCACTCGGCTGACTGGCTAGCAAGCTCCAGCCATCCTTTCATCTCTGCCTCCCCCACCCAGGGGTTGCAGGCACGCATTGCCACCGCAGGGCTTTTCTGTGAGTGCCAGGGGATCAAACTCAGGTCTTAGACCTTCATGCTAGCCAGGCAGGCACTCTCACTCATCCACCTCTCCGGACCTCAAAGAGTCCAGTTCCCACCCAGTTTCTCCTCAGTGTTAAAATGAGTCTCAGAATCCCACACACGGGGTTTGGGTCCTGTGGTCTCCCTCTTCATTCACGCTCCCCTCTGCCTTTAGTTCCCCAGGACATGAAGTTCCCCAAGTAGCCTGAGCACAGGACAGAAACACACAGGGCTGACTCCCAGTCCTAGCTGGACAGGGCTACCCCTGTCTGCTGCCCACGTGGAGAACAAGAGACACTGGCCGTTAGGCTGGTGGCCTCCCTGCCTGTGTGACTTAGATGTATTTCCCTTCTTGCCTTGGAATGTTCTAAGCCACCTGCTCCCCCCCCCCCAGCTTGTGACACCAGGTACTGATTAAAGTGTCAATGACAGGTCTCTGTTATTAATGAGAACTAACCCGGATCTGAAAATGGGAGAAGAATATTTATCTTCATTTTAAGGGTTCATCTCTCGGGAATCTGAGTGTATGCCTGCAACAAATGGCTGTAAATCTTCCCAAGCACGAATCAGTCTCTTTGGTGACACATCATTGGCTACAGTGACAGAGTGTATTTAATATTGAGGTGACAGCTAAAATAGTATTCCCTTCATTTGCTATTTTTTTCAAGTTAGGAATATGCTTAGGGAGATGAGAAACATTTATCATCTAAAAATCTTCACTCCATCCCAAAGTAATATTGTTGTTTTGTTTAAAGGAGAAAAAAAAATCTCTGCAAAATAATAAAATTTAAGTATACGTTGGGTTTAAAGTGACTAAAGTAAAGCTTAGTCCATGTAACCCATTATTTCTTGAAAAGTTCTTCATGTGGGATCTGCCTTTAAAGTGTGGTCTTGCTGCCGATGAAGAGAGGCCATGCTTTGGTGTCTATGGGAAATTTCTTTTTGCTCTGTGTGACCGAGTTCCATATTCTTTTCATACAGCTTTGCAGAGCAAGCCTGGGGCAGTTCTGGGCTTTGATGATAGGAGTAGTGTCAGGGTGTCCAGACTGATGGGCCCCCATGCAAAAGTCTGGCCATCTTTTTTGGGAATAACCAGTCTTAATTGATTGAAGAAGGACCCCAAGAAATTGAAGGGTCACACAGGGACCTTAAAGCAGGCCTGGAGACCGTTCTGTGTGGGACACAGCTGAGCCTGGTGGATCGTAAAGGGATTGCAGCCGTGCTGTGCTGGGAGCTGTTCTCAGGCAGGGAGAAGCTATTCATTCTGTGCATGCAATCAAAGAGCCAATGTATTTGTAACACATTGCTGTGACAAAACATTTGACAAATGTCACCTAAAAGGAAAGATCATAATCTGAGAGAACAGTGTATCACAGGGGAGACATGGTGTTGGGAGCCTGAGGTGGCTGGTTACATTGCACCTGCAGTCAGGAATCCAAGAGGAATCAATGATGGGACTCAGTTCACTTTCTTCCTTTCATTCATTCTAGGACATCAGCCTAGGGAATCGAACCTCCCCGTAAGACATCAGCCTAGGGAATGGAGCCTCCCTGTAAGATACCAGTTTAGGGAATGGAACCTCACTATAAGACACAAGTGTAGGGAATGGTACCTCTCACATTTCAGGCAGATCTTCCCTCCATAGTTAACCCTATAAAAACTCCCTTACAAACATGCCCAGAGGTTTGTTTCTTAGGTGACTCTAGATTTTGTCAAGCTGGTAATTAATATTAACCATCCCAGTTGGCTTAGGATTTGGTACACACAGGAATCTGGATTACAAGCCCCAGACTTTGTTCTGGGCACATGTTGGTCCAAATCTCAACCTCACCATCTCCTTTTGTTCATTGGCTCTGGCTCTTCAGTTTTGAGTCATGTACTTTCTAGGAATGGGGACAGAGTGAACACAAGGGAGGGATGGCCCCCTGTCTTAGTCAGGGTTTCTATTCCTGCACAAACATCATGACCAAGAAGCAAGTTGGGGAGGAAAGGGTTTATTCAGCTTACACTTCCATACTGCTGTTCATCACCAAGGAAGTCAGGACTGGAACTCAAGCAGGTCAGGAAGCAGGAACTGATGCAGAGGCCATGGAGGGATGTTCTTTTCTGGCTTACCTCCCCTGGCTTGCTCAGCCTGCTCTCTTATAGAACCCAAGACTCCCAGCCCAGAGATGGTCCCACCCACAAGGGGCCTTTCCTTCTTGATCACTAATTGAGAAAATGCCTTACAGCTGGATCTTATGGAGGCATCTCCCCAACTGAAGCTCCTTTCTCTGTGATAACTCCACCCTGTGTCAAGTTGACACCCAAAACCAGCCAGGACACCCCCTATTCTCATGAGGCTCATGTTGGTGGGAAGGAAAGGCAAATAGATCTGCATTCAGAGAAATCATATAGCAATTAAGGTAGGAAAAGATAGGAGGATTAGCGGCACCCAGTGCATGTGCAAAGGCACTGTGGTGGGAATCAACTGGCAGAGCGTTCAAGGGCTGAGTGTATGACAGTGCTTAGATTCCAGATTGGTCTCACCCCATATAATTGTTCAGATCCTTAACTTAGCCAAAAAGAACCAGGGTGTGTATGCGTGGAGTCAGGAGAGGCTTCACTGCTCAGTCTGCCCAGAGACCAGATTTCTACATGCAGTCAGGGAGCAGCTCTGAGCTTGCACAGCACCCACACTTCTTCCTGAAGGGCTTCCCCCATAGCATGGGCCAACACAGGGCTAATCTTTCTTACTTCTTTATGCTGTATTGTTCTTGGAGTTTGGATCACGGATGTTGTCATGGTAATGCCGGCAATGGTGACAGCCACATCTTTCTCTGAGGACCCAATATACAAGAGGCTCTCTGGATTTCATCTCCTTGAACCTCTATTGCTGGGGCTCTTTCTCTCTCTGTGTGGTCATGGAGGCTGAGAAGGGTCAATGACTTTCCTGAGGCTGTACAGAATCAGCATTGGCTCTGTACCCACGCCTGTCTTAATGTTCTCTTGTGTGTGTGCTTATGTGTGTGTACATGTGTGCTTATATGTGTGTACATGTGTGTTATGTGTGTGTACATGTGTGTTATGTGTGTGTACATGTGTGTTTATGTGTGTGTGGAGGTCAGAGATTAATGTTAGGTATTTTCCTCAATCATTATCCACCTTATTTTTTACGGCGAGATCTTTCACTGGTCTGGATCTTGCCTGTTCAGTTAGACTAGCTGGTCAGTGTGCCCCAGGGATCCTCTAGACTCTTCTCTCCAGATGTTTGCTGTCCCACCTGGCTGTTTAATCTGGATGTGGAGAATCCAAATTCAGATCTTCGTACCTTCACCCCGTGAGCCACTATCTCCCCAGCCCCCTAATTTGTGATTACAAATATGGGGAGCTTTGTAGTGTATTTGGAAGTAAAGTTTAGAAATTCATCATGTCTTAAACACTGTGATTTGTACTGTGTGATTCACATAAGAAAATATTAAAAATGAGATTTATTTATTTTTTTCTGAGACAGAGTCTTGTCATGTAGCCCAGGCTGGACCAAAACTTTTGCTGCTTCTGCCTCAGCCTCCTGACTGCTAGGACTGTAGGTGTGTGATAACACATCTAGATATGATTCAAGAATCATAGGTCATGATTCTTGATATGATACCCATCCATCAAGGCTCTGTGTGAGGGTGATGACTGGGCTCTGCATATTACGGTGGTGGGTGCATGATGTTCCAGGTAAGGGAGTTCTCCAAGGTAGACTAAACATTGTACTCTGATCTTTAATTTATTTCTGTGGACTACTGTTGGAGAAAGGTCTCTTTAAGGATGGATTATCATGCCTTTTCAGTTCCCAAACTGGCTCTAAGTTGTGGAAATTTACTTATGTACTTATTAAACTGACATGACCGGCCAGAGGTAGACTGGGCTCGGGTTTTTGTTGGCCCCTTGGACTGTGCTATGGCACTGAAGTCGTCCCTTGCTCTCATGTGTGACTGTAAGGCTTCCCAGCCCCCAGTCTGAATTCAGTCTGGAAGGAGCTCAGCTGCAGCCGAGGCCCATGTGAGAACTGTGGAGTGGCTGAGACTCCCACGGTGTGCCCTTTATCTCCATGGCTGAGCTCTGGCTCCTAGGGGGAGATGGATGGTCCAGGCAGCATGCTGCAGCTCAAGCCTGTAGCCATCCATCACCCAGACACCCTATTCACGGGCACAATGACTTTGGGGATGCTTGCTTCAATGTCAGCCTGGGGCTGTAGTGTGGCTGAGAGCCTGACGTTCAAGGGCACTTTGAGTGGCCATTGCAGCTGTACCAGGGGCTCATAAAAGGATTGTGTGAATAAGATGAGGGATGTGAGCCAGTTGGGCAGAATCTGGCCTCAGGGGGTGTGAGTATGTGGGGCTGGGAGGCTGGGAAGCTGGGAAGCGTCTGGAGTTTTCTGGAAGAAAAATCAACTTGGGGGAGAAAAACAACCAAGTAATTTTTGTCTGTCTCAGTTAGTAATCAATTATGTATCTATTTAATCTAAATTACCTATTAACAATCTATCTAATTTATCCATTCATCTATTATCTATGTATACATCCATCATCAATCTATTATCTATTTGATATTTAGCTATCTTTTCTATCATATATTTGTCCATCCATCATTTATCCATCTATCCATCTATCCATCCTTCCGTCTATCTATCTATCTATCTATCTATCTATCTATCTATCTTCTATCTATTCATCCATCTAATCAATCATTTATTTTCTAATCCACCTATCACCTATCTAATCTATCCACCCATCCATCAATTTATTATTTATTTCTCTATCCATATAACATCCATCAATCCCTGTATTCATACATCTATTATCTATCTCAATCATCTATCATCTATTTCATATAATATCTATTATCTATATATCTATCAATCACTTAATACATTTATCCATTCATCTATTATGTATATATCATGTATGTATGTATGTATCCATTCATCATCTATCCCACATCCATCTGACTCTCTCTCTCTCTCTCTCTCTCTCTCTCCATCCATCAACAACCCTAAAAAGCAGTTGTTATTCTTAGGTCCATATAGTAGGTGATGAGCCGGAAGTACTGAGCCTTTGAATCACTTCCCCAAGCTCACTTAGTGAGGTTCAGGCAGCCTGGCCTTTGAATCTGGCTCCTAGCCTTTCCCTCCGTTGCTTTCTCTTTGACCATCTCTGTGTCTGAGGCACATACACTTACTGGCACACTTCTATGGGGCAGAGGAAAAATCTCTTTCCCTCCCCTACTCGATGTTGTTATTGACTTGATTTAGGTAGAAGCCTTAAATATTCTGGGATGGTTTATCTTGGGGTCCCACTTTTCTGCTACCTGCTGTGAAAAGGCTTTTCCAGGAACCCGTTTCTGTACAAGATAAACTTGACCCCAACTTGAGAACAAACCGAGCCACAGAAGCAGAGCAATCCATTTGCTGACCCACAAGAGAACCCCAGTGCCTCTTGTAGACCTCTGGGCTTGGGTGTAGCATCCTTGATAAGGTGGGGATCTGCAGAAGTCATTACCTTCTTTCCTTCTCTTTCTCCTGCCTCTTCTCTTACTGAGTACTTACTATGTGGCAGGTATCCAGACACAGCCTTATCCCCACAGGCCCTAGGCATGGAGTCTGGAGATCATCTCATCAAAGTGTGTGTTAGCTTTTTATTCCTGAGACAAAATGCCTGGCATAAACAACTCGAGGGAAAGATTTATTTTGGCTTGCAGTTTCAGAAAGCTCAGTGGTCCATAGTCTTTGTAGCTCTGGACTGATTGATTCTGAGTCGTTGTGAGTCAGAACATCATGACAGTGGGAGTGTGTAGCAGAGGATAGTCAACCTATGAGGAATGGGAAACAAAGAGCGACGAAGAGGGAAAGAAAGAGATGGATATATGGAGAGAGAGAGACAGACAGACTGATGGACAGACAGACTGACTGAATGACAGACCTAGGACAAGATACAGATTTTAAGGACATGCTCCCCACACGACTGATTCATTCTTAGCTAATTCCCACATTTTAGTTCTAGAACTTTCTTAGTTGGTGCCATCAGCTGGGGACCAAGCTTTCAGTGCATAAGCCTTTGGAAGAACCCGCCATATCAGAACTATAATAGATGGCAATGTTTAGCCTGTGCTTTGCAAGCTGCATAGGAATTTTCTGGACTCGATATCTAGAGAAAAGGAAGCGTTGGGTACAAGCACCTTTGTATCCCTGGCTATCCCACGATGCTCATCAGTCATGAGTTAGAAACAGAAAACTTGATGCTTAGGGCATCCTGAGCTGAGCTGTCCCTCTTGGCCAGCCAAGGTCACTCCTAGGCATCCTATTTGCCACCAGTGCCTTTTCCCACCCTGCAGATCTCATCTTACTTGTCTGGGCTTGAAGGAAGCAAGAAGCAGCTCCTGCAGCATGTCTCAGCAACCCCCTGTGGTCAGAGCATCTGTGTGCAGAGCCTTTGGTTCTCTGCTGATTAAATAATGAGAACCATTCATCTCCATTCACACTGGAAGAATTCAATTTTGCCAATTAATGCTAGTGAATTGCAAAATCTAAGGGAATGGTTAGTTTCTGCACAATAGGAGCAGGCACTGTATTTTTGTGAATGAATGTAATGGTCTAAGCACACAGCTCTGATTGAATTTATAAACTGTAAACATAAATCAGGAATTCTTTCTCTCAACACCAGCAAGAGTTCTCTGATGTATCTTAATGGCTCCGCATTGTGGGGTGGTAAAGGCTGGCTGAGGTGGGGGTCAGGGTGACCTGCATAAATCACCCCTCTGGCAACCGCTGGCACTTTCCCTCCAGAGGGGTGGGTGTACTGGTAAATGCATGTGTGTATACACATTTGGACGTGTGTCTTTCTTGGAAGGTCCTGAGTTGGGGCTTATCATGTCAGAGACAGGGGAACTTAAACCAGAAGGAGTCACGATTCACTCCATTGTTCTGATCCCTCTTACCCAGAGATGACCCAGTATATGTAAAATCAAAACCATGGACGATCCTCCTGGATTGCCCATTTTGTAAGTGAATTGGTTCTGGCATGTGTCAACTCTTTTAAAAAGGCATTTATACTTTTATTTGTGTGCACATGTCAGTGTATGTGTGTCTATGTCGTGTGTGTGTGCGCAGGTGTTTGTGGAGGTCATATCCCCTGAAGCTGGAGTTCCTGGGTATGGTTTGAACTGCCTGATACGCTATGGGTGCTGAAAACCAATCTCCAATCCTTTGCAAGAGCTGAAAGCATTGTTAACTATGGGGTCCTCTCTTCAGCCCACGGTACCCATAAATGGCTTCAACTGAGGCATTCCAGAGGCCCAAGCCAGGAAACAAAGGATGTGCAGAGTTTCCAATCGACAAACCTGCCAATCATCAAAAAGGCACAGTTTTAGTTTTACATTTAACAGTTCATCTTCGCATCCTGATATCAGCTCCTTTGCTTTCATGCACATTGGAAACATGGCTTTCAATTCCCTAAGCTGGGCAGGCACTAAATTCTACCTCCTTTTTTTTTGATGAGGACTTAGCCCCCCAGCCCTTGACATTCTCCATCCTACATACTCTCTAGATAAATTAAAAATGAAAAGTAATTCAAATATATGAGAAATCAAAGTAGGAAGTTTGAGGTAAAGGGAATGAATGAGCATCTTAAATTCCTTAAACTGTTTTTTTGTTTTTTGTTTTTGTTTTTGTTTTTTTTTTTGTTTGTTTGTTTTATTTTGTTTTGTTTTTGAGACAGGGTTTCTCTGTGTAGCCCTGGCTGTCCTGGAACTCACTCTGTAGACCAGGCTGGCCTCGAACTCAGAAATCCACCTGCCTCTGCCTCCCAAGTGCTGGGATTAAAGGCATGCGCCACCACGCCCAGCCAAACTGTTCTCAAAGTGGTGAAACGAATAGTTGCTATCCGTTCATGATAAGGCCAGCCTTGCTGTCTAGTGAGATGAAACCTCCTTTCTCTCCTGTCTGCCTTCTCAGTTCTGGACAAACGAACAAGTGCACTTTTTCTTAGAAATATTTTTTTCTACCATGGATGATGGGGATCCAAGCTCAGGTCCTCACGCTTGCTCACACAGCAGGCACTTTCTGAGGTGAGGCATCCCTCCAGTACTGATCATGTGCATACACTGTGTGTGTGCTGATCATGTGTGGTCACTTCCTGCCACTTGTTGAAAGCAGGCAGAGGTGCTGGGTGCCTTCTGATCATATGCTCTGGGATAACCACTCATAGAGGGGTACAAGCTGTTCAGCCACAAAGGGATCACTACAGAGCATGTGAAAAGCAAGCGGGTAAAGTCAGGATGTGCAGGAGAAGACAGACAGTTCAGCAGCAAGAAAACAACTAGGTGGCTGGCTTAAGCCCAATTTATCAATAATTACACTATATATGTGCATAGACTAGATCAGTGATTCTCAACCTTTCTAATGCTGTGACCCTTTAATATAGTTCTTCATGTTGTGGTGACCCCTCAATCACAAAATAATAATAATAATATTTTTTCGAGGTAGGGTTTCTCTGTATAGCCCTGGCTATCCTGGAACTCTCTCTGTAGACCAGGCTGGCCTTGAACTCAGAAATCCACCTGCCACTGCCTCCCAAGTGCTGGGATTAATGGCATGCATCATCACTGCCCAGCACAAAATTATTTTTTGTTATTACTCCATAAATGTAATTTTGCTACCTTTATGAATTGTAATGTAAAAAAAAAATCTTGTGTTTTCCAGTGGTCTGAGGAAACCCATGTGAAAGGGTCACTCACCCACAGAGGGGTCATGACCCACAGGTTGAGAACCACTCTACTGTGTAGTCTAATCAGCAAAGAAAATGGACAATATGTGCCTAAAAGAGGCACAGCAGACAGTCTTATAGATAAGAATATCAACCAGGGGAAAGCTGTTGTCATCTTGTTAAGAGATATATGTACACTTCAAAGCAAGAGCTGTTTCTGGATGTAAGGAGAAATGATCCATGTTAGCAATAGCAACTGTGGGCTTAGGTCGCCTGTGCAGGTTTGTTTTTGCCAACTCGACGAGAACTGTAGTCACCCGAGAACAGGAAACCCCAAGTGGGGAGTTGCCAGCATCATACTGGCCTGTAGGCAAGTCGGTGGGGACATTTTCTTGGCTAGAGATTGATGCAGGAGGTACCATTCCTGGGTGGGCAGGCCAGAGAGAGCAGGCTGAGCAAGTGATGGGCACGAGCCAGTGTGCAGCACCCTCTGGTCTTCACCTCAGTTCCTGCCGCCAGTTTTCTTCCCTGGATCCTCTTGACGCTGGACCCTATCCTGTAAGATGAAATAAACCCTTCCTTCCCCAAGTGGCTCTTGGTCAGGGTGTTTGTCACAGCAACAGAAAAACTAGGACAGTAGCCAAAAGATAAAAACTCCAAACATGGCCAAGTGACATGTTCGCTTCACTGAGTGATGTAGCGTGCCACCCTCTGAGTGTAGGCCCCTCATCTTTATGTGAGCAACTGTGACATCTTTTAGGAGATCAGGCTGATTGACTGTTGATGGTGAAGGAGGGGGTGGGGGAAGCCATTGACCATCACATGGGATTCCCAGCTTTCTCTATATAATTCTTCCCCAGTTGCACATGGCCTTGTGTTCTCAGGAGATAGAAGACTGGGAAAGGATAACTGAAGCAGGGGCTGCATCTGGGGACCTGTGGGGACCTTATCCTTCATGCTGGGGTGAGTCATTCATGCCGGGGTGAGACTTTCTGGTGTGGATGCTTTGGGGCCACGCACACTCCTGTAAGTAACCCTCCCCCATGTTCTGCAAATAAGCTTCATAAACTCGTTGGCTTTGCCAAGTTTGGCTCTGGTGGGATCACTGTGCTTTTGTTTATCGTTTGGTGCCCCATAAAGAGAGGGAGATATTTGTTTCCATCTTCCCTGGGAGAAGAGCTCCTAAAGCATGGACCACATGGAAGCAGTGTGTACTCCATCATCTGACCCAGACGTACCTCAAACTCATAGCAACAAGTTGCAGATGCCGCAACTAACACACTAGATACAGTACTACATGACAGAACAAGAATGAGTCTACAATCAGAATATTGTTTGAGAGATGTTCTCAGTGTGGAGCTCAGGCTGACCTGGAACTTGTGATCTTCCTGACTCAGTTTTCCAAGTATTCAAATCATAGGCGCCCTCTACCACACCAAGCTATTTGAAGGGGGCTTCACATACAAGGATTTCAGGAGGGTATTTAAAAGGAACATGTCCCCTTGGTGGGGTGGCATGTGAGTGTGGCTAGGTGAGGGGTTAAATTTAACCCTAGGTCTTCAGTGGGTCTCTGTGGATCTGCCTCCGACAGGGCTCCGATATGAGATTTTGGGAACCAGGTTGCTGATTCTGACAAGAGCTGCTGAGTGGGAAGAGGAGGCAAAAGTTTGGTCCACAGTCATCATCCCTGCTGGACCCCCTTGTTTGCTTCGTTCACCATCTGCTGGGAACTCCACTGCCTGACTCCTGAAAGACTGCAGTGATGTGTTGTTGGGAGAGCCAAGAGGGGCCAGATGGCTGTGGCCTGGCAGTCTGGGCTCCCGAGTCCTCAGCCTGGTGTCAGTCAGCTTGGTGAAACTCACCTATTTTTGAATAAAGCCTGAGTTAGCTTTTCTGTGTTTTTCTTGCTCAGCAATTTCTGATGTTTCCCCATCAAGAGGCACATACATTTTGGGCACATCAGTCACGTGGTAACTTCAGTCCTATTTTCCTCTGCTTACTGCTTTATTATTGATGAAAGTCCCCCATGGCTGACTTGCTTCATCAATCACACGGTGCTCAGCGATGGCACTGAGTCCCAGATTTGGAAGCCCATCTTCCTGGGATCCAAAATAGGGCTCTCATTCTTGCAGCGTTTGACAAATGACTTCCTTTTGCTCCTCCTATCTATAAAACGCAGCTGAAGGAGCAGTTCTGAGGATCCTTGGACCACAAACTCCAGCATCTGCCAATGAAGCGATTGACAGAGACGACTGTGCTCTGAACCTGCTATAGAAAGTAGGAAGAGGCTGGGGAGTAAGCGCAACCGTTCTTGGCATCACCGTCTGTCCCTACTGGGTGCCCAGGTTGATCCCCAGTGTCGAATACATTCTTAACACATCTGTAGAATCAGTATTCCATAGACATCTCGGACAGTTCCCCAAACCATGAAGTTTGATATTCTTTTTGTGTATTATGTGTATGCAGATGCACAGTGTGTGTGGTGTGTGTGTGTGTGTGTGTGTGCATGTGATGGCCAGAGAACAACCTTGGGTGTTTTTCCTTGGGTGCTGTCGATCTTAATTTTGCAGTCAGGGTCTCTCACTGTCTTGGGTGCTGCCAAGTAGTCTCAATGGGCTATCCAGGGATCTCTGGATCTCTCACTTCTCAGTGCTGGGATTGCAAGTGCATGCTCCCATGCCTGGCATAGCGATGTGAATGAGAGATGTCTCCAGTACGCTCAGGTATCTCAACCCTTGGCTCCCAGTTAGCGGTAGTATTTGGGGGAAGTTATCGGGAGGTGGCACAGCCATGGCGGAGGAAGTATGTCACCGGGAGTGGGATTTGAGAATTCGAAGGTTGTAGAAAACTTAAAAAAAAAAAAGTCTTCATCATAAAGCTTATTGACTAAGGCTGTGTGAGTTCCCTAGTCAAAGTTAGATCATGCTTTAAAATGAAGTAGCATATTGTCTCCCTGTACCTTTGTATCAAATGGCCATACACACAGTGAATTACAACAAAGCCTCCTGTCATGGTTCTAGACATTGGGAATGTCTAGACTGATTAGCCAGTGAGCCCCATACCCCACCCAGATACTAGGGTTGTAAGCAGGCTACCATGTCTGGCTTTTATGCTGGTGTCCAAGATTGAACTCTGTTCCTCATTTTGCAGGCAAACACTTTTCCAACTGAGATGTCTCCTCAGTCCCTTGGGGCTGGCTGTGGGGATGAGGTCAGCGTTATGGGTTACAGGGGTGTCTGAAGGGATGAATGGACCTCTGTGATGGTGACATTACAGGAAACCCCAGGAGGAGAAGGAGGAACAGAGAGCTGCTGCTGGCCTCCAGAAAGTGATAATGCCTGGACTCTGTGGGATTTCTTATTCCAGACTTTCCTGCCTGCCAAGCTCTGCTCTCTCTCTCTCTCTCTCTCTCTCTCTCTCTCTCTCTCTCTCTCTCTGTTTGGGATTGGCAGCAGCAGTTACAATGCCATAGGGAGATCCCCTGAGCCAAGGACTTGGCAGAGGGTAGAGTATGGTACGTGGCTTTATAAAGCCCAGCTTTGGGGCAACCAGACACTATGAGAGTATACTTAGGCTCCCAGACAGGTGGCATAGCCTATTGGTGACAATCATGGGACCTGTAGGTAGACTGCATGGGTCCAAATCTTAGGTCTTGCCTTGCCTTTCCCATCTGTGAAATGGACAGTGGTATATGGAGTTAAGATGAGCCAACACACACTCAGCACAGTTAGAGCCACATCTGGCTTGTAGTTGGACGAGCACATTTGCCTGTGAGTTTGGGACCACTCCAAGGTCTGTCTGTGGTTCCAGAACAATTATTAGCCATGTGACTTTCACTCTCAAAGGAGCTGTGGTCTGGAGTTAGTTCTTAGGATCTTGCCCACTGTGAGGTCTTCTGGTGGCTGAGTGATGGGAGGAACTACTAAAGTGTGTGGCTTTACCCCTGACATAGGCATCACAGTGTCACCTGTGCTAATGGGAGCCATAGGAACAGCTGGGTTGAGTTCCAATTTGCCGATATGTCTTTGGCTCTTTATACCTCGAGACAGTGGAGCCGTATGGATCTGGGCAGGTCCCAACACCCTCTGCCTCCTGTTTCTGCCCTGTAGAATGTCTCTAAAATGAGTACTTCCTGCGAAATGGAGGCCCAGAGTTCCCAAAAGGAAGGCGTGCCATGCCCTGTTCCCCTTTGCCTTCTCTTCTCTCTAAGCTGTGTTGTTATCAGTAGGGTACTTTGGGTAACCGTTTCTCAGGGGAACCTCAAACCAGGCCAGACCTGGTTGCTGTGATCAAAGGGTAGTGTCTTAACCCAGATTCCTGCAGGCCTGCAGGATCGCTGCTACTTTGAGGTCTGCTGGATGCAGACAGGGTTTTCCAGCAGCTTCCTGGCTGCGTGGGAGCTTCCTGAAGCTTCAGGAGGGGTGTGTTCTCTCCTCTCTCTTGCCCCCTCTCCTCTCTTTCTCCTTCCTCCCCAGTCCATCCTCCTTCCTCTCGTCTCTTTCTTATACCCCAATTATCCAGTGCTGGCCTTGTCAACTGAAGGAGGCAGGGTGGGCAGCTGAGAGTATGTCTTCTGGGAGAAATAGCCCTCCCGATCCCCTCATGGGGCATACCAGCCCTGTAGGCTTTATCTTACGGAGCTGGCTCTGAACCATGATGCAGAGACAGTATCCCACCCCAATTAAAAAGTTATAGCTGGCTACATGCATTTTATCATATGACTTAGCACAATTGTTTATTTGCTTCCTTATTATTATTATACATTTTAGAAAGTAAGAACAAATTTTAAATTAAAATATAATTATTTCACTTCCCCTTTCCCTCCCTCCAGGCCCTCCCATGTCTCCTCCAACTCTTCAATAGACAACCTTTTTCTTTGATATTATTGCATGTGTGCACGTGCGTATGTGAGTGAGTGTGTGTATGTGTGTGTGTGTGTGTGTGTGTGTGTGTTGCAAGGCTGGAGTACCTGTGATGTGTGCTGTGTTATGGCTGCGAGTGTAACCTGTGGAGCCTGCTTTTCCTTTGGAACTCCACTGCCTCGTTTCTGAAATGAGGACATGAAACTGACATTAGCTATGAGTTTTCACTCTGATCATGCCCTTCTTTGATCCTGAGTCCCAGAGACCCAGTTTGAGCTCAATGGAAAGGTATCCAATAGCCACAGTTGCACAGTGATGGATACAAGAGGCTGCCTCGGGAGTAGGGAGCTGCCTGTGCTGAGGGGATTCAGGTGAGACCACAGAACAGGCTGCTGGTGGTGGGGGAGCAGAGAGCTTCCAGAATACCACATGCAGTTGGCTCAAGGGACTGCAGTTCACCACTATTGCTCGTGGGAGGAGGTCACCTTTCCTCTCACCTGTCACGTGCTAGTGGTCACGGCCACTTCTAGGGATCAGGGTGACTGCAATATCTCTGACCTTTTGATACTACAATACCATGTTGTCATCCACAAAGCCACACTCAAACTCCTGTGATTGAGCTACAGAACCAAAACAAAACAATCACACCCACAAAGTCACAAACTCCTCAGTGTTTCTCATCATGTGTATATGTGCTTGTGTTTGTTTGTATGTATGTATGTATGCATTTATATGCATGTGTGTGTGCACATTGTTTGCATGTGCACTTGTCTGTGTGTGTGTGCACCTGATTGTGTGTAGGTATATACATGTGTGTGCACACATGCACTTGTCTGTGTGAGTATAGATGTATATATGCATGTATGTATGCATGCATGTATGCATGTGCTTGTGTGTGGGTCTGTGTGCATGTGGAGGCCAGAGGTCAAGCTCAGCAGTCATTTCTCAGGACCTGCTCCCCTTGCTTTCTGAAACAGGCTCTCTGATTGGTTGGAATTCACCAGGTAAGTTAGGCTGCTTGCCGTCTGCCTCCCCAGTGCTGGGGTTACAGGTGTGTGCTGCCATGACCAGCTTTCTACTCGGTTTCTGGGGGTCAAACGTAAGTCCTCATGTTTGTGTGACGAACTTTACTGCCTGAGCTATCTACCCATCCCCCTAATTTGTAATAAGTAAGTTATTGACCTTGCATTCAAAGGCTTTCGTGGTTATCTTTAGCCTTATGCAGTCAAACACAAGCAGCCTGCATGGGCTATAGACTGGAGACACGTGCTTGAGTCTAAAGGCGTCTTCACTTCTCAAAGCTGGAGCTGTTTTTTTAAGCCCAGTTGGTTGCTTAAAACCCCATGAACCAGGCTGGAGAGATGGCTCAGGGGTTAAAAGCACTGACTGTTCTTCCAAAGGTCCTAAGTTCAACTCCCAGCAACCATATGGTGGCTCACAACCATCTATCTGTAAAGGGATCTGATGCTCTCTTCTGAAGTGTCTGATTACAGCTACAGTGTACTAACATATGTAAAATAAATAAATACATTTAAAAAAAACCAAACTATCAGCCAAGCGTGACTACAGGCCAAGGCCAATGATGAAGAGGGCTCTTGTGCAGATTTTGAAAGGACCCCAGGATGGACCGAGTGAGCTCATGTCCAAACCCAGTGCTTACCTCAAAATGACAAGTTGGTTGAGCAGAGTGATTTCCCAGTCACTCTCGGCCCTGCCACGTAAGTAAGTCCTGTGCCAGTAATTCTGACTGCAATATGGCTCTTGTTTCCATGCTGGGAACCCCTCTTCTTCTCTTCTGGAAGTTTCTAAAACTTTAATTCTGCCTTGCAAGTGAGCTATTACATTTGGGAATGTGTGTCTGTTTTCACAAATTAAGTTTGTTTGTTTGTTTGTTTTAAAAGGTTTATTGCCATTTGAATTATGTGTATGTGAGTGTAGTGCCTGTGGAGACCAGAAGAGGGAATCAGATTCCCTGGATCTGGAGCTCCAGGTGGTTGTAAGCCACCTATTGTGGGTGCTGGGAACTGGGTCCTCTGAGAGGGCAAGTGCTTTTAACTGCTGAGCCATCTCTCCAGCCTTGCCTTCAGGAGTTTATTGAAGAACCGTGTCCTGGACCAGCTTGTATTTCTCCTACCTTGGGGTCTAGGGCTTCAGTTGCATTTCACGGACACTGCCACTTAGCCACATTCCAGTCCATATGTTATCTTTCGCCTTGATCAGGGTCTCACTACATTGCCCAGGCCACCCTTGAACTTCCTGTGTTGCAGGAGAAAGCTCTGGATTTATAGCCCTCCTGAGTACCTGGTTTCAGAGGCCGGTGCCACCGATCCCAGCTGTACACCATGTATCTAAGGTGCCAGAGAAATAGAAGATGTCTCAGTGTTTTGATTTGATTGATCATGTGTTGAAATCGAAATATTTGGCAAATGTCTTATTAAAAATTTATTATTGAAACAAACCCTTTCTGTCTCTTTATCCTGTAAGCAGCTGTCAGGAAAATGTAAAATTGAGACTCTGGAGATGGCTTGGCTGGTAAAATGCTTGCT
Organism: Mus caroli; assembly: GCF_978045245.1. NCBI lineage: Eukaryota > Metazoa > Chordata > Mammalia > Rodentia > Muridae > Mus > Mus caroli. The sequence continues at coordinate 14,492,110 of NW_028227261.1, forward strand.
GTGCCAGCATGAAGGCTTGAGTTCCATTCAAAACCAATGCAAAAAACCCAGGCGTGGTGATTTCTATTCCCAGAGCTGGAGATGTAGAGACAGGGGGATTCCCAGGCCTTGCTGGCCAGCCAGTCCAGCCTGCTTGGCAAACACCAGGTTCAGTGAGAGACCCTGGCTTAAAACTCTCACTGATAGTGGATAGTGTCTGAGGAATGACAGCCAAGGTTGACCTTACAAGCACACACATATGAACACACGTAGAATGTAAAAAAATGTGTGTGACTTGTATGTTTAGTCATTATACGGGATGTGTCAGCCGTCGGAACTTGTGGAGTTTCTCTTGGTTCTTTTTTGGCTTTTCTCTGTTACCGTCCTTCTTTTGTCTCTTTCCTGCTTATGTTTTTTGTCTCTAGGACCCTTGAAGTAATTTGGGAGCTCCCTGGCCTCATATTTTGAGTACACAGCTCATCTCCACTCTGTTTAAACATTTACCTCCTCCTGGGTTATCTGGCTGTGAAATGCTGGCTGTCTCTCTGTGCTAGATGATAGAAGTTGGCGTTCTCTTGAGAATTTACATCCATTTATTTATTTATTATTTATTTCATATGCATGCATCTATCTATCTATCTATCTATCTATCTATCTATCTACCTACCTATCTAAAGATTTATTTCTTGTATGTATATGAGTACACTGTAGCTGTCTTCAGACACTCCAGAAGAGGGCATCAGATCCCATTACAGATGGTTGTGAGCCACCATGTGGTTGCTGGGATTTGAACTCAGGACCTTTGGAAGAGCAGTCAGTGCTCTTAACCACCGAGCCATCTCTCCAGCCCCTACCTACCTATCTATGTGTATCAGTATGCCACAGGAGCCTGCAGGGGGCGCCATGCTTCTCGCCAGCTCACCACTGTTTACTTTTGCCCCTTCTTCCCCCAGAAGTCAGTGCCTTCCTTGGAGCTTCTGTGTGAGGTATGGGTGTTCCTTCATACACTGTCAGTCTCGACTGTGAGACTCCCCCTCTTCTGCCTGAAGTCCTTCAATCGATCTTTCTTTCCTTGCCTCCCTCACTACCTCCCACTCACCTTCCCACTCTGTTTATCACAGTCTATGCCCAGGAATGGCAGAGAACATTTTGAAAGCATGGCTTATGATCAGTTTGGCACTGTGGATGGGATCCAATATGGCCCCAGAGTGTTGAATTTAGTTTCAATCCCTGATGGCACTGAGAGAAGATAGAACCTTGAAGAGTCAGGGTCTAGCATGAGGCTTAGGGGCTGGGAGGAGTGGCCTCGTGAGATTCTGATCTCTTCCTCTCTTCTTTACACTTGGCCTTGAAGTGAACCAGCCCTCTCAGTGTGTCCTCACCATGATGCCACAGGCCCGACTGGTTGGTTACAGACTGAAGCCTGGGACCCAACAATAAACCCCTCTTCTTCTTCTTCTTCTTCTTCTTCTTCTTCTTCTTCTTCTTCTTCTTCTTCTTCTTCTTCTTCTTCTTCTTCTTCTTCTTCTTCTTCTTCTTCTTCTTCCTCCTCCTCCTCCTCCTCCTCCTCCTCCTTCTCCTCTTCCTCCTCCTCCTTTTTTTTGATCCTTCCCCCCCCCTTTTTTTTTTTTTTGAGACAGAGTTTCTTTGTGTAGCCCTGGCTGTCCTGGAACTTACTCTGTAGACCAGGCTGGCCTCGAACTCAAAAATCTGCCTGCCTCTGCCTCCCAAGTGCTGGGATTAAAGGTGTGTGCCACCACCGCCCCACCATTCTTCTTCTTAAGTTGATTTATCTCAGGCATTTGTTACAGTAGTGAATAACTGACTAATACAGAGCACTTTATCTCCTGGGTGTGGCGCTGCCACTGTGGGATCTATGGATGTTTCTAGAGGCATCTCTTGGAGAAGCCATCTCCTGCTGCTCAGCACAAGCAAGGGAGGCAAGTGCAGCTGTGTCCCCTGGAGGTTCTCAATACGGAACCGGTTTACCCACCACAGCCTCTCTCCACATTCAACTCATCCCCTGAGCTGGGGTTTAGTGCACCAGCTTGTGACCCCACGCTCATGGCCATCTTTACCTAGTATACTCGGTCTGTGACAGTTTTGCAACAGCATCCCGAATTCATTAAAAACAGCACTATGGCGCCACTTTCTATGAGAAGCAGACTGTAGGATGACAACCAACAAGGTGTGTCTATCCTCAGTTCCCAGCACAGCCCAGACAATGTTCCACTACAGTGAATCCTTATAGGGCAGGCATGTTGGATCAATCAAGTTAGTCCCACTGGTGGCACTAAACATGGTAGCACCTTCGCATACCTCAGGACCTTTGCATGTGCTGTCGTTTTATACAGCACCACTTCCTGTACCTTTTTTTTTTTTACTTCATCTGCCCCTAAATCTTTCATTTCGTATAGGTTCTATAGTCCCTGACCACATTCAATTCCTCCTGCTCCCCTGAAGAGATTACCTCATCAAATCAGCCTTTCATTAGACATAGACGCCATGGAGCACAGGGGCCAATGCACACACCCTTCCCGAGCTGCAGGCGCTCTGTTCAGTTTTCTATATGTGATGGTTAGTCTTGATTGTCACCTCTCACTTATGGAGCTGGAGAGATGGCTCAATGGTTAAGAACACTGGCTACTTTTCCAGAGGACCTTGGTTCAATTCCCAGCAACCACATGACAGCCTACAACCATCCGTGACTCCAGATCTGACGCCCTCCTCTGGGTTCCTGAGCATGGCACACGTGTGGTCAGTCATACATGCAGGCAAAGCACCCAGACATGCCAATCAAAATCAAAATACACAAAGATGAATGAAACCACCAGGATGCCACCCTTGATGACACACTGGGTGCATTAGTTAGATCTTTTAAAACTGGGATCGCATACTTGACAAAAATCAGTTTCACTGGGGGAAAGGCCTCTTTTGGCTACAGCTAGAGGGGATGTAATCTGTCATGGTGGGAAGGGATGGTGGCGGGTATGTGAGGTAACTGGTCATTTCACACCTATAGTCAGAAAGCAGAGGACAGGCAGAAAGGGGGTCCAGACTGTAACTTCAAGGCCCGAGTGGCACACGTCAGTAAGGTTCCAGAACCTTCCATTACAGCGCCACCATCTGCGGACTAAGTGTTCATACACATGAGCCTATAGGGACGTTTCTCATTTAAACCTCACTGTGCATTCTTCAGCGTTATTTTGAACTGCCTGCAGGTAGGCAGGAACCTGGGGTATTAACCCAGGCTTCATATGTGTGCTAAGCACTTTTCCTCTGCCCTGTACCCTAGACTGGAGTTAGTTCTCATGCACTCTCTTCAAGGAGAGCAGAGGGGAAAACTGAGGCACAGAGAATTTTGCTCAGAGTTACATAGGTAGGTGGAGCAGGGTTTTAGTCCAGGTCACCTGATGCATGTTATGTGTACTGTAGTGTGTGTGTGTGTGTGTGTGTGTGACTATAACTATATCCTGGCAATGCTGGAGTCAGCCCCCAGGCTCTTCTGAGGTGCATCTTCCCAGCTATCAGAAACAAACTCAGACCCTTAACCAGGTTTTTCAAATCGCTCCGTGCAGCTCCACCGCCCTCTAGTGTTCATAGCACAATAGTGTGGATGCCTCACGGACCAAGAGCAGTCCAGACTGTTTCTCAAGCCAGCTGGGCTTCTCTCAGGGCTGCTCTGGGTCTTCGTGAGCCCTTGAGTACACTCGGAAGGGTGTAACTCCACACATGGATTTGCAGGTGTTGGCTAATGGCTGGGCATGTGACAGAGGCCTTTGTTGCTAGCTCCTCCGAGGCCTGACAATACAGAGGAAACTCCAGTCTATGCCTTTAATGGTGTAAGTTAGGACTCTCTGTCCTGTCTCTCTCTTTTCAACAATTCTGATGATAACTTGGTCCAAACGTGGGATCAAAATTTCTATGTTGGAGTGATCAATACACAAAGGAGATATGTCCCTCTATCCTGCTGTGTGTCCCACACTTAGGGCTTTGGAGAAGGAAGCCAGGTGGATTTTTTGGGAAGAACATTCTGGGTAATGGGAACAGCAGGTGCAAAGGCCCTGGGGACACCTAGGGGACAGTGAGGAGGAGGCAGGTGGGACTAAAGGAGCGTGTACGGGAGAAACTCGCAATGAGGGCAAGAGTCAGAGGAGGCAGCCATTCTGGGAGCCTCGGAGACATGCCTTGACAGGACTGACGGCCACACAGAGTGTGAGCAAGGTGCTTTCTTAGGATGCTGAGCGACTTGAACGCCACTGAGCTATGAGGCCACTTAGGGTCCTCCTGCACTCAGCATCAGTGCCTGCTCCTGTCCGCACGGATTCGGTTTGCTTTTCCAGCACCCATTGTCTAGATGAGAAAACGGAGGGGCAGAGATGAGGGTGCAGTTCTCACTTGATGAGGACATGAATGGAGGCTCTGGAGGTTTCCAGGGGTGGGGTGGGGAGAGTGAGTATGGATCGGGGGAGGGAGAGAGAACGTTTGTGTAGGTGGACTGTTGTGGTCTTGTTGCAGCTACAGTAAAATAGACAAACCAGAGCTCATTTGCAGAGACTTGTATATCACAGTGTACATCAATGTCAGCAAGATGTCTGAAAAAATTTGAAATTATATTTATTTGTTTAGCGTGTGTGCATGTGCGTGTGCGTGTGCGTGTGCGTGTGCGTGTGCGTGTGTGTGTGTGCATACATGTAATAGCATGCATGCAGAGGTCAGGCAACAACTTTTGAAAGTTGGTTTTCCCCCACCATGTGTATCCAGAGGGTACACAAACTTCGACACAAACACATGTCTTCACCTGTGGAGACATGTCCCTAGCCCATCACAAGCTATTAAAGCAGCAGTTCTCAATCTGTGGGTCATGACCCCCTTGGGAGCCGCATATCCATATTTGGGGATATCCTACGTATCAGATATGTATATTATGATTCATAACAATAGCAAAATTACAGTTATGAAGGAGCAACTAAATAATTTTATGGTGGGGGTTACCATAACAGGAGGAACTGTAGTAAAGGGTCTTAGTGTTAGGAAGCTTGAAAGCCACTGGGCTAAAGGAAGCAGGGCCTGGCAGGGTCTGCACAGTTGTTTTACTGATTCCTTAAACACCAGGCCTGGTAGTGCATGTCTATAATCCTGGCACTTACATACCATGAATTTGAGGTTAGCCTTGGCTACATAGTGAGACCTCTGGCTCAACAAAACAAAGAAGAGGAATATTCTCAAAGGTCTTTAAGGCCAGTTAGGTGGCTCAGTGTGTAAGACTTCTCATTGCCAAGCCTGATGATCAGAGCTGAATCCCTGGGACTCACACGGTAGAAGAGGAGAAGTGACTCCCACAGTTATCCTTTGATACCCCCCACATGTGTACTGCAACACACACACACACACACACACACACACACACACACACACAGAGAGAGAGAGAGAGAGAGAGAGAGAGAGAGAGAGAGAGAGAGAGAGAGAGAGAGAGAGGTGGTCATTAGAAGTGGGGATTGGTGGGTCAGACAGACAGGGATACCCAAATCTCAGAGGAACCTGTCAACTGTCTGAAATAGATTTGGGCTCTTCTTAAGAGAATCAACCTGCTTTAAGCACAGGTTGGAAGCTGAAGTGAGGGAGGAAAGAAGGGGGGCTAAGGAGGAGTATACATTTTTATTTTCTATCTCCTTCATTCTCTAGGGCACTCTGCTTGGTTTGGGCAGGGTAGCAGGCACTGGAGAAGTGTTTTGGGGGATGGAATTCCTCAGGGATGTTGCTGCCTGTGTTCTTGGTCATTCCTTGCACGAATGATGTGTCCAAGCGGCTCACATCTCCTCCCAGCCGGGCCAGGCGTATCTTCAGCGCACTGGTCCTTTTGTGCTGGATGCTGTGTTGACGGCGATGCCTCTGGCTCCTGATGGCTGAGTCTATTATGCCAGCAATTATAGCATTTTCTAAGTAAATCAGCTGCTTATCTCCTCTCATCTCTCTTAAAATTCTATTCATGCTTTGGAGATTTTCCTGCATGAAGGATCTCATGTCCCCTTCATTTTCTCTTCTCTCCCCTCCCCTCCCCCATTTCTGGGCTTAAAGGTTCCTACTCTGACTCTTTGAGTGTGGCAGATGAGACAGTATACATTATCATGGGCTTTGGAATCAGATACCCCGGTTCTAATCCCGGTCCTGCCGCATGCCACCTGTGCAGCCTTGAACTGATTGATTAACCTCTTGGGGTTGTCTCTTTCTCATCAGTAAAGTGGGATAAGAATATTTGTGTCCTAACGTGAAAGTTGAATGAGCTAATTGACCACAGAGCTTGATACAATTTGACATATGCTCAAAAACTAGTGATGAGGGTTGTTCATTCTTCAATAACCTTTAAATTAATGTTAAGCTATTACATAAGGGCTGAGGGTGTGATTTAATAGCAGAACAGTATAGGACTCAATAGTAGAGCTTTTGCTCAGATTGCATGATCCCCAAGGCAAAAATATATCATACATAAACTACTATCTATTATATAATTAATAACCTATAACCAAATAAATTAAAAGCTATTCTGGTTAGAGCAGATGCAATTGTGTGCAAGTGTGTTACTGTGTTACTCAGGAGACTGATGTGGGAGGCTCACACACACTCAGAACACAACCCAAGAATCCAGAAGAAGGAATTGAGATGAAAAATGAATGCATAGAACCCCTATTCATTGAATTATAGCGGAAAAGTTCTCAAGCCTAGGGAAGAAACAGACAGGCAAGCATAGTAACCATTAGGACCCCAGACAGACACCAACAGAAAAGAACTCTACAACACATACTTAAAATGCCAAGACTGCAGAACAAAGACCATTAAATGATGGAAGGAAAGCTCATCAGAGTAACACCAAGAAACCTTAAAAGCTGGAAATTCATGCAATGATATATTTTAAGCCCTGAAAGTCAATAATTGCCAACAGAGATTATTATATCCAGCGATCTTTAAAAATTGATAAGGAAATAAAGACCTCATCAGGCAAGCACTAAATAAAGCAGTTTGTGATCGTCAGTTATCTCAGCCAGGGCAACATAGGCAAGAATAGGTCTATGGGAAGAATCAATGGATAAGTGAGATTTAGGAAATACTCAATCATATCCAAGACCGTAGACTAGGGGTCAAGTTTGAATAGATTAGAATAAAGAGTATTTGAACCAACCCTGAAAAAATGGCCAACGGAATCACAGGAACCTTCTCCATAAGCAACTTAATGATACAGTGTAGCAGGCTGAGTAAACAAACCTAAAGCAAAGTAAGCAACTTAATGATACAGTGTAGCAGGCTGAGTAAACAAACCCAAAGCAAAGAGCCAGACAAAGCCTAAGTGCTCATCCTCTGTGAGAGAACACACCTCATAGGCAAAGACATACACAGACAGTGTGAATGGGTGAAGTCAAGATGGCAAGTTATAAACAACCAGAAGGTGCTACCCTCAGACCTGGTGATGTAAACTGCAGACAAAATTAATCAGAGATAGTCAAAGCCACTGCTTGTTGATAAAGGGAAACCCATTGAGAAGATATCACTAGTATAAATGTGTATGCAACAAACATTGACAAAAATCAATCTTACGAAGTAGCACTGCTAGAAGTAAAGGGATGATAGATCTGGATATTGTAGTGTGGGGTTTCAACCCAAATAGATAATTCAGGCCCAAAACTCTTTCAGTTAAATTGCACTATAGATCCAATGTATTTACAAATCATTTACAGAATATTTTACCAAATAGCGGTGGAATACACATTCAGCTGGCCACAGAACACTGAATGGAGCAAGACTTGGCAAAAACACCTCTGAAAAACCCCAAACAAAACAAAACAAAACAAAAGAAACTCCCCCCCCCCAAAAAAAAACCAACCAACCAAAACAAACTCTCCAACCCTCAAAACTTCAATTTTATCAGATTGTAATGAAACAATTTGGATATCAGTAGTAACAGAAACTACTAATACACGATACTAAACAATATGTGATTGAACGAACAATGGGGTCGTTGGAAAAATCAGGGAGGGATTGAAAGAATTCCTGGGATAAAATGAAAATGAAAACGACTTATAATGGTTAACTTATAGCAACGGGAGTCCCAAAAAGGGAAAGTATAGTTATGAGTGATTATGTTAAAAAAATAAATGTTTGGGCCAGCAAGATGGCTCAGAGGGTAAAGGCACTTGCAGCCAAGCCTTGATGGCTTGAGTTCTGGTGGAGGCAGAGAACCAACTGACTCTTGCAGGTTGTCTTTGGATCTCTGCATGTGTAGCATGGCATGTGTGCATGAGAGGGCACATGACTGCATGAGTGCATATGCACACACACATACATTAAATAAATATCTAAGAAGCCAGATTCTAAATAAACAACTTAATAATTTATCTCAAGGTCCTAGCTAAAGCAGAACAAGTTAAACCCCAAATCAGTAGATAGAAAAAATAATACAGATTATGGAAGAAATAAATGAAAGGGATGTTAAAAGAATAATACAAGGTGCTAGAGAGAAGGTTCAGTGATTAAGAGCATTGGCTGGTCTTCTAGGAGAGCAGGGTTCAATTCTCACACCCACAGGGTAGCTCACAACTACTTGTAACCCCAGTTCTAGGAGATCTGGAAGCCTCACACATATGTCATACATAAGAAAACAAGATGGATTGGTGCCTTAAGAACAACATCCAAAGCTGACCTCTGGCCCTATATGAATGTGCACAGATGTGCATGAACATCTGCACATATAGGAACTCTCTGGACCACACACACATTTCATGTACCATGGGTTTGCTCACCTGTGTGGTCTACAGAGTTCTGAGCATGTTGAAGATGAACAGGGCTAAGTTTGGTGGGTTATGCACAGCCAATACATTCTTTTCTTTTCTTTTCTTTCCTTTTCTTTTCTTTTCTTTTCTTTTCTCTTCTCTTCTCTTCTCTTCTCTTCTCTTCTCTTCTCTTCTCTTCTCTTCTCTTCTCTTCTCTTCTCTTCTCTTCTCTTCTCTTCTCCTCTCCTCTCCTCTCCTCTCCTCTTCTTTTCTTTTCTTTTTTTGGACTTAAAATAATTTCAACTCAGTGGGATTATGGAGCCGTTATCCTGTGGTAAGTGAAGCAGTGTAGACTGTGGGGGTGAGGGGCTGAACAGAGGGACCCACAGGTAGGAGGATCTTGAAGAAGAAATAGTGGTTCTGGTCTCAGGAAGTCACAAAGTCACCCCTGGATAGTGTGGGACATGAACCCTCTTCTGGGGCTAACTGAAACTAGACATAAGGGAAGTATGAATCTCCGTGCTCCCAACATGTTTGGTGCTCACCAGCTGGAGATGGGTGGTTTTCACTATGATGGTCAGCTTAATGGTTGCTGCTTCAGAAGGACTGGCATGCTGAGCCTTCAGGGGTATCAGTGGGGCCCTCACTATCTTGCACCATGAAGATGCAACTGTGCATTGTACTGGCCATGCTCCCTGAAGGCATCTTCCTCCCGGCACCATGATCTGCATAATTCTGGTGCTCAGTGGCATAGTGGAGGACTAGCAATGTGGGACGCACCCCGTGTAACCTCTAGAACAGGAGCTAGGCCTTTGTCACCCCACCCGCAGGCCAAGCATAGCACCACATTGTCTGGAGCACTAGGACTGGAATTACATGCTTTTCCATGTGTCTTTTAAATTCTCTGTGTCCACTCTGCATTGTCTGGGGTCTTGGGAACCACACAGTGCTCTTCATTCCTGAGCTTTTCCAACCTCACTGTCTTTCCTGATTAACGTGGTTATTGAGCTTGGAGTCCAGGAGAGGGCGGTAGAGGACAGTAGAAAGAACGCCCCGAGTTAGCTGAGTAGCCACAACTGTGCTGCCCTTGCTGCTATCAATGGGGTCCTTTGGTGCAGCTGTGCTTAACCCTCTGAGGCAGTACCAGCTTTCCCTGTACCCCACTTCTCTTGCCTCCCTTTCCACTCTGGTCTGGCCCCTGTCCTCTCTGGTTCCTCTCTTCCTTCTCTCCTGTCTCTCGCCTTTTTCTGCCTCAGGGACCCCAGTCTCTCTCCTTGCTCCCTTTCTCTAATGGTACCTGAGTTGCTCTTGAAGGATGCCTGGGGACCAGGAAGGAAAGGTGACAGGAGTGAAAAACAGGAGACAGGAATGTGAGGGACCGGGGCGGATCTCACAGCTCTTTCTCAGCTCCCCCTGACCTGATTCTATCTGCCTTCCATGCTCTCAGCAACAACAGTGGCTTTTCATACCTGCTCTGCAGGAGGAGCACTGCAGGGCTGACCGTGTGGGAAGCCAAGCTCACTGACCTGGCCTAAGAGTATGGACCACTGAGGTGGAAACCAGGGTACACAAGCTGGTGTGGCCTCGCCATGGCAACACAGGCCAGCAACAAAACCAGAATCTGTAGCCGGGATGGGCCACTGCCAACCTCAGATGTCCCCCACAGCAGACTGTCTCCACATGCGGGCCATCCGACACTTGGCACGTGGCTCATCTGATGTGCTTGCTGTGGGTGTTAGAGCCACATGCTGGGTTTTTAAGGAATTGGAATGAAAAAGTAAATATAAAAGTATGACACTAATGTTGTTTTATATTAGTAATGTGCTAACATGATTAGTTTCAGTTATATGGCATCAATAACGGCTATTAAAGTTAATTGCACCTTTCCGTGTTTTAAGAAATACAAGAAAATATAAAGTCCCAGATGTAGCTTACATTGTAGTTTTAACGGTCAGCGCTGGTCTGGAATTTATGGCCCACCACCTTATTCTTTATCGTCTTCCCTTTTAATTGCAAAGAGACAGGTTCTCCATATGTTATCCAGTCTGGTGTCACACTCCTGGGCTCAAGAGAGATCTTCATGCCTAAGTCTCCTGAGAAGTTGAGACGACTGACATATACCATGATGCTTTGCTTTCAAAATTTATTTTAAACCACCCTGATCTATACTGCGTGTATTTAGATGTCTTGCTGTGGCCACATGACCAGGTGCCCATTCTTGCCACCCTGCAGGGAAGGAGGAGTCTCTTTTAGAATTTTCTCCTGGGGAGATGTAAGCAATGCCTACCCCGTCTCATAAGATCCCAAGAACGAACCAAACTGTTGCTTTGCCAACGTTCATCCTGGGAGTCAATGAGTTTATTGGGGTCATTGGTAAAGCATGGGTGAAGGGTTACAGGCAGGAGGATCAGTGACCATAAAGTAGCCTCAGAGGAAGGCTTGTGGCTAGTGTGGATGGGAGCTCCCTTGTCAAGACTGCAAGATGGAGCACCCTCCTGTTATCTTTTCCTAGTCTCTGTACCCTAGCCCTTCCAGCAAGACCCCTCTCCACTTCCTTCCCTATGAGGGTAGAAATGCATACAAATGGATGGTAGGAGGAAACTCAGGGGAAGGTCCAATGACTCTCCCTGGCCACTCTTTTTGTGGGGGACTGCCATTCACCAATAAGTCTAATGGTGATAGTCTCTTGAAAGTGGGCACAGTTGATCTGGTAAAGATGGCACCTGCCGTGCTCCAGGACCAGGTTCCCAGCGGTCCTTCAGAATTGGAAAGACTATGCTGAGGAACTCCAGTCGGGCTTCAGAAGATCCTCCTCCAACCCAGAGGGATCTTGGGATGATAAACCCTTGGGAACCACAAGCATTAAGCAATGTAGCCATGGAGACTGTGTGGCCTAAAGGCAAATGAAGGGGCCTTGGAACATCACAGTGTCACAGTCAATTCACTTCTGAGCCTCCCTCTCCCCACCTGGAAAACTGAAGCAGGATTGTGACCTCCTTGCTCCCTGGTTATCCTGTAGAGCCCAGAGTTGTTAAATCCATCCTGAGTATAGGAATGGTGTCTGTGAAGGTCTGCTTCCAAAACCAGCCAGGGACTGGGGTGTGAATTCATATCTCAGGACCAGTTTTTCTAAGACCAGAGAGGGGGCTTTGTCAGGCAGGAGTCTATATGCTAAGCCCAGATGTGGTGCTCTGCACACCTGCCCAGGTAGCAGCTGCTTTTCTCCTGATAGGCTTGTGATGTTGTATTGTAGCACATGCTTCCTGAAACGTCCGAGGGGTAGGAAAATGAAGGAGCCTGTCCATCCTTCTTAGGGCTCTGCGCATCACTGGTCCCCAAAGGCCAGAATGGAAACTATGGAAACCAGGAGGCCAGAGGTTCTTCTCCCTCTTCCTCTTCCTCTTCCTCTTCCTCTTCCTCTTCCTCTTCCTCTTCCTCTTCCTCTCCCTCCTCTCCCTCCTCTCCCTCCTCTCCCTCCTCTCCCTCCTCTCCCTCCTCTCCCTCCTCTCCCTCCTCTCCCTCCTCTCCCTCCTCTCCCTCCTCTCCCTCCTCTCCCTCCTCTCCCTCCTCTCCCTCCCCCCTCCCCGTCCCCTTCCCCTCTCCTCTCCTCTCCTCTCCTCTCCTCTCCTCTCCTCTCCTCTCCTCTCCTCTCCTCTCCTCTCCTCTCCTCTCCTCTCCCTGCTCTCCCTCCCCCCTCCCCGTCCCCTTCCCCTCTCCTCTCCTCTCCTCTCCTCTCCTCTCCTCTCCTCTCCTCTCCTCTCCTCTCCTCTCCTCTCCTCTCCTCTCCTCTCCTCTCCTCTCCTCGAACTGTAGGTCTCCTGGTGCTTCCTCCTTGCCCCCTCAACTCTATTATCCCCAAGGTGGTCATTTCTTGCTGTGATTTCTTGTGGAGAAAATAGTTAGTTTGAGAGTCTGGGTTTAAGTAGCTAAGTGGTGGCTCCTGCCCCTGGGAAGCTTGCATCCTGAAGGCAGTTCAACAAAGACTGCTAAAGCTGTCATCCTTTAGGGAACCCAGGGATGGCTGCTCAGTTCTTGGGATGTCTTCCAGGTTTATAGTAAAGAAAACAGGACCATCGGGAGAGATGATTTGTATTTGTGGCAAGTGACCCCCGGCATTCCCAAGCTCAGAGTGGGGTGGGGTGGGCAGGCTTGTTGGATTGTAAAGAAGCCCTAGGAGACTCAGAGCTTTGGAACTTTCACTGTGGGTCCTGATGTGCAGTAACTCCACCCCTTCTGGTGTCTGCTGTCCAAACTCTAACCATGTCCCCACCAGTTAACTTTACTGTTCTCCATTGTTAGGGACCCCCCCTCCGCCCTCCCTTCGCTTCCGGAAGCTTTTTTTGTGCCACCGGCTCTGTTTGCTCTTTGGTCTCTCTTCTGCTCCTTCCTCATTCTTGGGGCTTGTCCCTTCTGGTCATCACTTGTTAGGTTAGAGCATAATTCCTGGACAGTGCATCAAGCCAGGCTCAGCCATTCATTCTCAGTTGGCCAATTCTACAAGCACATATAGTGAAAGCAGAGAGAGAGAGAGAGAGAGAGAGAGAGAGAGAGATTTAATATGACCACACTGGGAAGAGGACCACAGCTTACCAGTGATCTCCCTAACCCTTAGTCCATCTTAGGGGGGCCTAGAATGAGCTTTAGGTTGGGAGGGCGAGCGGTAGGCATAGCTAAGCAGTCCCTGTGGATGTGGCCCTGCCTCTGGTCTCGTTCACTGGTGGTGCGCTGTCTCAAAGGTCTGGTAGCCAAAGGGAAGCACACAAGGGTCTGTTTAGAATATTCATGCCTGCCAAGCTGGTCACAGCAAGGCTACCTGGGATGCTCATGTTGTCAAAGCCTTTTGCTTGACTCCTTAGTGGCAGCGACACAGATGATGGACTGTCTTGTCCTTGAGATGACCTCTCTTCTTGCTTGGTAGATGCTAGGCTACTGTTTCTCCCTCCCTAGTTGACTTCCTCCAGCCTCAGATTCAAACGCCATGTGTTTGCTAATGCCTCGAAAATCTACAGCTGCAGTCAAGCTAAAACTGCCTACAAATGATCTCTTCTCTCTTTCTCTTTGTGTCTCTCTCTGTCTCTGTCTCTCCCTCTCCCTCCCTTCTCTCTCTTTCTCTCTCCCTTTCCCTCTCCCTCCCTCCATCTCCCTCTTCCTCTCCCTCCCTCCCTCCCTCCCTCCCTCCCTCCCTCCCTCCCTCCCTCTCCCCTCTCTCTCTCCCTCCCTTCCCCCCCTCTCCCTTTCCCTCTCCCTCCCTCCATCTCCCTCTTCCTCTTCCTCCCTCCCTCTCTCCCTCCCTCCCTCCCTCTCTCCTCTCTCTCCCTCCCTTCCCCCTCCCCCTTTCCCTCTCTCTCCCTCCATCTCCCTCTTCCTCTCCCTCCCTCCCTCCCTTCCTCCCTCTCCCCTCTCTCTCATCCTCCCTTCCCCCCTCTCCCTTCCCTCTCCCTCCCTCCATCTCCCTCTCCCTCTCTGGTGCGTTGTATGTGTCTGCATGTGCACATGTGTATGTGAAGCCCAGAGGCTGATATTAGCCCCACCCTCACTGAGCCCACCAATTCAGCAAGCTGGCTGGCAAGCTCCAGTGATCCTCCGTCTTGACTTCCCCAGGGCTGGGGTACAGGCGCACACCACCACACCTGATGTTTTGTGTGAGCCTTGGAGATTCAAATGCAGGTGCTCATGCCTTGATGGCAAGCATTTTACCAACTGAGCCCTTGCCCCTGCCCACTGTGTGGGTGTCTAGCTGGCATCTTAAACTGCAGGTTACTTGGTTTCCACCCCACACATTCTTCTGCACCAATTTCCTCCAGTTATTTATTGAGCAAATGTATTATTCTGGTTGTATTATTATTTGCTGTGTGCAAGAGATTCTTTTTTTATTAGATATTTTCTTTATTTACATTTCAAATGCTATCCCAAAAGTCCCCTATATTCTCCCTTCGCCCTGCTCCCTAACCCACCCTCTCCTGCTTCCTGGCCCTGGCGTTCCCCTGTACTGGGGCATATGATCTTCACAAGACCAAGGGCCTCTCCTCCCATTGATGGCCGACTAGGCCATCCTCTGCTACATATGCAACTAGAGACACAGTTGGGGGGGGGTACAGGTTAGTTCATATTGTTGATCCTCCTATAGGGTTGCAGACCCCTTTGTCTCCTTGGGTATTTTCTCTAGCTCCTTCTTTAGGGACCCTGTGTTTCATCCAGTAGATGACTGTGAGCATCCACTTCTGTATTTGCCAGGCACTGGCATAGCCTCACAAGAGACAGCTATATCAGGGTCCTGTCAGCAAAATCTTTCTGGCATATGTAATAGTGTCTGGGTTTGGTGGTTTTATATGGGATGGAACCCTGGTTGGGGCAGTCTTGGACTGTCCTTTCTTCTGTCTCAGCTCTGAACTTTGTCTCTGTAACTCCTTCCATGGGTATTTTGTTCCCATTCTAAGAAGGAACAAAGTATCCACACTTTGATCTTCTTTCTTCTTGAGTTTCATGTGTTTTGCAAATTGTATCTTGGGTAGTCTAAGTTTCTGGGTTAATATCCACTTATCAGTGAGTGCATATCATGTGTGTCCTTTTGTGATTGGGTTACCTCACTCAGGATGATATCCTCCAGATGCATCCATTTGTCTAAGAATTTCATAAATTCATTGTTTTTAATAGCGGAGTAGTACTCCATTGTGTAAATGTATCACATTTTCTGTATCCATTCCACCAGAGAATCTTTTAATGGAGGAAACCCAGCCACAAGCTGAAACAGTGTGCCTGTCCTCACAGAGATGTTCTAGATCAGTGGTTCTTAGCCTTCCTAATGCTGTGACTCTTGAACACAGTTCCTCATGTTGTGGTGACCCCCAACCATAAGCTTATTTCATTGTTACTTCATAACTAAAATTTTGATTCTGTTATGAATCATAATATAGATATCTATAATACAGGACATCTGATATGAGACCTCTGTGAAAGGGTCATTCAACCCCCAGAGGGGTTATAACACACAGGTTGAGAACCACTCTTCTACATGGAAGATGTGGGTTGGCATGTGCCCCTGGAGAAGTCATGTATCAAAGCCCAAATCCCAAGGACTATTAATAGCCTCATAGTGGACTATTAATAATATCCTTAAAGGAGGAGGAGGGCTGGGAAGAGGGATCAGTGGGGAAAGTGCTTGCTGTGCAAGCATGAGGACCTGAGTTCGAATCCCCAGACTCACCCGAAGGCTGGAGGAAGTAGAGTGAGGCCCATAATCCCAGTGGCCCCTTGGGTGGGGATGACAGGCAGGGAATCTTAGATGCTCTGGGCCACTAGTCCAAGAAAAACAACAGAGACCCTGCCTCAAACAAGGTGAACAATGATGGCGTTACCAGAGGCTGTCACCTGACCACCACATGAGTGTCCTGGCACCTCCACGCATGCACATACACACTCGCACACACATGCAGATGAATGCTCATGCTTGAACACACAGGACACTGTAAGAATATACATGAGCATGCGCACACACAGAGATAAATTATCGGGCTGTGTGCTCAGGGGAGACAGGGTGTAAAGTGAGGATCCCTAGCCTTGCCGGATCAAAAGGTTCCGAGGGGCTCTGGCTTGGGTTGGAATGGCCAGGGTTACAGCTGTCTGAAGGGAAGCTGGGCAGGCAGCTGGATTTCTTCGGCTACCAGCCATGGCGTTAATGGCAGCAATAGTGACCAGCTGTGGGGGCTTGCTGGACGGAGCTGAAGTCCAGCGATGAGTGCTTCAGGAGAGAAAACTCTCCCCTGAAGTGTTACAGTTTAATAAAGCAACCACCCTCAGGCGGTCCGTGGTGAAATAACTGTGCACGTTACTCCATGTGGATAGGGACCTCATAAACATGTTGTGGGTAAGGGATCCAGGGGTAGATGCTTCCCACTGGTTCAGTCTGAGATGTTAAGGATGCTTCATTTGCATAGGGAAGGACTTTGGGGGTTGTCCCTGTGTGACTGGTTGTCATGGTCCTCTCAGTGGGGTGTCACGGTTACATGTCCCAGAACAGGTAGAGCCTGGCTGGGACCTGATTCTAACACCCGCCCGTTCTCAATTATGAGAATTCCTGACATCTTGAACCTGCTTGAACCTTACCAGACCTTCTGTCTGGTGGCACGGTCCACTTGTTCACAGTAAATGTTTTAAAAAGGGGAAAGAGGGCATTTGGCTATAGACATGCACCCAGGGAGAAGGCCCGTAAAGTTGAAAGCAGAGATCCGATGATAATTCTATAGGCTGCTGGGTGCCAGCCATTGCCAGTGAACCACAGGTGCCCTTGGAAAGCATCTCACTCACTGCCCTCAGAAGTGACTGAACCTGACACCCAGCTCTTGAACTTGCAGCCTCCAGAGCTGTCCTGGCCACATAGTTGTGGTTTGTAATGGTGCTCTTCAAATTCCCACGGGGAGACAGACAACAACTGAGTATATGTAAATATCAGCTGCATCAAATTGGGAAATTCATGATTGAGAAAACAAATTCAAGGGCCTCGAGAAGCATTGGGAAACAGCTGTTTATAGATGCTGTCACCAGAGCAGAGACCTGGAGGGGAAGAGAGGCAGGTAGAAAGTCGGGAGAGGGATGTTTCAGTCGAATGGCAGAGCCCTCAGGTGTTAATACTCAGACCACAATCCTTGGTGGCCTCCTAGAACCCTCGCCTCCTGCCCCACTCCATATCCTATGATAAGAATCCCACTGGCTCTTCCTTCAAAAGACAGTCAACATGCGGCCCTTTCCCAATACCTGATTGCAGCCACCCTTCCCAAGGCTTTGGATATTAGTGAGAGCCACTGATAGGGTGGGTAGTAACTGCTGTTGCTCTACCTTCTGCTCGAGTGGGTACAGGGCTCGGGTCCACTGTTCTTCCATTTGTCCACCTTTGACCCCACAAGCCTCCTCAGCGCTTCCGCTCTTGTCTTTCCTCAGCTCCATCGCCCCCCTAGCGTCCCCATCTTCCTTAGCAACCTGAGCTGATCTTACCCTGCCCTGCCCTGGGACCACCTCATCCTCCGTCTCTCTGCCCATCCCTAATCCGTTTGTCTGTCCCGCTGTCCTCCTGGCCAGCAGTGAACGTGCTGAGCCTGCTTCTTTCTTGGGAACTGTACACCATTGTCCCCAGCACTCCCGGAACTTCATTCCTTATGTCCTTCAGACCTTGGCTCGGATCCCACCCACCGAGTCTCACAGGGTGTCAGCTTTTACCTGGGGGAGAGAGGGAGACTGGGATAGATGCCCAAAGCTATAGTGCCACAAGATGCCTTTAGATGGGACTCATGTAATTCTGGAACTCTAGACTGTCTCTTGGATTTAGATATGGAGACCAATAATAGCAAATCCCAATTACTTTTTCAAAGGACCCCATGAGGAAAGAAAGCAGCTAGCCTTGTAGAAGTAGAAAGCATGATTGAGAGTGGTTAAGTAGCTTGCCTGAAGACACACAGCAGGAGGGTGAGTGAGATGGCTCGGTAGGTAATGTGCAGCCTTGATGGAAGCTTGCTTCGTAGAAACTTGTGTTCTTTTTCAGTGTACCAAGTATATCCCCGCTCCTGTGTGCTCCTCTCTCTCACCCCAGACTCCTAGAATACTTTATCTAGAGAAAGAAAGAAAGGGGGAAAAAAGAGGCTGAAAGGCCAAATAATTGTATTTTTAGTTTTAAGCAGAAGGAATTTTCCGCATGCCATCTGCTTCCCATCTCTCTGCGAAGCCTGTCAGCGAATGAGGCAGGCTTTAAGTATTAGTGAGGAGCGCTGACAGGGTGGATGGGGACCACTGTGGTTCGGGGTGGCTGGAGATAGGTGCTGTGCTGAGCGTGTCCCCACCTCATGGGTTCAATGATAGCCCCAGAATTACGTGCGGTTGTTATTTTTGTTTCATGGGGATGGGGAGGGGAGGATGGGATGCCATTGACTCCCACTCCTGACCGTACTCCTGGGCTCATAGAGTGTGACTCCCAGGCCGTAAGTCAAGAATGACAAGGCAAGGGACTCTGAAGAAGGAGAGGAATCTGCTAGGGTCTGCCTGCCATGCAGCAGGTGCGGTGCAGCTTAAAAGCAGGAGGCATGAATGATATGACCCTTTAAGATCATTCTGTGTCAACTTTTGATGCGTGTATGTGCCCAAAAGTATGTGAACTCCATATGGGAGCTAGAGGTTAATGTCAGATGGTTTCTTCAGTCTCCCTCCACCTATTTACTTATTTGTTTATTAATTGATTTATCAATTGATTGACTTATTGATTGACTGACTGATATAGGGTTTCTTGCTGCACCCGGAGTTTACGGACAAGCAAGAGGGGCTGGCCAGTGAGTTTCAGGGATACACCTGTCTCTGTCTCGACAGTGCTATGGTTACAGAGTATATGTCCATGCCTGTCTTTTATGGGAATTATGGGAATCTGAACTCAAGTCTTCATGCTTGAACAGCAAACACTTTAAAAACAGGGCCACCTTCCTAGCCGCACCCCCCCTCCAGCCCTAATAATAGCTTTCCTGGAGGGACAGAAGGCACAGGGCTCCACCCCACTCTCACCGCCTCCACACCTGCTGCATCTAATCTTTACCTACAACATGTCATCCCAGGTCTCCCGGGGTTGTCGATTCTGTCTAAGCCAATCCAAATATTCAATCATGGAAAAAAAAAAGACTCTCAGGCATAAAGCATTTCTCACTCACATGGCAATGACAACTGGAAATAGCAGCGACTGATTCGAATTGTGACTTAGATCCTGTTAACAGAGAAGAGTGACATATTTTACGTCTCAGTTATCTGTCATGGTAAACCACTGTGCCTTTGCAGGCATGGCACAGGCACAGTGCACACTTGTTCAGCTCCCCTTGGAGGGTGACTTAGATGGGTTTAGCAGGGAGGATCTTCTGCCCCGCACTGACCCTCTCATGTTGAGGTATTGGCTATTGGTATCTGACATGGGGCAATCAGGCTAGAGAACCACTCAGATCTCCAATACATCTCTACTGTCCTTCTACCAGGCTAGCTCGGGCATGCTCTGTGGCCACACAGAGATACAAAGACACAATTGTTAAAGAGAATGAAGGATAGGGATGTAGGTCATTTGGTAGAGTGCTTGCTAACCCCACATGAAGCCCTGGGTTCCATCTCCAATGCTGCATAACCAGGTATGTATGATGATGCACACCAGTATTCCCAGCACTTGGGAGATGGAGGCTGGAGAATCAACAGTCCATTCAAGGTCATCCTTGGCTACATAATGAGTTTGAGGCTAGTCTGGATCATGTGAGGAGGGAGGAAGGGGATGAATATGAGACTATAAATACTGGAACCTCATGTCATCCTGAAGTCAGCTCTTCTTCCTCTGCTGTATCAGGTAAGCTTCCGTGTGTCACAGGGCTGAGAATGTAATTAGAACCAGTCTCTACACAGAGCCTATAGTTACGGCTCAAAGGTTAAGCAACTGGGATCCACACTTGGGGCTTCTGATACAGTAGCCTAACCACATTTCAGAGGCACATCAACATGGGCTTGAGGCAACCTGTCAGTCACTTGTGAATGCCTCAATTTCCACAGCAAGTCATACTGTATTCTTCCACTTAAGGACCCAGGTTTTGTGAGTTTTTAGTTTTGTCTTACCTGCGAGAGTTTCACAAGTCTTGACTTCCAAAGCCATGCCGTTGGAGACCTCACTTATCACGTGCTGCCTCAGAGTAGACCAAACATATATGGAAGAGAAATAGAGCGTTCTAGTAAGCTGGGCATGGTGGCAAACACCTACAGTCTCAGCTGCTCAGGAGGCTGAGTAGGAATATTGCTGGAGTCTAGAAGTTCAAGACCAGTATGGGCAACAGAGCAAGACCCCTGATTTTAGTTGTGAGCCTAGTCTTTTTTTTTTTTTTAAACAGCTGAGCCATCTCTCTAGCCCAAGACCCTGTTTTTAAAAGAAGAACATTCCAGTAATCGATGCGACTTAAGATGCTCACTGAAGAGTTGTTTGACAAATTACCAATTCCACAGCATCCTATCTGGAGAATACCAAGAGATGAGGGTATCCCCTAACTCCCCTGTGGAGTTAGAAGGAGATCAGCTGTCTGCCATGAAGCACGAAGGAAATCTAGTTCAACACGGCTCAGTACCTGGTGTCAGTTCAGAATTCTAGGGTCTGATCCCAGGCAGTTTATTTTAGGCATATTTAAGGACACTGCAAATTTGGAAAGAAGTTTCCTAGAAACAATAATCTCAGTCCCACGTGCACAGCACAGCTAAAGACATGGCTACACTAAAACTCTTCTCAAAGTACACACGACCTCTTCCCTAAAGAAGGGGTCTGTAGATGGACTATCTGTGTTGTCTTAAGGGATGAGGGGGAAGATCTGGTGTGGTCTCAGTCCTACACAGATAGCTCGGAGGTCACCAAGGTACCAAACACCTCTGTTGCATTTGTTAAGTACATGTGACCATGTGACAGGCATCTCCTGTAAGGGTGGCTTCTTTCTTTCTTTCTTTCTTTCTTTCTTTCTTTCTTTCTTTCTTTCTTTCTTTCTTTCTTTCTTCCTTCCTTCCTTCCTTCCTTCCTTCCTTCCTTCCTTCCTTTCTTCCTTCCTCTATTTCTTTCTCTCTCTCTCTTTCTTTCTTTCTTTCTTTCTTTCTTTCTTTCTTTCTTTCTTTCTTTCTCTCTCTCTCCCTTCCTTCCTTCCTTCCTTCCTTCCTTCCTTCCTTCCTTCCTTCCTTTCTTTCTTTCTTCCTTCCTTCCTTCCTTCCTTCCTCCCTCCCTCCCTCTCTCTATCTCCCTCCCTCCCTCCCTCCTTCCCTCCCTCCTTCCTTCCTTCCTTCCTTCCTTCCTCCCTCCCTCCCTCCCTCCCTCCCTCTCTCTATCTCCCTCCCTCCTTCCCTCCCTCCTTCCTTCCTTCCTTCCTTCCTTCCTTTCTTTCTTTCTTTCTTTCTTTCTTTCTTTCTTTCTTTCTTTCTTTCTTTCTTTCTTCCTTCCTTCCTTCCTCCCTCCCTCCCTCTCTCTATCTCCCTCCCTCCCTCCCTCCTTCCCTCCCTCCTTCCTTCCTTCCTTCCTTCCTTCCTTCCTTCCTTCCTCCCTCCCTCCCTCCCTCCCTCTCTCTATCTCCCTCCCTCCCTCCCTCCTTCCCTCCCTTCTTCCTTCCTCCCTCCCTCTCTCTATCTCCCTCCCTCCCTCCCTCCTTCCCTCCCTTCTTCCTTCCTTCCTTCCTTCCTTCCTTCCTCCCTCCCTCCCTCCCTCTCTCTATCTCCCTCCCTCCCTCCCTCCCTCCCTCCCTCCCTCCCTCCCTCCTTCCCTCCCTTCTTCCTTCCTTCCTTCCTTCCTTCCTTCCTTCCTTCCTTCCTTCCTCCCTCCCTCCCTCTCTCTATCTCCCTCCCTCCCTCCCTCCCTCCCTCCCTCCCTCCTTCCCTCCCTTCTTCCTTCCTTCCTTCCTTCCTTCCTTCCTTCCTCCCTCCCTCCCTCTCTCTATCTCCCTCCCTCCCTCCCTCCCTCCCTCCCTCCCTCCCTCCCTCCCTCCCTCCCTCCCTCCTTCCCTCCCTCCCTCCCTTCTTCCTTCCTTCCTTCCTTCCTTCCTTCCTTCCTTCCTCCCTCCCTCCCTCTCTCTATCTCCCTCCCTCCCTCCTTCCTTCCTTCCTTCTTTCCTTCCTTTTGAGATTGACATTCACAATATGAAATAGGGTACTTATGAGTTTTCTGCTACAGTTGTTGCATTAACTTGGACAGGGAAGTGTTCAGATCCCTCAGGCTCCCCCTGGTGCTGTGGGGGTTCATGGAATTGGCATCTGGATAGTGCTGCATCTGTAGCTCTGTGACCTGGAGCGCAAGCGGCCTTTCTCTTGGGCTGGCTCCACCGGGTTCAGTATTCCTTAGGATGCATTCTGTCTCCCTGCATCTAGGCGATGGGATGCGGCACCTTATCATGGCAGAACCAGCTTCCCAAGGATGGCTTCTACTGACTGAGAAACAGTGCTTAAGATAAAAGACTAGGGAGGAAGGGTCTGGGACAAAGAGTCCAGGAGAGTCAGGTGTGACCTGGTTCTACAGACAGCACAGGTTACCAGGCTATAGCTATGTCCATTCCTAGTCTTCTGGGAGGAAAACAGGTTATACATGACTTTTGTTGAAGAGACAACTCTGAGCATTTAACCTTCTTGATTTTTCCTAGTGCTTATCTGAAAGCATGTGGAACTCATGTCCTCCACAGTGGCCACGGGGTTCTCGACACCGTGCTGAGCCTGGACTCTTCACTAGCCAACCTGTGAGTGCAGAGAGCAGACCTCAGGCCTTTGACTCTCTTACAGCCTCTAAGTTGAATACACTGCGCCCTTGGCAGATGATAATGCCTTTCACCGGCTCACTCTTTCACTCTTTCACTGGCTCACTGTGTGTCTGTAGAAAAGACACTTCCCTTCTCTAGGCTCCAGCTATCACTTCAAACTACTTAGAAACACACACACACACACATGGACACACACAGAGACACATACACACACACTTTTGTGGTACTAGAGATAGAACCCAGGATTTTGCACGGTCCAGGTGGACACTCTAGCAGAGTTATAGCTTGTTGTGGTTTGACTGTGAACTGTCTCTCATCAGTCTGTGAACACTCTGTAGCTGATGGCAATGGTTCAGAAAAGGTTTTAGAACCTGAACCTTTAAGAAGTGAATTCCTATTGGAGGAAGTGGAGCACTGAGGGTGGGCCTTGGGGTTGTAGAGTCTGGTTTCCCTTCATGTCTGCTATCGGCTTCCTTTTCTACCAAGACAAGGGAAGGCAAGGCACCCTGGCTGCCGACTCTTGCAACCCCCTGTCACCATGCCTTTTCCACTATGACAGACCACACCCTCAAACTGTGACACCAAATAAACTCTCCCTTCCATAAGCTGCTTCTTTTTAAGTGTTTTTTTCACAGCACTGGGAAAGTGTCTGGTACACAACCCCAGCCCCAAACTAGGAATGTGACTAAGTACACCCTCCTACTGTTCTCTGTCTCCAACGCCAAACCTCAGTGCTGAGCCAGTGTTTAGAACGTGGGTCTGAGAATCATCATTTAAGCAGTTAGAATTGTCCACTGTGGGCCAGGAATTGGTCTGGTGTATAGACTTTCTCCAGGATGTACAGCAGATATAAAATCAGTATAAAATCAGAAGAGGACAAGATGTAGAAGCAAAGCCTGGGGTCAGAACCCCTCCCATGGGTTTGTTTCACAAGCTGCACCCAGTTACTCTAGCATTGAGCTATGGGCACATGTGTGAGATATGTCTATCTGGGACACTCATTTGGAGGCTGTGGTGGTTAGAAGAACATGTCTCCCATAATTCTCAGGTGTTCAAATACTTGGTCCCTGGTTGGTGGCTACTTGGGGGGAGGGTGTGGAGATTAGGAGGTGTGGCCTTGTTGGAGAAACTATGTCAAAGAGATCAGGCTTAGAGGTTTTAAAAAGACTCTTGCCATTCCCAGTGTGCCCTGTGCTGCCTATTTGTAGCTTGGGATATGAGCTCTCAGCTGTTCTTGCCGCCATGCCTTCGCTCTGCCATCATGGACTCAACCGCTCTAAAACCATAAGCTCAGAGAGATGCTTGTTTTTGTGAGTTGTTTCCGTCATACTGTTTTACTGAAGTGACAGAAAAACAACTGATCCAGAGACCCAAGGTCAGAGTTTTATGAGGTCTGGTTCTGTAGGCAGCCTCTGCTGATCATGCACTCCAGACCTAGGAGAACGGCAGGTGCTGGAAATAAACCACATTGCTTAGACCAACCGTCTAGGTTCAGAAAGCCAACCATATCAGTATAGGGAACTGTTTATAATTCACAGATCAAACTCATAAATACCACTCGCCATGGTTTACCTCATCATTACCTCTCTGTCTGTCTGTCTGTCTGTCTGTCTCTCCTTTAAAAGGATAAAAGGATTTCATTTTAATTGTGTGTCTGTGTGTAGGCAGACGTATGTGAGGGCAGGCATCCAAGGAGGCTGTGGGTGTTGGATCTGCACGGCCCACCTCTGCTGGACCTGGAGTTACTGGCACTTGTGAGCTGCCCAATTTGGGGATTGGAGATTGAACCTAACTCTTCTGCAAGACCAATGATTGCTCTTAAGTGCTGAGCCATCTTACCAGGCCCTCCCCCCCCCGCCCGCCCCATGCCCACCTCATTAAGTTCAGTCTATATCACAGAGCCTGAGGCTGTGATTGCATTTGGAGAAGGGGGTCTGAGATGAAGATGGCACTCTAGATCATCTAGACCAGCAATTGTCAACCCCTTTCGGAAAACACAGATATTTACATTAGGATTCGTAACAGTAGCCGAATTAAAGTTACGAAGTAGCGATGAAAATAATTTTAGGGTTGGGGCAATCCCAGACTAGCATGTTGACTTTTTTCACACCTTACTGTCCGCACTGTTGCCTTTGGTTATAGAGCAGTGATCCTCAATTTTCCTAATGCTCCAGCTCTTTAATACAGTTCCTCATGGTGTGGTGACTCCAACCATAGAAATTATTTTCATTGCCAACTCATAACTCTAATTTTGCTATCATTATGAATCATAATGTAAATATCTGATATGGAGAATGGTCTTAGATGACTCTATGAAAGGGTCATTTGATGCCCCCCCCCCCCCAGGGGTTATGACCCACAGGTTGAGAACATTTGCACTAGAGCATACGTCAGCTGTCTTTAGGTCACTTTCCTTACCCAACAGCGCCATCTGATCATTCATTACACATTTACTTAAGTACTTATATTTTAGCCTTTATTGGTTACTGATATTTGTATCTGTTGAGTTTTGGTACATATGCATTATAGAATAATTAAATTAGGCTAATTAAAATATCACCTCCCATAATTATGTTTTTTTTTTTCATTTTGGTGGTGTGAAGATTTCAAATCCTCCCTCTTAGCAGTTTTGATATGTATGCACAGTGTTGTTAACTGTTAACAGTAGACATCACACTGTGCTGTCTACCTCAAAGCCTCCTCCCCTCTAACTGGAATTTCTTGCATCCCAACATTCCCTTGGGTCATCCTGCTCTTTTTAGATCCCATAGGCACTGCCTCTCTTCTGCTCTTGATTTCCATGCATTTGAATGTTTTTTAGGTTCCATATGTGTCCTGAGGTCATGATGTCCACACCTGGCTTACATCCCTTAGGGCAGTGTCCCCCAGGCTGGTCCTCGCTGTTGCAAACAATGGGGTTTCATTCCTTGGAAGGGCTGAGGCAATTTCTATTATGTGCACACTCAACCTTTTCTCATCCCTGCATCCATGACCACACCCTTAGGCTGGTTCCGAATCTTGGCTGTCATGATCGAGGCTGGAGGCTGCATTCTTTCCCATGCAGGCTTCATTTCCTTTGGATGGACAGACAGAAGGATTGCCTGGAACCTAGGTGGCTCTTTGTGGATGTGCTCCAGGCTGGCCTGCGACTTGACGCGTAGGCGAGAATGATGTTGAATTATTTAAAAGTATTGTTAGAGAATTTCATATGTGCACACAATGAACAATCATATCAACCTCCTGTCTCCCTTCTCCAGCTATCCCTGCTCCACACTTCCATACCCAGCTCCCAACTTCAGGTTCTCATATCCTTTCCCTGTGCAGTCCTCTGAGTCCATAGGGATGTGCATGGGTGCAAGACCATCCGCTGGGGTATGAGCTTTTAAGCCTCTCGGTTTCTCCTCCCACTCAGTAGGTTTAAAGGCTTGCACAGGACCATACCAGGTTTCTGAGGTGCTAGGAATGGATCCTCGGGCTCCTTGCCCTTGCATGTTCAACCAACACGCACACTGTCAACTGAGTTACACCACACCCCCAACCTGGCAGTTCTTTTTCTTTCGCCTTTTAGAGGAATCTCCAAACAGATTCTCACCATAGTCACGCTAATTTACATTTCTGTCAACAGTTAATGTCTATTTATTAACCACCTTCTGTGTTCCAGGCACCGTGCTAGCTTTGGGCCTCACAGAAATGAGGAAAGCAGGCACTCAGTCCTTAGAATTTTGCACGAGGGAACTGCAACATAGAGCAGGTGGCAGTCTGCTTCAGGGCAGCGGCCAAGTCAGTTGCCCATCCCTGTCTTCTCTCTGTCTTTGTCTCTGTCTATGTCTATGTCTCTCTGTATGTGTGTGTGTGTGTGTGTGTGTGTGTACATATGTGGAGGTCAGAGGACAACTTGAGGGATGCAGTACTCTTCTTCCACCATGTAGGTTCCAGTGATTGAACTCTGTCTGGTCTTCAAGCTTGGCACCAAGCCCCTTAACTCATTGAGCCACCTTTTGGCCCATCACCTTATTCTTTAAGATAGGGTTTCTCACTGAACCTGGCATTAATGGATGAGGGGTCAGTCTTGCTGGCTAGTGAGAAGGGACCTCCTGTCTCTCCTGTCTGCCTTCCCAGTTATGGCTCTCTCTCTCTCTCTCTCTCTCTCTAACATGGATAATGGGGTCCAAATTTAGGTCCTCATGTTCACACAGCAGGCACTTTCCGAGGTGAGTCATCCCTTCAGTACTCCGTGTGTGTGTGTGTGTGTGTGTGTGTGTGTGTGTGTGTTGTGTTGATCATGTCTGGTCACTTCCTGCCACTTGTTGAAAGCAGGAAGAGGTCCTGGGTGACTTCTGATCATATATATGGTGATCAAGACCCCCGTTTAGTACCCATCACTGTTATGTAAACATCCACACAAGCATCTGACAAGCATCTGGGCTGAAAGAATCAAAGAGTCATAATGGACCTCGAGATCCCATTGGCTTGGGGATGGTGCTTCCTTGTCCAGGCACCCACACCTCTGGAATCAGAGCCATACCTGCAGATCAGGACTACAAGGGAATTTCTTGCTGTGCTGCCTTTGCAGGCTGAAACACAGTTTCCACTGTGTTTATCCTGCATCTGCCCTTCTAAAACTCCAGATACCCCACAGGCCTCTCCTCTTCTAGTGCTGCACACAGAGCTTGGAACACAGTCGACCCTCATTAAGCATTGGGGGATGAAATGAATGCTACCTTCCCTTCTATGGCATTTCTCTCAGTATCAGACTTACCCATCTCTCCTACCAGACCGGGGACTACTTGAGAGCACCAGTCACGCTGTTGGTCCTTTTCTGGTCCTTGCATATGGACAGAGTTAGAGAAGGTTTGCCCAATGAATGAATGAAGGAATGAATGAACGAATGAATGCAGCAGTGAATGCGTCAAAGCAGGTAAGCATCAGTATACACCTATTGAACACAACCCTTGAATAGGGGTTTTGAGAAAAAATAAAGGGGGTGCTCAGGAGGCTCCCTTTGGTGCTGAGCCAGCTCCCCTCTCCCAAGCCTCCACCTTTTTGTGGTCCAGGACAGCTGACTTTGTTCAAAGCATCAAAGCTTGTCTTAAGTTCAGATACCTAGGTGATTTTCCTAAACCTTCGGCTATTTATCATACGGGGTTGGTTTCCCCACCCTGATGCTCACCCCTCCTATCCAGTCTGCTCTCTAAATTCTGTGCCCAGGAGACCCCTTACAGTTGCCCTCTCGAATCCAGCTTTCCAGATGATTTCCACATTTGTGATAATGACCATTCTGTCTAATTCTACCTTCCCTGTTTCCTGATGGGCTCTTCAGACGCACCGGTGCTTTTGATCTTTCCAGAGAGCAAATGCAAGCAGACTAATAAAAAAAATCTGTAATGTAATGATTTTAATAAGTCAATCTGTCCTTGGCTGTCACGGAACCGGGCTTCCATCTGACTGTGGAAGAACTCATCCCGTGGAATGACCTCCCTGTCACGAAAAATTACTCCATATGGTAATGTAATCACAAAAGAGAAACATCGTTCCTCTATATATTATTCCCTGCAGAAACTGCAGTAAGAAAGCCATCACATTAAAAAATATTGAGGATGCTGCTGCTCCTGTTTGCCAGAGTGATGGGGTTCATTTTCTTTATAGGGGAAGCAAACTTGGTCCTCATTGGCAGCATTTTATTTTAAGGGTTCATTAGGCAATCGTACATTGTGCGGGGACACCTGTGGAAGTGACAGTTACATCTACGTGAATATCAATGCGTTTGTTCTGGCTCATGCCATTACAGTCAATAACGGATGCCTCGGTAAAGGACAGACATTTAAGAAGAGCTGAGCATGTGGCAGCGTCCACCAATCTTCTAGAATATGTTAGAGGCAAGCGGTGTGTGTGTTTTAGATTTAGGGAGTCAGCGCAAGGAGAGATTAGAGAATCTCTCCTCTATTAGGCATCACCTTCCTCTCTAAGTGCGGTGCTGGGCAGAGAAATGTATGTGTTTAAACAGCATCTTACCAAATGAATCCTCTCTCTGAGCCACACTTACTGCACAAGGAAAATATTTTTCTTCATCTCTGTAGGGCTGTGGAGACGATTGAGCCAAGGTTGAGTTGAGCTGGGAGACTTCCTGTCTTATGAATTATTCATCGGTTTCCAACCTCAGAAATGCAGGCTGGTTCTCCATTGTTGGGGAGGATCAGAGAGGGGGTGAAATAGTCTAAATACTCTGTGCCTCAGTTTCTCACACTTAAAATGGAGTTCAGATCCCAGCAGCTATACTGAGAGGCTCACAAATGCCTATAATTCCAGCTCCAAGGATCTGACGCCCTCTCTGGTCTTAGTACTGCACACACACACACACACAATGATTTAAAAAATATTTATTTGTGTATACAGCATACAGCTTTCTACCTGCCTGCATGCCTGCAGGTCAGAAGAGGGCACCAGATCTCATTATAGATGGTTGTGAGCCACTATATAGTTGCTGAAAATTGAACTCAGGACCTCTGGAAGAATAGTCAGTGCTAGTGCTCTTAAACCCTGAGCAACCTGACAACCTGAGTTTCATCAAGCACCGTTCACTTAGAGAGATGATGGGTCCTTTGCCAGCCTGGCACTCACCCAGGAAGCTAGGCCAGCTCAGCAGGCTGCCCCAAGAATCTGCTGGCCCTACCTCCCCGCTGCTGGGATTATACGCTTGTACCACCATGCTTGGCTAAAGGGTTGGGCAAATGTTTCAACAATTCCAGCTAGAACCTGGATGGTTTCTTAGATTTACAATGTCTAGCATTTAGCAAATTGCCACCCATGTCAGGAAAAGGACCAAAATGACTGAACATTACAAGGAAAAGATATCTGTGAGTTATCACAATGTTGGGATTTTCAAACACGGATTTCAACATAATAGTGGCTTATCCATCCCAGAAAACAAAAGTGAGAAATGTCACTAAGAAAGTGGAATCGGTATGAACAAAAGTGAGCTGCTACCTTAAAGACAAAAAAAGAGTTAAGGCTCAATAGGGAAGGTGGAGATGATGGCTCAGTCAAATCCCTTCTTCAAAAGTGCTGTGTCCTCAGTTCAACCTCAAGAACCCCTATAAAAATTCGGGGTGGTCTTACAAGTCCCATAGTGTCATTTTGCCTAAATATGGTCTGCTGGTTGATACAGTCTCAAACCTGCCCAGGTTAAATCCCACTTCCTGGGGGGGGGGGGGGGGCGGAAGGTGGGCAGCAGCAAGGAATCTGCTACCGATTTAGATCCACCAAGGTGAAGTTGTGTAGATGGCCACAAAGACACAGCACAAAGGTGAACCAGGACAACATGCAGAGCGGCAGGGAGCCTAAGTGAACTTGAACCTGTGACAAAACAAGAGGTCGCATTCGCAGCGACTGCAGAGCTTTTCATCTCCAGTGGGAGGGGCAGGGGAGGTCAGGGCAGCTAAGCATGGTGTTTTCCTGTTCCAAGAGGATCCACGTGAAAGTGTGCGGTGATCACGAGTGACTAGGCAGACCGCAGGAGATGCTGTGCGGTGCCACAGTTGTAAATAGGCAGCGATTACTGCGGCCCTGTGCATCCCTGGGCCACATTAGGAGGTGGGGCTTCTCAGAGGCTTGCCTGCCGCAGAAGTGGAAAACAGCTTGACTAGGTGAAGCCACACAAAAAGGGGGAGGGTGGAGCTCCCGAGTGGCCAGATTCTAGACTGTTACTTTAACGCAGGCTTTCCTCACGTGAGGGGAAAAAATGAGAGAACTCATTAGTTAGATTGATTGCAGTTGAAAATGGCCCAAAACTCAAGGCCTAGAGGGACTTGAGTCAGGCTGTCGCCTGAGTCTGGGAGGGAGGGGGATTGAGTTCTGCTCAGGTCTGTTTTGTGTTTTTCTCACTGCTGTGAGTGTGAGGCCAGTCTGGGCTCCTCGGTGAGACTCCATCTAAAAAAAAAGGCAAGAAAATAAAGCAAGGTGCTGAGCAGGCTCAGTGGATGAAGTGCCATCACACAATTGAAAGGAACGGAGTTTGGAAATGGGTGTATATAGTGGTTATCCATAATCCCACTGATCAAGAGGCAGGAACAGAGGATCCCTGGATCAAGCCAGCCAGCTAGATTAGCCAAATTGGCAAACTCTGGGATCAGGGAGAGATACTGCCTTAGTAAACAGTGGGGCAGTGAGGTGGTTGTGGTGGTTGGTGGCGCTCATCTCATGGAATCCCACCCTCCTCTTAAACTCTGACCATGCTAATTGAGCTTTCAACCCTTCCTTGCAAGAACAATGCCCATTGGTCTCCATTTCAAAGGCCACACATTCGTATTTGGGCCTTATCATCTTCACTTAAAGCACTGTGTGAGGCTGACGGCAAAGGGACAGATGGAGTGGGAGGGGAGGGAATTCTTACACTTCTCGATTCCAAGCTGGAAACGCTGGAAGAAATTATGTGTCGTGGGGCCTCTCCTTGAATTAATTGACCAGGAAGCTAGGAAGACAGACTCTGGGCAATGGACTCTAGGCTGCTTTTCCCCAGAAGCACTAACTGGTATGATAACATTGCTCTCATACGTTGTGTTGGAAGTGTGAACTCACAGAAAGACATAGGAAGACATTTGGACATGGTATCTGTCAGCTTTCCATAGCTATGGCAAACATCTGATGGGACCAACTTAAAAGGAAGAAAGGTTTCTTCAGGGCTGTCGTTTTAAGCCGTGCTTGATCCGATGCTGTAGGCTCTGTGACGAGGCAGAACAGAGAAGCCCAGCCCATGAGGAAGCAAAGCATCTCACCTCACAGAGCAGGAAGCAGAAGAGTTAGGGTCAGGCACACATCCCCAGTGAGCCAGCTCCGCTGAGATCTCAGCTTCAGCACATGGGCTTTGGGGGAGACGGTAAGGATCCAAAACTACAGCAAACATCAGTAAGTTCATATTTGAGCAATGTCACTAGGAATCTCTTAAGGAAAAAGTGAAAGAGAAAGGTGACAGAAGCCTAGGAGTGCGTGCCAGTGTCATTCAAAATCAGGACATTTAGGAAGCAATCTAAACTCCCAATGATGGGAACTTTAATAATTTTAGTTGCATGTACACACACATGCATGTGCACGAGGCAGAGAATCAACCAGTCTTTTTTTAATTTATTTTATTTTATTTATTTATCTTTGAACCAGTCTTAATTATATCTCCAGTGATGAGCAAAGAGTATGGTATAATAGTGTATAGTTTTCTCACACGTGAGTGTGTGCTTGCCATACATGTATGTTCATGTAAAAGTGTATGTGTGTTATATATGCATATTCACATAAGACTATATTATACTTGCATGTTTGTGTAAGTGTGTGTGTGTGTGTGTGTGTGTGTATGTGTGCATGCGTGTGCTCAAACCAGAGGTCAATGCCAGGTGTCTACTCATTCACTCTTGATATAATTTTTTGAGACAGAGCCTCTCCCTGAACCTGGAGTTCACTGTTTTAGATAGACTGGTTGTCCATCAAGTGCCAGGGGTCATCTTGTCTCTCTCTGTCCCTGTCCCCACATCATTGTGACTTCAGATATGTGTCACTGTACCTGGCTGCTGGGGATTCAAATTCAAGTCCCTGGCATACACATCACACACTAGCCAGCTCCCAGCCCTATGATATTCTTTTTAATAGAAGCTCAGTGACATCTAATTCATATGCCAAAGAGTTCATCCATCTAAGCCTGGTGTGGTGGCACACACCTTTAATCCCAGCAGTCGGGAGGCAGAGGCAGGCAGATTTCTGAGTTCGAGGCCAGCCTGGTCTACAAAGTGAGTTCCAGGACAGCCAGGACTATACAGAGAAACCCTGTCTTGAAAAAACCAAAAACCAAAAACAAAAACAAAAAACAAAAAACAAACAACCGCCCCCAGAGTTCATCCATCTAAAATACACATTTTAATAACCTTTTGTGTACTCACAATAATGTTTTCTGTCTCTCCTTTCCCCTAAGCCATCCCCCTTATTTATCAAATCCCAGGCAACCATGGATCTTGCTTGTGTCTGCTGATTTACCCGTGGAGTCAGACAAAACATGCTCCTTTATTATAACTAGCTCCTTTCACTCAGCGTGCTTTGAAGGTTCGCTGATGTTGCATTGTGAGTCAATATGCCATATAATATTCCATTGGATGGATATACCATATTCTGTTTATCCAGTTTATTATTAAGTTTATAAAATGAGAGACACTAGGGCTGGGTTATTTATCCATTTATCTTTTGATAATGTGAATAGTCCTGCTATTAACATTGGTGCACATGTTTTTTGTGTATGTGCAAGTGTTGTGTGCAATTTTAAAAAACACGCTACCTCCTTGCCTGGTGCTGCGGCCCATGCTCTGACCTCTCCTGGTTTAGCTTTCTTACTCAGCTCTGCCAATGGCCAGCTGGCTGGTTTTCCTGGGGGCTGCGATTGCTCCCCCAGCCCCTCCTGGCTAGCTTTGCCAAGCCACCAACACACACCCTGGCTTCCCTCTTTCTCCTCTTGCCCACTTTAGCTCCATGGATGGAAAACACTAGACAGTTTTATTATTTTAAAACTAGCCAGATGACACAATGGCTGGGTGAAGAATTTTCTGCCCTAATCCTATCAGCTAGCTCCTCCCAACCTCCTCGCATGGAGGCTACAAGCTCTAGGTGCCCCAAGACCTTACATGACTGTAGCTTTCTTCCCGTTTCAAAGCCTGGTCTGAAATCTCTCCTTTCCATGTGACCCTTCCCTTCCTCTGGGACCCGGAAGTCCCACCTTTTCCCTTTCGTCCAGCAATTGCCTTCCACCTTTTTTATTGACATAATCAAGAACCATTTTGGGAAACCACACTCCCCTCTGCATGCAAGTTTTCATTTTTCTTGGAGTATGTGTTTAGGAGTGGAAATCCTGACAGGTTTCACACGATAACTTTATGTTTAAACTGTTGGAAGCTACCTGGATATGATTTCCTTATGCGGCAGTACCAGTTACACTCCCACGGCGATGTGTAATCTCAGTGCTGGGAACAGACAGAGCTCTCAAGGAGACCAGTGAGACCCTTTCTCAGAACAAATGAACAATGTGACAGTAGAATGAGGTGATATTCAAAGTAGTCCATTGACACCACCTCCCTAACACTTGCAGAACCCATGAGCACATACCCCATACACCTGTACACCACAAACATGCCCTCCTACACAAAAACTACACATGCAAACACATGC
Organism: Mus caroli; assembly: GCF_978045245.1. Classification (NCBI taxonomy): domain Eukaryota; kingdom Metazoa; phylum Chordata; class Mammalia; order Rodentia; family Muridae; genus Mus; species Mus caroli. The sequence continues at coordinate 14,526,308 of NW_028227261.1, forward strand.
TCCTGCACGCACAAACATACAAGATTATAAAGCTGTAAAAATTTTAGGATTTTTATTTAAAATTTTTTCATTAAATAGGCAATCTGTGGAAACCATGGCGGGTGGGCTCTGGTTGTACTGTGGGGTTCCTGGTGTGGTGCAATTAGAAGTGTGGAGGTTTGAATAGGAATGGCCCCTGTAAGCTCCCAGATTTGCATACTTGGCCATTAGGGAGTAGCACTACTTGACAGGAATTCGGAGGTGTGGCCTTGTTGGAAGCACGTGATCTGCTTTTTTATTTTGTTATTTTCAGGGAATTAAAGTTTAGAAATTTCCACGAGTCTCTGGAGAGACTTTGAACTTGGACTTTTAAACAGTCAGACTATGGGGATTTTTGAAGTTGGAATAAATGCATTTTCGAATTCTGATATGGCTACAAGCCTATGGGGACCAGGGAGGGGAATGTAGTGGTTTGTGTAGTAATGGGCTCCAGAGGCTCGTGGATTTGAATGCTTGGTCATTAGGGAGTGGTTCTACTTGACAGGGATTAGGAGGTGTGGCCTTGTTGGAGTAGGCGTGGCCTTTTTGGAGGTCGTGTATCACTGAGGGTGGGCTTTGGGGTTTGAAATGCTCAAACCAAGTCTACTGTCTGTAGCTCTTCCTGCTGCCTGCTGATCCAGATACATGAACTCTCAGCTGTCCACCCCACCCTGTCTGCCTGCCTGCTGCCATGCCACCCTCCATGATGATAACGGACTCACCCTCTGAACCTGTAAGCCAGCCCTAGTCCAATGGCTCCAGTTATGAGTTGCCACGGCCACTGCGTCTTTTCCCAGCAATAGAACCCTGACGAAGACAAGGAATAATTACAATTCTCACAGCTCTCCTTTTTCTGCATCCTCTCATTGGCTGCAGTGAACAATTGTTGCTTTTGAAACGAGGGAAATATTTTGTGAAATGCTGTTGGCTGGTGAGTTGTTGAAACCAGCAGGAAGCACTGCTTGGGGTTTTTTAGGCCCTGATGTCTGTCTGCGTTACAGGTGTTGTTTGCCATGAGCCTCTGCTCCTTGGTTCTCACCCACTTTGTGCTGGATGTAAATATTCAGGGACAGAGTAGTGTCACTCTGCATTTCTGCCTCGCTGCTGGGGGTGTCAAACGCTGCCTACATGGGTGAAAACAGTCGGAGCTGGGACAGAGGCTGTGGTTCTCAAACTCCTGGGTACCCAGATGCCACTGGGAACCGTGATGAAGGAGACAGTCCTTGCTTGTCCAAAGTGTTTTATTCATGGCGGATGAGGATGCGTATCTCTTACTCAGGGTGAACCAGAGATTGAATACCTTTTTCAGGAAAGGATGCCTAGGAAGGGAAGCTCATTGGCTAAACACCCAGGGCTTGTCTAGATACTTCATTAGCATGAAGAACTGTAGGTTTTTATGCTATAGGACTGGTTGCCATGGTCCTCTTAGTGGGGTGTTGTGGTCACATGCTCTAGGACAGGAACCTGGCTGGGAGATAGTTAGTTCCAACTCCCGCTGTTCTCCATTATGAGATTTATTTGGGTTCTGAACTTGCTATAACCTTACCACTTCTTCTGACTGTTAGCACCATCTACTGCCACACAGAATAGGGGCTGTATGTTAGGAATCTTGGCTGAAAACAATAGAAGCCAACTCCTGTCAACTTCCTCTGAAAAGGAGTGTTCTAAAAGCGTATTCTGGTTTGCAGAAGGCTGGGGACTGAAGCTCGGAGAAACGAGTATAATGAGAAGAGACAGTGTCACTGTTGAGGAAGAAGGGGTCAGCCACTGGCCTCTCACATCCAGGCAGTGCCCAGACATTGACTATGTCCCCAGCAGTTTTACTGCCATGTTGAGGAAGCCCTGTGATAGAGGTTTCTCTGTTTCCTCCTTCAACATCTGAGAACATTAAACCAACTACACTCAGGCCAGCTGCCTCCACAGCACCGGCTAGGAAGCCAGGAGAGGAACCCGATAGTATAGGAAGTGCTCTTCCATGGTGTCTCAGGAACCACTGCCCCCCCCACTGGTGGTGAGATTTCTCTCCAAAGACGAGGGCTTGGTGCTCAACCAGCAGAATTCCACTCACGAGACACTCGGTCAGTGTCGTCAAGACTTGGAACAGAAAGGAATGGTTATTTTATGTGGATGAGGAGAACATATGGTCAAATTACTCATACTTCAGCAGAGAACACCAGGCATACACACACCTGTGTCCTCCTCAGAGTAAACAGAGGAGCCATGTAACCCACTGCAGCAGGGACCGGGTGGTTGAGCATCATAAGGTTTTACTTCTGGCTCATCATGACCCAAAGAGCTGTTCAACAGTCTCCTCTGAGCACCCAGATTCTGGCCTCCCTTGCAGAGGTGACCTTGCTAGGATATCTTGTGTTTCCAGGATCTGGGAGGTAATGAGGGAAGAGAATGGACAAAGAATCACCCAACAGGCCTCTGAAGTGGCACACAGCTCATCCTTCTGCAATCCACTGACTATGCCACAGGGATGTCCACATTCCCCTCTGGTCTCCATCCCAGCAGCAGCCCTGAAAGAGAAGGACCATCTGGAAACAACATTTAGAGTAAGCAGTCAAGAGTTTAATTGAAGTGGATGTGGACAGCAAGGATACACTCTTTAGAAAAGAGGCATGCCTGGGTGAATAGCAGCCTCACTGATCTTAGAAAGCATGGGAATTATGGCTTCCCTTTCCCCATGACTCTCTCCGTTATGCCTCCCTCCCCCAGAGTAAGCACTTTCAGAAACAAAGCATGCTTTCTTTAGAAGCATGTATTACCCAGAATCAGTCTGTTGTAAATAGCTAAGTGGGGTGTAGAATATGTACTGGGGGAGAGGGTGACCACTCCCTTTACTTGCATCCCTGGGGATGAAGTTCAAACTGACCCAGCTAGAGACCACTGCCATATATTGTTTTTACATCCTGATTTGGAGAGAGCACTACACACTTGTTTTTCTTTTGACTCCTAGTAGATCCACATCATCAGCTCTATACCCTAGTTCAGAGCCTTCAGCAGGCTTACCTGTTGTCTCTTATTTCTGGTTGTGGGAAGGCTGTTGGTCAGTCTCTCTCAGAGCCTAACAAGTTTGTCACTCCTTAGGAGGAAACAGAGGAAACAAATACCATCTGGGAGCAAGCTGAGTACAATGCCCATGGCACAAAAACGTTGACTAAGGAGAGGTTGAAACCATAGGTTACCTGAGTATAAGTGAGTACAGGAGTGAGTGGATTCAAGTAAAGAAATTAGAATGCCATAGGCCATTCACATCTGTCTACCTTCTGCCTAGCCAACCCATCCATTAACCCACCATTCATTCTTTCATCCACCATGTATCTACTCAACTGTGTAAAGTCCATCTACCCAACCACCCATCTACACATCTTAGCTATCCATCTACCTCCAGCCACTCATCCATTCATCTACTCAGCCATCCATTCATCTACCCAGCCATCCATTCATCTACCCAGCCATCAATTCATCTACTCAGTCATCCATTCAACTACCCAGTTATCCATTCATCTACCCAGCCATCCATTCATCTACCCACCCACTCACTCTTCCATCTATCTACCCACCTACCCACCTACCCATCTCCCTACACATCTCCCTACACATCTAGCCACTCATCCATTTGTCTATACACCTGCATACTCACCCACATACTAATTCACCCATGCCACTATCCACCCATTGAGCTTCCTGACCAGGACATTATCTGTTTTGTCTCACCATATTCTCCCTTCATATGTTCCATACTATAGAAGCCTCAAAGCAATTGGAGGGCTTGTTGTCTATCTTAGACTCTCATAGAACTTACTATATGCTTTTATTAGCCTCAAATGGGGTAATTTTCCTGCCTCAGCATTCTAAGTGCTAGCATTATGGAGCATGGCATTACACCTGATGCTTTTTGTTTTGTTTTGAAACAGGGTCTTTTCTAGCCCAAACTGGCCTCAAACTCACAAAGTCAAGGTTGACCTTGAACTCCCGATCCTCTTTCCTCTATCAACTAGGTGCTGAGATTACAGATGCTTCCTACAATGCCCAGCTGCACGATGTAAATATTCTTATGGTGTAGTTACAAAGTACCAATGTGGCTATACTGTACATAGACTTGGGAAACACAGTATTTCCCTCCACACAAATGAAGTGGATATAAATTCCTTGAGAGTGAAGATGATGGTAAAACATAGTAAAATAATTGGCAGAAGATATATTTGGGCACTTATTAACTTTGTCCTTAATATGATTACATTGCAAGTTTCTATAGTTTAATTTATAATAATTATTCCACCAAGGGACTGACTTTCAGTGTCCTGAAAGCATAATGCTTCAGGCTGGCAAGAGCTGGTTCCCTCAGCACACCACTGCAGAAAGCAAACCCTTGTGTTTAGGTGATGTTAGAGGCTAGCTGTGGCATCAGACTCTGTACATGACAAGTCTACAGGATTGGAAAACCATAGAATATGGCTTTGGAGCTGGATGGTCCTATTCTGTGTTAGCAGTCTACAACTTGTCATCTCAGAAACAGGAGCCTTCTTGTGTCTCTTGTGGAGAAAATTGTTTGCTTTCTCAGGGGCCAGCTCTTCTGTCCCTCACTTATGCATGGAGTTTGATGAAGTGAAGGTATAGCTGGTGATTCACTCAGGGATTGTGGGACCATTTAAATCAAACGTTCCATAGAGCATCATTGGTCCTTCTGTGCCTACCACCACTTGTCATCATCAAATACCATGTTGACATTGTGCTTCTCACTTTCTTCTGTCTCTTGGTTTCTCCCAGGGCATCATGAGCACTTTTACACCCACCCACTCTTCTATCCATCCATTCATGCACCCACTGACCCATCCATACACTCCTCTACTCCTCCTAATATCCATCCATCCACCTATCCATCCTTTTATCAGTGTATCTATTTATCCAGCCCACTTAATCACTAATTTGTCCAGTCTATCTACTTTACCTCCATTAATCTACATAACCATCATACATTCATCAATCCATCTATCCTTTCTTCCATCCACTCATCCATTCATCAATCCATCCATCTTTTCTTTCTTCCATCCATCCATTCATCCATCCACTCATCTGCCCTCTTACCAAAGTATTTATTCATTCAGCTGATTGAATCACTAATTCGTCTCTCCACTTAACCTTCAATTCATTTACTTATCGATCTACTCATCCATCCATCCATCCATCCATCCATCCATCCATCCATCCATCCATCATCCACCACCTTATCTCTCCATCCACTCACACATAGACATCCATCAAACTCCAGTGTACCCTGGTCCCAGTGCTCCATGTCTCACTCTTCCCATCATCTCTCCACCTCGAATCCCTTGATCACTACCAGCTAGCTAGATTTAACCCCAGATCACATTTTTTTTCTGCCTTCCATCTGAAATAAGCTCTATAGCAACTCTCAACCTGTCCCAGGCTGGATGGGTAATCACCCAAGCTCAGGGCTAAGGAGATAGCTCAGTCAGCAAAGCCTTGTCCATCTTGGCACTGAGTTCAGTCCCTACCACTCACATAAAAAGGCTGGGCATGGTTGGTGAGCCTTCCCTCCCAGCTCTAGAGACAGAGTCAAAGGAGTCCTGTGGCTTTCTGACCAGCCAGTCTAACCAAATAGGGGAGCTCCAGATACAGTGGGAGATGCTATTTGTTTTAACTAGGCAGGGAAAAGTAAAAAATGACACCTAATGTTGCTCTTCAGCCTCCAGCCACACACATGTATATACATGTGCACACATGCAATAACTGTTTTTATCCTTCTAGACTGTAGGTACCTCAGCTGCTTGGCTATGTCTTTCACACTTTTCTAAACAGTGCACAGCACTACGTAGTAGAAAAACCCATGAGTGTTGCTGAATTTGTGGCCCTTTATTTTATCTATCTATCATCTATCTATCTATCTATCTATCTATCTATCTATCTATCTATCTATCTATCACCAAAAGAACTCTCTGAATTGACTTCCCAAGTCACCTCTCCCATTTACAAAGCCAGAAACTGGGAGTCACTAAACCCACCCATCTATGCTCCTATCTCCTGTTGGCCTGCCTTGGTCTCTTCAAAGACCCTCTCTCCCCATGAGCCATCAGTCACGGGGAAGGGAGCACAATTTCCTGAAAGCAGCAGGTCTGAGGAGACTGAATTATTTTATTTTATTTTATTTTATTTTATTTTATTTTATTTTATTTTATTTTATTTTATTTGATGGTTGCCCCTGCAGGTCCTTTTCTACTCAGGCTACAAGCTTGTAGCAATTCTCTTGCCTCCCTACCTTGACCGAATCTTTTTCTAGAAGGTTCCTGCTGAATGCTGGCTGCCCTTAGCCCTGTTGCCCAGCCTTAGGACAGAACTACTAGTTTGTAGCTCCCAGAGTTCTCTTGATTAGAGACAAATTGTCCATGAAGGTAGAAGGAAGGGCTCTGAGCTCTTGGGTGTGTGGCAAGCAGAAGATGTTGGATGATGAGCTGTTTCTTCTCTGAAGCTAATTCCTGTCGGCGTGGTGCTGCATGTGGTTTTGGACATCCTGCAGGGAAGGGAAAAAAATCCCTCCTCTCCTCTGGACTTCTGCAAGGACTCAGACATGGCTGAGTGTGGCTGGCCCCTGTGTAGCTTCTCTAGGTAAAGTGGGAACAGTTCTTATTTTGTCTTCTTGAGTTTGGATAGTCTTTGTTATCAGCTCCCAAAGCAGAAACTCCAGTGTTTGGATGCATAACTGCTGGCCCAGATGCCCCTGGCACTTTCTTTTTTTGGCCTTTTTGCCCAAGTGAGCCAGGCTTGGTTACATGACTTGCTGGGATCAAGGCACTGTGCGTGGAAATAACTTGTGTCGTGTCAAAGCTGAGGAGGCATGACTCACCATGTGTTCCCTTGGCAGGGAATGTTTAAGAAAAGGGCTGTTCTATCAGCCTGGGTCTCAAAATGAGGGGGCCCTGAGTGGGAGAAAGGGGGTTTGCAATGTATGTGGGCTGCACAGTTGGCATATAGAGAGGAGAAATGCAACCAGTTCTGCTAGATAGAGAAGAAGCAGCTTGTGAGTTGGTTTGGGAAAGAAATTGTCTTAAAGGGCCCAACAAACATTACAAGGGAACTCCTTCAGCAAAGTGGCTGAATACAACATTAAAAAAAAAAATCAGTACCCTCTCTATACAAACGACAAATGGTCCGAGAAAGAGAGCAGGGAAATTCTACCCTTCACAATAGCTGCAAAATGTAAAATATCTTGGTGCAACTCTAACTAAGTAAGTAAAAGACCTGCATGACAAAGAAATTGAAGATGATATCAGAAGACCAAAAGATTTCCCATGCTCATGGACTGGTAGGATTAGCGTAGTAAAAATGGCTTTCTTACCTAAAGCAATCTACAGACTGGACAGGATCCCCACCAAAATGCCAACACAATACCTTACAGACCTTCAAAGGACAATGCTCAACTACATATGAAAAAAAATTCCAGGATAACTAAAATAATCCTGTGCAATGAAAGAACTTCCAAAGATATCACCATCTCCAACTTCAAGCTGTGCTACAGAGCAATGGTGATAAAAACTGCATGGTCCTGGCATAGAAACAGACAGGTTGATCAATGGAACTGAACTGAAGACTCAAATGCTAATCCACACACCTATGGACAGCTGATTTTTTTTTTAAATAAAGAAGCCAGAATTATACAATGGAAAAAAGAAAAAAAGAATCATTCAACAAATGGTGCCGGTCTAACTGGATGTCAGCATGTAGAAGAATGCAAATAGATCCACAGTTATCACTCTGCACAAAATTCAAGTCCAAGTGACCCAAAGACCTCAACATAAAACCAGATACACTGAACCTGATAGAAGAGAAAGTTGGGGAGCAGTCTTGAACACACTGCCACAGAAGACAACTTTCTGAACAGAACACCAATAGCTCAGGTACTAAAACTGACAATAAGTAAATGGACCTCGTGAAACTCAAAAGATTTTACAAGGCAAAGGATACTGTCACTAGGACAAAACAGCAGCTTACAGAATGGGAAAGATCTTCACCAACCCCACATCAGAAAGATGAGTGATCTCTATAACGTATGAAGAACTCAAGAAACCAGACATCAACAAACTGAGTAATGCCTTTAACCAATAGAGTACAGATGTAAACAGAGAATTCTTTTTATTTTATTTTATTTTATTTTTTTATTTTTAATATTTTTATTACATATTTTCCTCAATTACATTTCCAATGCTATCCCAAAAGTCCCCCATAGCGCCCCCCACTTCCCTACCCACCCATTCCCATTCTTTTGGCCCTGGCATTCCCCTATATTGGGGCATATAAAGTTTGCAAGTCCAATGGGCCTCTCTTTCCAATGATGGCCGACTAGGCCATCTTTCGATACATATGCAGCTAGAGACAAGAGCTCCTGGGTACTGGTTAGTACATCCTGTTGTTCCAACAATAGGGTTGCAGATCCCTTTAGCTCCTTGGGTACTTTCTCTAGCTTCTCCATTGGGAGCCCTGTGATACATCCAATAGCTGACTGTGAGCATCCACTCCTGTGTTTGCTAGGCCCCGGCATCGTCTCACAAGAGACAGCTATATTTGGGTCCTTTCAGCAAAATCTTGCTAGTGTATGCAATGGTGTCAGCGTTTAGAAGCTGATTATGGGATGGATCCCTGGATACGGCAGTCTCTAAATGGTCCATCCTTTCATCACAGCTACGAACTTTGTCTCTGTAACTCCTTCCCTGGGTGTTTTGTTCCCAATTCTAAGAAGGGGCACAGTGTCCACACTTTGGTCTTCATTCTTCTTGAGTTTCATGCGTTTAGCAAATTGGATCTTATATCTTGGGTATCCTAAGTTTTGGGCTAATATCCACTTATCAGTGAATACATATTGTGTGAGTTCTTTTGTGATTGTGTTACCTCACTCAAGATGATGCCCTCCAGGTCCATCCATTTGGCTAGGAATTTCATAAATTCATTCTTTTTAATAGCTGAGTAGTACTCCATTGTGTAAATGTACCATAATTTCTGTATCCATTCCTCTGTTGAGGGACATCTGGGTTCTTTCCAGCTTCTGGCTATTATAAATAGGGCTGCTATGAACATAGTGGAGCATGTGTCCTTTTACCGGTTGGGATATCTTCTGGATATATGCCCAAGAGAGGTATTGCTGGATCCTCCGGTAGTACTATGTCCAATTTTCTGAGGAACTGCCAGACTGATTTCCAGAGTGGTTGTACAAGCTTGCAATCCCACCAACAATGGAGCAGTGTTCCTCTTTCTCCACATCCTTGCCAGCATCTGCTGTCACCTGAATTTTTGATCTTAGCCATTCTGACTGGTGTGAGGTGGAATCTCAGGGTTGTTTTGATTTGCATTTCCCTGATGATTAAGGATGTTGAACATTTTTTCAGGTGCTTCTCTGCCATTCGGTATTCCTCAGGTGAGAATTCTTTGTTCAGTTCTGAGTCCTATTTTTTAATGGGGTTATTTGACTTTCTGGAGTCCACCTTCTTGAGTTCTTTATATATATTGGATATTAGTCCCTTATCTGATTTAGGATAGGTGAAGATCCTTTCCCAATCTGTTGGTGGTTTTTTTGTCTTATTGATGGTGTCTTTTGCCTTGCAGAAGCTTTGCAGTTTCATGAGGTCCCACTTGTCAATTCTCGATCTTACAGCACAAGCCATTACTGTTCTATTCAAGAATTTTTCCCCTGTGCCCATATCTTCAAGGCTTTTCCCCACTTTCTCCTCTATAAGTTTCAGTGTCTCTGGTTTTATGTGAAGTTCCTTGATCCACTTAGACTTGACCTTAGTACAAGGAGATAGGAATGGATCGATTCGCATTCTTCTACATGTTAACAACCAGTTGTGCCAGCACCATTTGTTGAAAATGCTGTCTTTCTTCCACTGGATGGTTTTAGCTCCCTTGTCGAAGATCAAGTGACTGTAGGTGTGTGGGTTCATTTCTGGGTCTTCAATTCTATTCCATTGGTCTATTTGTCTGTCACTATACCAGTACCATGCAGTTTTTATCACAATTGCTCTGTAGTAAAGCTTTAGGTCCGGCATGGTGATTCCACCAGAGGTTCTTTTATCCTTGAGAAGAGTTTTTGCTATCCTAGGTTTTTTGTTATTCCAGATGAATTTGCAGATTGCACTTTCTAATTCGTTGAAGAATTGAGTTGGAATTTTGATGGGGATTGCATTGAATCTGTAGATTGCTTTTGGCAAGGTAGCCATTTTTACAATGTTGATCCTGCCAATCCATGAGCATGGGAGATCTTTCCATCTTCTGAGATCTTCTATAATTTCTTTCTTCAGAGACTTGAAGTTTTTATTATACAGATCTTTCACTTCCTTAGTTAGAGTCACGCCAAGATATTTTATATTATTTGTGACTATTGAGAAGGGTGTTGTTTCCCTAATTTCTTTCTCGGCCTGTTTATTCTTTGTGTAGAGAAAGGCCATTGATTTGTTTGAGTTAATTTTATATCCAGCTACTTCACCGAAGCTGTTTATCAGGTTTAGGAGTTCTCTGGTGGAATTTTTAGGGTCACTTATATATACTATCATATCATCTGCAAAAAGTGATATTTTGACTTCATCTTTTCCAATTTGTATCCTTTTGATCTCCTTTTGTTGTCGAATTGCTCTGGCTAGGACTTCAATGTTGAATAGGTATGGAGAAAGTGGACAGCCTTGTCTAGTCCCTGATTTTAGAGGGATTGCTTCAAGCTTCTCACCATTTACTTTGATGTTGGCTACTGGTTTGCTGTAGATTGCTTTTATCATGTTTAGGTATGGGCCTTGAATTCCTGATCTTTCCAAGACTTTTATCATGAATGGGTGTTGGATCTTGTCAAATGCTTTTTCCGCATCTAAGGAGATGACCATGTGGTTTTTGTCTTTGAGTTTGTTTATATACTGGATTACGTTGATGGATTTCCGTATATTGAACCATCCCTGCATCCCTGGGATGAAACCTACTTGTTCAGGATGGATGATTGTTTTGATGTGTTCTTGGATTCGGTTAGCAAGAACTTTATTGAGGATTTTTGCATCAATATTCATAAGGGATATTGGTCTGAAGTTTTCTATCTTTGTTGGGTCTTTTTGTGGTTTAGGTATCAGAGTAATTGTGGCTTCATAGAATGAGTTGGGTAGAGTACCTTCTGTTTCTATTTTGTGGAATAGTTTGTGAAGAACTGGGATTAGATCTTCTTTGAAGGTCTGATAGAACTCTGCACTAAACCCATCTGGTCCTGGGCTTTTTTTAGTTGGGAGACTATTAATGACTGCTTCTATTTCTTTGGGGGATATAGGGCTGTTTAGATCATTAACCTGATCTTGGTTCAACTTTGGTACCTGGTATCTGTCTAGGAACTTCTCCATTTCATCCAGGTTCTCCAGTTTTGTTGAGTATAGCCTTTGGTAGAAGGATCTGATGGTGTTTTGGATGTCTTCAGGATCTGTTGTTATGTCTCCTTTTTCATTTCTGATTTTGTTAATTAGGATGCTTTCCCTGTGCCCTCTAGTGAGTCTGGCTAAGGGTTTATCTATCTTGTTGATTTTCTCAAAGAACCAGCTCCTTGATTGGTTGATTCTTTGAGTAGTTCTTCTTGTTTCCACTTGGTTGATTTCACCCCTGAGTTTGATTATTTCCTGCCGTCTACTCCTCTTGGGTGAATTTGCTTCCTTTTGTTCTAGTGCTTTTAGGTGTGTTGTCAAGCTGCTAATGTGTGCTCTCTCTAGTTTCCTTTTGGAGGCACTCAGAGCTATGAGTTTTCCTCTTAGAAATGCTTTCATTGCATTCCATAAGTTTGGGTATGTTGTGGCTTCATTTTCATTGAACTCTAAAAAGTCCTTAATTTCTTTCTTTATTCCTTCCTTGACCAAGGTATCATTGAGAAGAGTGTTGTTCAGTTTCCACGTGAAGGTTGGCTTTCTATTATTTATTTTGTTATTGAAGATCAGCCTTAGTCCATGGTGATCTGATAGGATGCATGGGACAATTTCAATATTTTTGTATCTGTTGAGGCCTGTTTTGTGACCAATTATGTGGTCAGTTTTGGAGAAGGTAACATGAGGTGCTGAGAAGAAGGTATATCCTTTTGTTTTAGGATAGAATGTTCTGTAGATATCTGCCAGATCCATTTGATTCATAACTTCTGTTAGTTTCACTGTGTCCCTGTTTAGTTTCTGTTTCCATGATCTGTACATTAGTGAAAGTGGTGTGTTGAAGTCTCCCACTATTATTGTATGAGGTGCAATGTGTGCTTTGAGATTTACTAAAGTTTCTTTAATGAATGTGGCTGCCTTTGTATTTGGAGCGTAGATATTCAGGATTGATAGTTCCTCTTGGAGGATTTTACCTTTGATGAGTATGAAGTGTCCCTCCCTGTCTTTTTTAATGACTTTGGGTTGGAAGTCAATCTTATCAGATATTAGAATGGCTACTCCAGCTTGTTTCTTCCTACCATTTGCTTGGAAAATTGTTTTTCAGCCTTTCATTCTGAGGTAGTGTCTATCTTTTTCTCTGAGACGAGTTTCCTGTAAGCAGCAAAATGTTGGGTCTTGTTTGTGTAGCCAGTTTGTTAGTCTATGTCTTTTTATCGGGGAGTTGAGTCCATTGATATTAAGAGATATTAAGGAAAAGTAATTGTTGTTTCCTGTTATTTTTGTTGTTAAAGTTGGCATTCTGTTCTTGTGGCTGTCTTCTTTTAGGTTTGTTGAGGGATTACCTTCTTGTTGTTTCTAGGGTGTGGTTCCTGTCCTTGTATTGGTTTTTTTCTGTTATTATCCTTTGAAGGGCTGGATTCGTGGAGAGATAATGTGTGAATTTGGTTTTGTCGTGGAATACTTTGGTTTCTCCATCTATGTTAATTGAGAGTTTGGCTGGGTATAGTAGCCTGGGCTGGAATTTGTGTTCTTTTAGTGTCTGTATAACATCTGTCCAGGATCTTCTGGCTTTCATAGTCTCTGGTGAAAAATCTGGTGTAATTCTGATAGGCTTGCCTTTATATGTTATTTGGCCTTTTTCTCTTACTGCTTTTAGTATTCTATCTTTATTTAGAGCATTTGTTGTTCTGATTATTATGTGTCGGGAGGTATTTCTTTTCTGGTCCAGTCTATTTGGAGTTCTGTAGGCTTCTTGTATGTTCATGGGCATCTCTTTCTTTAGATTTGGGAAGTTTTCTTCTATAATTTTGTTGAAGATGTTTGCTGGTCCTTTGAGTTGAAAATCTTCATTCTCATCCACTCCTATTATCCGTAGGTTTGGTCTTCTCATTGTGTCCTGTATTTCTTGGATGTTTTGAGTTAGGATCTTTTTGCGTTTTACATTTTCCTTGATTGTTGTGCCGATGTTCTCTATGGAATCTTCTGCACCTGAGATTCTCTCTTCCATCTCTTGTATTCTGTTGCTGATGCTTGTATCTATGGTTCCAGATTTCTTTCCTAGGGTTTCTATCTCCAGTGTTGCCTCATTTTGAGTTTTCTTTATTGTGTCTACTTCCCTTTTTAGGTCTAGTATGGTTTTGTTCATTTCCATCATCTGTTTGGATGTGTTTTCCTGTTTTTCTTTAAGGACTTCTACCTGTTTGATTGTGTTATCCTGTTTTTCTTTAAGGATTTGTAACTCTTTAGCAGTGTTCTCCTGCAATTCTTTAAGGGATTTTTGTGCTTCCTCTTTAATGTCTTCTACCTGTTTACCAGTGTTCCTTTGTATTTCTTTAAGTGTGTTATTAAAGTCCTTCTTGATGTCCTCTACCATCATCATGAGATATGCTTTTAGATCTGTGTCTAGCTTTTCCGGTGTGTTGGGGTGCCCTGGACTGGGCAAAGTGGGAGTGCTGGGTTCTGATGATGGTGAGTGGTCTTGGTTTCTGTTAATAAGATTATTACGTTTACCTTTCGCCATCTGGTAATCTCTGGGGTTAGTTGTTGTTGTTGTCACTGTTTAAAGATTGGAGCAGAAGCTGTGTTCCACTCACCAGAAGTCTCAAAATCCTGTGGCGGGGGTCGTGGGTAGCTGGCGGGTGTCAGCTGACCCTGCGCTCTAGCTACCTCGGTGCTGTTCAGGCCGGAAGAGGCCTGTGGCCCTACTCAGGCCGGTTTTCTGTTTCCCTAACTAATGCAGTCTCAGGTCCCGCGAGCAATTGGATTGGAGCAGAAGCTGTGTTCCACTCACCAGAAGTCTTAAGATCCTGTGGCGGGTGTTGTGGGTAGCTGGCGAGTGTCAGCCGACCCTGCGCCCTAGCTACCTCGGTGCTTTTCTGACCGGAAGAGGCTTGTGGCCCTACTCAGGCCAGATTTCTGCCTCCCCAACCAAAGCAGTCTCAGGTCCCACGTGATTGGACTGGAGCAGAAGCTGTGTTCCACTCACCAGCAGTCTCAAAATCCTGTGGCGGGGGTCGTGGGTAGCTGGCGGATGTCAGCCGACCCTGCGCTCTAGCTACCCCGGGGCTGGTCTGGCCGGAAGAGGCCTGTGGCCCTACTCAGCGAGAATTCTTGACAGAGGAATCTCCAATGGCTGAGAAACACTTAAAGAAATGTTCAACATCTTTTGCTATCAGAGAAATGCAAATTAAAATGACTCTGAGATTCCATCTTAGGTCTGCCAGAATGACTAAGATCAAAAGGTACATGTGATAGCTCCTGCTGATGGGGATGTGGGGCAGAGGTACACTCCTCCATTGCTGGTGGGAGCACACACTTGAACAGCCACTTTGGAAATCAGTATGGTGATTTCTCAGAAAATGGGAAATTGACCTACCTCAGGACTCAGCTAAACCACTCTTAGCATACACCAAAAGGATACTTTATCCTACCATAAGGACACATGCTCAGCTATGTTCATAGCAGCTTTATTCACAATAGCCAGAAACTGGAAACAACCTAGATGTTCCTCTGTAGTGGTGACCTTTGCTACACTGCTTTGGTTCCCGGTGGATCACAGTGCACCCACCCAGGAACTATCTTTGGATCCGTAAATGAAACACACACACACACACACACACACACACACACACACACACACACACACAGAGAGAGAGAGAGAGAGAGAGAGAGACAGACAGACAGACAGACAGAGACAGACAGACACACAGACAGACACACAGACAGATAGACACACGCACACAGACACAAGCTTATTTTTAACATGCCTTACTAGCTCAGTGGTTGGGCACTTCTAAGCCTCCTGTGGCTAGCATGCCCTTCTCTCCAGTACTCCTGGGTGAACACCTTCTAAATCTCTTTTCAACTTTGCTGCCCTTTAACCTTCTGTGAAGTTCATTGGTCTTTGCTGCCCAAGACGCTTCTGGAAAGCCCTTCCGGGCCGCCACTCCATTACTCCTACATTCTGGATAATCTCCCCTCTCCCTCTGCAGCTCTAAATCTGTTCTGTCTCTCCGGATTCACGGCTAGTCCCCTTTTCTCCTCCTCTGATTTTAGCCCCCACCCCCCCCCCCCCGCAACTATAAGGGTCCCACCCAGTCTTTCTTTGCCCAGCAATTGGCTGTAAGGCAATTCTTTATTGCCAATCAAATCCAGTTGGGGGCAGGCTTCCTTTAGCCTGCACGCAGGACACTGCAAACAGGGTTTTTTTGTTTTTTGGTTTTTTTTTGGTAACACAATTAGCAAGAAAACACCTGCTGCTACATTCCTCAACCAAAGAATGGAGTGTTATTCAGCTGTTAAAATAACAGCATGGAATTTGCAGGCAAATGGATGGAACTAGATAAAAAAAAAATCATCCTGAGTGAGGTAGCTTAAACACAGAAAGAAAACGTGGTATGGTACTTATTTACTTGCAAGTGTATATTAGTTGTAAAATAAAGAATAATCATGCTATAGTCCACAGATCCAGAGTGGCTAAGTAACTAGGAGGGCTCAAGGTGGAACATAACAATCTCCCTGGGAAGGAGAAATAGAATAAATATTACAGATGGATCGGAGGCAGGTGACAGGCAATGGGAGCAGGAGGGATGGGCAGGGAGGGAGAGCATACTGGGAGAAACAGTGATTTGGGGAGCACTTTGGGACAAGGTAGGCACCTAGGAATCTACGAGGATGACCTTAGCAAAGACTTCCAGTGATGTGATATTCAGAGCCTGAGCTGGCCGTCTCCTGTAACCAGACAAGACTTCCAGTGGAGGGATTGGGACACCAAGCCAGCCATCAAACCTTCAACCTACAATTCGTCCTGCCTGAAAGATGTGTTGGGATACAAGTGGTACAGAAATCAGGGGAGTAGCCAACCAACAACTGGTCTGTCTTGAGTCCCATGCCACATGGGGGGAGCCCACCCCTGATACTGCCTGGAGGGCCAGGAACCAGAGGTCAAATAGCCCAGACATCTAGGTTAAAACCAAAGTCAATGAAAGTTAGTTATTCTGCTATCCTCGTAGACAGGAGCCTTGCATAATCATCATCAGAGAGGCTTCATCCAGCACAAACAGATGCAGAGACCCACAGCCAAGTATTAGGCAGAACTCAGGGAATCCTGCAAAAGAGGGGGAGGAAGGATTGGAGCGGCCAGAGGGGACAAGGACACGACGACAAGAAACCCCACGAACAATTAATCTGAGCCCATCGAGGCTCACAGAGACTGAACAAACAATCAGGGAGCCTGCATGGGCCTGATCTCGGCCCTCTGATTATGTCATGGTTGTGTAGCTTGGTCTTCTTGTGGGACTCGTAACAGTGGGAGCAATAGCTGTCTTGGACTCTTCTGCCTGCTTTGGGGACCCATTTTCTCCCACTGGGTCACCGCATTCAGCCTTAATATGAGGGGAAGTGACTAGTCTACTACAACTTGATAAGCCAGGGTTGGCTGTATCCCCAGGAGGCCTGCCCTTTTCTGAAGAGAAACAGGAGGAGTAGACTAATGGGCGGGGGGGCGGGGCGTCAGGGAGAGGGTCTGGGAGGAGAGGAGGGAGAGGAAACTGAAGTTGGAATGTATTGTTTGAGAGAAAAATAAATAAAAATAAAGATTTATTTTAGAAAGCTGCTAAATCCTTTTAATTGATTGGCTGTACCAATCACTCTAGAAATTCTTAGATCTGGGACTTGAGCTCTTGAAAGACATGGGTCCTTCTCAGCACCTTGTTCTCACAGACCAAAGAAATCAGCCCCAATTCTGCAGCTTGCTTTCTGGGACAGAGGTTTAAAATGTTGCGCTTTGGCCTAAGGGCTCCTAAAGGTCTCCTAATTTGCAGTTCTATCTAGCACCTGGCTCTCCTGTGCTCCTTGTCCCATGTGCTATATAGAACTAAACCTGTGGTGGACCTTTCCACCACCCAGGAGAGGGTATAAAAGCCAGATGTGTTCTGTTGTTCCGAAGGTTTCTCTGAAGGCAGCTGTTGCTTCTTCTTCTTCTTCTTCTTCTTCTTCTTCTTCTTCTTCTTCTTCTTCTTCTTCTTCTTCTTCTTCTTCTTCTTCTTCTTCTTCTTCTTTTTCTTCTTCTTCTTCTCCTGCTCCTTCTTCTCCTCCTCCTTCTCCTCCTCCTCCTCCTCTTCCTCTTTTGGACCTCTGCTATCATGCTGTCTGTGATAACTAGCTCTCAAATCTTACTTTAAACTGTCCCTCTTAGTAAAATTTCAGCTTTTACAGGGATGCCTTCCCATGAAGGCTCCATTCACATTATCTCAGATACGATGTATTCCCACGTTGTCTTTGATACAATGTACCTTTAAATTTAGAACTTGTTTTGTATGCCTATGTGTGTTTCTAAGCATGTAGCTACAAAGATTAGAAGATTGATGATTGGACCCCGCTGGAGCTGGAGGATCAGGGAGCGGTGAGCCATCTGATGTGGGTAGGGCAATGAAACTTGCATCCCATGTAAGAGCCATAAGCATCCTTAACCAGGGAGCTGTCTTTTGAGCCCTGTACTGCCCCCTTTTTAATGCTCTCTTACCTCAAGGTACAATCATGACTTCTGGAGGCCTTGAGACCCTATCTCTGAACATCGTATCATTTGTAAATGAACCTTTACTTTTAAATAGGTGTTTGTTGACATTAAACTATTTAAAATTTACCTTAGAGACGAAGTGAATATTTTTATAGAAATAGTCTCTCCTCTGTGCAATTGTCCATCTTGTATGTTTTTGTTGGGGAGGTGCATGTGTACCTGTGTACATATATGTGGGGGTCAGAGGTCATCCTCCAGTGTGGTACTTCAAGACCACCCAACTTTTTTTTTTGACAAATTTTCTCTCTCCCACTGACCTGGAACTTGACAAGTAGGCTGGCTGGCCAGAAAACTCCAGGAATTTTTCCATCTCTACCTCCCCAGCCCTTGGCTTATAAGTGCATGCCACAGCACCTGGCCTTTAAAATTAGTTCTGGAAAAACAAAATTAAGTTCTTTTGCTTGATGCCCCAGTACAGGGGAACGCCAGGGCCAAGAAGTGGGAGTGGGTGGGTAGGCGAGCAGGGCGGGGGGTAGGGGGTGGGGGGAGGGAGGGTATAGGGGACTTTCGGGATAGCATTTGAAATGTAAATGAAGAAAATATCTAATTAAAAAAATTGAAAAAAAAAGTTCTTCTGTTGCATGACAAGTACTTGACCAGTTGGGCCATCTTCCCCATCCCTCGGTGTAAAAAGTGCTAATCTGACATTCTTTCTATGCAAATTGGTTGGTAATTGTTAAGTCAACTTTTGCTTATCCTTTTGTGTCTCTGAGTGTGATATGTGATTGGGTTTCTACACATTTTTTTGCATGTGTGTGGGGTACGTGTGTGGGTATGGGCATGCATGCATGTGTGTGTGCATATGCTTGTGGAGGCCCATGGTTGGTGCTGGGAATCACCCTTAATTGTTCTTTTACTTTATGCATTGAGGCACTGTCTCTCAGCCCAACCCAGAGCTTTTAATATGGCTAGCGTTGCTAGCCAGCTTGCTCTGTGGATCCTCTGTCTCCATCTTCTGAGGCTGGGATTTCAGGCAGACTGGTAGCACCCACTCAATGTTGCCACGGGGCTCTGGAGGTCTGAACCCTGGCCCTCACACTGGTGCAGCAAGTGCTTAACCGCTGAGCCATTTCCACAGACTCTCAAATTGTTCATTGAATGGATTTGTATCAAGTAATGATAGTCTCCCAATGCCTGTGTCTGGTCCTGAGCTGTGGTAACAGTCAGAGCCTGCGCACAGCTCTCAGTTTGGGCTAGGGGGATTAAAAACAAAGTAGGTGACCAAACTAGGTGTGCTAGTTTCATTTTTGTTGGTGTGGCAAATATCCTGGCAAAAAGCAGCTCAGAGGAGTGGGTCTGGTAGAATCAAGTCATGAAGGAAGGAAGAGCCGATGTTCCATGATTATAGAAACCAGATTAGCCTGGCCTGTTAAGATGGGCTACAATCAGGGGAAGCCACTGTGGAGCTTGTCTTTAAATAGAAGGCTTGGAAGGTGTGTAAACTGGCTATTGTAAGATGTTTTCCAGCAGTGTGTAGTGGTGGGATGGGGTACTATGGACATGGATGGAGGGGTTCTGGTGGATGCTGGTGCAGCATGCTCTAAAGGGAGCAAGTGGGAGGGTTAGAGAGCAGAGAGCATGGAATTTATGGGGAGGAGGGTTCCTAGAGACATTTATGGGAAAATTAAACATCTTTAAGGAGGAAGCAACCTGATCCACTTTCCTGTTTGGGAAGAACATTCTAATAGTCAATTTAATCCAATAAAAATTAAGCCTACAGCAAAAGTCCTTCGTGGCGAAATGTTGATATGTTTTCTTTCAAGACCCAGAAGGCAGATTTCGTTTGTCATCATTGCAGGGAAATCTTAGACAATGCACGAAAGCAAGAAAAGAAGATTGGAAAAAGACCTGATAATGTTACAGGTCTTTTATACATACTATATATGTAAAAATCTAACACAACCTGCCCACAAATTATTAAAACTAATAGACAACATGGAAAGGTTACTAGGTATAGGACACGATGCAAAAACTAGTTTTATAGGCTGGTGATCATAAATAGAAGTTAAAGCTTAAATAAATATTTTTACAATAGCATATGTGGAAAAAGCATAAGACTAGTCAAGATGCCCTTTAAAATAAGGAAATTTCACTATGAGGTACCAATACCTATTAAAAACTTGTAAAATTGCCAAGTGTAGTAGCTCATGCCTTCTTGTTCCAGTACTGGGGAGGCCGAGGGATCTCTGTGAGTTCAAGGGAAGCCTGATATTTATAAGGAGCTGCAGGCCAGCCAGGGATACATAGTTAGACCCTGTTACATCATCATCATCATCAATAACAACAGTCTGCTATTGACAGACACATGGATGGACAGAGCCGAAAACCAAGTGATGTTAGAAACATCGAAACACTAAGGCTGATCCATCTCCTTTTGCTGAGCGAGTGATTTCTCTCATACTTGGAAACTATGTGAACAAAAGGATGTGAAACTGAATGACTAGTGGAGCAGGGGAAGGGAAGGGGGATGGGGCAGATATGATCAACACACTATAAGTACACATGAAAATGTAACAAGAGCCCCTGCCTTGTACAGTAATGTAAGCTAACAAAAGTGTCACAATCCTCAATAAATAAGTTTAACTTCTTTTTGTTACAAGTACTTTCTTAAACAGACAAGGGTCAGTAAATTGCCTATTATTTTGATTTATAAATTAGCTGTAAGGAGAGCATTAATATTGTATCTAGTGAATAATAATTTAGCTTCCTTTTCAGTATTTAACCATATGTTTCTACATTAAACAAATTATGTCTCTGTGATTAAGCTCATTTTATCATGCTATGGATGTGTATGTATGCTCTCTCTCTCTCTCTCTCTCTCTCTCTCTCTCTCTCTCTCTCATCTTGCTTGGTGAGGTGACAGTGCCTTGTGGTGGTGAAATGAATTTTTTTATTTCCTTAAATGCTACTGGGCAACTTGACATCCATGTAGAAAAAAAGATGACAGACAGATTGTGAAACGAGGAAGAACAAACCCAGAGCCACAGCAAAGCAATAGGTAATTGTGGAAGAAAATGTCAAGAACAGCTTATGGATGGAGTCTGACACAGGACCCATAAAGCTCTGAGGAGGAAGGAGAGGCCACAATGGATTACATAAAAAACTGAGAGTCATTGTTCTCTAACGGATACCAGGAAAGGAGGGAGAAGATAGACTCAGGAATGAAAGAAAATACCTGAAATGTATGTGTCTGACAAAGGGCTCATTGTGGTCACATGAAAAGACTCTAGGAAGGCAGACAGCTTCATGGGAAAATGGACAAAGGGCTTTAGCATCCATGCACAAAAGGAAATATCATTTACATAGCCAACAAGAAAAAAAAACACACAAAATGTTCAGCCTCACTAGAAATCAGGCAGGGGCGAATCTGAACCGTTGTGGGTCATGATGGATGCCTGCACCACAGGGCCTAAGGTGGAGACAGCAGACATCTGACACCAAGAATGTGGGAGGAAGGAGCGATTCACACACGGCTCAGAGTTATATTTGAACAAAATGTTACCTTAAACAAAGGGGATGGGAATCGTAACTGTAAGGAACTGTAAATGTTGTTTCTGGAAAACTGGTCCTGATGATGTTGAGCATATCCTACACTGTGACCTAGAACTTCTTCTCATCCAAAAATCCCCCCCTGGGAATACTGGCACATTCCACATTCAACAAAAACACTGGACAATGAGGAGCTGGGAGGGTGTGTATAGCTCTGTCACAGAGCATCTGCCTTCCATGCGTGACACCCTGGCTCCATTCCCCAGCCCTGTGATAAACTGAACTGGAAGGGTTTGTGTTTGGAGCTCCAGGAGGATGCTGAAGTGTATTGTTCTTTTGGGACGAGAGACTTTGAAGAGCTGAAGGCCACAGACAGGCAGACAGCAGCAGGGCAGGGGCTCTGAGGAGGGGCCAGACTGACTTGGCAGAGGGCATGGCAGATCAGGGGGCCCCTTAGAGGAAGGGAAAGGTCTATGCTATATGACTAATGCTAGCTCTAGAGATGCATCCGCTCCATGGAAAACCATCAAGCTGTTCCATTAGGATTGGTGTGGTTTTGTACAGTGTTATATCCTGAACACACACATTCAGCTGAAGCCCTAGCACACTGTGTACACACCCAGGCATCTACCTGGGTCAAGGGCAAGTGGGGCTCTAGTTCAGTTTACCACCTTGTTTTTTATTTATTGATATATTTATCTAATTTATTTTGTGTATGCATGCACATACTCTGGTGTGCCACAGTACACCTGTGGAGGATAGAGGAAAACCTGCTGGAGCCTGCTCTCTCCTTCCACTTCCTGCAGATAGAATTCAGGTCTCCAGGCTTGGCAGAAAGTGCCTTTACTTACTGAGCCGTCTTGTTGGTCCCATATTTACTCATCAGCCTTTCGAGGCACCTTCTCTGATGATCTTTGACTAGGGGAAGGGGGAGGGGAAGGGGGAGGGAGGATGGGATTTGTTGTCCCAGGTACCTATGTCCAGTGTCTGAATCTTGATTCCTCTTACAACGCTGACATGACTTCTTCTGTAACAAGAGAGTTTATACTGTTTTGTCTCTCGGAATCTCCTATCTGATAAATATTAATGATTGTAAATTGAATGTCGTGTTGGGTGTACAGTTTCGTTAGTGGTAATTGACATTGTGACCTCCCTGACTTCCTGTAGACGGTCAGGGCAGTGCTGCTCCTGACCTCTGTGCTCAATGCTCACTTGCTGACCTGAGATTTGAGTCAATCATGCAAAAGCCTCCAGTGCCCAAATGCATCGGAGGTGGAAAAAAGAACTTGTGTGAGTTCTGGCCCCAGGGGAGCAAAAATTTTTCCCATACATTAGTGTCTCCACTGCACCAGGCCTGCACCAACTTCCGTGTTCTGGAATGCTGTAACGTTTGATCAAAGGAGATCTAGGGATGAGCCCCAAGCCTGTACATGATGACCTATGTCATCACTATACTGAAAGGAGACCTCCCAGAATTCCAGGAGAGGGGAATTAGTTCATCTGGTCACGGAAAACTGCAGACCAAGCATGTAGAACATGTATTACCTAGCTTTCCATCACTGTAACGGAAACCCCAACTCAGGCTACTTATGAAGACCTCACAGCTTTGGAGGTGCTGGGTTTGTCGCTGATATTGGCTCCATTCCAGTAAGGGACCTCTTGGCTTGTGATACCTTGGAGGAGGCTGGCATGTGCCAAAGAGCTTGTGTTTCTTCAAACAGGAGTTTTACAGTCCCTTCTGATCTCATGCATCACCAAACCGTATTAAAAACCTATCTACAAGTAGCTAATTGTGTGTGTGTGTGTGTGTGTGAGAGAGAGAGAGAGAGAGAGAGAGAAAGAGAGAGAGAGAGAGAGAGAGAGAGAGAGAGAGAGAGAGAGAGAGAGAGAGAGAGAGAGAGAGAGAGATCTGTGTCTACCACGAACAGCAGTGTTTGTCCACAAGAAATAAAAAGGCAGTGCTGCTCAGCATGATTCAGTAGCTGGTATTGGCTTCTACTTTGAGAGCCTGACCTCGAATAATTTACTGTAGGCATACTTGAGCACCGACTGCACAATTAGGAAAATCCTTTCCTGGTGATAAACGAACTCAGTCCCATGTGCTTAAGATGTGGTTTCACTGGAAGTCTTTAAAAAGGACAAGTGACATCTGTAAAGATGGGTGCTGTAGATTAAGTAAGAAAACAGTCTCATGTTAAGGGGCTGGGGAAGCATCTGGCGTGACCTGGCCGTACAGATGCAGAAGGTCACCAGGCTATTACCCATGCCTACTCTCAGCTTCTGGGTGGAAAACAGCTCACATGAGGCTCTCTTTGAAGAGGCAACTCTACATGCCAACACTACCATTTTTCCTACTGCTCGTCTGTGACCGCAGGATCTACACGCTTTTTACAGCTAATGTGTGCCCAACTCGGAACTGCATATAGGAAATGCAGTGTCAGAAATGAGTTCAGTCACGAGGAACAATAATGTTTTCATTGGGATAACAGGAAAAGACATAACTACGTGTGCATACGATACCTTTAATGTTATTAGTTTCGTTTTTTACACTTATTTTTACATGTATTTACTGTGGGTGGGCATGTGTCATGTATGCACATGCATGTGGAGGTCAGAGTAAAATGTTTAAGTGTTGGTTGTTTCCTTCTGCATGTGGGTCCCAGGGATTGAACTCAGATCCTCAGGCTTGGCCAATCAGTCCCTTTATTGATTGGCGGTTGGGGATGAAGGTGTTGATGATGTTAGTGGTTATGGTGGAGCCAAAGCCAGACACTAATCTAAGGGCCTTAGGTCTTAGTCAAGGTTTCATTGCTGTGAAGAGACACCAGGATCAAGGTGACTTGTATAAAGGACAGTTAATTAGGGCTGGCATATAGTTTCACAGGTTCAATCCATTATCAGCATGGTGGAAGCTGGCAGCGTTCAGGCAGACATGGTGCTGGAGAAGAAGTGAGAGCTCTACATCTTGATCTGAAGGCAACCAGGAGAGACTGTCTCTTCTGTAGTGGCCGGAGCTTGAGCACTAGGAACCCCCAAAGCCCGCCTCCACAGTGACGGCACTTCCTCAGAAAGGCTACACCTATTCCAACAAGGCCACACCTCCAAATCGTTTCACTCCCTGTGGGTCAAGCATTCAAACAAACGAGTCTATGCAGGCCAACCCTATTCAAACCACCATACTTTATATTAATCAAGTTTATTTTTACTCCAGCATTGTTTTTCATGCTGGAGATGAACCCAGGTCCTGTGCATACCGGGCACCAGTGTTATACCACTGAAAAGATTTTTTTTTTTTTGGTAGAGTATCTTGTTATGTATCTAAGCTAACTTTGAACTCAGGACATTCTGGCCTCAGCCTCCTAAGTTCTGGGATCACAAATGAACTTCACAACACCCAGATGGCCATTCTTATGCACCATGAAAACCCACAACAAAGTTCACCATGTCAATCATTGTAAGCAAGTAGTTTGGTGATGTCTGATGGGGTCACAATGCCCTCGGGGTCAAGTGAGGTCACAGTGCCCTCAGGACCAGTTCACAGTGCCCATAAGGGTCAGATCATAGTGTCTCCGGGAGCACATCAAAGTGCCCACAGGGTCAGGTCAGGTCACAGTGTCCTCAGGACCAGGTCACAGTGCCTGCAGGTGAGGTCATAGTGCCTGCAGTGAGGTGACAATGTCACACAGGGATCACCAACCATCCTTGCACTTTTTTTTAAAAACAGAAACCCTGTACTATTGAACAGTAACTTCCATGTCCTGTCTCCTCATCCCTGGGCATTTCCATCATTACCATTTTGCTCTGTGATTTTTGACTTCAGTATCTCCTATTCGTGGTTCTCACACTGTTCATCTTGGTGGGTACTAATTTCACTGGGCCCAGTGTGCTCAGGATTCATCCAGGTTCCATATAGCAACAGCCAGAACTTCCTCCTTTTTCAAGAGTGAGTAATATTCCCGGTGGGACCCATTCTTGCTGACCCATTCCTTTAAGGCAGACACTTGAGGCAGGATCCCTTAGTGTCTTATGTGTGGATGTGCAGACTCTCGTGCTAACAATTTTAGGGACCCAAATTAATCTAAGAATATGAAGAGTATTAGGTCAAACCCACTACAGTTTCTGAGAGAAGGGCTTCTACCTGGAGAAGGTTGGAAATGTGGGTGACTGTTCGCCTCTCACAGTGACCCACTGAGGCTCTGGGGACTTGATGGACAGATGGAGATGTTAGATGTTTCACAGTTCATTGGGGAACTTTTCCCATCTCCCTCTCTTGCCAGATGGTCATGTAGTGATTCACCCGCCAGATGTTCCTGTAGCTCTAGAACATGTTTACAAGGATCTGATCCTAGAATTATTACTTTTTACAAGGTTGGCTTTGTCTGGAAGTTGTAAGGAGAACACCTGCCTGCACCTTGCAGAAAGACCGTGTCTCATTTTATTTAGGACAAACAGGACTCCTTCCCTTCCCTTTCCTTTTCCCTTCCCTTTCCTTTTCCCTTCCCTTCCCTCCCTTCCCCTCCCCTCCCCCCGTCTTTTTCTAGTGCTAACAATTTTAGGGACCCAAATTAGCCCAAGAATACAAAGAGTATTCTTTATATTGAAGAGTGCTTCTCCACTCAGCAGAGGTACATACATCTGGTGGCACTGGAGTGAACTGCTAGAGCAATTCTCTATACTCACCCAAATCTTATTTAATATGCCAACCTTAAAAATCAGGGTTGACCCCATTTAACACCGGCCCCAAATGAACTCAGGCTGTGGGACCGAAGGCCAGCGTCGGCTGGGGTCTCCTGTGTATAGTCTAGTGCCCCATGGAAACCGATTGTTCCGAATACGGATCATAATTATTGAACTCTTACATTTCATCTTTGCCGTTAAGGTGGGGGTGGCAAAAGGGGAGATGGCAGCGTGTGTCACAGGGGAGAGCTTTCCATTCACAGAGAGCAGCATCCTGGCTGTGGTACCTCGGGCTCTATCCTAGGTTTTCATCTGTGTGGGACTTCCTGTCAGATGGTTGAAGACAACGACTACGCTCTTTTGTTTGTATTTGAGCCATTGCTTCTCAGAATGTGCAGCTTCAAATCTTCAAGCTTTTCTCTAATAGTGTGGCTGTAAGATTCCTCATCAGGAGCCGAGGACATAGCTCCGTGAGGACATAGCTTGCACAATGTGATGATCTGGGATTAGATACCCGTCATCCTTGCAAAAGGCCAGGCCTGGTGCCACATGGCAGAGGCAAGCTGATAGCAGGGGCTTGCTGGGAGTCTAATGGAACCCGGGGTGTTCCATGTTTAAAAAGAGACTTTTTTTTTTAATGAGGTGCATAAATAATTGAGGAAGATAACTGAATTTCACTGGTACAGGGGAATATGTACACACACACACACACACACTCACACACACACACACACACACACACACACACACACACACAGAGCTTCTTATCAGCCTGGCAGCAACTCTATATTTTAACCTTTCCCCTTCTAAATTCTACTTTAAAAAAATCCAACCACCCCCCCCAAAAAACCCCAAACAAACTAACAAACACCAATCCCCCCAAACAAATAGAATCCTTTCAAATATGCAAGATTGATTTTTTTTTTTTTGTACATAGGAACCAAACCGAGATCAGGTGTAGGTGTTGTGTGCAATGGTCAGCAGAGTCCGGATTCCACCACAGAGCAAGGAAGCCTGGTGGTGAAAGCCTACCTAAGGACTTTGAAATTTAATTCCTATTATACTAGATTACATAAAGCACCTTTTGATGGTATATAATGCAGTCTGGGCATACATACTTTCCTACCCTTTCTGTCATCCTTTTGTTCCCCTGGACAGTCTTGTTTCTACTTTCCTCTGATGTATACATATATGATTTTATGTATCTATAAAGTCCAGGACCTACAGATGGGAGCTAACATGGGCTATTTGTCTTCCTCAGATGGTTGAAATTTGCTTAATGTGATTATTTCCAGTTGCATCCATTTGTCTGCAAATGATTTATTCTTCTCTATGCCTGAAAATGACTCCACTGTGTATATAAACCACATTTTTATTTGCTATTTTTTTTTCTGTTGGAGAACACCTAAGTTTAGAGAGGGAACAATCACATAAAAATAACATTAACAACAAACCCAGCCCCCAGCCCCCAGCCCCCAGCCCCCAGCCCCCAGCCCCCAGCCCCCAGCCCCCAGCCCCCAGCCCCCAGCCCCCAGCCATTGCACTGGCTTGGTTATTTCCTCAGTAACAACACTTGGCTTTCTGATTCGTTAGCTTGCTTATTTCCCTAGTAAGAACACTTGGTAACACAAGAAGCTTAGGTGCTGGGGACCTGTCACTGCTTGTCCATGATAGCATCAAATTCTAATTTCCCTGTCATCGAAGAATAAAAGCTAGAAAAGAACACCAACCATGGAGGCTTTGGAACAAAATGGCTAAAAAGGCGATGATTGCTGGCCCCAGGTTTCCCGAAGTCTCATGCTCACATGACACCGTCATCACATGACCTTCTTGGCTCTCCAGGGTCATAGGTCAAATGGGAGAGCCCCTTCCTTGTTGAGTCTGGGTTGAGGGACCACCACTAAGTGTGAGTGCCTCATTCTGAAAAATCCCCTCCCGAGACTCCAGTCTCCGAGTTGACCCAACAGCAGATTCTCTGGAAGTTTCCAGATCATCGTGATGTTGGCTGGAGTTGTCAGGACCTTTCATGAGCCTGGTATTAGTCCAGTGACATCGTGTTTGGATGTGACACCTTTAACCCAAGGGTGACATTCACAACAGCGTTCTCTGAAGACTCTGGGGGCTATTGCCTTCAGTTAAGTCACCTCGGGGGCTTGGCTGATCAGTTCGTGGGGACTTTTGTGCCTTGCATATCCAGGGCAGATCGGTTTGGCCGAAGGCACAGACTCTTTATTTCTGTCACTGTTCTCTAAACCGCACAACAGCTATTCATGTAGCATTCGTGTCATATGTTGTGATATTGAGATAGTTTCTGTCAGAGATCATGTGAAGACTGTGTGAAATACCATGCCACGTCACATACGGATCTAGAACATCCAAGAATTTTAGCACCCAAGGGGCAGAGGAGAGGTCCTGAAATCAAACCTCTATGAATGTTGGGGAATAACTGTCTTTCATAGCTGCTTTCTGTGACCTTCTCCCAACTCTTACTCTCCCCTGACTCCCACTCTTTCAAGACCGGTTCTCATGTGTCCCAAGCTAGTGCCAAACTTGCTATGTAACAGAGGGTGACCTCAACTTTGGTTCCTCCTGCCTCTACCTCCTGAGTGCTGGGATGACAGGTGTGTCCCACCAGGCCTGGTTTGTGCTGGGGAATCAAACCCAGGGCTCTGTACATGCTAGGCAAGTAATCTACCAACTGAGCTAGGGTCCCTTCAGATCTTTTCATGACTCTGCATCCCTCCTTTGCTTCTGTTTGCCCTTTTAAAGACCCCACAAGGAGCCAATAGTTTGGCGCCCTTTATTGACAATGTCCTGTAACTGTTATCACGATCTGGGATTTGCTGTTCAACCTGGGATATGCAGGCACAGTCTTTGGAGAAACTGCTAAGGCCATGCACACTGGAACGCTGGAGCACCATTGTAGAAGATCACTCTCCCGAGTGACAAGTGACGAATGATGAATGATGAAAGGAGTAAGTCTCCTCTCAAGTCTGGGAAGATGACTCAGTTGGTACAGGGCTTGCAGTGTATGTGTGTGAACCTAGTTCTATTCCCAGGACCATGTAAAAGCCAAAAGTGAGGTATGCACCTTTAATCCCAGCACTGGGGAGGGCAGAGGCAGAAGGACCCCTGGGCTCACTTGCTAGCAGCCTAGTAGAATTGATGAGGTCCAGGTTCAGGGAGAGACCCTGCTGTAAAAGTAATATGGAGAGCGACGGAGGAAGACCCTAAATGCTGAACTCTGGCCTCCAAATCCACATGTACCTGCACATACACGTGCATACACACAGACACATACATACACACAAGAAAGAAGAAACAGAGAACCTGGTCAGAATGGCAGATGTGAAAGAGACCTTCTACACTGTTGAGCGGAGCCCCAGCTGAGAAGGCGCAGATGTCTCGGCGCTTAGCTGATGATGATTCCATGAGAATCTGAGAGGGTAAGGTGCAGAAGACCCAGAGTGAGAGACCTTAAACTTTGGCCTGTGATCAAATCAGGCTCTTGGCTTCCAGGCTAATTTTTTTTTTTTAAATTCTCATGTGTGCATGTCTGTGAATGTTTGCAAATGCATGTGCATGTGAGTGCCTATAGAGGCCAAAAGAGGGTGTTTTATCACCTAGACCAGGGTTAGAGATGGTTGTGAGCTGCCCCATGTGGGTGCTGAGAACTGGACACTGGCTCTCTTCTAGAGTAGCAATTCCTCTTAAATGCTGAGGTGTCTCTTTAGCCTGTAAGAATGCTTGCTAAAATGTTTAAATGGTGGAGGAGGGAGGGATCAAAAGGAAAGAGGTATGGTGGCCATATAGAGTCTGGAAGGGCCAGGATGGGGCCACTGGATGAAAAGGGACATCTTGGAGAAGAATCTAAGCAGGTGAGAAGGCAAAGCCCTGTTAAAAAATAATGTGTATCTGTCCAAGTTAATAAGATCACATTGACAAAACGGTGCTGCCCTGATCTGATGAGCATAGCATACGGACGCCTTTATGAGAGCGATGTGTCCTCCATCATCTGGGCACTCAAGCCTTTTCCTCTGCAATGAAACTCGAGTCAACTTGTTATGATTTCACAATGAGCCTTCTCTCTCCTGGCTGGAGGGAGGCTTTTATTGCCTCGAGTCTTGCAATTTCACTCTTGCTAATATTGATTTTACCATAATCTCTTTTGCCTTTTTTTTTTCCTTAACACTCCTCAAGTCATTTCTTGATTTGGACAAAAATTCACATTTTAAAGCAGTTTGAAGATATGAAAACCAACCTTTGGGAAAATGTATTATGATAATTATATTTTCCTACTGGTTGCCAACATTATGCGTGTGTGCCAACCGAGGGAAAATGCAATTTGAAGCCCCGGGACTTTGTTCTCTTTCATCTTCTTTTGGCTTACAGCATGCTATAGCTCAGCCTCAGGAATGTCTCCCAAAAGCCCAAGCATTAACTGCCTGGTCCACAGCATGGTGCTCTAGGAACATGATGGGACTTTTGAAAGGTCTTTAGGTCATTGGGGGTATCTTTGGAAGGGGACTGTGGGAACTCAGGGATCTCTTTGTCTTTTGTAATCCAACCATGCAGTGAATTTGCTTTGCTACAAACTCTGGTCAGAATGTACTGACTCCCCCAGGTCCAGAAGCAATGGAACCAGTGAACTGGGGCAGTGAATCTACAACAAACCTCCTTTCTTTATAAATTGATTATATCAGATAATTTTTTTATAGCAATAGAAAGCTGACCAACATATAGGGAATGCTAAAGAAGACAAAGATGCGCCAAAGGGTCTTGTCTGCTGGGAAGCAGGTTTAAAGCCACCATAAAATAAAGGCCCACAATTTCCTCTTCTGAATAAAACTTATTGTTCGAAATTACCACTGTATTTCTGGGAGGTCAGTGTTCCTTTCATGTCCCAGAGATGGAATCAAGTTTTTAGACAGGTGTATTCTTCTCAAGCTCCAACAGCTTTTTTAGTGGCTGATGAAAATTTGAGTCTGGATCTTCTTGATCTAGGGCTCCGTGATCTCTCTCCATCACACCAGGACCTGGGGACTTCCCGAGAAACACTCCACATGACCAGAGACCGTGGGGGCATTAGAGAGCTGGACCGCAAGTTTCTGGGGGAATCTCCTGGCTCTGCCTCTCACCTCACCATAGAAGTGCTAGGATCATAAACGCATGCTAGTACATGTGACTTTTGTGACATGGGTACTTGGGATCTGAACTCAGGTGGTCAGGCTTGCATGGCTTCTCCCAGCTACGCCCTCCTCTGACCGTTTGCTGTCTAATTTTATTATTAGTTATCTACAAAGGATTCAGCCCTCTCAAATCTGTGTGCATAAACATTCACTTTCTGACTTAGGCTTGAACTCCGAAAGTAGCCGGAAGAGCTTCTGTGATCTCCACACCAGACATGTCTGTTTTTCAGGAAAGCCAGGAGGCAGCCTACATTAGCTGCATGCATACTGTATTCCAGACACATGCATCTGTTCTGCACCATGACCCTATGTCTTCTCTTAGGCTGGGGGAGGGGCAGTGGGGCCCTCCCAGGAGCATCATGCAGATGCAACCCTTAAGCCCAAGTTGTCTGACCACAGAGCATTTGTTCTACCTCTGGAGGAGCCGTTAAGCTCACTGCAGCCCTTGCCCTTCTAGACTATTGTTCTTTACTGTGGTAAGGACCACAGTCAACCATTTGCAACCAGCCTAAACACCATTTTCCTCCCCAATTGATGCTCCATGGAAGGTTTCCACTGTGGGAGAAGCCTTCAGTATCTGTTTTCATACTTCAAACTTAAACAAAATAGGATTTCTCATCCTCCAGGGCTCTCAAGCTAGAGGACATTGGTGCTGGGCACCTTTCCCAAGATTGCTCACAAGCCACCTGCTGCAGCTGCTGTTGCTGAGCTCTGGTCACCTGGATGTCGGGCAGTAGCCAGAAGGATGATCTTTATAATAAGCAGCTGATGTTTGCAGAGAGACTGATGCAGGCTCAGGTTGAAAGTCATTGTTTGAATTAACTAGGTCTTTGGAGCATCCGAGGGTCATGTAATTATCTCCAATGGGCAGATGAGGAAACAGAGGCACTAAGTTTGAGTAGATCTTATATCTGGTGAATGCTAGTTCCTGTTTAAAAATAATGGTGTGTGTGCGTGTGTGCATGCATACGCATGCACCTGCACACATGAGTGTTGGAGAGGCCAAAGGTTGACCTGGTGTGGTTCCTTGGGCACAGTCCACTTAAAAAAATTAGTTATTTCTATTTTATTTTATGCATCTGAGTGTTTTGCTTGCATTTCCATAAGTGAATACGGTGCTCCCGAGGCCAGATGAAGTCATCAGCTCCCCTAGAGCTAGAGTTAAAGACGTTTGTGGGTAGTCATGTGGATGCTGGAATCTGCACCTGCGCCTTCTGCAAGAGCAGCAAATACTCATAACTTCTGGGCCATCTCTCCAGCCCCAGCTTGTTTTACAGACAGAATCTTCCATTGGCCTGGAACTCACTGAGTAAGCCAGGCTGACTGCTCAGCAAAACTCAGGGTTCCAGCTTCTGTTTCACAGTTGCTAGGATCAAAACTGTACATCCCACGCCTGGTATCTCTCTTGGATTCCAGGTATCAGAAGCAGGTCTGTGGGGTAAGTGCTTTGTTGACTTAGCTAGCTCTTGGCAGTCACCTCTTTTTTTTTTTTCTTTTTAAGGAAATACGTTCATCTTTTCTTCTCCATTAGTCATTTAGAAACAAATATATTTTCTGCCATGCCAGGAGATTTTAGCTGAGTAGCCCAAATACCAAAGCCAAAACAAAAACAAACAAAGCAGAACAAAAACCAAACAAAACCCCAACAAAATGTCTTCAAACAAAACCGAGGTGTCTGATTCATGCTGATCTTGACATTTATGCTTGAAGGATTATTCCTTTTAAATACCAAAATAGGATGCCTTTAGACTATTGTGAAATTGGGAGGGGCTCAATGCCTTATTCAGATGAACGTCTTATGGGATGCTCCTTAAAGATTTTCAAACTAGACAGGTTTCAATTTGAGTATTGTTGCCAGATATTAATTCTAGAAGGGATGAAATTCCGCCTATGGGAGGGACTTGGGTAGGTGTTCTTTCTCGTCCCCTATCTATTTACACACACACACAAACACACACACACACACACACACACACACACACACACACACACACACATACAGGAAGGCACATGTGCACAGCAACTTTTACTTCAAGTAAATGCCTTTAACACAGGCATTTAGATGCTTAGTCTACATTAAAGGACAACTGAGGGATTCTGCTTCCCTGTGGGTGGGTTGATGTCTCCCAGTTGATGAATTCAGAGTTACACGAAACCTTAAAATTTGTTATCTATCTATCTATCTGTCTGTCTGTCTATCTATCTATCTATCTATCTATCTATCTATCTATCTATCCAGTTATTTATTTATTTGTGAGTCTGTGTCTGTGTGTGTCTGCCATGCATGTGCAGGTGCCCATATAGGACAGAGAGGTTATCAGACCCCTGGAGCTGAAGTTACAGGTGGCTGTGAGACACCCCATAATGGGAGTTCTGGAAACCTAGCTTGGATCCTCTGCAAAACTGGCCAGTGCTCTTAACAGCTGATCCATCACCAGCTGAGTGAGCTGACATGAAGATTTAACAATGCAAAGTTTTTCTTCTACACCATTTACTGACATGCAAAACAGAGGCACACAAGCCCAGAGAGCAATTAGTAACCTCTAAATGCAAACTTGACCTTAGCCCTTTGGGGAGGTATTGTAGAGCTAACAATAACAGCTAAATGTGATCTTCCTGGCAGCTTACACATGTGTGGCATTTGAGTCTTCCCGAGTTCTTTCTTATATAGAATTAATTAACACTGGCTAACAAAAGGTCAGAAGAAACTTAATCCGTGTTTTCAAACTTACTGGTTAAAAATCCATTGCATAATTTAACAGGATTTTAAAATCTATACTGCATGCTTGAAAAAAAAAAAAAGCAACCCAAGCCCCCAAATATCTGTTAACAGCCATGTACATAGTGTTGGCTTAATGGGAATCATGTCTTCTAATGGCTCCCTGTTTTGTTTGTTTGTTTGTTTTTGTTTTTTTTCAGAATATTAGATTACATCTTATGGGGATACTGTGCTCTGAATGCTTTATTTGGCCCAAGGGACAAATTGTATCAGTAAAAGAAAATGGCAGTGGTTAGAGTATACAACTTTATTGTATAAGATTTATTTTATTTTAAATTATATATACATATATATACACATATACACACACACATATACATATGTACATATATATATATATATATGCTCTGCATGGGGTTTGTGCATGTGAGTGCAGTGCCCACAGAGGCCAGAAGAGGGCATCAGATCTCTTTGAGCTGGACTTCTCCGAGTTGGATTTACAGGAAGATGTGGGTACTGGGAATGGAACTCAGGTCCTCTGCAAGAGTGGTATGTGCTCTTACATGCTGAGCTGAGCCATCTTCCCATGACAGGATAAAAGAATATATCTAATTAAAAAAATCTGATCTAACTTCATTAATGATAGTGCAGATCGACTTTATGGCCAAGTACGGAGGATGTCCTAAGCTATTATACTTAGTGACTTGGTGTGTCAGTTGACAGTAGGTGTTCCCTGGGAAACAATGATGAGCACTCCCTGCATCATGAGAATTTAGGGTCTGTATCCTAGGTACCACCCCAGCTCCATAGTTCCCTTCTCTTTTGCTGCCATAGCTATGTAATCATGGGATGTTCTCCTGTTGAGGTGGGCCCTAAGCTTTCAAAGTGATCAAAGCACAGGTGTACACCTGCCATTGCCTGCAGTCCATTTGGGGACCTACACATGATCACACAGACTCACTTTCAATACCTACTGTCATGGTTAGAATGTGGAATGTCTCACACAGGTCCCTGTGTTTGAACACCTGCTTTCCAGTTGGTCATGCTATGTAAAGAGATCCTGGAGCCTCCAGGAAGTGGGGCCTGGTTGGTGGAATCAGGTCACTGGGGCTGGGCCTTTAAAGTCTATTCTTGCATCTGGGTCGAGTCTAAGTGTTCTGCTTCTGATTCAGCTGCTCTGAAAGACCTCTGTCACGTGCTGCTGCTGCTGCCACGACTGGACCACTCACACAAGTGTGCCTTTCCCCACATTCATCAGCTGGAATTCCTGTCACACCAAAACACATGTCTTTTCTCCTGTTGTTTCTGGGAGGATTTGGTCAGAGCTACGAGAACAGTAACATGCCCTCTGATTAGCTGTGAGCCATGAGCGAGAAGCTATGTTCTGAGACCCATTGGTACCACATGTGAGGAGTCACCGTCCTTTATGAGATATGCTGGGCCTGAGTGTGGCAAACTTGGCATGGGTTGAGTGTGCATGGTCACCATGACCAAGGCAGCTTATAAAAGGAATGGTTTATTTGAGCTTATGGTTTCAGAGGGCTATGTCCAGGATGACTAAGCAAAGGCATAATGACAAGTGGCAGGCATGACAACGGAAGCAGGAAGCTGAAGGCTCACATCGTGGACCACAAGCGCAAATCAACAGTAACACTAGGAATGACATGAGTCTTTAAACTCTCAAACCTGCTTCCAGTGATGCACTTCCTCGGGCAAGGCAACATCTTCTAAGCCTCCCCAACAGCAGCATCAATTGGGGACCAAGTATGCAAATACCCATGCAAACCACCATACTTATCCTCTCTCAGCCATGCCCCTTCATCCCTTCTCCATCTGTGTTAGCCACAAACTTCTACACATGCTTCAGCCAAGTCTCCACATCCACAGCTTTATCCATAAGGATAAAGCAAAGGCCAGGAGCTCTAACCTTGAACCATGATTGGCTGATAGGACTCTTCTTCAGAATTCCCCACCTGAATGGGCCAGAGGTAGCTTGGCCACCACTCTGATTACAGAATGTCATGATGTCTTTTTCCTGAGAAGCCGGTATTTTCCAGTTTCCTTGTTTAGCCCCTACTGTCTGGAAATGCTTTTTGCATATAATGGCAAACCCTGATTAATAACTTGATGGGATTTAGAATCACCATGGAAACAGTCCTCTGGGCATATCTCTGAGAGATTATCTAGTTAAGGTTAATTGAAGTGAGAGGACCCACCCTAAATGTCACACCATTCAATGGGCTGGGTCCCGGGATGGGTAATAAGAAGAAAGAAAGCTGAGCAGCAGAGGCAGGGACATCTAGGACAGTCCAGAGCAGACATGACCCTGAGCAGTGTGAGGAGAAGGGGGAGAGGAGAGGAGATGGTGAGAGGGGAACTGAATGCTTAAAAGACAGATGATAGGGCCAGGTAAAAAAAATGGTTAGCTTACACCAGGGCAGCTGGAGAAGGGCAACCCAGCTCTTTGGGCTGGAGAGTTCAGGATAAGGGGCTGGGGTATTCCAGCCAGGACCCTGTAGCAAGTAGGTACTGAGAGATGCTGGGACCCAACAGTAACTAATAAACTACAGATTATCCTGCTAAAGTGGGGCCAAGGACAAAGAATGCCAGGTCCCAAAGTTATGGCCACCTGTCCCTTGTCCTATGGCATACTC
Organism: Mus caroli; assembly: GCF_978045245.1. Lineage (NCBI taxonomy): Eukaryota > Metazoa > Chordata > Mammalia > Rodentia > Muridae > Mus > Mus caroli. The sequence continues at coordinate 14,563,024 of NW_028227261.1, forward strand.
AGCTTGAGTAGAAGATACAACCCCTTCTAGAAGTGTCTTAGACTGGATGGTCACTTGTCAACCCATCTCTCTTTAACCAAGTCTCCCCAAATCTGCAGGACAAACCCATTTCTCATCTCAGATAGGATGACCAGGAAGCCCCATTTCTTCATAAAATTTGTCTTAGGATTTTACTTCTGTGAACAGACACCATGACAAAGGCAACTCTTATAAGGACAATATTTAATTGAGGTTGGCTTACAGGTTCAGAGGTTCAGTCCATTATCATCAAGGCAGGAACATGGCAGTATCCAGGCAGGCATGGTGCAGGAGGAGCTGAGAGTTCTACATCCTCATCTGAAGGTGTCTAGCAGAATACTGGCTTCCAGGCAGCTAGAATGAGGGTCTTATAACCCACACCCACAGAGACACACCTATACCAACAGGGCCACACCTTCTAATCCTGCCACTTCCTGGGCAGAACATATACAAACCGTCACAGTATTTTTAAAGCATCCAGCCCGGTAGCCTAATAAAACTAAACCTCAAGGGGGCTAGCTAATGGTTTCCTGTAACTAAACAAAGGAACCTGAATCTGTTGCATTGGATAGGCAGTGAAGGCCTAGCCCCCTGCCCCAGATAACCCATGAAAGGTAAGATAATTCACGCTTCCATGCCCAACTCTCTTTAGATTTTAGTTTTAATTAATTGGGACACCAGGGAGATTTGAAATCTGATTTCCAGCCCAGGATTTCTCCCTGTGGGTCTCCATGGTTTTGCAATCTCGGAATAAGAAGAGAGAGAGAAAAAAAATCAGACTGTTATTTGAGATTCTGGAAACAGCAGGATGTTTGTAGGAGTGCTAATGCCCCTTTCCTGTGGGTGCCTGGGGGTCAGCTGTGTGGGTTACTCTTCATACTATGTTAATCGGGATTCCCCTGGTGGCCACTGCTCTTCGCAGGATGGTAATTTTGCACTTTTTCTCTGTCTAGGTAATGTGGTGGTGACTTTGTTATTTCAAGTTGTTTTTGTGAGACAGGATCCCCATTGTCATATTCCACTGAATCTGTAAGGGTCGGAATTCTCAGCTCAGAGTCTGATGGGGTTTCGGCTTTGTTGGGCTGCTCTCAGGGGCCCATTCTGTGTACTCTGGAATGTTAAGCAGTAGCCCTGACATCCGCTCATGAGATGCTACAGCCAACACCACCCAACACATTATGGCAACCCCAAATTCCAAACCTTGCCAGATAGCCCACTGATTAGCCACGCCTGTGGTCTTTGTCGTTCAGAGCTGGGCCAGTTCCTCCAGGGTATGAATGGTGCATCAGGTCTTAACCAAGATCGGTATCCGCACTGAAATAAATTTCAAGGAACCTTTGTACACAGGAAGCTTTAAGCAGAGCTTGACTGAGGTTTGTTGACAGGATAAAAAGTGAGGGAGGGGTATGGTACCTTTGGTGGGCGGTGCCAAGGTTGTACCTTGAGGAATTAGGCCATGCAACAGAGGTTTATTAGGGGAAGGAAAGTGAAAGTCTTGAAATGGGGACATGAAGGAGAGATAGAGGCAGACATGCAGGAAGACAGGGAGGCAGATAGGCAGATGGGCAGAGAGAGGAAACTTGAGAGAGACACAGAAGAAAAGGCAGAGAAAGAGAGGGAGTAGGAGGAAGGGGAGGGAGAAAGGAAGGGGGAGGGGAAGAGAAGGGAGGAGGAGGGAGAGGGAAGGGGGAGGGGGAAAGGGAGGGAGAGGAGAGGAGAGGAGAGGAGAGGAGAGGAGAGGAGAGGAGAGGAGAGGAGAGGAGAGGAGAGGAGAGGAGAGGAGAGGAGGGGAGGGGAGGGGAGGGGAGGGGAGGGGAGGGGAGGGGAGGGGAGGGGAGGGGAGGGGAGGGGAGGGGAGGGGAGGGGAGGGGAGGGGAGGGGAGGGGAGGGGAGGGGAGGGGAGGGGAGGAGAGGAGAGGAGAGCAGAGGAGAAGAGAGGAGAGGAGAGGAGAGAGGGAGGGAGGGAGAGAGAGAGAGAGAGAGAGAGAGAGAGAGAGAGAGAGAGAGAGAGAGAGAGAGAGAGAGAGAGAGAGAGAGAGGAACTGACAGACACGATGGACAGAGACACAAGGACAGAGAGATTTGGGGGGCTGGGGACCCTCACCCACAGCAGATACCTGGCGTGCACTGGGCAGCGACAGATGATGATGTACGCAACTGCCAGGCCCCTAGGAGCAGGCCAATGGGATGAGCTATTTGCTAACATTTGCATCACGGTTTGTTTAAATACTCGGTCCTCGGATGGTAGTGAGGTTTTGGCGCTCAGTTAAGATGCTGCGTGGAGTGTTAGGAAGGATATCACGTTTATGAACAGTGCTGGACTAAATGTACCAAGATCCATTGCAAGCCATGGGCAGAATGTTATAGTTTGAAGGGGAAATGTGCCCTTCAGGATTCTGTGAACAGTTCAGCCCTAATTGAGGAGCTGTGTTCGGTGAGGTGTGGCACCTTTAGAATGTGGGGCTTAAGTGAAGAAGTTGGTTGCTAGGGGGAGGGCCTTGGGTTTAAAGCCCCGCCTCACTTCCTGTCCTATTCCTGCTTCCTGATCATCTACTGGATGAACAAGCAGCCTCATTCCCATGGGCCCGATGGACTGCATCCTCACTGTGAGCCCCAGTAAAGCCTCCTCCCTGAAAGAGTCTCTTTTTACATATTTTGTTATAGCAATGAGACAAGTAACGAAATCAGACAGCTAATGAAAGACCCCAAAGCCAGGGTCATGAGCGTGGGCAAGGGTGCCGGTCTTTGTCTTCCTAAACTTCCTAGACAATTCCGAGGCTGACTGTGTGTGGGGAATCATTAACTCAGAACGTGCTTGGGTGTTATTTCCAAAATCTGGAAGGCAAATTTCCGAGGAGCAACGATCTGATGGAAGAAGCTGGAGCAGGTGTTGGGGCGGTCAGTATCTCATTACTTCTCAAGCCCGGCTTCAGGTTCCCGAGGGGGAAAGCCAATCCACTCCAGTGCCGCATCGCAAATAGAAACTCAGAACGCATTTGCGCTCATGAGATGCAAAGCCAATCCACTCTAGTGCCACATAGCAAATAGAAACTCAGAACGCATTTGCGCTCATGAGATGCAAACTGGAAATGGTTTTCTCCGGGGTCGATATTCCCCGGGAGGAAATGGGAACTGAATAAACATGTTCTCCTTTCTTTCTTCCTTCTTCTTCTTTTTAAATAAAGGTTCCTCGGGTGCAGTGCAGCTACGTGTTCCGTGTTGGATAAGCACTGATGTCAGCCATGCGGCCTGCACTACACCTGGTAAACACAGAATTGCTTTTGTATCTTGCCGAGTGTGGTCAGAGTAGGTGAAGAGGGTTGGCTTTGCTGGGACAGCTGTAGTAGTGTGCGAGTGACATGCTCTTACCAGCTTGTTCTTCCACTGTGACCAAAATTAACTTTTCTTCTCCCCCTGCTCAGCCCCCTCCCGCCGAGTTCATTAAACTCAGTTGTGGTGTTTGTATCTGATCTGAGAGGTTTAAAATGTTTTTCGACAGCACCATCTTTGCAAATCCACTGTAAGCTTTGTATAAATGTGAGCCTGAAGGCTGCGATCTTGTGAAAACCACAAGGAGACAATGAGCAGTAGCAATCTTCACTGTTACGATTGGCCTGCTCCAGGGACTAGGTCCCTCAGACCACCTACAGTAGCGGAAAACACAAAACAAACCCTGTGTATTCCACACATCAAGCGATGCTATGTTTTTGCAATACAGTTTGTGCATGTGTGAGTGTGTGTGTGTGTGTGTGTGTTTGAAGACCAAAGGCCTTGGGCTAGCCCCATTGGTAGCACAAATATGGTTTTCCTCTTTGCGTCTTCTCAGTTACACTGTGGCATGAACTTTCAAATGGCTCAAACAGTTAGCAACAACAATGATACAGTAGCAATGCCGTTGTCTAGATTTTACAGGCAGAAGGACACATAGCTTTGTGGAGATAGGGATCATGGTATAATTAGCCATAGACTTCCTTGGTGACTTTCAAGCAGTGTCCTTGTTAGCTTGGTCAGCTTGACACAGCCTAGAGTCATCTGAGAGGAAAATCTACACGGAGGAATGATCTCCATCAGATTAGCCTGTAGGCATACCTGTGTGAGATTGTCTTGTCAGTTGATATAGGAGAGCCCAGCTTACTATGGGGAGCATGGTTGCCTGGCAGATAGTCTCATAAGAAACTGAAATGGCTATTTTTATTGTTGCTGTGATAAAATATCACAATTAAAAGAACTTATGGAAAAAAAGAGTTTATTTTGGCTTGTGGTTCCAGACAGGAATTCCATAATAGTGGGAGAAGTTTTGAGACAGGAGGCTGGAGCAGGAAGCTAAGAGATCATGTCTTTAATTACATACAGAAAGAAGAGAGAGAGAGAGAGAGAGAGAGAGAGAGAGAGAGAGAGAGAGAGAGAGAGAGCACTGGAAGTATAATATAGTTAGGCTTCTAACTGTTCCCAGTGGCATACTTCCTCCAGCAAGGCTGCACACTTCCAGTAACCTTCCCAAACAGCGCCACCAACTGGAGACCAAGTGTTCAATACCCATGCCTATGTGGACCATTTCATTCTCAAACCACTGTAGAGAGCTAGCTAAGCATGAACAATGAGCAAGCCAGCAAACAAGGCTCCTCCAGGGTTCCTGCTGTGCCTCCTTGGCTGCAACCTCCTTGGCTGGTCAGAAGGAAGGTTGTACAAACAAAATAGCAAGTGGGCCTGCCTTCAGGTTTCTGTCTTGTGTTCCCACCTTGACTGCCCTCAGTGATGTCCTGCAACCCGGAAATGTAAGCTAAATAAACCTGTTCTTCCATGAAGCTAGAAGAAGCAGTTTGTGCAAACTCTCTAGATTTGCAGACCTCTCCTCTTCTTTAAAATAGACGGAAGCCTGGAATCACCATGCTGGACCTAAAGCTTTACTACAGAGCAATTGTGATAAAAACTGCATGGTACTGGTATAGTGACAGACAAATAGACCAATGGAATAGAATTGAAGACCCAGAAATGAACCCACACACCTACGGTCACTTGATCTTCGACAAGGGAGCTAAAACCATCCAGTGGAAGAAAGACAGCATTTTCAACAAATGGTGCTGGCACAACTGGTTGTTAACATGTAGAAGAATGCGAATCGATCCATTCCTATCTCCTTGTACTAAGGTCAAGTCTAAGTGGATCAAGGAACTTCACATAAAACCAGAGACACTGAAACTTATAGAGGAGAAAGTGGGGAAAAGCCTTGAAGATGTGGGCACAGGGGAAAAATTCTTGAATAGAACAGCAATGGCTTGTGCTGTAAGATCGAGAATTGACAAGTGGGACCTCATGAAACTGCAAAGCTTCTGCAAGGCAAAAGACACCATCAATAAGACAAAAAAACCACCAACAGATTGGGAAAGGATCTTCACCTATCCTAAATCAGATAAGGGACTAATATCCAATATATATAAAGAACTCAAGAAGGTGGACTCCAGAAAGTCAAATAACCCCATTAAAAAATGGGGCTCAGAATTGAACAAAGAATTCTCACCTGAGGAATACCGAATGGCAGAGAAGCACCTGAAAAAATGTTCAACATCCTTAATCATCAGGGAAATGCAAATCAAAACAACCCTGAGATTCCACCTCACACCAGTCAGAATGGCTAAGATCAAAAATTCAGGTGACAGCAGATGCTGGCGAGGATGTGGAGAAAGAGGAACACTCCTCCATTGTTGGTGGGATTGCAAGCTTGTACAACCACTCTGGAAATCAGTTTGGCGGTTCCTCAGAAAATTGGACATAGTACTACCGGAGGATCCAGCAATACCTCTCCTGGGCATATATCCAGAAGATGTCCCAACCAGTAAAAAGGACACATGCTCCACTATGTTCATAGCAGCCCTATTTATAATAGCCAGAAGCTGGAAAGAACCCAGATGTCCCTCAACAGAGGAATGGATACAGAAATTATGGTACATTTACACAATGGAGTACTACTCAGCTATTAAAAAGAATGAATTTATGAAATTCCTAGCCAAATGGATGGACCTGGAGGGCATCATCTTGAGTGAAGTAACACAATCACAAAAGAACTCACACAATATGTATTCACTGATAAGTGGATATTAGCTCAAAACTTAGGATACCCAAGATATAAGATCCAATTTGCTAAACGCATGAAACTCAAGAAGAATGAAGACCAAAGTGTGGACACTGTGCCCCTTCTTAGAATTGGGAACAAAACACCAAGGGAAGGAGTTACAGAGACAAAGTTCGTAGCTGTGATGAAAGGATGGACCATTTAGAGACTGCCGTATCCAGGGATCCATCCCATAATCAGCTTCTAAACGCTGACACCATTGCATACACTAGCAAGATTTTGCTGAAAGGACCCAAATATAGCTGTCGCTTGTGAGACGATGCCGGGGCCTAGCAAACACAGGAGTGGATGTTCACAGTCAGCTATTGGATGTATCACAGGGCTCCCAATGGAGAAGCTAGAGAAAGTACCCAAGGAGCTAAAGGGATCTGCAACCCTATTGTTGGAACAACATGATATACTAACCAGAACCCCGGAGCTCTTGTCTCTAGCTGCATACGTATCGAAAGATGGCCTAGTCGGCCATCACTGGAAAGAGAGGCCCATTGGACTTGCAAACTTTATATGCCCCAATATAGGGGAATGCCAGGGCCAAAAGAATGGGAATGGGTGGGTAGGGAAGTGGGGGGCGCTATGGGGGACTTTTGGGATAGCATTGGAAATGTAATTGAGGGAAAATATGTAATAAAAATATTAAAAATTAAAAAAAAATAGACGGAAGCCATGGCAGCCGCAGCATCAATGCTAATTTCTTTCCTATTAGGTCTACGTTCTCCTAAGAGGTTACCCATAGCAGCGGCAGGGGTCCATGGGAGCTTTATTCTTACACACAGAGCATTCTATAGAGCAGAATATGTGTTTCTCTGTCTTGCAAATACATTATCTGGGGTGACACAGCCAAAAAGGAACTCAGGTGGGATTCTGAGCTGAGCGGTCTGGTTCTGTGCACGCGATCTCTCCCCTTGGTTGTGGCACCTCTCCCAGTGGGTCCTGTTTAGAGAATGACCTATGAGGAGTTGCAGAGAGGAAGCAGAAGGAGACTAAAATGAAAAGGGTGTTTTAAAGGAGTCATAGGAGCAGACTGAATGGCAGATGACCAACCCTAAAGATCCCGAGGACAGATGAATGTGCTACACACACCTGGAGCTGGTCCTGCAGGCAGGGCTGACTCTCAAGACCTCTCCTGCTCTGAGGTTCTCTGCAGAGATGAAGATGATGGACAATAAATGGGTGGAGGTCACCACCGGGACATTGGAGCCTTTGAGTCATCACAATGAGCTAGAACATTGTTGACAGCTAATAGAAAATGCAGGATTTCCAAACTTTCTATGAGTTTTTTTTTTGGGGGGGGGGAAATCCTATATTCTAAAGCGTTCTTAGACCCAAATGTCCCCCAAGGCCCCAAGAAGACCCACTGGAAGGAGTCCTGCTTGGCTCTGTGTTTGCCAGAATTAAAGCATGCCCTGGCTGAAGCAAGACTTGTAAATGGTACCAACAAGAGAGAGCCTCTAGGTCCGTGACCCAGAGAAAGCTCAATGTAGAACAGTCCTCAATGCCTCCCTGTTTATCAACAGTAACAAATTAGAGCCAGCCCCAATGCTCAGCCATCGAGAAGCAAATGATGATTAATTATCTCCATGAAAGTTCACACAGCTGTTATCAAGTAATGGCCAAGGAAGCAGCACTGCATCATGGGAGATTTTGCTAATATAGAATCCTTTGAAAATACCAAGAAAAGATCACTCGGCTTTGCTCGTAGGACCAAGAAGAATCGGCTAAGCAAACTTGCAAACTCCCTTGGCAGTTGTCAGGCTATTGATTAATTGTTCTGCATGTGTGCACATGGTTGTGTGTGTGTGTGTGTGTGTGTGTGTGTGTGTGTGTGTGTGTGTGTGCTCTTCATTCAGCCCCTGGAATTCTGAGTTTAGAGCTCAGTATAGTTGCAAGCTGCCACATGTGTTTATTGAGCAGCGAAATGCAGTGAGGATGGCTGAGTAATTGAACTTTTATTTTATCTAGTGTTATTCTCATTAAATGGAAACAGCCAAATGGCTAATGGCTGCTATATTGGATGGGCAAAGGCTCTTATCTCTCTGCATCTTCTTCTCTCTCTGCATCAGTGGTTGCTTAGCGTTCCAACAAATTTCTTTATACTTTTAAAATTACACTTATTCCATGTCTCTCTCTCTCTCTCTCTCTCTCTCTCTCTCTCTCTGTGTGTGTGTGTGTGTGTGTGTGTGTGTGTTTGCATGTGGGTCAGTGTACTTGTGAAAGTCAGGTGTTGATGTTGGGTATCTTCTCCAGTCACTTTCTGCCCTTATTTAATTATTTGTTTTGTATATGTATGATAGAGAAACAGTGAGAATGAGGGAACATGTGACACAAATTCCATGACTCTAATTAGAAGCAGAGGATAACCCATACTCTACTCAGGGCTAGCTGCCTCTAAGGCTCCTGGTTGGTTCTGCCTCCCCTCTTCTCCTTGGGCATGCTTTGGACATGCTGGAATTACAGATGCACACCACTCTGGCTGGAATTTTAACTGGGATCTGGGGACTGAGCTCAGGTTGAAAGGCTTGCATTGGGTAGCAGGTTTTTTTTTTTTTTAATATTTTTTTATTACGTATTTTCCTCTATTACATTTCCAATGCTATCCCCAAAGTCCCCCATACCCTCCCCCCCACTTCCCTACCCACCCATTCCCATTTTTTGGCCCTGGCGTTCCCCTGTACTGGGGCATATAAGGTTTGCGTGTCCAATGGGCCTCTCTTTCCAGTGATGGCCGACTAGACCATCTTTTGATACATATGCAGCTAGAGTCAAGAGCTCCGGGGTACTGGTTAGTTCATAATGTTGTTGCACCTGCAGGGTTGCAGATCTCTTTAGCTCCTTGGATACTTTCTCTAGCTCCTCCATTGGGGGCCCTGTGATCCATCCAATAGCTGACTGTGAGCATCCACTTATGTGTTTGCTAGGCCCCGGCCTAGTCTCACAAGAGACAGCTATATCAGGGTCCTTTCAGCAAACGCTGGCTAGTGTATGCAATGGTGTCATCGTTTGGACGCTAATTATGGGATGGATCCCTGGATATGGCAGTCTCTAGATGGTCCATCCTTTTGTCTCAGCTCCAAACTTTGTCTCTGTAACTCCTTCCATGGGTGATTGATTCAAATTCTAAGAAGGGGCAAAGTGTCCACACTTTGGTCTTCATTCTTCTTCAGTTTCATGTGTTTTGCAAATTGTATCTTATATCTCGCTATACTAAGTTTCTGGGCTAATATCCACTTATCAGTGAGTACATATCATTTGAGTTCTTTTGTGATTGTGTTACGTCACTCAGGATAATGCCCTCCAGGTCCCACCATTTGCCTAGGAATTTCATAAATTCATTTTTTTAAATAGCTGAGTAGTACTCAATTGTGTAAATGTACCACATTTTCTGTATCCATTCCTCTGTTGAGGGACATCTGGGTTCTTTCCAGCTTCTGGCTATTATAAATAAGGCTGCTATGAACATAGTGGAGCATGTGTCCTTACCGGTTGGGACATCTTCTGGATATATGCCCAGGAGAGGTATTGTGGGATCCTCCGGTAGTACTATGTCCAATTTTCTGAGGAACCGCCAGACTGATTTCCAGAGTGGTTGTACAAGCTTGCAATCCCACCAACAATGGAGGAGTGTTCCTCTTTCTCCACATCCTCGCCAGCATCTGCTGTCTGGGTAGCAGTTTTACCTGCTAAGAAAACTCCCCAACCCCTATGTCTGGTATTTGAGACAGGGTCTGTCACTGAATCTGGGGCTCACCAGTTCAGCTAGGTTGGTTGGCCAGTGACCTCCAGTGAACCACCACCTCTGCTTCCCCAGTGCTGGGATTGTAGACATTCACTGTTGCATCTGGCTCTTTACATGGGCACTGGGTATCTGAACTCAGGTGCCTGTGATTGCAGATCCAGCTCTTTACTGAGCAAGCCCTGCCTTACAACCCCCAAACCACCTTGCTATTGTATGATGACCTGCTTCTCCATTACCTTAAAAAATGTTGGATGGTCCTTTTCCTTCCTTCCTTCCTTCCTTCCTTCCTTCCTTCCTTCCTTCCTTCCTTCCTTCCTTCCTTCCTTCCTTCCTTCCTTCCTTTTTTTCTGGCTGCAGGCTGGAGCCCGGGTCACCTATACATAAACAGCTTCTTCCCACTTCCACCCTCAAAGCACTGCTTTCTTCTAGTTGGCATTTCTGATTTTCTATCTGATGTCTGGAATCCTTTGCCCACTGTTCCTGAGCCCCATGCTATCTATGTGCTGGCTTCCCCGGGAAGCCTAATGAGGCAGTTGCCATGGTAACTGGGTGACATCCCTGTAGCTGATGCTAATGCCGTGGATCCGGAAGCCCCTTGCCTGTTTCTCTCTGTTTGGTAGACTAATAACATTTAAATTAAACGTACTAATTTATTTCATGTCAATTAATTTGTATGTTAAACGGTGTGTCGGCTTCACCTTCCCCCACCCCACCACAACACTCATTAATTAACTCCAGCCAAATCAGGAGTGCATCCTAGAAGGTGGCGATCGCTTTTAGCAAACTACAATTATGATACTCTGCTCCCATGTAGAAAATAATCAATGTCAAAATAATTGCTTTTTACAGGCCACAGTCAGCTGTCTTGTCAGATAGTTAACTTATAATTATAGCTGTTTGGATTTTTTGAAATAAAAAAAATGTAGCCAAAATATTGGGAAGACAAGGGGTGACTGTTAATAATATAGCAGTGTGTGACACATCCATCCATTTTGTTCAATGGCGTCTGCGACTGTGCAGGGCTAGCGGTAGAAAAGAACCAGGCGTGCCAGGGAGTAGCTCTGACTTTCAGTTAGAAGGCAACTTTTGCCTTCCTTTATCCTCTGTCTTTGGTGAGATGGTGGGAAAGCTGGTTGCTTCCAAGGAGATTATGTTGCTGGTATCTGCTGCTTACCAGAGAGGTGCACAGACTGCCAAGCTCCCTGGGAATCTGGCTAGTCTCCCTGGAACTATCCCATGAATTGTAAGCAGATACTCTAGCCTCTCTCTCTGTACTTTGGGGTACCATTGTTTATGGTAATGATGAGTGCCTAGAAAACCAGATGTAGGTGATCTCTGCCCTGTCTCCAGTCAGTTTGTTTCTTCATTCTAGAGGAACGTGAAGCTGAGGGGAGCTTAGTGCATGGGCACAGATTTACACACATTATCCAGCTTGGAGTGTTGCGTATTGTGTGTGTCAGGGACCTGCTTATGTGTAGCTTGAGGTCCCCTGTTTAGAGCCATGTGTTCTTTATGATGGTTAGTGTTAATGGCCAACTTGATAGAGTCATGGGACAAGGACATGCCTGTGGAAGATGATCTTGGTTCGGTTGGTTGAGGCAGGAAGACCCCACCCATCGTGGGCAGCCTCTTTCCTTGTCTGGGATCCTGAAGGCTCTAAATGGAGAAGGGGGACTGTGTAGCAGTGTGCATTCACCCCCCTCTGCTTCCTGATTGTGGATGTGGCGTGAGCAGTTTCTCCAAGCTCCTGCTGTACTCTTGAGCTATGAGCTAGAATCCACTTCTTCTTCCTTAAGTTGCTTTTTCTGGGGGGGTATTTTTATTTTATAACAGCAACAGGAAAAAGAACAGTTCAGGAGCTTAGACTTGTTCTGTTATTGCTCTTCACCCTCTGCTCCGGCAGCTAGTTGGCTAGTTATGAACAAAGTGCTTCCTACATCTGCCTCTGCATCAGGACTGCGGTGATGGCGAGCAGAGCCAGAGAACTCACCACCCCCAACCCTAGCTGGCTTGGGACTGAAACATGACCAATCTGCTTTATCTTTTGGATTTTTACAGGTATCTCAGACCAAAACAGACCCAGAATTTCTGCTGTTGACAAGAGGAGAGCCCTTTGGCACTAAATAAAGACCTTTTCTTCCAAACTCAAAAATGCCCTGTTTAAAAAGTCAGCATCTGAGCCAGGGAGTGAAGCTTGGGTGCTAAAATGCTTGCCTTGAAAGCAGAAGGGCCTGAGTTTGATCCCCAGAACCCATGGAAATGAGGCAGGTGTGAGAGTACAGAATAGTTAAACATATTATGTATGTCTTCATGTATGTATGTATGTATGTATGTATGTATGTATGTTTGTATGTATGTATGAAACGTGTGTGTGTGTGTGTGTGTGTGTGTGTGTGCTTGTGCCTGCTGCTATCCACAGAGTCTAAAAGGCGCTGTATCTCCTGGAGTTGGAGTTACAGGTAGTCTTGAGCCATTTGAGGTGGGTAGCTGGGATCTGAACTCAGGTCCTTTGGAAGAGCATCAAAAGTGGTATACATTTTTAATTTCAGTGCTGGGGAGATAAAGTCAGGAGGATATTCCTTGGATGGCTAGCCTCAGCCTATTTGGTAAATTCCAGGCCAATGAGAGATCCCCCCCCCATCTTAAAAAATCAAGGCAGCCAGCATCTGAGGAATGACTGAAGCCGCGCTCTCACTTCTACATGTAAGTATACAGATGTCCATGTGCACTGCCTTGAAATGCAAGAGAGGGAAAATAAAAACAACACACATGAATAGGCCAGTCACCTAATTTTCCTTGAATCATCATGGCCTCCCGCCCTGCTTGGACAGATGGAAGTTTATGGGCAGACTAAAGCATCAGGATCCACCAGTTCCTAAGGATTTAAGAACAGGTGCTAAAACAAAATGACTTTGTAAGTCTAACAAGCCACATCCCAGGTGCAGGCAAAGGAAATTTACAGACTTCTTTACCGGTAGCTATGTCTCCTGACGTAGCGACTGGCACACGGTGAGCACTTGATGAGCGTTTATTTTAAGGTCCCGAATCTCTTTATGTCTCTAATCTACTTTATGAGCACTGTTTCTCTTGATGATAGATCAGAGTGTCAAGACACCATTTCACAGCGTCCAGCAGCCAGTAGGTGTGTCCCACCAGAGACCTAATATTTGGAAGACGTAATTCCTAGTCATATAGTAGATCATCGTTCTTACTGGGCACTCTGGCCACCAGATTGGACCTTGGAGACGGTGATGGGTGTTTTCAAACAATGAAAACATTCAGGACAGGATGGCTCAGTGGGTACAGGCAGCCAATGCCAAGCCTGACAACCTGAGTTGGATCTCCAGGAGAAAACCAACTCTCACAATTTGCCCTCTGGATTCTCACACATGTACCTCGGCACACTCGTGCTGGTACACATGCCCCCCTCCAACACTACCACATAAATGAAATAAAAAAAAATAATAAAAATAACGGAGGGGGACTGACTTCCATAGGCACTGTATCCATATAGCTCTATGTAAATGGTTGACTAGTAGCCCAGGCAGGATTCCCAGAACAAATTTCTGTCCTGTTCCCTCATCATGAGGATTCATGAGCTAATTCCTACAGAGTAGCTTGCCACGTTGAAGAAGGATGCTTCACGGGGACACTGCTGGCAACCACTCCCAAGGTAACTCATTGTCTCGTGGAGACAGAGAACAGGGCTCTTTGGTACAGAAGCCCTCAGGGGAAGCTGTTGCTTCAGTCTCGTCTCATTATCAAGGAAAATGAAAAGATCCATTTTAGGATGGCTCTGCTCCCTCCCACAAACAAAAGGCAGAAAGCCCCCTTGCGCCCCTATTCAGTTCTGTGGCTGGCTAGATCTTTGCCACGGGATTCGAAAATAATGGGAGTTAGGTTGTCATAGCAACACATTCCGTGCCATCGTGCTGACTCTGTGGTTGATTCCTCCGTGCTACTTTTATCTTAAGAAATGCTCAAAGTTTCTTGAAGCTCTGCTTCAAGGGTGTGAGAGCTGACAGCCTCATTCTGACTGACAGGCAGTGGGGCTCGCCTTCTGGCCTGCATCGCCGTGTGTGGAGTGGAGTTGTTGAGTTCCTGCAGTTGGGAGAAAAATCTAACAAGTCAAATCTTCTCGTTTAACAAAACCATCTTGGCATCTTACGTCTGCCTGGAGCATCAGGGCAAACTTTTTATACCCAACGTCTGTTCCCAGGTTGTTTTTTTTTTTTGTTTTGTTTTTTTTTGTTTGTTTTTGTTTTGTTTTGTTTTGTTTTTGGCCTGTTTCACCTATTTGGCGGTCCTTGATACTTGGTTCTCCCCTTATGCCACTTTTCCTGGGGTCACTTGTCCAGACATCATCACCCCATCTTCCAGACTCCTGATCCTTCTTCAGCTTCTGCTCTCCTGTCTGTGTGATGGTCACCGAGTCTTCTTGTTTCTGTGACAGTAAGCAATGGTCACTGTATCCAGCTAGGTGTTGGACATGCTTCCAAATCCACAAGTTAACAGGTTAAGCATCAATGTCACCCCAGGGACACTATAATAGTCCTTGCATCTTTGGTGTATAGATGAGGAAACTGAGCCATAGTGGTCAGGTGACTTGATCAAGGTCACATGAGCAGAGGCAGAAATTAGGGTTGAAATTCAAGCCAGCTGACCCGGAGCCTCTCTCATCTCTACTGCTCTATAGAACATTCCAGCCCTGTTCACCTCACCTAAGAACCTTCTACTGTCAAGTTGAAATCAGCCCATAGTGGGCATACATGAGTCTAGGCCACTTCGATTTGCTCTGTACACAGCTGTCAGAGAAGCTGTACATTTCTATCCATGGATACCATTGTCTCTCATCCAGTCTCAGATTCTGTGCTGCCCCCTTGTGCTTTCAATGACATAACTGGCTCCCTAACAGGTTCAGAACATGGCTGGGCTCTTGCCTTTGCCTATAACACTGTTGTAACTGAAGGCTAGTGGGACTGATCTCTGTAAGGGTGAGAACTGATGATGCCTAAGCTGTTACTGCCTGATGCACAACAGGGACTATCTCATGTGTGTGTGTGTGTGTGTGTGTGTGTGTGTGTGTGTGTGTGTAAAACACTAGAAACACCTTCAGGTGTCATTCCTCAAGAGCTGTTGCAAAACATATGAAACTCAAGAAGAAGGAAGACCAAAGTGTAGATACTTTGGTTCTTCTTAGAAGGAGGAACAAAATACCCATGGAAGGAGTTACAGAGACAAAGTGTGAAGCAGAGATTGAAGGAATGACCATCCAGAGACTGCCCTACCTGGGGATCCATCCCATAAACAATCACCAAAACCAGACACTATTGCAGAGGCCAACAAGAGCTTGCTGACAGTACCCTGATATAGCTATCTCCTGATGGGCTCTGCCAGTGCCTGGCAAATACAGAAGTGGATGCTCACAGCCATCCATTGGACGGAGCACAGGGTCCCCAATGAAGGAGTTAGAGAAAGATCCCAAGGAGCTGTAGGGGTTTGCAGCCCCATAGGAGGAACAACAATATGAACTAACCAGTACCTCCAGAGCTCCCTGGGACTAAACCACCAATCAAAAAACAAAACAAAACAACCACATGGTGGGACTCATGGCTCTAGCTGCATATGTAGCAGAGGATGGCCTAGTCAGTCATCAATGGAAGGAGAGGCCCTTGGTCCTGTGAAGGCTCTATGCTCTATAGGGGAATGCCAGAGCTAGGAATCAGGAGTGGGTGAGTTGGGGAGCAGGGGTAGTGTGGAGGGGTACAGGGTTTTTGGAGGGGAAACTAGGAAAGGGGATAAAATTTGAAATGTAAATAAAGAAAATATCTAATAAAAAAGTAAAAAAAATACACCCCACTCCCCCCCAAAAAAGAGCTGTCCACCTTGCTTTTGAGCCTGGATTTCTCCCTGGTACCTGGGGCTCACTGATGAAGCCAGGCTGGCTGGCCAGTGAGCTCTGGGGAGCCTCCTGTCACCAACTCCCTAGCTCTGGGATTACAAATGCGTGCTGCTACAATGAGCTCTTTCTATATATGCTCTTGGGGTTGAACTCTGGGCTTGCATGGTGAGCACTTGGCTTGCTAAGCTATTCCCCTAGTTCAGCTTTTGATCAGAATAAGGGCAAGAGCTGACATTTTCTATGTGTGGACAGAGTGTCTGATGGGCCTCAGGGATTATCTCATGGAATCCTCCAAGGCTCTTCTGAGGGCACCCAACCTGAGAAAAGGGCATTGTGACCTTGGACTGCAGAGGCTTGACTCCTAAGCCACCCCTGGTTCCCTGGCTGCCTGTATTCTAGGAGCATGTAGCACCCTGCGGACTTCTCAAGGGTTATCCTGCTCTCCCCCTGCCACCTCCCACTCTTCCTGGCCCCATCTTGAGCCTCTGTCCTACTCCTGTTTCTGCCTCTGCCTAACACTAACTGGCTCATACAAATGTTTGTTGAATGACTGGAAGAACTTCACAAGGGACCCCGCATTATTCAGAAGACATTGTCGCTGCTGTTGTGGCAGGGAAGAGATGAGCTATGTGAAACAGGACAAAGCCAACAGAGAAGCTGCTGATGGCTTGACAACAGCCGGGTGTGGGAAGAGGAGAGGGACGGGTGGGCACTACATTAGGGACAGCACTGAGAATCACAAGTAATGCATAGATTTATTGCCAGTCTACCAGGTGGAGGGGAGAGCTGCTGTGTCAGTCAGTCCAGGAGGCTTGTGCCAGCCACAGCCCTGGGGCGTCCTTGGAAGCTTCTAAAGGCAATGCAGGCTCTCAGTGTGGGTGCTCAGGACTTGCTTTCTTGTCCACTCACTTCTGAGCTGCAGCCATCCATCCTGGTGACGAGATTCTAAGGCAGCCTATGGCAACACCTTGCTGCAGAATGTGGGTTCATCCTGAGCTGGGCAGAGCCCCTTGGAGGTGGCCTGATGAAGAGGGATGCCGGCTTGTGTCATCTCATCCCGCCCCTTCTTTGTAGTTGGGTAGAAATGCAGTTCTCAGGACACCTGCCCCTCCTTCTGTCTCAGCCCTTGGGAAGTCCAGTTCACTTGCACAATGGCCACCGGGAGACTTCAGGAAGCCCGTGCTGAGAAAAGGGGATCGGAATTGAATTCCTGACTTGGCAGAGAGATTTTGCTTCTCTTCCCTTCTCACACATAGGGGAGGGAGCTGCAGAATTTATAAAGTCAAAGCAAGCTGAGACACTACATTTGGCTCTCTGCTGACCCACCTTGCTACATGTTGGCGCTGCCATCTAGGTCAGACAGGACCAGCTAAGATCCGAATGCACTTTTAAAATCTCCTGCCTGGACGAAGGAGAAGCAGGTCTGTTGATTTTGATTCTGCATCTTTGGTCACTCAATCGCCGTCCCTGGGACACCATCTGACTGTGACTCTGTTCCTGGAGGAGTAGACAGAGGCTCCTCTGGGTATTGATTTTATTGGTCAGTCTGCAGCCGGTGGCTGAGTGTATATCACGAAGCTAGACCTGGATCCCAGTGCTGAGGAAGAAGAAACGCTCATGCCACCCTGGATATAGGAAGAGACCAGTGATGTTTTCTCTCAGCTAATCTTTCAAGTTTTCCTTCCACCCTCCCAACCCCCCAGTCTTTGAAAGGGCTTTTCCAAACTCCCCAGGAGACAGTCTTCAGCATGGCTGCTCACAAGAGAATACAGGTTAAGTGTTGAATTGGTTAATTCCAATATGGCACCATTAAGGGAAGTAATTTCTCTCTCACGGAGCTAAATTGGATTAATTGTGCTCATGGGGAGTGTGTTTAACAAAGGGCAGGATTCAAAGGTGCCAGGTTGGGTCGCAGGAAATTTGGTTCTTTTGTTTTGAGGCTGAACAAAGTGTTTGCCATTTACACCCTGAATGAAGTGGGCCCGGTTTGAACGTTCTCAAGGCCGTTAGTGTTGGAGATGAGAGTTTGAACATTTGTTTCCCCTGGAGGATACACAGAATGCCACAGATGATCACAGGCGACATTAAAGCATGCCCAGAGGGGCTGGGGCGATAAAGCAGTGGGTAAAATGCTGACCAAATAAGCATGAGGGTCCAAGTTCAGCCACCAGAACCCCTATTAAAGCTAGCCGTGGCAGCATGCACCAGTAACCCCAGTACCAAAGAGGCAGAGACAGGGGGATCCATGGGACTCAATGGCTAGCTGGCCTAAGTGAGTTGGTGAGCCCCAGGTTCCATTAGAGACACTGTGATGGTTAGTCTTAGTTGACAAATCTAGAATCACCAGGAAGAGAGTTTCAGGGAGGAGCTGTCTCGATTGAGTTGGTCTGGGGGTTATCTATCTGTGCAGGATTGGGGTGACTTCCTTGATTGATGAGGGAAGACCCAGCCTGAAAGTGGGGGTGACACCATTCCCTGGCTTTGGACCCAGACTGTGTAAGTGTGGAGAAGGCTGCCTGAGCACTAAGCACGCGTGCACAGGTCACTTTCTGTTCTTGACTATGGCTGTGATGTTACCGGCAAATTTAGTCTCTGCTTCCTTGATTTCCCTGAAATGATGCACTGCACCCTGGAGTTGAGAGCTAAAATATAGCCCCCCCCCCCGACTTCCCTCCTTGCACAGAGCTGATTTTTAGACAGGGTGCTTTTCTTTTTAAATTACAGCAACAAATCTGAAACCTTGACAGACCCTGTTTCAAAAAATTAGACAGAGAGCAACTGAGGAAGAAGAATCTATTACCAGCCCTGGCCTACCTATGCATAGACTGACAGAGAGAAACACACCACAAAACACAGCCATATCCACATATATACACACATCACAACACAGACCCCCACACACATACACACACATACACACACCACTCACTTCTGAGGGCAGATGGCTCCTAGGTACAAGTGTGGACACTGTGCACCTTCTTAGAATTGGGAACAAAACACCCAGGGAAGGAGTTACAGAGACAAAGTTCGTAGCTGTGATGAAAGGATGGACCATTTAGAGACTGCCGTATCCAGGGATCCATCCCATAAGCAGCTTCTAAACGCTGACACCATTGCATACACTAGCAAGATTTTGCTGAAAGGACCCAAATATAGCTGTCTCTTGTGAGACGATGCCGGGGCCTAGCAAACACAGGAGTGGATGTTCACAGTCAGCTATTGGATGTATCACAGGGCTCCCAATGGAGAAGCTAGAGAAAGTACCCAAGGAGCTAAAGGGATCTGCAACCCTATTGTTGGAACAACATGATGTACTAACCAGAACCCCGGAGCTCTTGTCTCTAGCTGCATATGTATTGAAAGATGGCCTAGTCGGCCATCAATGGAAAGAGAGGCCCATTGGACTTGCAAACTTTATATGCCCCAATATAGGGGAATGCCAGGGCCAAAAGAATGGGAATGGGTGGGTAGGGAAGTGGGGGGCGCTATGGGGGACTTTTGGGATAGCATTGGAAATGTAATTGAGGAAAATATGTAATAAAAATATTAAAAATCCAAAAAAAAAAGAATGCATAGAGAGGTCAGTCCACGGATGAGATGTTGGCCTAACCCTGGGAATTAAGGGAGGAGACAGGCTCATAGGCCTTTCTGCACTCAGATGTGATGGAGGCACTCATCCCTGAAGGTAACGGGACTTTCAGAGCCAACAGATGGCGCTTAGGGGCAGTGAGGGTGATGGGGTGGGCCCTGAGCTCCAAGCCCAGGGATGAGTGGCAAAGCAAGCTCCTTATTAGATATGTCCCCAAGTGAGAGAAACCAGGGACCCAGCAGCTTTACGTCTGCCATGCCCTTTTCCTGGCACAAGCCAGCTTCTCCTTATTCTGCAGTGACATCAGGGGTCAGAATCACCCTGTCCATTCTGATCACAACAGCACATAATCTGATGGGTGGCAGGGGCTGGCAGGCAATAAGACAGCTGGGCTGCAATGAATGAGACAGGCTGTGGCTTCAGGGTGAGGCTGTGTCACGACTGGGGCCTACAGACCATTTGAAGATGTACTGTCTCCTTAAGAACAAAGGCGTATGGTTTTTATGATGTAGGAAACCACAAGGGGCTCCCAGATGGAGGAATGGAATGCTCCAGTGCTCCTTGGGTGTCCCCAGTAGAAAGTGATGCCCTCTCCACCCAAGTGAGGATGTGCTTGGGTGAAAGAAACCTCTTCCTGTTCTCATGGGCCCCTGGGGACCCTCCAAGTCACTTGTTACCATGGTTAGAGTTCCCGGCATCATCTCTCTCTCTATTCTCGTACGCGCGCGCGCGCGCGCACACACACACACACACACACACACACCACTCACAGTGTACTGGGGGACAAAACAACCTCCATTGTATTTGCTGAAGGATAGCACAAAACCATTTCCTGGGATCATCTCTCAGCAGGTTCAGCTTTGGGTATCTGAGGTCAACTTTGGCTGGAGGAGATTCTTCCTAGAGGGATTCTTTTGTGGGTTGGGAAGCATGAAGAGAAGTTGCCTAGGCACACCATAGATGTCAGGAGCATCCCTGGTAGAGCTAACCATAGACACGGAAGAGAACAGACACAGGGGTGGAACTGTGAGAGGGGCTGGGAGCAGAAGAGGCTGAGATGGAGACAGGCTTGTGTGTTAATTGGCATAGCCTCAGAAGCGAGATGCGGGAGGGCTTTGGCAGTTCAGGGAGGCTAAGACTTGCATTAGGAGAAACAAGCCCCGCTCCAGAGGCCACAGCGTGCAGCTGCTGACAGCTTTAATTCAGGCAGCTGGTGAGGGGGCATCTCTTCATGTTCTGCCCACATTCATTATTGTATTGATATTCCATGCACAGACAAAGTGTTCATTCTTGTTTGTTTTTTCTTTCTCTTCACACTAGCAAGAAAAATCTACACGCTAGACTCTTTAAGAGAAAATTAGACATGTTGTAGAAAACACAGTAAGAGAGATGTTTGAGTGATCCAGGCCCCCATCCTTCAGAAGTAAGTAATGGTTGTTTCTGGGGTCCACTTCTATCGTACATCTAGATTCTAAACAACAAAGGAAATTAGAAACTATAGGTCATTTTTAAAGCCTGTTTTTCCCCCCTATCAATACTATCAGAAACCTTTCATCACACCCCTACATCCTTTGCTGTGGTCCTACTTTGAATGGCTATGTGGTAAACCTTTGTTAAAACCCAGGGGTCATGCATTTGTCCAGGTGGCTATTATTAGAACTTCATCTTACAGGAATGCCTGCTGTCCTGCCTCATCCAAATCGATCCCCTACTGGTGCCCAGACCACAGAGAAGTCACCACACTGCCTCCTGTCCAAAGCTATTTTTGTGTTCTGTTCTATCCTACCTCTGCAATTTGGCTAGTGACAAAATGTAGAGTTTCTGAGACCTGTGATGCATATCCTGGATGCTGAAGCAGAGGCCACAGCTTGGCTGGAGAGGAGGAAAAACCATCGATGTATGAGTGTTCCTTCTTCTCCACAAGCTCCTTCCAACCACAGTATAGAAGCAAGTCACCAGCTCACGATAAACATGGCTTGGTGGCAGCTGGCCTGAGCCAAGCCACTGGCATTGTAGATAAATGAGGACTAGTGAAGCTGCTCCCATCTCCCATCTGGGTAGCTGAGTTGGGTTTCCATTTGTACCCGCACTCTGAGTCCTTGATGAATGGGTCACTATCACACTGGCAGTCAGATTGTGCACTGTTCTCCATTGAGCTCACATCCCAGGAACTGGGGAAGACCATGTATACCCTGTGAGATTTGCTCTGAAGATCCGGGGCAAGAAACTCACTGCTTAATGAATGAGTTGGAAGCCCAGCATCCATGTGAACGGCAGGGAGAAGCCTTCAAAGGAGGCCCTACAAGAGGAATATTGAATGTTCATCTGTTCTTCCATCTATCCATATACCCATCCTCTAGCACATATTTCCACCAGTCAACTAATATATCATTCATCTACCTGTCTACCAACCTGTCCTTTTATCTACCTATGCATCCACCCACTCATCTTTCTATCGTCTATCCACTCATCCACCTTCCACTCTCCTACCTGTGTACCCACTTACTCATCTATTTCATCTAGGTATCTACCTAGTCATCTATTCAGCCACCTGCTCACCTACCCATCTACGCATACCCATCTGACCTCTGCCCACCTTGCTACTCATTTATCCCCCTGTCCACATATCACTCCATTTATCTATCTACCTGCCCTCCATTTCATCTGTCTATCCATCTGTCTGTTCCTCTACCCACGTCTTCATCATCCATCCACCTACCCACCAATCCATCCATCTACTATCCCACTTTCCCATCATCTATCCATCATCATCCATCAATTCACTTATCCATCTACCTACATAACAATCTATTTATCCACCCACCTTCCTACCATATACATGCCCACTCAACAATCCATTTATCCATTCATCTATCTACTTATCCAGCCATCCGTCATCCATCCATCATCCATCTGTCCATCCATCCGTCCATCCACCCATCCATCCATCCATCCATATACACAGCAATATACTTGACCATCTAGTCATCTAAGTACTTATGCATTCATTTAATAAGACATATTTAGCACTTACTATATGCAGTCTATTTTTGGTGCTTAGGACACTCAGTGAATAGCAGTGACAAAAATCCTTGATCATGAAACTTATCTCTAGCAAGGAGAAACAGGCAGCACACTGTGAGTGTTTAGAAGACATTAAGAGGCAAGGGCAAAAGCAGAGGAGGGGATGGAAGGCTACAGGTTAGAGTAGAGGGTATGCAATAGTTAACTTCTGTATCACCATGACTGGGTTTAGAGTCACTATGGCAACGCACTCTGGGTGTTATATTATGAAAATGTTTGCATGTTTAATTGAAGTGGAAAGATTCCTTCTGATTGTGGCAGCCCTGTGGGTGCAGGTGGTAGTTCCTTGATGAATAAAAAAGAGATAAGCCTCCTGAAAGTCAGTGTCCATCTCTCTCTGTTCCCTGACTGTCGACTCGGTGTAACCAGCTGCCTCATGTTCCTGCATGTACGAGGCAAATCAAACTGGGTGTGACCAGAAACAAACAACGTGGTTGTGTCTTAGGCAGATGGGCAAAGGCAAACAACTTAGAGATGTGGATTCATGAGGATAAGGGAGCAAAGGAGTGGCCACGTGGATATTTGTGGAGAGAGACTGTCAGGTGAAGACTCTCAGGGAGAATGGGATGTTGAGTGCTGAATGCCCATCCTAGACACCAGCACCTTCATCCCTGGGCTCCATCAAAGACTTAGGAGGGTGGCCCAGCTGCTGGAGGAACCAGGAATCTACAGGAGGAAGCAATGCATGGCAAAAGTGGTGCTGTGAATGTCACAAGTAGATTTGGGTTCAAATCTCCTTCACTTATATTAACAAAATGCTCAGCATCTCAAAATCTTGGCTTTATTGTCTGTAGCAGTGAGGATGAGAAGCCACTTGAGAATAGCATGCTTGTTGGCAGGAAGGGAGCTTCCCCATCATCAGGCAGGATGGAGAGCTTCAGGGTCTGGGATGAGACCATTTGGGTTTATAGCTGCTTGCGGATCTCACTCAAACTACCCAGAGTACAGAAAAGACAATACCAGCTCATACAGGAGTTGGGAGGGGCCTAGCAAAGTGCTACATGTCACTGTCTATGTTACTGTCACAGATAAGGCTTTGAGTCCAGTTCAGAGTTGGCCCAGATGTCTAGCAATGCAAGGTGGACACCTAAGCTAGTAATGGCCTTTGAGTGACAGCTGAACACTCTGCTGAAAGTCACCCAGGGAATCAAATGGTGAATAGCTTCCATCCTCAAGTCTTGAAGTCAAAACTATTATTTACACAGTATGACCCAGCATCAGTTGCCACATATGCATTTTGCTAATTGATTAATGTTAACTTCCACACGTTTTCTTAATCGATACAAACAGCCTTGTATTATTGTATCCTTGGAGATTCAGAGCAAACATTCACACCAGTGCATTCAGCAGGCCGGGCGACCTTTCCAGCCCTCTTCTCCACAGGGGAATGGAGTGCAGATAACCGTGGATTATCTAGATTTTTTTCTACATTGTGGTGCACGCCTGTTTCCAATCAATTGGGATAGACAAGCTTGTACTGCAAATTTGTTTCAAGATCAAATTGCTGCCAGCCATGCTGATGGTGTGTAATACCTTTAGGCTGGGGATTTTTTTTTTATGTAAACATTTTGTGAATCTTACCTGAGTAATAATAATTTCATCTGGCTGGACCTGGAACAGTAAGTGGGATGGGAGAGGAAAAGGCATTAAAGAGAGAAGGGGGTGGGGAAAGGGAAAGAGGGAGAGGTAAGGGGAGGGGAGGAGGAGGAAGACAAGGAGGAAGGGCAGGAGGAAAAGGAGGAAGAAAGGGATGGGAGAGGCAGGCAGGCAGACAGATGTTTTTCCTTTTCTGTTTGAATGCTGTGAACTGGAGAGAGAATTTGTTTTTACCTAGACGATGAAGGCTGTAAACTCAAACCTGAATTATTTCTACTAAACGAATGAGCTGCCACTCACCCCATATCACACTTATATCTGACCTTTTCAAGGTGGAAATAGCTGAGTTGAGAAAAGGAAAGGCAAGGGTGGAGGGGGTAGAAGGCGTGCCAGCCAGGGAGTCTTCCAGTCCCATCCTGGGTGGCCAGGTGTGTAACAGAGGGGCTCCTTCCAGCAGATCCCAATGGGCTTAAAAGCCTGGCCCAGTTTCCTCAGAAAGCCTTGATGTTCTTGTTCAGTTTGAATAACACATTCTTCCAACATGTGAGGGAGTTCATGCTATTCGAAATCAAAGTGCATCTTTAAAGTTTAGGGAAAGAGCTAGAGAGAGATGGCCCAGTGGGTAAAGGTGCCTGTTACTAAGACCTATGACTTGAGTTGCATCCTTAGGACCCACGTGTGGAAGAAGAGAATCAATACCCTAAATTTGTCGTCTGATCTCTGCATGCCTACTGTGGTCGGTGTAAACACACACACACACATACTCCACATACTCACACATACACACACACACACGATTAATTAGTATAATGAAAATAAACTACAGATGAAAGCTATTTTAAGTTTCTGAGATGGTTTTTAACTTTCTGTGAAGTTATACACTTCTGGGTTTTGAACATTTGGCAGCTGGGGGAAGACTTCCCTCACAGTCTCCTCTGTGCATCTGTCCTGCTCGCCCAGATCTATTGCCTTTGAATTCTTCCCGCTGCTCCTTCCAGAAAGACCCGCTTAGGTAACACCCGATGCTCTCCTCTTACATGTAGGCAATTACCTCCGACTTTCTGGTGCTCCACTTTCCCTTCACCCTGTGCTCTCCACAGTCTAATTCTGCGTTTTGCTGGAATTATTGTTGTTTGCATTGTTATTACGGCTAGGCAAATATTGTTTATTGCTGATCTAGGGAGTATGTAATGATTATGCGGCTAAGATTACATTTTCTTTCTGTTCAACTTGCTAATAATAAAATCTTCATGTTCTCTTTCCCTGTTTCTTTTTTCCCCCCTACATCTTTCTCTTAGTCTTTCCGTATTCTCCAAGGCTTTTTAGAATGCCTCTGGATGCAGTTTCCACTCAACCACACCTGTCAGATAATCTCCCTGGACCATTTCTTTCTCCTCCTCTCCTCTGTCTCCCACAGCCCTCTCTCTGCCCTAGTCTGGTCTAGTTGCTTTCTAAGCTGCTAAATGGAATTCAACTGGGGATTCCCCTACATTGTCCTGGAATTCCCTGGGGCTGGGTTTCTGGTTTCTTTGACTGAGGCTTTCATTTACCTTAGTCCTTTGCCTCAGCTGCCCCATCCCAGTCTTTTCTTGAGATGACCTACAGAGAGTCCTTTCAGGGGTGACTGTCAAAAGAGCAGCATTATTGATAACTGGACCAGGAGACATAGCCAACAGCTTCCATGTATCCATGGGAAGACCCTGGTCTAAGGAGGAATAGAAACTCACCAGAGTACCTCCTGAGGACAGACTGTTATGAGACACTCAGAACTCAAACACTCAGAACTCAAACTGTCTGGGTTCAAGGCCAAGCTCTGTCACTGGAACTGTCACCTGTATATCTTTCTGATGGATTTGTTCTTAATTTTGAGCTCTAGCAATGTTTGTTCTGGCTCCATCTGAGATGGATGTTTTTACAGTAATTTTTTTTTATCTGTTAAGAGACTGTATCATACGGAAGAGAATTCTTTGAGAACCTGTAGCAGATAGAAGATTCCTGGGGTGAATACCCTAATCAGTGGAAAGTATGAAATTAAATACTGTACGTGCAACTCACTTAGAATATTACCTGACACTTGGGATGTTAAAGAGACATTTTCAGTTACTGTGAGTGATTAGCTGATAGCAGACCCATGGTAACTCCTGGTTAGCTTTATTGTTCAGTGTGACACGATCTATACTTGGTAAGAGAGTCTCAGTGAGGAGGGATCAAGTACATTTGATTGGCTTGTGGGTATATCTGTAGGCATTTGTGTTAATTGGTGTAGCAAGTTTCAGCTCCACTGTGGGCAGTACCATTCCCTAGGCTGGTAATCCCGCCTGAACGGTATAAGTGTGGAGACATCAATCTAAACAGAAACAAGCAAACAAGCATGCACGCATGTATTCTTTTCTCTCTATTCTTGACTGTGGGTATGATGTGACTAGCTGTCTGAACTTCTTGCTTTGACTTCTGCATAAGGACCTGGAATTATAAACGGAAATCAACTCCTTTCTCCTCCAAGTTGCTTTTGCCATGGTGGTAGTTTTTTTGTTTGGGTTTTTTTTTTAAATCACAACAACAGAAGTGAAAGTAGGACAGGTACTCATGTTCCCTAGCTCCAATCTGATGTACTGCCAGGGAGCTCACACACAGTGGGATGTTCGTGGATGTGACCGCACAGGGATTTCTTATGGAATTTATCACTTCCAAGTTTTCATTTCTCCTTTCCCACTGTTTCTTACTCACACACAGCTGTGATCTGAAACTGGGCATAGCCAGGGGGATGTCTGTAAAGTATGATTCCATAGGGCAGGGAATAGGCAAAGGCTGCTTGCTGTCATATCGTTCTCTCCAGAGAAGCACTTTTTATATGCCTTCTCTGAAGAGTGGTTTCTGTGGGCTAGTTGGAAATTACCAGCAGTTTGGTGAGAAATTTAACAGGAGCCACGGATGGAGAATTCCCTAGTGATGGCCAAGAAGCTGCAGCATCTGCTGTGGCTTCCTCCAGAATCATCTTCCATCTGACACCCTCTCTCACCCAATGAAAAATTAATTAAAACCTCCCACCCAGATGCAGCCAGAATACACATTCTTGAAGACCCAAGTAGGGACAATTCATCCAAAGGATGTACAGGGAAGGGTGCCCTTGTGATTTTCATAGCCGAGTTTATTGTTTCAGATGTAGGCAGGAATGGATTTATGTATTTCCAAAGCAAAGGTAATGTAACAACTAAAGGAGGAGGGGAAAGGAACCCCAAGGGTTCACCTGTGTGACCTGAACACGTCGCATGTTCCCCTGTGTCTGCTGCTTTTGACATGGAGCAGAAGCCATTTCTTGTCTTGCTTGGCACTTGGCTTGCAGAGATCACCGTAGACAGCTGCTTTGGGCAGACGCAGTGGGAAGCCCACAGGTAGCTGCCGCACAGTAATTATACTAGATGTTGGATTTATTGAGTGAGATATCCATGTCCAGCTGTCCTCCTCCTCCTTGCCTGCACTTGCTGAAGCTTCCTGGAAGATGGCATGCTTAGACTCTGATATGTCTTAGGGCCACCAAGCCATAGGACCCATGTTTCCGATTGGCAGCCTTAGAACCACACTGTTAATTTCTGGCTGACATTTGCCACTTCGCCAGGAAATGGGGGAGAAGACCTGAAAGAGATCTTACCAACTTATGGGTTAAGCTTGGGCTGGGATTGAGATGTCTGGGCCTTTTGAAGCTAAATCTCTGTCCTTTGGGTCTCCTTTGTTTGTCTGCTTGTCTGTCTGTCCACCCATCTGCCCATACATCCATCGGTGCACCTATCTTTTGTATGTGTGTATGTGTTTGCCCAGGTTTGCATGTGTGTGTGTGTGTGTGTGTATACATGTGTGCATATATACATATGTACATAAGTAGTATGTGGAGACCAGTGGACATCCTTGGGTGCCATTTCTCAGTCACCATCTTACTGTTTTCTGAGAAAAGGTCTCTCATTGGCCTGAAGCTCACCAATAGGTTATGCTGGCTGACCAGTGATAGTCCCAGAGATCTGCCCATCTCTGCCTTTCCAGAACTGGGATTACAAGTACCTGACATGAAGGCCTGCGTGTGTGGCAAGAATGTCACCGGCTGAGCCATCCCCTCAGCAGATGCCTGGGCTTTTACATTTGTTCTGGTGATCAAACTCATGTCCTCCTGCTTGCCAGGCAAGTGCTTTATCCACTGGTCTATCCTCTAGCCTTCACCCATTCTCATTCTCTCTCTCTAATTTGTTCTTATTTTATGTGTATGGGTGTTTTGTCTTCATGTATTTTTTGTACCATGAGCATACCTAGGTCCAGAAGAAGTCATTGAATCCCCTGGAACTAGAGCTAAATATGGTTGTGAGCTGCCATGTGGATGCTTGGAATTGATCCCGGGTCCTCTGGAAAAGCAGCCAGCGCCATTAACCACTGAGGAATCTCTCCAGCCCCTCACCTATCTTCTATTTTTAAATCAGTTCTCATCAATTCCCAGTGAACAGTTCTAGCCAAACGATGCCAGTAAAATCAAAGGTTGGTGCTCTTTTCTGCAGCATCCTGGGTCAGGATGGCATTCTACCAGGTGGCCAGATTGTCTCCTGAGAAGCTACCACCACCCTGCCTTTACGGGAAACGCTTAGGAGAGCGCTAACCCAATGCAGTCAGTCAGTCACTGAGACACTCTTTAAGTGTCTTGGTTAGGTTTCTAATGTGGTAAACAGCGTGACCAAAAGTAACCTGGGGAGGAGAGGGTTTATCATACATCATACATTTCAGTGAAGTGGAAACTTCAGGGTTCTTAGGAAAGTTAGTTGTGTTGCATGGTGTTTAGCTGGAACAAACATGTGAAGAAGGAACATTGAGCTGAAGCAGACACAGGTGAAAGGCTGTTTTGCTAAAGCAAGCACATGAAAGGACACCTGATGAAGGATTCTTCGCTAATGACACGCAAGTATTGGTCCACCTTACACTGTATAGTTGAACTCCATATGTCAGGACTCCATAGAGAGAAATACACCAAAAACCTTCTGGTGGTGTACCATTGCTTTTTTGCCACTTCTGCAGACTCAGTTGATTGGCAGAGTGATGTCAGCTGAGACACATGTGCTAAGGCAAGACCCGTGGAGGACATGTGATGTTTGGAGGGTAAAATAGGATTCCATGGACAGTGGAGGAAGCTGAGCTTAGCTTGCTTATAGAGGTAGCTGTGCAACGCTTGTTGGTCTTGCGTCTTTGATGATCTCTGAGAGAGGCACAGCTGAGAACTTCTCCTGGCATTCCTGTTGGCCCTGGTCCTTCCTGCTGACTCGTGCTGAGACTGAGACCTGTCTGTCTCTGCTAGGTAGTGCCACCATTGCTGAATCCTGTTTGCTACCCCGACTCTACCAAATTGGACTGCTGGTGTATCTGTGAAATGTTTGTGAGTAGATCGAGCTGCCACGCTGACCTGTGAACTGAACTGCCGATTTCCAGACAACACCAATGGGAGTTGCTCCAAAGAACCTTTCTAAGCAGGCCCACTTCTCCTGGACTCTTTCTTTCCCACTACCTCTCGGGAGTGGTGGGCTAGAAGGGAAGTTAAAGTGTTTAAAAACAATCATTAAAAATAGGCATTGAAAAAATTAAAGTTACACTTCCAGGTAACTGTTCATTGCTGAGGGAAGTCAGGGCAGGAACTCAAGCAGGCCAGGGTCCTGGAGACAGGAGTGATGCTGAGGCTATGGAGGAGTGCTGCTTGCTGGCTTATTCCCCAAAGCTTGTTTCCTATACACTCCAGGCCTACCTATCCCAGGATGGCACCACCCACAATGGACTGGGCCCCATCACATCCATCACTAATTAAGAAACGACTCCTTGGACCTATCTGGTGTGGACATTCTTTCAGTTGAGATTCCCTCTTCCCAAGTGACTCTAGTTTGTGTCAAGTGAACATGAAACTTGCCAAGTGGCTGTAGGTTGTATCACATTGAAGAATAAAATGAACCATCTCGGAAGGTGACCTGCGGTCTGCCTTTGCCAATCACTTACAGTTGGCCACACTTTTGAGAGACAGGCTCTTCATGGGAAGTGACAATTTTACACTACACATGGCAAAGCTCAGAGTTCTCTGTTTCTATGTAGCTGGGAGGGAAGATGCCTAAGAATGACCGCCATTTACTGGGTGTGGTCTGACCCTAGCTTCCTCTCTTCCTGAGGCTCGACACACAGGGACAATGCCATATGCTCTGACAAGGCAGTCATTCCTTCTTAGGCCACTTTACAAAGGCTACATTTGCAGTGTCTGTACTGGAGTGTCAGTTTCTCTATCCAGGATCCCCTGTTTCCCGCACCCTACTGCTACCCAGAACACATATTTGTATCTGCTTGGGGCAGTGCAACCAGGGAGCTGAGCTCCCCTTGACTCAGCCAGGCCTTGACTCTGAACTCCAGCAGGGAGTTTGACATGAAATGCCCATGACAATTATTTGCCCATTTACACATTCTGCGTTTTGCAAAGCCATTAACCTTCCCTGGTCCTATCAGCTGCCCTCATCAATATTTCAGAACTGTGTCCAAAATTTGAAGAAAGGAAAAGCTGAATATCATGTAATCATTAAGGGGACTTGCTCACTCTGTACTTCACGTGCCCTAAGGTGTCTGGGGGTGGCCACTGCTATAGCCAGCTACATGGGACTCCCGGGAGTGTCTGCCATCAAGCCTATGTCCTATGATTAGAAAAAGCACTGAAGTGAGATTTGTACTAGAGGAAGCTCAAGGAGGCGTTGGGCTATGTCATGAGCTATATGCAGTGGTCAGGTGCCCTGAGCTCTGCTCCAAGTTTCCAGGCTGCTGGGGAAAATAGGAAAGGAAAGGATGCTAAGCTCTAACTTTCACTGCCAGAACTGCACCAGATATTGAAATTAGGGAGTAAAAATGGTGAGGTGGTAAAAGCAGGAATTTCCTTCTGAGAAGGAGCATCATTGGTACAGGACCCTGAGTGGAAAAAGATACATCTATTCCCAGATAGGAGAGATGCTCTCCCACACACCTGGAAGTTGGCAAGGCCTGGTATCTACACTGTTGATGGAATTCCAGTGAGGCTGTTGTATTAGGCAATGGTTGACATGGCTCCGTGGTTCCTGTCTTCCCCTGGAGAGTGGGCAGTGTCAGTGGCTTGCTTCTGACCCGAGGAACACAGCAAGGGTAACGGGATATTAATTTTTCTTGTTATGTCATATGGGGAAGGTGATGGGACGTCCTGCCTATGGTCATATCCTGTCACATGTGACTGTATTGTCACCCTTTTGGTCTCAGAGGCTTAAAGAATCCAGCACTCATGTTGAGGTGGCTCCTATGGCATTGGTTATAGCTCTGCCACCACAAGGAAGTGACTTTCCTCAGAGCCTTCCCCACTAGGACATTCAGATGGGAACACATTCCAGCTGAAACCTTGACTATAGCCTAGCAAGGACCCAGATAAGCTGTGTCTGGGGTTCTGATCAACAGAGCTTCAGAGTCATGGGTGGTGTTTTATAGTGCTGTGATTATGCCCATAAATACAAAATGGCGCAGACACCTCCAGCATGCCCTTCTGTTGTGGGGACACCAGCCTCCTGGTGATTACTGAGGTGAGAAGCAGACTCCAAATTCTGACATCAACCCACAGCCGCCGTATGGCTTTCCTGATCCTGCATGTTTTCCCCATCATGGGTCTTGATTAGTTTCTTTTTCTCACTGATGTGATAAACCTCCCTGGCCAAAGCAACTTAACTGAGGAGGGCTTACTTTGGCTCCCAGTTCCAGAGTACAGTCTGTCATGATGGGGAAGGCATGGCTACAGGAACATGAGGTGGCTGGTCAGTCACTTTGCATCTGCAGCCAGAAAGCAGGGAGAGATGGATGCTGGCGCTAGCTCACTTTCTCCTTTTTATTCAGTCCAGGATCTCAGCCCATGGAATTGTGCTGCCCGAATCCCACGAGGGTCTCCCCTCCTCATAGACGAGATCACCAGCTCACAAACTTATCTCCTAGGTGATTTCAGCTCACGTGGAGTTGAGAGCAATGACTAATCACCAGAGGCCCTAGCCTCTATGCAAACAAGCAGAACGTGGTTAAAAAGAAGCATGTCTTATTGCCTGCCTTGCAAGGGACCTATAATCCTAGCTGGTTCATCACTGCGCACTCATCACTGTGTTGATTTTTCTTTTGATTAAGAAAAAAAAATGTTAACATGAAAACATTTTTTATAGGCCCTGAAAAATACCCTGGGTTTTCCATGGATCTGGGATGCCTGCTGGATGACGGTCTGCCTTGCCCCAGCCTCCCTGTACTAGTACTAAGTTTGGAATTGTTGCATTTTAAATTTGAGGAAAGGAGGATGAGGGGAACTCAGAGCAGAGGAGGGGAGCAGTGGGAAGGGGAGGGGACAGGGAGAGCATCCCATATCAGCACCTATTCATGAAAGTTCACACAGAGTCCCTTAGGGGTTAAGGCCATAAGCATGAAGGTAGTTCAGTTCCTGCCCACAGGGACATCTTAATTTAATAGGAGAGAGAAGAGAGGCACCAGATAATTATAAATTAACATGGAAGACAGACGATAAAGGCTAAAAGTAGCAAAAGGGAATGAACCAACCAGGAATAAAGCAGATTCTGTGTCCAGATTTTTTTGTTCCTTTGCTCATTCATTTGACATCTATTGGATTCTAGGTCAATGCCTGAGAGATTGTAGTGTGTGTGAGAGTGGTCTCCACCTCAGGGAAACTCACAAGCTATGCAGACAAATGGTTTCTAGCACCATATGGGAGAGGTGTGACCAGTGAACACTCTAGTAAGCTACCTAGTGTGAATGGCTGTAGTATTATTCCTCAGGGTTTTTCTATACCCTCTTTGTTCTCAAATGCCCAATCTACAGGGCATCTCTATGCCCACTCTAGCCCAGCCCATTGTAGCTCCTGGATAAATGTTGCAGAGACCAGTTATTTTTATTAATAAGCTGCAAGCACTAAGCTAGGCAGGTTCTGAGCTGCTCCATCCCTCTAAGGCTGCCTGTTTCCCAGCCTTGTGGTCCTTCGATCTGAGTCTTTTCCTGGCTTGCTCTGCTCCATGTGTGTCCTCAAGGCTGCTCTTTCACGACAACCTCATTGTCTCTCCACACCTTCTTCTCCTCTTTTGATCCCACCACTCTCTGATCTCTTTGAGACTCCCTCACTGGGCTCAGATGTCCTGCCTCCTCTCTCCTCTCCTGCCCAGCCATAGGCTAATCAGCGTTTTATTAACTAGACTATGAACAGATGACTGGGTATAGAAATCAGAATCTTAATACACAGTGCACAAGGCCAACCCCACAAACTGGTCCTAGAGAAGGTGTCTTCAGCCTCGACATTACTCAGCCAGAGTTCTTTGTCATTGGGATGTGATGGTTAATATTGGCTGACAACTCAATTGCATCTTGAATCACCATGGAAACAAACCTCTGGGAAGGTCTGAAAGGAAGTTTCTGATTAGATTAGACCCACCCTGAATGTGGGCCTCACCATCCCATGGGCTTAGGGTGGAATGGGAGAGCCTTCCTCTCCCGGCCTCTGACCATCACTCCTGTGGGCATCAGCCACCTGCTCCTTGGCATCGAGACTGGGGAGGACCATTCCTGCTGGACTCCATCTTCCTTGGCTTTACTGAAGCAGCGATGCCTGGTACCATCTGCGGGACTTTTCAGTATTATTTAAAGGACCAGGCTCTTCTTCCACCGCTGTCAGATCCACTTTCTAAGCTTGTCAGTCTCCCAGCTGGCTTCTTGGCAGTCAGGATACAAGTTTTACAGAGTGCTATGTAAACATTAGGCAGTGAGCCCTACAGTCTCTCCCAGCAGGCTTCAGTCAGAGGACTCTAGGGTACACTGTCCAGTCCTGCCATATTGGTCTCTTTGTACTTGCGCACACATGTGTGTGTGTTATACTACACATGTATGCATATATATATATATATATATATATATATATATGCCAACACATGTGCAGGTGTGTGGGAAAGGCAGAGGCTGGTGTTGGGGGTCATTTTCAATTGCTTCTACCTTTTTATTTTTTGAAGCAAGGTTTCTCTTTGAACCTGGAGCTTGCTGATGGCCCGTGAACTCAACTCCAAGGCCCCGCTTGCCTCTCCCTCCCCAGCATGGGGGTCACAGACACATACCATCGTGTCTGAGGTTTTATATAGTTTCCAGGTTCTAAACTCAGGTCCTCATACCCCTGTCTAGCTACTTTATGACAGCACCACCTCCCCAACATCAATAGTCTATTACTAATGTGTGACCCCCAACTCCTGTGGAGTTGGGCTCCTATGGCTCTTAAGCGATCTTCAGCAAATGTTCCTGAGATAACTTTTAAGTGAGATTCTTTCATTGTCCTAAAGCTGTAAGACTCTCTAGAACTCTACAGCCAAATGCTGGAGATGGAAGAAGGTGGTGAGGGTTAATTAGACCAGGACGACAACATGCATTCAGACCGTTTGGTAAAGTGGCATTCTTTGTCGTCCTATGGGACGGCATCCATCTGAATCCCTACCAGATGTTACCAGATGTCATCTCCTACTGTTGATGTGTATTACTCGGGCCCTGAGTGTGGAGGCAGGAGACATAAGTTCACGTCCTTACTCTACCTCCCTCCAGAAGTACTGCTTTGACAAAACAATGGACCTCTTAAACTACAATAAGTGTTTCTCCAGAGGAAAGGCCAGAAGACCAATGGGAGAGTGGTGGCTGTAGCTCAGTAGCCAAGAGCTTGTCTAGAATACACAGGGCCCTGGCTTCAACCCCCAATATAAAGAGAAAAATAGATAGGAAAGAAAGATGGTAGCTGTCCAATGGGCCTAAAAGGGGAGTTTCAGGGCAGGAGGGGGAGATGAGCCCTGCCAGTTGCCAGCAAGTAGAGAAGTGTTACCTGTGAGTCAGCCTGTAGACCAGTATAAACCAATCATTTGCTGTCCAGTAGGAGGGAGAGCCATGCCCACCTGGGAGGGGGCTGGGAAAGGAATCCCAGTGGCTTGGGAATTATAGAGGGAGTCTTCCTGGGGAGGCAGTGGCTTAGACACGGGGTTCTGAGGACGGAGTGGGAGGTTCTTGAAGTATGGGCAGATACGGAAGCATTATGGCTTTTATCTGTTCAAGGACAAGACCAACCATGTCCACCGTCCCCCTAGAAGGTATGTCCTTCTGTGGTTTTATTTAGGCACCCAGATTACAGGTGGAACTGGCCAGCCTCTGTGAGGTGCCAGACTATACAATAGGAAACAGTTTTCCATTGAGATCTCAAACCTTGAACTTACTTTTCATATAATGGTTGATTTATTTTTAAGTAGTTAATTCATTAGTTCTTTGAAAATTTCATGCAACGTGTTTGAGTCATATTCACTCTCTCCTTCAACTACTTAGAAAGTCATACTCCCTTTCCATAGTTGCCTAACATTGTGATCATTTTGTTATTAACCAAGTTAATTTGTGCTGCTCTTATATTCCTAGATGTACGGCCTTCCACTGAAGTGTGGTGGCCTTCCCCATGGGTGAGTGTGGAGTTACGTGCAATGACTTTCTAGAGTCCTGTCTGATAAATGGCGGTAAAATCTTGTTTGTTCAGCCAAATTGGAGGCAAGGCCAGACTGAATCAGTGTAAAGAGCTAGAATGGCTAGGCTTTAAGATAAGATTTGTTCGGTAATCTATCAGATGTATATTGAGCACCTACTAAGTGATAGCCCAATCTTTGGAGTCTGCAATGAGCAATAGAGACAATAGAAAAATTTCCTCTGCTCAGGAAGCTTGCAGCCTAGAACAAAAGCTAAGCCACCACCAAACACCTGCCAAATCTATAAATAACTAAAACCTGTGATCAGCCCTGGGAGGAGGAGGGCAGGGAGCCAGGGCAGCATCTAACAGGGCCATTTAATAGAGTTTGGGAGAGAAGGTCGTGTCCAGGGAAGGCAACTCCGAGAATGTGGCATCAGCGCTGACAGATGCAGTGAACCCAGTTAAGAGGTAGTCAAGAGCAACCCGGGAAAGGTCAGGCCAGGTCCACCTCCCGGAGCAGGCAGGATGCAGTTGCCTTAAAAACATATTTTCTTCTGTGAACTGAGTGCATACATCTTTACTTTGTTATTATTTTAGTTAGCTCAGGGTTCACTGCCAGTTTCAGATTCCTGACATCTGATTAATGGTCTTCAGCCATTTCTCTTTCTTTCTTTCTTTCTTTCTTTCTTTCTTTCTTTCTTTCTTTCTTTCTTTCTTTCTTTCTTTCTTCCTTCCTTCCTTCCTTCCTTCCTCCCTCCCTTCCTTCCTCCTTCTCTCTCTCTCTTTCATTCTTTCTTTCTCTCTCCTTTTTGTAATTTAATTATTTTGAGGATTTTATATATGACTGCTGTATATATCATCTCTCCCTCCTCCTGTTAATTCTTTCCATGCCTCTCTGATTCCTTCTCAAATTCATGATGGCCTCTTATTCTTTAATTATAGTTGTTACTTACACACACATACACACACACACACACACACACACACACACACACACACACACACACACACAGCTTTATAAAGAAAACCTGAAGCCGGGCGGTGGTGGCGCATGCCTTTAATCCCAGCACTTGGGAGGCAGAGGCAGGCGGATTTCTGAGTTTGAGGCCAGCCTGGTCTACAGATTGAATTCCAGGACAGCCAGGGCTACAGAGAAACCCTGTCTCGAAAAACCAAAAAAAAAAAAAAAAAAAGAAAGAAAGAAAAGAAAACCTGCTAAAATCAAAATCATTTAGTATTGTTCGTATTTAGAGCTGGCTTTTTGGCACTGGCTAGCCCATCCTTAGAAAAGACTGACCAGCCCTCTCCCAGCAAGCAGCAACTGCCTATAGCCCTTCTTCTACGGTGAAACCCTGTAAGAACATCCCCATCCATCCACACTGGCATGGCAGTCATTCCATTTTTCAGGTCTTGTTTAAGTAGCAATATTGTTGAGATTTCCTGGACCAGCTCTCCTGACATACAGCAGATGCCCCATTCTGCTCCTTCAATGCTTACAATGTTACTGCCCTCTCTTCTACAGTGTTTCCAGAGCCTTAAGTGTGGAGGGTTACATTGTAGATGTATCATCTGGGGCCAGGAACCTCATAGCCAGTTGATAGCTTGTGGCTTTCTGCAATGGTCTCTTGCTCTTGCAGACAGAAACCTATTTGATGAAGAGTGGGAGTGACAGTTACCAATCAACCAATAGTTTAGATGTGTTTCTTTCTTTTGTGGTCCTGGGGATGGAATCAAGGAAATACCTCTCCACCTAGACATACCGACAAGGCCAGTGTGATGGAGGTATCTTCTCAAATCAGGCTGGTGGTTATGGAGTTCAGTTTCAAAATTGGATGCAAAAGTCCCTCGAAAGTCAACTCTGAAGGGCGATCTGCAGATGCTGTTCAGAGGAGCATTTATGAGAGTGGGAAGTGATACCCAAGGTTCAAGATCCAGCCCCTGGTTCCAGCTTCTCTGTCTGCCCCTTGGTTCACCTTGACACAAACAGCTTCTGCTCCATGCCTCTGCCAGTAACAATGGCACTATTCCTCGTATCTTCCCTGCATGGTGGACTGAAAGTCTCAGCCAGAATCTGTCTTTCCTTAAAATGGTTGTGTCAGGTGTTATGGTCACAAATTCAAAGCTGACTGACTTAGACCGCAGTGACTGATGTAGGAAGACTGTGGAAGATGGTGGGGTGTCTTGGGGTTTCTAATTACTGCGCTAAAACACCCTGAACAAAGCGACTTGGGAAAGAAAGAGTTTATTGGGCTTACACTTTATATCTGCTCATCATTGAAGAAAGTCAGGACAGGAATTCAGACAGGGCAGGAACCTGGAGGCGGGGGCTGATGCAGAGGCCATGGAAGGATGCTGCTTACTGGCTTGCTCATCATTGCTTGTTTAGTCTGCTTCCTTATAGACCCCAGGATGACCAGCCCAGGGATGCACCACCCACAATGGGCTGGGCCAGTCTATATCAATCACTAATTAAGACCTACAGCTGGGTCTTTTGGAGGTATATGTTCAATCAAGGCTTCCTCCTTTCAGATGATTCTAGCTTATTTAGAGTTGATAGACTAGGCAGCACACAGGGGAATCCATTGGTGATGTTGGTAGCCAGGCAACAGTGAAGACAAAGTATCCTATAAATAAAGTTTGTGCTCCTGTGTTTTGAGGTTTTTTTTTTCCCCTTTCTTTATATCATGGCAGCTGCATGGTCAATGTTACAGATTGAAAAGCATCCCCAGGGCTGGGGAAACAGCTCAGAAAAGTATCTCCTAAAAGATTGAGGACCTGGGATCAATCCCCAGAATCCACTTAGGAATCTAGGGGTAATAGTAAATGCTTGCAATCCCAGTACTGGGGAAGAAGACATGGGAAGATTCCCTAGGGGCTTACGGTCAGCCAGTCTAGCCAAATCAGGGAGCCCTAGGTCCCCATGACAGACCCTGTAAGGTGTCAAGGTGGATGGCGCCTAAGGAGGAATGGAACCTGAGGTTGTCCTCTGACCTCTACACAGACACGCAGACACACAGGTCGACATACACACATACCTTTACTCACACAAAAACATGAAACGAACTCTAGCTGTCTTCAAAAGATGAAGTTTATTCAAAGAATATGTGCTAGTTAACCGTAGGAGGAGGGCCCTGGATGCTGCAAGGATTCAAGAACCAGGAATCAAGGGTCTCTGTGTCTGTATATCCCACTGTAGTGTGGCATTCACGGCTCCGTTTGACCCTTGTATATGGATTGCAATAGGGGACATTTCAATGTATCATCCCAAGGCCTGGGCAGGGCAGGGCCATGAGGGGCAGGGCAGGGCAGGGCAGGGCAGGGCAGGGCAGGGCAGGGCAGGGCAGGGCAGGGCAGGGCAGGGCAGGGCAGGGATCTTGCTGACAGTGAAATAAGGATTCTGGCTATGGAGACATCATGCTTCCTCAAATGGAAAAGGTATTTGGGAATAGATTTGGGGAAGCTGGATGGGGCAAGTCAGAGGGACTAAGGGTGATAGGTGAGAGACAGCCTGGAACACCTTTGAAAACACAGGTGCCCCCTTGGATGCCAGCCCTGCCAGTGGGGCCCCAGGTGACTGTGCCTGGTTGATGCAGTGTTAAGGGAAACTTCTGAGTGAGCTGAGGAGAACTTACACAGCGGCTTTCTGGGGAGCTTGCTTATGTCCGCCTCAGCTCCAGGCTTAGGTGAATCCAGCCCTCCCTAGCTTCTCTTTTCCCTATCTGCTGCCATCCTGTTGCTTAGTGAAGGAGTTGGCAACAGGCATTAGGTTTGGGGGAACTATTGTTGCTTAGAGAGGGAGTTGGTCAGCTTAGATAAAAATGGAGTCTGAAGTCAAAATGGCAGTACTTAAGACAAGTTCCTTTGCTTGTTTCTAACAATCGCCTGTCCCAGCATTGTGTTGCTGTAGCCATTAAAAGAATAGCATGACTCCTTAACTTCCAGGTCAAGGGACTGTGCCTTTAGGAACAAGGTTTGAAGCTGTAAAGATATCTTTAATTTTCTTTCAATTAGTTAATTAATTATGTGTATGGATGTTTTGCTTGCTTGTATGTCTGTGCACGATGTCCATTCTATACCTGTGGCAGCAAGAAGGAAGGCTTCAGGTTCCCTGGATCTGCAGTTACAGATGGAGTTACAGATGTGATGTTTGTTGGGACTTGAATCTAGAAGAACAGCCTCTTAAGCCATTGGCTCTGGCTATCTCTCCAACTTCTTTTCTGAGAGAGAGAGAGAGAGAGAGAGAGAGAGAGAGAGAGAGAGAGAGAGAGAGAGAGAAACAGACAGACACAGACACAGGGAGAGAAAGATTTTGTTTGAATTTGTATCTGTGTCTGTGTGAGTATATATGTGTGAGTGTGGGTGCCTGCAGAGGCCCTAAGATGGTGCCATATACCCTGGAACTAGACTTACAGGCAGCTGTAAGCCACCCGATGTGGGTGGTAGGAACCAAATTTGGCTTTTTGGAAGACTAGCAAGTGTTCCTCCTAATCACGAAGTCATCTCTCTAGGACCACAGCTATGGATCTGTCTTAACTGTTAATTTTATTATTGTTAGTTATTTGAGACAGGGTCTCCTCACATAGACTAAGCCAGTTTTGAACTCACGTTGTCCTTGCCTGAGTCTCCTGAGTGCTGGGATTGTAAGCATTCACTGTCACAACCAGATGACTGTCAACTTCTAAAGATTGAGACCTAAAGTGTGTGTGGCTTCATCTGTGACGCTGTCCTAGGATGTGCAGTGTCATAGGAAACCTATTCTGACAACACAGCCCTTGGGGTGGAATCTTGGTTACCACTGTGAAAGAATTACATAATCTTCCTCTGGGGCCATCATTCCATCCAGCCTTCTGTATTCACTGTCTGAGTTTCTCTTCCCGTTGCTGTGATAAGGAAAGAAAGAGTCCGTTTTAGCTCACAGTTCTGGGTTACAGTCCATCATGGTGGGAGAGTCAAGGCATCAGGAGCATAAAGCAGCTGCTGGTCACAGTACATCCATAGTCAGAAGAATGATGCATATGTGCATATGTGCTGTTGCTTAGCTCACTCTCTCCACTCTTCTACAATCCAGGACCCTTTGCCTAGGGAATGATGCTACCCATAGTGGATGAGTCTTTTCACTTCAATGAGTGTAGTCAAGATAATCCTCGGCAGGTATGGCCAAAGGTTCATCTCCCAGGTGATCTTCTAGTTTGACAAGTTGACAATTAACACTAACCTCATAGAAGGTAAAGTTTGTTAAACATGCAAATGACTAGGCAGCAAAGGGTTTGCGGAAGGTGTGCCAGGGTGAGTTTTTGTTTCGTTAATTTGTATTTATTCTTTGGTAATGTTACATATGAATGCAAAAGATTTAGGTCATACCCCCTTCCTTTCTTCCAACTCTCCCCAGACCCTCCCCACTTTTCAGATCCCCTCCCAACTTTGTGTCTTCTTCTTTTTTTTCCCTTCTATCTCATTTTGTCCATGGTGAGTTTTTGCTAGCAGCATTTTGCAGTCCCCGAATCCTTAGAACAAAAGGAAGCCTGCAGCTTTCATGTTAACACACACATATACACCTGACACAAACCAGGCAAGGACAGGAAGAGCAAACAGCCATTTAGGGAGGGTAAGAGAAGCTAATGCATTTGGTGACAAGCACTGTCAAAAAGATCACTCACCTTTGAAAGCTAAAAGCACAGCTGGAGCCTGTTGTTTTTCTTCTCCTATCTTCCTAAGCCTATATAAGCTACTGTTATCCTAAGAATCTTGGGTTATATCAGAAATGCATCGACGAAGAACATCCTCAAAGGACGTTCTGTTTCAAATCACAGGAACGAGTGAGTGCCTGGTCTCCCAACTATTACAGTGGGTTCCAGCCAGGCCATCAAATCCACAATCCTCTGAACTTGTTTGAGAATCAATCCATGACAGGCAGGGTGTCGGGATTTTCTGTCAATCTCCATGCTCATTGCAAACATGCTCCTGTTTAATCACAGAGAGGGAAGGAGAAGAAGCTTGGACACTTGTTCCTGAGTGTGAGTGTGTGAGTGTGTGTGTGTGTGGTGTATGGTATGTGCTGTGTGTTATGTAGAGTGTGGTGTGTGTGTGTGTGTGGTGTATGGTATGTGGTGTGTGTTATGTAGAGTGGTGTGTGTGTGTGTGTGTGTGTGTGTGTGTGTGGTGTGGTGTATGTGTAGGATATGTGGTGTGTGTTATGTGGAGTGTGGGGTGTGTGTGTGTGTAATATGTGGTGTGTGTTATATGGTGTGTGTTATATGGAGTGTTGGGTGTGTATGTGACATGTGTTTTATGTGGTATGTGGTGTATATGTGTAGTGTGTGTGTGCTGTGTGTGTTGTGTATGTGTTGTGTGTGGATGGGTATTGTGTTGTGTATACAGTGTGTGATACTGTGTGTGTGTGGTATGTGGTGTGTATGTTTTATGTGGTATGTATGTTATGTTGTATGTGTATGAGTGTGCTGCATGTGTGTTATGTTGTATATGTGTGTTGTGAGCATTGTGTATGTAGTATATGTTTTGTTGGTGTGTGTGTTGTGTTGTGTGTGTATGTATGTGTGTGTATGGTATGTGTTGTGTGTGTGTGTATGCTATTCAATAGTGACTATGATGATAGGATATGGCTTCAGTTTCCTAGCAGAGAAATCTGCTGACTTTATGGTCAGAACTTGGTTTTAGATCTTTAGCGACTTAAAGGACTTTAAAGTCACTCTCTCTCATATGATTCTGATGTAGGGTTTTTTAAGACAGTGGGAACTTTCACATTCCTATTGTGAATGAGCCACAGACCTAAGCTACTGAACATTCACGGCCATCAGAGATGAACCTGGGGCAGTGGCTCTGCATTTGGGGTCTCACACCAGTGAAAGTTAATGGTGTGGACACCTGTGGGAGTGTACACAGCAGAGGGAGGCTTTACTTACTTATTATGCAGATAAGTGAGAAATTGAGGAAAAATGGGAAATTAGGGGCAAATGACAGAAACTGCAGAGAGAATGGGGGTTTACAAGAAAGACAAAGGCTGTTGAAGTTGCATTTCCTTTGTCTAGTTGATTTATAAGGCCTTGGCAGGAAATTGTCAAAGGCAGAAGTAATCTGTATTGGGATTGGCTATTGTCTGGGCTGTCATGAGCTGGGCCAATGGAGGGCCTACAAGTCTTGACTGTATCTCCCAAGCCCAGTGAGGGAGGTGGTCATGTGCTATTTGTAGATTGTCTATTAGGTAAGGGGTTGAGGAAGCTTTCTCTTCCCATCTCTGACTTGTGTTGACCTGCTGGCTGATGTCGCTACTTCAAACCTTGCAGAGTATCCCAAGTGCTGATAATTATGACAAACTTTCTTTGTTCTCATGGGTATCAAAAAGTAGTTCTTGGTCATTTGTCTGTGGGATGGTCTGAGATCTGTTTCCTGAAATAGGGGTGGCTCATAAGCCACTGCCCTCACAACTGAGTCTATTATAGTTAGCTGCATCAGAAGCAAGATATTAAAAGCAAGAATATGTAATAAACAACAGTGCCTTGCATGTGTCTTCCAAGTGGGAGGCTCTCACAGAAAGTAGCCAGCTAG
Source organism: Mus caroli (assembly GCF_978045245.1). Taxonomy (NCBI): domain Eukaryota; kingdom Metazoa; phylum Chordata; class Mammalia; order Rodentia; family Muridae; genus Mus; species Mus caroli. Next base: position 14,606,160 of record NW_028227261.1, read on the forward strand.
CCAGCCAGCCTGTCGTCACTGGCCATGCTACATAGAGCCTGTCTCTTCTCATGTCCATTTAGCTCTCTCATACCAGCTATAAGTATCTTTGTATCTCACCCTTTGTGTTTCTAGATTAACTGTTTTAACCCTTACATTTTCTTCTCTTAACACCAGTTTCCTCTATAACAAGCATAAGGAACTTATAATTTTTACCCACGGGGCTGTTTCCTTCATTGGGTATGGGGAGCTGGCTTTTGCATCAGATCCAGGGCTGGAAGGTCATAGAACTGCCAGGCCGTGTAGTTAAGTATTGTCAATCAGTGGGCAAAAATCTGTTCTCTCTTCCTTTACAACATCCTCATGAGCTGCTAAGCTCTAGTAAAGCAGGTCCCAGACCACTGTACAATAGTGTCTTAGCATGAGAGACAGAGAACGGTTGAGAACCTGTGTCCCAAAGCCCAGCCTAGTTCCTGCTTTGCTCCAATGGGTTACCTACTGTCTGAATTACTTTTCTAGTGCTGTGATAAGACACCATGGCCAAGGTAACGTAGGGGAGTGAGAGTTTACTGGGGATTTACAGTTTCATAGGCTTGGAGTCCATGGGGAATATGGCAGTAGGCAGGCAGCTACAGCACTGGAGCAGTGGCTGAGAGCCTGTGTCTTGTTCCATAAGCTTGAGGCAGAAATTTAAGTGGGCCTGGCATGGGCTTTTGAAACCTCAAACCCTAGCCCCAGTGACACATTTCCTCCAACAAAGTCATACCTCTTAATCCTTCCCAAACACTTTTATCAACTGGGGACCAAGTATTCAAATATGAGAACTTATAGGTGGAGGGGGCATTGTCATTCAAACAACTCTGCTCCACACTGGCCCTCACAGGCTTGAGGCCATATAATAACACAAAATCATAGACTTTCGAGCTTCAGAAGTCCTCACGGTCTTTCACAGTACCAACACAATTTAAAAGTCCAAAGATCCATTGGAGACTTATGGCAATCTCTTAATTGTAACCTCTGTAAAATCAGAAAGTCTGTGTCAAGTTCTTTCGGGCAGACCCATCCTGTGTGGTGTTCTCCAACATCTTCCACATATTCTCAGAAGAATGAGCAGGACTCATCTTCCTGGGTTGTCTTAATCCATCACACATGCTTTCTCCAGGGCCAGGAATGTTCTGATTGGGAAAGCCTGAAACCATGTCCACTCCTGGAACAGGAGTGGGTGGAGCCTCCTTGAACCATTGGCAAGAGAGTGAAGAAGGTGTGTTGGTATTCATCAAAGAAACCCAAGGAACAGTTTGCAAATGAGTGGACTCAGGGCCCCTCTGTAAGTGGCCATCTGGTCTACCACCATATTTCCATGTTGCACTCTATCTTAGAGACAGAAGTTGTCCCTGTCTTATCTGGTCTTTTATTCTGTGGGATGAGATTTTGGAAGAAACTCCTTCTTGTTAGTTTGATTATTGCTGTCCCTGATGCTGAAGAAGTGTGTACCAAATCTAAAGCACCTTTTGGGAATCTAATACATTTGGAACATATATGGTCAACACCAAAATTGATTAAGTGGTTTTATAAAATACCAATTATCGGGCTGGCAAGATGGCTCAATGGGTAAGAGCACTGACTGCTCTTCCGAAGGTCCTGAGTTCAAATCCCAGCAACCACATGGTGGCTCACAACCACCAGTAACGAGATCTGACGCCCTCTTCTGGTGTGTCTGAAGACAGCTACAGCTTACATATAATAAATAAATAAGTCTTTAAAAAATATAAATTATCAGATGAAACCCCAAAAGAGTTTAAACAAAGCTGTTATGACATGACACCTATGTATTTAAACAAAACAAAACTTACCAGAGGAAATCATCGACTAGATCCACTGGGGATTCTTATTTTAAAGTTTTAGGTCAGAGAAGTGGAGGAGGGTGGCATCATGGCTGACTGGTGGGAAAGGAATGTGCATTTTCAAGGACTTCTACAGTTCTTTCAATACACTGTATATGAAGCTGTCTTTCCCTGTCACAGAGAATATGACTTGTCCTGACCTTATTACTCAAGATGTTGTGTTTGACCAGAAGTGGGGAAGTGAGAAATTGCTGAATTCTCCTTCGTGGTCTCCAGTTAATAACTGTCCATTAATGGTTTGCATTATTGACCCAGGAGCTAATTTAGGTAACTAGGGCAGGATGTGGCTGATAAGTGGATCTGCAGCCTCATTACCTGGGGTATCTTCATCAAGGAAGGGGAGGGATGGATAGGTCATCTCTCAACCGCATCAAGTGCAGCCATGACACAATGTCCTCCGCAGGGATTTTGTAATGAGAGGGGCTGATTCTGTCATGAAGTATCTGAACAATAACAATTATCTAACACATGGGGTGGTAGGAGGGTTAGAGGTGGAGTGTTGTGCCTGATGCCTTCAGTACTGTACAAATAAATTTAGATCACAGTGACGTAGCCTTGGAATGTCATGACTGTGTTATTTGGAAGGTTCCACTGGCCTTCTGGAGTACTGGAGACAAACACTGGTAAGAAAACACAGAATAGCTTTTATTGTCAGCCCAATATACCATGCCTTTTGCGTTTGTGTGTGTGTGTGTGTGACACCATTTACCTTATTTTGTTGGTTTTTTGTTTGTTTGTTTTTTGTTTTGTTTTGTTTCTTTAGACAGGGTCTCTATCGGCCCCAAACCTATTGATTTGACTAGCCTGGCTGGCCATCGCACCTCATCGCTGGGATTACAAGCTTTTGCCACCACCCCCAGGCTTTTGCTTGCGTTCTGGAGTCCGGATTCAGGCTGTTATTCTTGTGAGGCAAGCATGTTACCAAGTCATCTATCTACCCAACCCATGCCTCATTTTCTTTAAACTTCCATTTTTACTCCTGGAAAATGTTGCTCGGGTGTCATGAAAAGCAGAGTATAGCTGACCAGGGTGGGGGGGAGCCAGATACTTTTCAAATTTCACTTCTATTGTCAGTGCTTTCCTGATCAACTACAGGACAAGGCCCATGAAGGGAAATCTGGGGCCTCATGATACTTCTGAGCCCCAACAACCTATGTATGTGGCTGAGGTCATGGGGAAAAGCCGCAGGAAGTGACATGGCAGTGGAAGAATCAAACTTTTAAAAAATGTGGTTATTTTGGAAGTGGAACAAAAATGCACATTTTTGGTTGATTGCAAAAAAAAAAATATCTTCCATTTGGAAGGAATCTCATAAATCCACAACTTCACTGAGAAAGGAAAAGAAGTCACCCCAGGATGCCCTAATCACAAAGGTATTATAAAACCAGAAGTGTAGAGATAACAGCCTTTCATTTGCAAGGGGAATTTGAAGGCAGACAGCAGTGTGGAGTTAAGCAGGGAAGAGATGAGGGCTAATGGCAAGGACTGAAAAGATGACTCCTCCTTCTGCTGTGAAAAATACTGTTGCCATTGCTAGATGGTCACTGTTGTTTATGATGGCGATAATGCTTGGTATGGAAAAAGTTAAATAATTAGGAATTCAATTGTATCTGTTTTCTTGCTGAAAATGTTTGGGACACATCTCACCTACACTCAAGGTTGTGTGGATTTTCTTAAGGTATTTTCAATGGGAAGAAAACTATCATGGAGCTATGTGAGAATCATCCATACCGGAAAACCTCAGGGGCCCCTCACTTACCTCTGTCATAGACTTTTAGAGGGAAGAAATAGTGGAAAAGAATGGAAAGACGGAGCTGTAAAGAGACTTTCTCAGGATTGCACTGCGAGACAGTGGCTGGGTTGAGAAAGGATGCAAACTTGAGCCCCTCCCCACAGCCCTGCATATAATTTACATACTGAGATGACTGTGAACTGTGACAGATGTGAGTCACAGGTGAGCGAATTTCAGGCTTTACAGAGAAGAGACTGGGGAACAGAAATCACGCAAGCTTGCATTCAGAGTCTTTCTGCTTTTGGAGCCAGGAGGTCATCCATCCCTCTGGCCAACTTCTTATAACTTAGAATCATCTGAGAGGAGAGCTCAATGAGAAGCTGTCGAGACCACATTGGCCTGTGGGCCTGTCTGGCAGGGATTGTGTTGACCAACCTACTGTGTTCTTTATCCAGTTGATGTTTGCATACGTTTTCACAAACTACATATTATTTAGTGTTTGTGTTTTGATGTGGTGGTGTTTTTTGGTTCTTTCTTTGCTGGGGCTTTTGTGCCCATGACTAGAAGGACTCAGTGTGAGCCACACGAGAAGAGACATAAGCCACAGTCATCTCAAAAGGCCAGGGATTTCAGCACCTGCCACCTGGGAGGTTGTGGCAAGATCTCTCTGCTTTCTGCCTCCACTTCCCTACAAGATGAGCTAATTACACTACTTTCCCACGGTTGTTTGAAGATCTAACAGAGCAAAGCACGAAGGAACACTTTTATAATATAAGCCATTGAAACCTCACTAGCATCGTCCTCATGGTGAGGTGTGAACCCATGTGCTGTCTGGATTTTCCTCTCAAAATTGAAACATTTCCCCTCAGGATAGATCCTCAAGTCTCAGGAATAAATAAAATTCACAAGTCCCAGGAAGTTCCTGAAATATACAAAATTTGCATGGCCCATCCCCAGGGCTATGTCAGCAGTGAGGATTTCTAGGTACTCCCAGACCGGAAGACCACCTGCAAGTCACATAGGGAGCCCCAGAATTGGAGTTTTGGAGAGTTGTTACCTATGCTGGAATGGGAATTTTGATGATGCAGCTGCCTCTGAGTTACCTGTGCTCCTGTAAGCAACCCCAGTAGAATCATTGGCTTAATAAGCTAGGTTGAGTGAAATCATGTCTCTGGTCTCTTTGTTAGCTTCCTATCTGGAGTGAATAGATTGTTCATGTCTCCCATGAAAAGTTTGACCCACAACCAGCTGCTTAGCCTTTCTGGAACTTTCATTTCCTCCCTCTGAGAAGTGGGATACGGAGCCTTCTATTCTGGGAGTATGCACTGGGAAAGGAAACCATCATGCACAGTACCCTGCAGTTTACAGTACCCTGCAGCTCACAGTACCCTGCAGCTCACAGTACCCTGCAGCTCACAGTACCCTGCAGTTTACAGTACCCTGCAGTTTACAGTACCCTGCAGCTCACAGTACCCTGCAGCTCACAGTACCCTGCAGTTTACAGTACCCTGCAGCTCACAGTACCCTGCAGCTCACAGTACCCTGCAGCTCACAGTACCCTGCAGCTCACAGTACCCTGCAGTTTACAGTACCCTGCAGCTCACAGTACCCTGCAGCTCACAGGCACCCAGAAAGGCTTTCTCCCCTTCCACTGAGACCTGTTCCCCTCTCTGGGTTTCCTCTGGCTAGGAAGAAGAAGCCATTTTTGTATTGAACCCACAGATGGAGCCTTTCCTCAGCATGGCTGGTCCTGAAGTTATAACATCTATAGCGGTTACTCCCCAAGTCCTGGGGGAAGGGGCTGGAAGGCTGTGAGTGTCAGCAGTCGAGACAGCAAGGAGGGTGGAGACCCCTCATGTGTAGCTCCTGAAATGAACTCTGAACACAAGTGCAGCAACAAGAGCAAGAACAAAGAAGGGAGACCATCAATATGCACCCCCCAAAGACAGACAAAGGAAGACAGGACTGCTGTCATTCCAGGACAGCTGGACAGTTAAGCCACAGCACAAACTCTAGTATGGAGAGAGCATATGGAGTCTCTACTTTAGCAGGAAGACCTGGAGTTAGAATGAAAAACATTAACTTTTCCTTATTTTTACTTTATGTTTGTCAACTAGGGAAAATTCTACGGGTGCACAGCAGCCCCAATTCTTCTGCATGTTGTTCCTAACATTTGGAGGATCAGGGGTCTGGTGCAAATAGAGACCCACAAGACATACCTGTAAATGTTTAAGTTACGCCAATCAACTTGAATGATGGCTGAGTGGAAATGCTTCCCTCTCCCACTTTACAGACACACCTGTTGCCAAGAGTTGGGGTTCCATGTAGTGGCTGATATTTGAAGAGGTAGCTTTGTTCCCCAGCCACAGCTCAGTATACCTTCCCTCATGGAAAGGCTTCCACACCTGTATATAGATATCCTGACCCGACATCTGTCTAAATCTGCAAACCACTGCCTCTTGCCATCCCTTGGGCTCATGTGTGTAGGGAACTTACACACACACACACACACACACCCCACTCACATGCATACTCACACACACACACCACACTCACATGCATACTCACGCACATTCACGCACACACATCACACACACACTCACGCACACACATACACACACCACACTCACACGCATACTCATGCACGCTCATGTGCACACACACACAGACCACTCACACTCTCACACACACATACACACACCACACTCACACGCATACTCATGCACACTCATGTGCACGCACACACACACACACACACACACACACACACACACACACACACAGTGACAGGGCACTCTCTTAGGAGTGGAGATGGAAGAGCCTGTCCCAGCTGCAATAGGGGAGGTGGAGCTTGGGACATGTAGCTGAATTCTGGGAATGAGGCTACTTGGAGGTGTGACCACCTGGAGGTATGAGGTGACACAGTGGACAAAGGCCAGAGAGAAGCCCTCCACAGTGGGTGTTTAGCCTGGGAACAAGGAGCAAAGGTAAAACTGACCACCAAGGTGTCTGGAGGCTTCAAAGATCCCATGTTGTGTGTGTGGCACTGGGCTATGCACAGACAGGCTGGTCTCCAGTTGAGCTGAGGTCTGAACCCCAAAGTCATAATTCACCTACATGACACAGTAGGCGGTCCCTCATGCTCCTGGAACTCTGACTCCTGCAGGCTAAGCTACGCCCCCCCCCCAGCCCCAACAAGAGAAGCATAGTCAGTAATCGTGTAGGCAATGGCCCAAGCTTCTGACCTTCAGGCTAAACTCCTCCCCAGTTACCTAGCAACTTGAGTGAAGACCATAAAAGGGGCTGTTCAGCCCCACCTTGCTCTCTTGCTCTCTCACTCCTTTGTTCTCTCCTCTCTCTTTGTCTTCTCCCTCTCTCTCCCCCTTACTCTCTCTTTCTCTCTAGCCTTTCCCCCCCCCTCTCTCTCCCTTCTCTCTTTCTCCCTGCCTTTCTATAATAAAGCTCTAAAACCATAGAGAGTCTCTGCTCATCAAGGCTGCCTGTTGGGAACCTCTTCCCTCATCCCTCTCTCCCATAACCCTGGTGACTTTAGCAAGGTAGCTCCGGGAATCCCAGGTAGGGCTGCCCCTTAAGAAGAGTGGGTTAGAGTGGGTCAGAGGCGTGAATGCCCACCCAGGGCTGAGTGGAAAGTGTATGGCAGCTCTCCCACACCTGACAGACCAGAGAATAGGTAAAAATCTGGTGGGGTGTGGGTTTCCCCTCCCCCTCATCCCCTGGGCCCCTTTTTAGTTCCCAAAAGTTGTCATCACATACCTTCACAGCAATGGACCGATTAGGAGGGTGGAGGTGCATGCCAGCGTCTGTCTGTGTCTTGGTCTTAGGAACACACATACTTCCTCTCTCAGCACCTCCCTGCTCCACATCAGTGGACTCAGAGCCTCTTTTCCATGCCCCCCGCCCCCTGAAATGAACCACATCTGCTGCATTTGTGACAGCTTGTGAGAAACTTTGATTTTGTGCAAAGCTTAGACGTCGTCTTTTAAAACCGGGTCTTCTCTGAGGAGGCTGAGATAGGAGGTTCACCACGAGTTCAAGGCCAGCACAGGAATATAGAGTGAACTCCTACTGCAACCACCCGCCCACCCAAACTGCTTTTAATTTCTCACTAGAAAATAATTTCCTTGTGCTTTTGATCACTAAGAGGGGGGAAAAAGTTGGGGCCAGGGGTTGTCAGCCATGACATATTTGGCTTTTTATTGCTAATTATCTGTACAAAGTGGTTATGTAATGGAGATTTTGAGTATAAACACTTGTCTTTTTAGTCTTTCATTTACCGGTGTGAATAACAAAAACCGGCAAATGCAATCAGAGTTCATTTAGATGGTAATTCTAGTTTGTACTTACCACTTAGCCTTAAAGTGCTAATATTCCCCAGTTAAAGCAGCCCAGGTTCCTTCTGCTGTCTCTGGCAGTGTGCACCCTGCGACTAAAGGCTGCTTGCTTCAATTTATTTCTCCTGTGTGTCACCAGCTTTTTTTTCTTCTTCTTCTTCTTTTTTTATAAGAGAGGAGAAAATGAGTTTCTTTAGAAGGTGTATTAATCTACCCCTGCACACATCGACACACACAAAAAAATCCGGCGTCAGGGGCAGCTTGTTGAGAACAGTGAAGGAGCCCAGATAAGGGTGGGGTATTGAGAAGGAAGAAGGCAGGAGGAATTTAGTGCTTTAAGAAAAATGGATTTGGGTCGACCTTTAAAAAAAAAAAAGGCTATTATTTCAGGGTTGCTTAGAGCAAAAATGGAGAGTTGCCTTTATAAATGCTGATTTTGCCCTTCCCAGGAGAACCATCCCTGTTTAGAAGTGATTGGTCTGTACAAGGTGGTCGCTTTCTTCAGATACTGGGCTAAAAGGCTTTTTGTGTCCTGGATGGGGGAGCTCCCATGCACTGTAGAACGTTCAGGCGCTTCCTTGGTCCCCACCCACTTTCCTCAGTGGACCTCTGCTGTGGGTTGAATTGTGTATCCCCAACTTCATGCAAAAGTCCTAATCTTAGGTCCGCTTTAATAGGACTTTAATTTAAACACAGACTTCTTAAATGTGTGATGGGTTAAGACAGACTTGATCGCTAGCTCAAGCTTTGTGAAAAGCTGGAGCTTTGGAACTGGACTTAGTCCATGCACTTAGCCACACAAGTGTGAAGCCTGGAGTTTGATCTCTTAGACACCATGTTTAAAAAGCTAGGCATGGTGGTACACACTTGTAATCCTCGTACCGGAGCGCTGGGAAGGCAGAGACAGAGGATCCCTGGGACTCACTGGCCAGACAGCCTTGTTTAGTCAACCAGCTCCAGGTTCATTAAATAAGAGACTTTGTCTCAAATAAATAAATAAATAAATACAGACAGACAGACAACAAAACATGAACAGCTTCATAGGAAACATACCTGATGTCGTTCCCTGGCTTCTTCCACACAGACGCATACATGTGCTCGTGCACGTATGAGCCTGCGCATGCACAGACACACACAGACACACACACACACACACACACACTTCTTTTTTTTAACTCCAGGGAAGGTTTGGACACAGGTCCCTGAATGCTGGGTGAGTGACACTATGGGGAAATAGCTGGCTCAGGGTGACACCTTCAAGTGGCACAGAATAGCCACGTATATGGAAGGGAAAGACTCCATCACAGCCTTCAGCTGGAAGCCCCTGGGGAGGCCCAGAATTGTAGAATGTTCAGATGAAGCACCCAGAACTTCGAGGCAATAACATCCTATGGCTCAAGGGTCTTGGAACATAGTACTTAGTGACAACAGCTCTAGGAGACTATATGCCTCTAATTGTGACTACTGAAAATGCTCCCAGGGTTCTGTAGCTGTAACAGAGGAGACCCCAAATTTATTCTCTGTCCTTCCACAGGAGAATGCTCACACTCCCTGATCTCCCATAGCACCTTTGACCTAAGGACACATTGCCAGAACTCACTAGCTCTTAAACACTGGGGCAAGCTGTATTCTTCTCTTCTGGTCAGCGATCATCATGTCTAATTATCAAAGCATCGATACAATTATCTGTCTGTGCAGTCTGAGCTCTGTCCACAGCCGTTGGTGCCATAACTAACAATAGCAGGTATTCAATGTGTATTTGTTGAGAAAAAAATCATTGGCAAGTCATTTATCATTTCTGGAGTTGCTCTCCTACCTGAAAAACAGAAATATTAAGGGAGGTTTGGGAGAAAGACTCTGCCTTGTGCTTCAGAGCCTGCCAGAACTGAATGACACAGACAGAATGGCTTCTACACAGAGAAATGTTCATGTATGTGTCTGTGTGCAGACATGAGGATGTACATGCAAGTGTAAGTATGTCCACATGTATGTGCATATGTGTGTACCAGTGTATAAAAGCTACAGGACAATCTCTGGTAACCTCCTTGGAAAATACCTTCTGCCTCCTTTGAGGCAGGCTCTCCCATTGGCCTGGAGCTCACAAGTAGACTATGCTGCCAGGCCGGTCAGCCCCAAGGTATCTCCTATTCACCTCCCTAGTAGCCCTGGGATTAGAAGCATATGTAATTGTGCCTAGCATTTTAAGTGGGTGCTGGGGATTGAACTTGGGTCCTCATGCTTCGGAGGCAGGCATTTGACCATCTGAGGTCTCTCCCAGCCTGATTCTCACTTTTTTTTTTAGAAGGCAGTGAAGCTGAGTCAAGGCACTGGCAGGTTCAGTGTCTAGTGAGGCCACCTTCCTTGTGGTATCATCCCCCTGTACCCAGCTGCTGGAAGGCACACAGCAGGCTCCTTGAACCCTTTGTTAAAAATGGACCTGGTGGCATTTGCAAGGTTCCCATCTTATGGTCTAACACTTCTGGTATGTCCCACCTCCTAGTAACATCCCTTTGGGAATGAAGGCTCAACATGTGAATTGGTGCTGCACGAGAGTTGAGCTTGTAGCCAAATTCTTTCTCTCATTTGAAGCTTTCAGCCGGGGCCCCTGTACCAAGGCCCATACAGCCCAGAGGAAAACCAGCAACAGACTGTTAATATGCATATTTCATGTATGCGTGACTGATACCCAGGGAGCTGAAACAGTTAAAGAAGTTACCTGGGGATCGTGAAAGGGCTCTGTGGGTAAAGGCGACTGCCACAAAATCTGAGTTCCATCACCAGGTCCTGTAGTGAGTGGGTCAGCCTGATGCTGCTTGTATCCCACTGCTAAAACTGGCTCCTCAAGGTGTGGTTGACCCCCTCCCCCGACGACCCGATGGTCATGTACTCAAGTGATGCCATGTGACCCTTCTCTCCAATTTAAGTGGTCAATAAAAGGCTAGATAGAGCCTGTGATTGGACAGTGGAGGGAGAAAGATAGAATTGAAGGTTCAAGATGAGGTTGCACGGGAGACGGGGAGGAAGACAGACTGAGAAGAGGAAGCCACCATAGACCAGAAACGTGTGGCCAGGAGAAACAGCCAGTAACAAGGGACTTTATAGCTAGGGAATAAGTTAGAATAGCCCTAGATCTGCCCAATCTAGGCATTTGGCTTATAAATAAAATATCTGGATTGTGTGTCTTTTATATGGGCTTACTAGAACCAACAACAAGGTCCCGAGTGGTGGAAGAAGACAATGGACTCCTGCAGGCTGCCCTGTGACCTTCACACATGACCACAGCACACATATGTATACATGTGCTCATGGACGCATACCCATGCCCAGTGTAAGGAGATGAAAATGCAATTTAAGAAAAGGAAATGACCTAGACCCAGTCTCAGCTAGGTGCCAGGCTAGCCTGGGCAATATGAGAGCTTGTCTCAAAAATCAAAACCAACCAACCAACCAAACAAACAAACAAACAAAAAAACCCCAAGAAACCCAAACACACAAACAAAAAACCAAAAGAAACCAACCAAACTAGAAAGGACCCAGAGCTCCGGCTTATTCAAGCACCTTTAACAAAGAGTGATACATTCACGGAGGGGCTGACAGACTTTAGCGAAGGAAAAAGGCTCCTTAGCCCTGGAAGGGGAGAAATGGAAGGATGGAAGCACAGAGCTGAAGTGTCTTTGCAGAGTGTGTTGCAGTAGTCTCCGGGCTCTGAGAACCTAGAAGGGCGGAGAATTTATTTCCTGCCTGTAAGGGGAAGGGGGAGGGGCGAGCGACTGAGCGGATTTTACTATTTGTTGCTTCTTAATTGCTTTCACGTACACTTGGGGCTTGACAGTACCCTGAGTACTCCTGTCTGGTGCCTGCACGCTGTAGTGTGTGGAGGGCATGTGGGAAGGGCTGGGTGCAGACATTCTGCAGGGCCCTTTTGTGTCTGGTTCTGCAGACCTGGCAGCGCACAGAACCCTGGGGTTTTGTGTCCCAGCTCTGAATTCTGGCACCAGTGCAGAGTTAGCATCCGTAACTTGTTTTGACAACCCCAGGTAACGATTTGTCATTAAGAGCTACTGCGGAAGCCTGACCCCCCTCTGGGGAAGTTTCCATGGTTTCTAAGGCCTCATGTCTAAACAGCCCAGAACGAGGAAGAGAGAGGCTTCCTTGCAATTTCCATTAAGGCCATACATGTCTCCCTGGGAAAAGTTAATGGACAAAAACATATTGATGTGTTAACAGTCTGAGACCTTTCCCCTAAGTAAACCTTTTAGGTAGCAAGAGTTTATTCACCTTAATTAAAAATTATCCAATGGCCTCATCTCCTCCGTCACTCTGCGGACAGGAGGAGGACATGAGCGAGGCTGAGATTTTTTTTCTTTTTAAGGGAATTAAATTTAAAAACTCACCGTTCTTTAAATAAATCCTTTGTTTGCTTTGTTAAGCAGAGAAGCCCGCTGGCTGTTCATTGTCAATTAGATGTAGGTGTTAATTAAAATAGCCACACTCAAGCACTCCAAGGATTAAGGTGCCACTTAGACCCCTTCTTCGATCTTTGAAGTTGGAGCTGAGTCACAGCACATGACCTCGAGTGCTCATGTCACTCTGGGACGTGGGAACGCAGTCTTAAGGATATGTTTGCTGTGTGAGTTTGTGTGTGCGGTATATGCTCACCTGTGTGTGCAGATGCACACGGAGACCAAAGGGGGACATGGTGTCCCATTCTATAATCCTCTGATTTACCCACTTAAAATAAGGTCTTTACTAAACCCAGAGCTAGCCTTGTGACCAGTAAGCCCTGATGTTCCACCATCACCTCGTCACACAGCACTGCGATCTCAGGCATAGCACACAAAGCCCAACTTTTTACCTGGGTACTGAGACTTGAACTCAGGTCCTCATGCTGGAACAGCCAGCACCCTTGAGCCATCTCAGGAGGCCCCTGATATACCAATACCAATTTTGAATAGATCTTTCTGACAAAAGATGAGCCACCATGTTGTCAGGTGACTTAAATTAGTACTGCCCACGGGTCAGATCCTGTCTTCAACCAGTACTTGTGTATGACACATGCAAATGATTATGTGGTTGAAATGTCAGTGTTTTATTGGTTTATAAGGTTTTATTGACACATAATTGTCACCATTCGGTGACTGTGAGTCTGACTGACTGCTGATTTCAATGAGCACCTTGCAGTCAGGTGTGTGACCTGAGTGCATTCATACATGCACATGCACACACATTCACACACATGCACAGGTGCCTACACATACTTGTCATATCCCTGGCTTTTACTCCTAACATCTTTCTGAACAAAGCTGCCTGGCTATCTGACGTTTGAAAACATTTTCATTCCCTGAGCAGTAAAGTAATATTAACAGTGATGTAAGTTTATCCAGTCTCCTAAGCAACCAAGCTGAGGTTTTGTGGACAGTGAGTTTTTACATCAATGCTGGGACTTGTACAGCAAACACTTTATCCACTGTTCAGTGACTAAGAGGCCAGAAGAAGGATCAGATCTTCTGAGCCTGGAGTTACAGACTTCTATGAGCCTCCATGTGGGTGTTGGGAACTGAACTCCTTGTCCTCTACAAAAGGAGCAAGTTCTCTTGCCTGCTGAGCCATCTCTCTAGTCTCCAGTAGCTCGTTCCTTTGCATTGCTAGCAATATTCCACTGCAGGAGTATGCCATAGCTCACAGCTGAGGAGCATCTAGGTATTGTCTGGTTATATGTCTGGTACACATTCTCATACAAGAACATGTGCCTTCCTATCTTCAGGAAACACCCAGAGGAGGATGCATTAAGCATTTGTGCCACTTTGTAAGAAGCTGCCAGGACAAGGAGATGGCTCAGTTGGTATTGTGTTTCCCCAAGTAAGCGTGAGGATCAAGAGTTCAATGGTGCACGCTTATAAATCACAGCACCACAGGCAGATGCCTGGGATTCACTGATCATCCAGTCTCATCCAATCTGTAGACTCCAGACTAAGGAGAGACCCATCTCAAAAAACAAAGTGGAGCTGGGTAGATGGCTCAGTTCATAAAGCCCTCACTGCACAAGTATGAAGGCCTGAGTTCAAATTCCCAGCGCTCATGGAAAATCTGGACCCAGCAGCATGCATCTGCAACACTATTCTCCAAGGCAAGATGAAGGCTGAGGCAGACTGCTTGCTCCCTGGAAGCTCATAGGCCAGCTAGCCCTGTGAACACAACAGAGGGCAGTGAGAGACGCTGCCTCAAACAGGTGGAGGGCGAAGATCAGCACCTGAGGTGTCCTCTGTCAAATGCTTGAGGGTCAAGGCACCTGTACTCTTACCTACAATCGTGTACTCATGCACACACAAGCACACACACATTTACATGCATGTACATACACTCACACATAAGCACATTCACACACACACACACACACTCACACACTCACATATATACATAGAAGCACACATATTAACATACATACACACACAGAAGCACACACACATTTACACACACCCGCACACATACACAGAAGCACACTCATACACACATAATACACACAGAGAAATACATACATACAGAGAAGCACATACATATCCATAGACACAAGCACAAATATTCACACTCACACACAAGCACATACACAGAAGCACACACACACATAGACATGCATACAGGGAGGCACACACATTCACACACACACAGAAGCACACACACACACACATTTACACACACTCACACACATACACAGAAACACACAAACATTTACACACACAAGCACACACACACAGAGAAATACACATACAGAGAAGCATACACACATTCATACATACAAGCACACATGCACACTCTCACACAACCACACACATTCACACATACAAGCACACACACTCAGACACATATACACACACAAAATAAACCCATACAGAGAAGCATACACATATTCACATACACACAAGCACACACATTCACACTCACTCACACACAAGCACACACACATTCACAGTCACACACAAGCACACACATACACTCACACTCATACACACACAGAAATACATACAGAGGAGCATACACACATTCACACAGAAGCACACACACATTCACACATACACAAGTACACACACATTCATACTCATACATTCACACACAAGCACACACATTGCCTCTCACACATGTGTTCACACTTATACACAAGCATACATGAATGCATGCACACACAGGGCACTGACAGCTATTATTTTAAAGTGACCGTGACATGTTTGTTATCCCTCAGCATTCTATGAAGGGTGCAGTGTGGTCATCTCATCTCCTTCTTCCCTCTGTGGTCATCCCCAAAGGCTGTGAGACATCAGAGTGCTTTTTCGTTTGGTTGGTTTTTCAGTGTGTGTTTATTATGGTAAAATGCAAATGCCCTGGAATGGGTCATGTTGACCATTTGAGTACACAGTTTAGTGGCATTCCTGTGTGTACACCTATCACCACCATCCACCCACAGAATCCCTCTCTACTCTCATCCCATTAAACAAGTTTTCACCCATTGTAGCTGCAGTCTTTGCTGCCATCACTCTACTTCCTGTTTCCAATCTTAAGTACTGCTGCTGTTATATTAGTTTAGTCTTATGCTAATTTGTCATTGTGCCTGGCTTATTCCACAGCATGGGAGCTCAAGCTTCATGCAGGTTGGAGGATATTGCAGACTCCCCTTCCTTTTCCAGGTTGAATAATATTCCACGGAATGGATAATACCACATGTTGCTAATCCATTGATTAGAGCTTGGATTTTTGTTTGTTTGTTTGTTGTTTGGTTTTTTTTGTGCATTTGAGAGATGGAAAATATCTCAAGGTAGTTTTAATTTATGTTTTCCTAATATTGAATTTTGTGATCATCATATTCTTATTTCGTTTCTTATACAGAAGAGTAAATAATTGCCCATTTTAATAGGGTGAATTTATCAACTTTTAAGAGATTTTCATACACCCTGGATACAAATCCTGCAAATGCACTTTCCCCAGTCCATTGCTTGATTTTTCCCATTCTCTTTCTTCTTAAACTTCATATTATTTATTAATCTTGTATGTATGCACACATCTCCGTAAGTTCTCTAAGTATAGTAGCATTTTTCCCGTCACTGGGTACTGAATATAAAGCTTTGGGCAGGGAACACAAATATCTTGCCTCTGAGTTACATCTCCAGCACTAAACTGGTAATGGGTTAATTTTTTAAATTTATATTTTAATATTTTATTTATTTTTGAGGGGGGTGTGCATACCACTACATGTCTCTGGAGGTCAAGGAACAAACTGTGAGAGTCAGGTCTCTCTTTCTATCATGTGACCAAACTCAGGTCATCAGGCTTGGTGGCAAGCTGAGCCACCTCACTAGCATGCCCCTTTAATTTTATAGCAAACCTTTGCACACATTTACTACACACACACACACACACACACACGCACACACACACACACGCACACACATGCACACGCACTCACACAATAACATCATTCCATCCCTTATTTCCCCCCTCAACTTTGTGTCTCCCAGTTCAGTGGTTATCCACAAAATTACCTAGTTTTTGCATCGATTTACAACTAAGTGTTGGGTAATGTACTTTGTGAAATTCATTTTTCCCGTGTGATTAAAATCAATAAAGATGTAATTTATGAAACAATCACATTCAAGTGTCTTTCTGGGTCAGTTACATTCCACCGCTTAGTGTTGGCCATGCGTGCTCTCTGATAGTGCAGGAATGTATCTGGGCTCTGGTCTGGTCACACTGGTCCCTCCTCCCTGCCCATCCTCTGTAGCAAGACAGACAAGCATCCTTGACTGTGCCTGCTCTGATGCATGTCACCCCACCTCCACCCCACTGTACCACCTACTTTGACACTTGACACTTTCCACAGGGTCCCCTCTGCCAGTCACTAGCTGTCAAGAACTCTGCCCCTCACTCACTTTTGAGCAACCAACCCCATCCTAGCCTTAAGATTCTGGTTAAATCTGCTCCAGGAATGTATTAGCTCCTCTTTGGAGCTGTGATGAATCTGGGAGAGAAACCGAAGATTGGACTTAGTTTAGCTAATGATTTTAGAGGTTTCATTCATCAAGGTGGAGAGGGTATTGTGGGTTAGAACGGTTCTATTCATGACATCCAGGGAACATAAAGGATTCACATCACAGTGGGCAGGAAGCAGAGCCATACAGAAAGGACCAAGGCAAGACGTGGCTCTCAATAGTCACTGGAGTGACCCACTTTCTCCCATTCTCCTTTCACAGGTCTACCCTCCAAATAGTCCATCCCTGGATTAAGCTGTTCATTAGACCAGAGCCCTTGTGATTCAGTATAATCATCTCTGGACATGGCCATGTAAACTCCGTCAACATTAGCATTGCAGGAGGCTTCAAGACACTTGGATCTGTGAGCTTCTCTTGCCCTTCACGTGTGGGACCACAGACATCTGACCCATCCCCTGCATCTCTGATGCTATCTGTGTAAATATTGCTTGTAGAGGAGAATGTAAAGTCATCAAGGGACGGTCATGGTATTTCATCCTGGAAATGAAATGTAGAGCCAAACTATAGGATGAGATTTGCTTTGCAGGAAACACCAAATACTGAGTTTTAAACTCACTGAGCCCAGCCCTTCTCTCTTTGGCCTGTATGACATATAAAAATTGCCCTCCCTTAACTCCTGAGGCCTTTGGAATAGTATCCAAAAAAATCACCCAGGCTGTTGGCCTATCCTCAAACACTGTTGGCAGTAACTGAAATTATTTCAGTGGTGTGGAGGGAGGCCTGGAAGGCTGACGAATACAAACATCCTCCCAGCAATCTCTCCTCTGAGCAGTCACCCTGAAGACAGGAATGATTCAAGTGAGTCAAAACTTCAGGGACAAAGAATTGCACTTAGTACGTATGGTGGCTGGGAAAGAAACTGAAAAATGCACAGGGACTGGGGAGGCGGCTTAGCAGCTAAGGGCTGTCGAGTGGAATGCTGGGGTTTGGTTCCCAGCGTCCACATCAGGGCGCTCACAAAGAGCTGTTAACAGGTTTCATGGCATCTGGTGCCGTCTTTTGGTATCTACAGGGACTGCACCCCACAGCGTATATACATGCAGGGAAAACCCCCTTACAGATAACATGGAAAATAAATAGGTCTTTAAAAGAGAGAGGGGGGAGGGAGGGGAGAGAGAAAGGGGGAAAGGGAGAGGGAGGGGGAGAGGGAGAGGGAGAGGGAGAGAAGAGAAACCCACTTAAATATTTATTAGTATGTAAGTTTTTAACTACTAGGTACCCACAAAATGTGTTTAGATAACCTGTGGGTGTTGACGTGGGTGTGTACATGTGTATGTACGTGTACTGCATGTGAAAATCAGAGGTTGATATTTGGTTTCTTCCTAGATTGCTTTCCAGGACACCTCTTGTTCTCCCTCGCTCCACAGCACTGCATTATGGGTGCAGGCTGCCACAGTAGCACTGCATTATGGGAGCAGGCTACCACAGGAGCATTATGGGCACAGGCTACTACAGTCACTTGTTTTAGTTTCTTTAAATTTTTAAATGTGGGTTCTGGGGATCGAACTCAGGTATTGTCTTCATGGGTAGACAGCAAACATTTCACTGAATAAGCCACTTCCTCAGACCTACTTAGACAAATTTTAACAAGGTAATATTAGCAGCTCATCCCAGAAACAGCCCTATAAAAAAGTAAAATAGGAGAGACATAGGCACTTTTGAGTGTCAGTTAAGTGAGCAAGTTGGGAAACACAATCTCCTTTATTGAGTGCGACAGCTTCTCCATGGCTTAGCTCTGCAGGAGCCACATCTGGAAGGATTCCCATCTGGGAGAAAGTGCGTCTATGAGGACATACCTCTGATAGGATGAGTGTGAAGGTTAGCTAGAATGGGTGTCTGCCTTCCAGGGCATGTCCTCTGGTGGCAAAATCTAAACCCTAGGCAAGAACTTAGAGGTTTGGCAGACAGTGGTGGGTTCTAGAATGGGGAATAAAGGAGGATATTGACAACAAAATGAGAAATCTGAGAAGCCAGCATTTATTGAGCAGTTACTTCATGCCAGGCACCATCTGCATTCTCCAATTAGATTTTAGAATAACCCCTGAAAGGTAGAAGGGGCGTTTGAGCTCCTCATGATTGGGCTAGCCTTTTATAAGGAAGTAAGATTTAAAGTGAAACCCACAAGCTGAGATGCTTAGGCCCCGGAGGCTGTCAACATGGTTGGGGAATTCATTCAAATGTGAATGCGTCTGATCACAACCCTCCTGAAACAGAACCATATGTCCCATTATATTTGTGGTATTCCATTCTCACACTGGAGAATGTTTCTCAGGAAATCCCCTGGGCCTATAGGGAATGGTGAATTCTGTGTTCCATTCTCAGAGACTCAGACCCTACAGCCTCAGTGGGACCTCGGAGTCTGTTTCTTTAAAAACTCCCTGACCGAATTTCTATTCATTGGCTTCCTTCTAAAACAAGGATGGAGAGGATGCTGGGAGCCAACCTGGACCATAAAGTGACCTTGGAAGTGGACACGAATTAACTCTGGACCATGAAGCCCCTCCCTGCCCTTTAGCCCCAGGCAGCTGGGGGCTCTGACCCTTGCACACTCATCCCGAAAGAGTTCAGGTGAGCTGTTTGAGATCATCATCACAGTAAAGGAGAAGCTGCTGAGTTCATTCCTCGGTGACTTTCTCCCCATCTTCCTTGCATCTTGGACATGGAGGTGACATTAGAAGTACCAAATCATGATGAGGATAGCCGCAACTGGTCCATCTCCACTGTGAATTGCATTCAGACTCACCAAAGAGACAACCTTCTTGGTGTAAAAGGGAAAACATCCCCGGGCAATGTCTAAAGATCCACCCTGATTGTGGGTGGTACTACCCCATGGCTGGGTTTCTGGGCTAAATAAAACAGGTCACAGGAGGAGGCCCCTTGAGAGCAGGCATTCTTCTCTTCCTGCTTTCTGGTCCCAGCCTGTAAACAAGCAGCTTCAGGATCCTACCGCTATAGCTGTGGTCCATGCCATGCCCTGCCCTCACAGAATGGCTCTGCATATTATTTTGCCATAGGAATCACAAACAATAGCCACTGTAGCAAGACGTCAGGCCAGCTGGATGCTAACCTTGTTTCATCATCCATTATTGAGCCCATTTCAAAGATGGAGAAATGGAGGCTGGAACATATAGAGTCCCTTGCCCAAGGCCTTCCAGGCAGCAAAGGGCACCATCCCATCTCTGCTGTTGAATGCTGCTTCTGAGAGGCTCTCCCATTCCCTCCCAGTAGAGTCATTCCATCCTTCCTCCAGTATCTTGAAGTCAGCCAGCCAGGCACAGAGCTATTCTCAGCTATTGTCTCTCTCTCTCTCTCTCTCTCTCTCTCTCTCTCTCTCTCTCTCTCTCTCTCTCTCTCTCTCTCTCTCTCATGTGTGTGTGTATGTATGTGTGTGTGTGTGTTGTGGGAGGAGGAGGGGAGATGGTACAAAAGCATCTTCCAACTGAGATCCCTTTCCAAACAAAACAGCCTTTTGCTCGGTGCTCAAGCTAAGTAGGTGATTAAATGGGTTTTCCTTTGCCAGTGGTTAATGAGGGTTGAATTAACCTCTGCAGTTATAGTGTGTGCCTCTGATGCTGGGTCTCTGCTTGCAATAGAAAGCCAACAGGGAGTGACAATTGCAACATTATGTAAATGACCGCCAGGAACCCAGTTGCTGCTGGCAACCCCAGAGTTTGAGGAATGGGTTCTATCTCTCTGGCTCCCCTTTCTGAAGCCCTCCAACACTGTGCCCAGACCCCTAATTCTTTGCCTGTTTGCTCCTCACTATAGTTCTAAGGGTAAGGACATCAGGCTTGCCCCTGTGCACCTCCCATTGAGACTGAGCCTTTAATGACTATACAACACACGTGTTCATTGGTACTTCTGCATGACCCTCACCAGACTCCTTACCAAGCCCTGCCTTCGGACTACTTTGATTACAGTTTATTGTGTTTACCTGGCTTATACCTCCCTCCAAAAGGGGTGGGTTCGATGGGTGAAGTCAGGTTACAAACATACTTCCCTTGGGTTAGAACAGGAGAGGGTCTCTCTTTCCAATTCTCTCCTGCAGCCTTGCCTGTCTCCTTGGCAGGGAAAGCCAGGGATATGAGTATAGTTTATGATAGTGGCAGAGACTACTCATGTCATGACAGGCCAGGAAGCAGAGAGCATGAGACAGGAACCAGGGGTTGCCCATCACCTTTAAGGGCCCACTCCATCTCTGACAGCTGAGCCTCATCTTCTAAGGGTTCCCCCAGCCTTCCCAGATAGCACCAGCAACTGAGGGGCAAGTGTCTAAAATATCATCTGAAGGGGGTCATTCAGACTCGAACCACAAGTCTGGTCCTCAAAGAACCTTCAAAGAACCTTCAAAGAACCTTACATTCCCTGTCAACTCTTTGCTTTAGACGGTTTCATCATGTACCTGGCATTGTATCTAGAGAACAACACCAATCAACTACTGGTGCAATTAGGTAAGAGATACATACATATTCCCCTTTATAGATGAAATTTCTGAGGGAAAATGGCTTTCTCAAGTAAGCAAGTAGAGCAGGCAGGTTTCTAACTCAGTGTGATTGTCTACTTGACCCAGTCTAAAATCATAAAGGTAGAGCATCACCAGTTATCCTATGGGCTTGTCTGTGGGGGATTGTCTTGATCACATGAATGGATGTGGGAGGAAGAGCCCACTTTGGGCAGCACCATTCCCTAGGTTTGTGTCCCCACCTATGTTAAAATGGAGAAGGTAGGCTGAGGACTAAGCTTGCATATATTTGTTGCTCTTTGCTCCTGGTAAGGATGTAATGTGGTGAGCTGATTTAGGTTCCTGCTGCCTTGGCTTTCTTGTTGTGATGGATTGGAACCTTGAACTGTGATCTAAAATAAACTTTCTTCCACGAGTTGCTTTGTGTTAGGGGTGTGTTATCACAACAGTGGAAATGAAACTAAGAAAGTCAGGCTTGTCTGACTCTGGAGTCTTGAGGGCCGGTAGGCAGTGGGAGGAGATCAGCAGACAGGATGGAAATTGTCATTGTTCCTAGCTAGAGCTGTTGTAGATGTTTCTAGTTTTTTCCCTCCCCCTTTGGGTACATTGGTGTTGTCTCTTTTGTCTCCATGGGTGCACACAATTTTATCAGAAAATTTAAAGATTTTTTATGGGAAATTTTCATTGTTTCCTTTAATATAAGCAGAAACCCAACACACAGGCAGATGAATGGCTGGCGTGGGAATGAATGCCACTGAGTGACAGGAGTCCATTCATTCTCCTAAGCAGGTTGGATGTTCTCATTGCTACACTGTTTACACATTGTATTTGCCTAGCAAAACCTCTCTCCCCAAACAGGGCCAAGGTAAATGTGAGCATGATCCCTGTTGGATTAGCCCAGACCTTGATGCTTCCATCAGCCTCTAGTGCTTGGAGCCAAAGGTCTGTTTCCAGCGGTGCCCACATCTCCCAGAGCAGTCAGAGGACACCAGAGGGACTTAATAAAATAAAATAAAATAAAATAAAATAAAATAAAATAAAATAAAAAAACCAAACTGTTCTTCTTATCAACTTCAGGGAGTGAATAGCTGGTATTACAAAAATACCATATTATTTCATGGGACCAGCACTTGGGAGTCAGAGTCAGAGTCAGGTAGATCTCTGTGAGTCCAAGGCTTGGTCTATACAGTGAGGTCTAGAGCAGCCAGGGCTACATAGTGAGACCCTTTCTAAACACACACACACACACACACACACACACACACACACACACACACGGATGAACAATCAAGTGTGCTCAAAGTTAACATTTACCATGTCTGGAAACCCAGAAAAGTCACACATTTAACCAGCACAGAAGCCGCCATGGTGCTACTTAGAGGAACTGGCTGCTGGTGGTTAATTTATCCACAGCTTTTCCTATTGAAACTCTGAACAGAAAGCACAGAGGAAATAGGTGCTCTCAGTTCTTGCTGTCTGAGCATCTGTCCTGGGGCCTTTGGTTTGGAAACCCCCACAGCTCCCTCTGTCAGTGGCCATGGGGTTTTCCAGACTGCCCTGCTTTGTGACTTCTTCTAAGTCTTTCCTTTGCTCCTAGTTTCATGGTTGGAAGGTTGCCATGCTTCTAAATATCTGCTTGACCCTGAGAATAGAGTGTGTGCACTTGTATTATAGAATCTTCCAGTGCCTGTGTGCTTTAGATTAGGCCAGTGAAACTAAGCAATACAGCAAGTTGTTTGTGCTCTCCTTTGGAGGCTGGAAGTCTGAGGCATTGTTCCCTTATGAGTTAGAATGAGCATGACCCCTGGCTACTTCTCACTAGGTCCCAGTCCTTGCAATACGGTTACACCAAAGACCAAGTTTCAACATGAGTTTGGGTAGGAGCCAGCCACCGTATTCTTCCTGTGTAGGGCCACATCTCTCTACTTTTCTTTTCTTTTTTTTTTTTTTTGTATTTTGTATTTTTTTTTTTTAGGTATTTTCCTCATTTACATTTCCAATGTTATCCCAAAAGTCCGCCATACCCTCCCCCCGCCCCACTCTAACAAGGCCACACCTCCTAATTGCACCACTTCCCAATGGGCCAAGTAGATTCAAACCACCACAGTAACACTGTAAGCTCTTCATGGTGAAGGAATGTGGGTCAAACTTGTTGACACCCAAATGGACAAAACTCACTGGAGTAGGTACAGAAGGAAGAACCCTGGAGCCCCAATACAGGGCTGGTATGTATGAAGCTCCTTTCCTTGGGCTGTGTACCTCCCATTCTTCCTATCCAGCAGCTTGAAGTCTCCTCGTACTCAAGGAACACTCATAACTCAGTGTTTCCCTTACGCATCATACCAACATTGTCTCTCCTTCAGAATAGAAAGTTCACTGTTCTTTTTTTCCCCTCCCAGCTTGACACACGCTAGAGTTTTGTGGGAAGAGAAACCTCGGTTGAGAAAATGCCTCATCAGGCATGTTTTTAGGACACTTTCTTTTTTTAAAATTAAATTGATGGATGGATGGATGGATGGACTACTTGACAGGTTTTCTCTATGTAGTCCTTCTGGAGCTTGCTATGTATACAACACCAACTTTGAACTCAGAAATCGGTCTGCTTCTGCCTCCTGAGTGCTGGGATTAAAGACTTGCACCACCATGCCCTGACATTTTCTTGATTTAACAACTAATGTGAGAGGGCCCAGCCTACTGTGGGTGGTGCCATCCCTAGGCAGGTGTCCCTGGGTTGTACAAGAAAACAAGCTTAGCAAGCTGTGAGGAGCAAGTCAGTAAACAGCACTTCTCCATGGCCTCTGCTTCAGTTCCTGCCTTTAGATTCCTGCCTGGAGTTCCTGTCCTGACTTCCCTCAGTGATAAATTGTACTAATTTGGAAGTACAAATCATCTACTTTCTCCAACTTTTTTTTGTCTATGGCGTTTTTATCATCATAACTGAACGTGAACTGAGACATTTGCCTTTGCTCAGCTATTTCAGATAACTTTATTTCTGAAAGAGCACATTAATTTTTTGAGAAAGGCCATCATGTAGCCCAGGCTAGCCTCAAACTTGCTTGGTGTCCAAAGATAACCCTAAATTTTAGGGTTTAGATCAGAGGAAGGAACATAGGAAGAGAGGGAAGAAGAGAGGGGGAGGCAGGGTTTTAGTCAAGAGTTTATTGTATTAGCAAACAACACTACTGGAGTTTGAAATAAAAATCCTAGCCCACCAGGAAAGGACAGAGCCCATTATTTTGAGGTCACTTGTGAGGAAGTGGGAAGGGTGAAGTGTGAACCATGAGGAAACAGGGGTCTGTGGTTGGCTGATGGGCACCAGCAAATTTCACTAAAAGTCAGCATGTGTTTCCTTTTATTATTTATTTCTTGCTTAGCTGGGTGATATAAAAGTCTCAAAGACATTTCCAGACAAAGGGTTCCAGGAAGAACACTGGTCTTGGGTAGTACATGGTATGCCTGTAGCCCTTCTCTGTGTAGGGCTTTGCTATCTGGAAGGGCACTGGGTGGGCAGGAGATGCCTCTGCCTCTGTTACCAGACACAGACCTTCCCACTGGTACCTCCTAAGTGCTGCAATTACAGGCTTGAGCCACTGGGTATGGCTTCTAGGGACCTTTTGTGTTCTAGGAACACACAGGTGTGTAGCAAGCAGGTTTCCTCCTGATGATCTGGCTTACAAAGATGGCTGGAGGCTCTCGACACTTAGAACAGAGATGGGAGCCAGGACAAAGGAGGAGAAACTTCCAGGCCAGAACTAGGAGACCATGCGTGACACACATATCTGAGGCATAGGCTAGCCTATGGACCTCCACTCCAAGCCTAACATTCCGTCTCCTCCGTGGGTTTTCACGGGAGGCTTAAAGAGAAAAATCTATGTGTCAACATTGCGATTATTCTGTTGAGAGGATGCACCCGAGGCTCGGTTTCTTTGCCATTTTTCCAAGCAGGTAACTGATTTCTCTCACACAAAAGCACCAGTTGTCCATTCATTTTCTGTTGGCTGAGTGGTTTTTATTGTATTCCTAATGCATTCCTCCTATTCATCCAAATTGGTTTTCCTTCCCTCACATTCCTGTAACTATTTATCTTTTATTTTCTCTGGGGATGTGAACATCCTTCCTTGAGTCCCCCTTAGGTATCTTGTGGGCTCTGTTGGGGAGCTGATGGACAGATGGATTCAGGGTCTCAGTTTTCTGCGGAAAGTGTCCAGGCAGGCTTGAACTCTGGCTGTGTTTTCAGCCTGCCTCCGGTAACGCATGATGCTATTTTGTTTGCAAGAGCCAGCTGCGTGTCAGTTTCTGTGATAAGGAGGTGATGGAGACCCTGCTTTGTGGGAGGGTCTGACAGGCAAGTGAGAAGGGCAGAGTTCTGACAGTGGTGTGGTTGGGCTGCATAGTGTCCAGCTCTGAGCACAGGAGAGTGATTGGTTGAATGTGAATCATAAAGAGCTAGGAGCTAGGAAGATGGCTCAGTCAGTAAGATGCTTGCTGTGTAAGCACAGAGATCAGAACCATCCCCAGGACTCACACAGAAATCTCTGTGCTTACACAGGTGTGGGCACAGAAGCACAGGCATTGTGATGAGTCTCTTATTCAGGCATTACCACTCTTCACTTTGTCCCAAGAGCCCTGTGCTTCTGTGCCCACACCTAGTGTCTTAGGGTTTTATTGCTGTGAACAGACACTATGACCAATGCAAATCTTATAAGGACAACATTTAATTGGGGCTGGCTTACAGGTTCAGAGGGTCAGTCTATTATTACCAAGGAGGGAGCATGACAGCATCCAGGCAGGCATGGGGTAGGCAGAGCTGAGAGTTCTCCATCTTCATCTGAAGGCTGCTAGCACAATACTGAGTTCCAGACAGCTAGGGTGAGGATCTTAAGGCCATGCCCACAGTGACACACCTATTCCAACAAGGCCACACCTCCTAATAGTGCCATTCCTTGGGCCAAGCATATGCAAACCATCACATCTAACATACATGCTATCCCCTGAATCTAGGGGTATTTGGAAAAAGTTATTTCATCTGGGAACCCCTGTACAGAAGCAACCAAGCCAGCCAAGAAGGCAAGTTTGTATCTGGGGTTCCAGTCTCATCTA
This sequence comes from Mus caroli, assembly GCF_978045245.1. Classification (NCBI taxonomy): domain Eukaryota; kingdom Metazoa; phylum Chordata; class Mammalia; order Rodentia; family Muridae; genus Mus; species Mus caroli. The sequence continues at coordinate 14,632,724 of NW_028227261.1, forward strand.
TGAATGCCACCAGTTCTCAGGCTCTGCCAGTTCTGTGGCTTGCTCCTGTCAGCATCACAAGGATAATCCATCAAGAAGATAACTGAACTGCTTAAAGCATCAGGTGTTCCAGACGTGTGTTAATGGTTGCCTTTGGTGAAAGGGTCCTCTTTGGGATGTCATGGAATGTCAGGTGTACCTACTGTCCCCAAAAGACCTGGTAAGCCACTGCTACCAGAGCCACTGAGGTGGTGGGAGAAATTTTTTTACCATTGTTTAGTTTTGATGATGCAGGGTTTAATGTATCTTGGGCTAGCCCCAAGCTCATTATGTAACAGAGGGTGACCTTGAACATCTGTTCTTCCTGCCTCCCAGGTTGCAGGGATTGCAGGTGTGCGCTTTCATGTCCAATAGTTTGAGATGCTAAGGGTGGGACCCAGTGCTTCATGCATGCTAGGCAGACACTCTACTAAGACCCTCCCCTACTTCTAAAGAACATCTCTAACCTCTGAAATGATGAATTCTTCCCCTTTTCTCCTCCCCTTATGGAAATCTGTTAACATAAAATGCTTGAAATTGTTTTTGGCACGATGACTTAGCCATATAATCCTTTACAGAGAAAGACAATAGATAATTGGACAATTAGGGAGAACATTCCACATGAAATTCTTTATTCTGCCATGAATGAAACTGGAGGGTTTGGCTCCAAGTGGGAAAAGCACCTAAATTCCCTTCATTTGGTAATCAAGGGTTTCTTTCTTCCTCTTTTATTGTTTGGCAGTTTTATTCTTTTTGTTTTCATTAATTTATTTATTCACTTTACATTCCCATTACATCCCCCCTCCTCCCAGTCCCACCCTCATAACCCTCTCCCCCTACTACCCCTTCTCCTTCTCTGAGGAGGAGAAGCCCCCTGGCACATCAAGTTGCAGCAGGATTAAGGGCACCCTCTCCCACTGAGGACAGACAAGGCAGCCAGCCCAGCTAGGGAAAAGGGATCCAAATGCAGGCAACAGAGTCAGAGACAGCCCCACTCTAACTGTTAGGAGACAGAGGGGTCAAGGGCACCACAAGAAGACATACAGAGTCAATTAACCTGACCCATGAGGGTTCACAGAGACTGAACCACCAATGAAACATGCATGGGCAAGACCTAGGTCTCCTACACATTTGTAGCAGATGTGCAGCTTGGTCTTCATGCAGGTCCCCTGTAGGGTTTCTGAGACCCTCCACACCCCGTGGAAGAACCCAATACTTTTCAACCTTCCTCCTACTCCCACCCCAAGACTGTTTTCCTTTCTAGGATTTTAAGAGCAACCAAAGGGTGTTGTCTGTGCATCCTCAGGTGGCTATGGAAAATAGATTCACCAGCTGTGGTAGGAGGTAGGCTCAGCCCAATAAGATACAATTTGCAAAACACATGAAACTCAAGAAGAATGAAGATCAAAGTGTGGACACTTTGCCCCTTCTTAGAATTGGGAACAAAACGCCCATGGAAGGAGTTACAGAGACAAAGTTTGGAGCTGAGATAAAAGGATGGACCATCTAGAGACTGCCATATCCAGGGATCCATCCCGTAATCAGCTTCCAAACGCTGACACCATTGCATACACTAGCAAGATTTTGCTGAAAGGACCCTGATATAGCTGTCTCTTGTGAGACTATGCTGGGGCCTAGCAAACAGAGTGGATGCTCACAGCCAGCTATTGGATAAATAACAGAGCTCCCAATGGAGGAACTAGAGAAAGCACCCAAGGAGCTAAAGGGATCTGCAACCCTATAGGTGGAACAACATTATGAACTAACCAGTACCCCGGAGCTCTTGACTCTAGCTGCATATGTATCAAAAGATGACCTAGTCGGCCATCACTGGAAAGAGAGGCCCATTGGACACGCAAACTTTATATGCCCCAGTACAGGGGAACGCCAGGGCCAAAAAGTGGGAGTGGGTGGGTAGGGGAGTGGGGGGGGAGGGTATGGGGGAACTTTTGGGATATCATTGGACATGTAAATGAGGAAAATACCTAATAAAAATATTTTTAAAAAACCCAAAAGGTCTGTAGGAAAGCTGGCTGATGTAGTTGTTTGACACATTCCCTTTGAAGCATATATGTTCCTGTCCCCTACCTCAGCCCTCTCAACCTCTGAGGGCTTCATCCTTTATTGCTCCACCTCCAAGTGTCCTACCCTAGCTCCTTCCAAAAGGGTCTAGTCTCCCAATGACTCTATGGTCTCCAATATCCTAATTACTGACCTTCTATGGGGGGTCAAACTTGGGAGAAACACAAACTGAACTTACATTAGCCTTCACTAAGGTTTGGTGAATGATGACCCCTGACATGCATTTCAGTCTTTTGAAAAGACTGATCCATGTAAGTCTCCATGGTATGGTGCTGCTATGGGTGTAAGCTGTGGGTGCTATGTTTTAAGATAATGGACTTTTACTGGAGGACATAACAACAGGAATGTTGGCAACCCCTGCTTCCAGGTTTGTGCTTGGTGGGTTTGGCTGATGTAGGTGGATTCATGCGTGCAGAAGAAAATCAATTCCATTAACATTGTGATAATATACTCTCTTTCCTTGCTTGTTTCCTTCCTTTCTTCCTCCCTTCCTCTTTTGTTAGTTGTTTTTCTCATTGCTCTGACAAAACACCCAACAAAAGCAACTTAAGGGAAGAAGGTTTACCCTGGCTCACAGTTTGAGGGATACAGTCCATCATGGCAGAGAAGGTATGACAGCAGAAGCCTGAGGCATGGCTTTGGGGATGGCACCGGGTGCATCTGCTTACTTTCTCCCTTTTATTCAGTTTGGGTTCCCAGCCCATAGGATGGGGCCACCCACATTCAGGGTAGGTCTTCCTACTTCAGTTAAAACTCTCTGGAAATGCACCCCCCCCTCACACTCGGACGTTTGTTTCCAAAGTGACTCTAAATATAATCGAGTTGCGAGAGAAGATGCCTACCACCCTCCTTCCTTCCACTCAGCACCCGCCATTGTATCCCAGATATCTGCTCTCTGGAGTCACATTGCTGGGCTGGCTTGTCATTCTTAGGGTTTGTCTGCCCCAGGTTCATTTGAGAACTCTAGATGAGGAGGCTGATGTTCCTGAATCTTAGAGCTCTCTGGCATCAGCAACCTCCTTGGTCCTCACACATGGTATCTCCATTCTGCCCTTGGCTTTGGCATGGAGACATCCAGAGTCAGGACTATACCACAGCTGTGCTTCCCTCCTCATCAGCCCTGGCTCATCTCTGATCACTTTGCATTTCTTGAACCAAGATTTGTCTTCATTGCAAAAGAACTACTTACACGGGCTCTTTCCAGGTCCTGCTAACCTGTGCTCCTATGAACAGTGAGATGAGCATATCTCTGGACCAGAAAGTCTTAAGGAGGAACACCACATGGAGTGTGGCTCTGTGCCCTGGAGTTGCTGTTCCATGATGGGTTTCTGCCCAAGGCCACCTGGGTGATTTCTCAGGTCATCTGGGAGTGTGAGATACAGGCCCCTGTCTACCAGGTTGTCTGGCGATACTCTGAGACAGTGTGGGTGGAGGCCTTTGCTAAACTGGCTTGTGGACTATAAACTCAGCAGCTTGCATGCTGGGCTGGGAGCCATAAGCAAATGTGCTCAACTGGTGACTTCTCCAAGGCAGAAAAGAGAAGACAGTAATTCCTTAACAGGGCAAACACAGCCTGCTCCTAAAGCCAAGAAAACAGTGTGGCAGACCTGTTCCATGCTCCTGAAAAGAGGATCTTTCTATGGTGTCTTAGTTTGTTCTCTCTATAAAGAGGGGAACACTGCATAGGTCTTTTTTTGTCAACTTGACATAAGCTAGAGTCATCTTGAAAGAGGAACCCTCAATCGAGAAAAAACCTCCATTGGATTAGCCTGTTAGCAAGTCTGTGAGACATTTTCTACATTAATGATTGTTGTAGGAAGACCCAGCCCACTGTGCACTGTGGGTGGCACCACCACTAGGCAGGTAGTTCCCGATAAATAAATAAATCCCCAATATCAGGTATATATATATATATATATATATATATCATATACATGTATATATTCTTAATATATTCTTGATATATATGTGTATGTATTCTTGAGATATATATATATACATATATATATATATGATATATATACATACATATACACACACACATATATATACATATCCCTGATATATCCCTCATATATATATACATATCCTTAATATATCCTTGATATATATATGTGTGTGTGTGCATCTTTTATATATATATATATATATATATATCCCTGATATACACACATATCCCTGATATTTAGCATATATATATATATATATATATATATATATCCCTGATATATTTGTATCCCTACTTTTGATATATATGTATCCCCAACACACACATACACACACTCACAGACACACAAGCTGAGTTCTCCATGAAGAGCAAGTCAGTAAATAGAACTTATCTATGGTTCCTCTTGAAGTTTCTACTTCCAGGTTCCTACCTTGACTTCCCTTCATAATGGACTACAAACTGTCAGCTATAATAAACCCTTTCCCTCTAAGTTGTTATTGTTGTTGTTGTTATTATTGTCATGGTGTTTATCACAGCATAAAAGCAAACAGAAACAAAAACACTGGACATGACTTCTGCAAACTCTTTAGGAGTCTATGTACATTTCAGCACCTTCTATTTACCTTCCAAAAGGCAGGCAGAATATCTATAACATTCTTCCCAGAACTTCCAGCTGACCGAGGTGCCCACCTGCTCATCACACACTTCTGGTTCCAGGTGGAATGCACCTTTCCTGGGTAGACACCTGTGGTCCTCAACACTTGTATGCATGGCTTTACAACCCGCTGCTCCTCCCATCGCTCTGCAATGTGGTTATGTTGGACCAAGTGATACTCACTGTGGCCCTTGGGGCCCTGGGAATGCAGTCTTGGAAGTGATAGAGACCCTTCACAGCCGCTAATATAAGAATGAGTTTGTGCGTTGTTCTCTAAGAAAGGAATCTGCACATTCACTAATGGTTTGTTCTGAGGGAACCTTTCATCTACATGTTGTCCAGTGTGTGGTGTGATGGTTCTTTACCCACTGCTGTGATAAAATACCCCCAAAAAGCCACTCAAGGAAGGAAAGCCCTGCCCACAGTTCAAGGCAGGGAAGTCAAAGCACAGCAACAGAAGGCGGTTGGTCAGTGACCACAACCAGGAAGCAGAAGGGTGTGAATGCTGGCTTTATGTAGTCTAGGACCTAAGGCCAGGGATAATGCCACCCTTCTTTAGGGGACTGCTTCCTCACAGTCCCCCACAAGCATACCCAGAAGCTAACCTCATCAGAACAATCCCTCACAGGTTTGCCTGAAGGCTTGCCTCTAGTGGTTCTAGAGCCTGTCAAGTTGACAGCCAACACTAACGGTCACAGGAGGGCACAGGAGTAATACGAAGTGGCCTTGGTGTTCTGGAACCCTTGCCCTTTGACACTGAGAGATGAGACCATCAGGGAAAAGAGCAAGACCATACATCTAAGAGACAAGACAGACCATGTGATCGGAAGGTCAAGGCTAACCATTGGACTGGCTGACTGCCTGTGTTTGCCCTCCTGCTAGAATCTTCTGGCTGAAGAATGGAGGAAGACAGACCCTTAGCATGCTAACCCACCATCTTCTTAGATTGCTGGCTTTCTGGATAAGACAGAGTTTAAAGATTCAATTCCTGGTTTTTAATTCAGGTGGCTCAGACCCAGCTATAACGCTTCATGGATTGTCTTCCTCGCCCCATCCCCTGGCCACACTCTTCACACCCTTTGGGTCTTAGCTTCCCGATCACAGTGACCGAGAAGTCATCTCATCTCCTCCAAAGCTGGAGGAGGCTGAGATGGCTGGCCAGCCAGTCCAGTCTAAGCCTACATGGAGAGACTCTGCTGGGGGAACTAAGGTGTGATCCGGATGGGTACCGGCATCCTACTCTAGCTTTCCTAGACACAAGTACTACAGTACAGAACAAATAAAGGAAGGCAGATCTCTTCTACTGAATTACAAGATCTTGAAGGATGGGCTGCATGCTTTTCACCTGTCCCCTGAGCTTCAGCAAGTGTCTGGCATGGAACAGACATGCAGGAGTGTTGTTCACTGGAACCAGATTTAAGGTGCTCCATTGCCCCACAGACAACAGTGCCTGCATCTCCCTCCCAGGAGGCAGGTCGGGATCATACTTTGGATGCTGCGGTGAATAGACTCAGACTGTTTCCAAACAGTGATCTTCCCATTTTCCAAAATGTTCTATCTCCCAGGAGTTGGAACTGAACTCCATTTGTGCCATGTCATCTCACATAACCGCCCCCCCCCTTCCCCAAGTGACCTGTTATCTTTAGAACGTGCCGTAAGCCACGTGGACCTTTCCATTCGTTTCATTTTAGAAACACAGCCAAGCACATACATCTCGTTTTAGATGGATCCTGGCAAGCTGACTTCCTGTTCCCATTCAATCAATCATCCCCCATCTTTGGCAGGAAGGAGAGCATGCAGTTTCACACGTGCCAACCCCAACATATTTCTAATTCCATCATGGCTGGGTGGGTGCCTCCTCTGCCGTAGGATTTTAAGATGCTTAAAAAAAATGTGTGTGTAAGAGTATTTCACAGCCAGATCTAGGAACTCACAGACTGGGTGGTGACAGAAATAAGGCCAGAGTTCTATGTGGTAGAAGGAAAGAGGCCACATGACCAGAAAGTCTTGCCAAAGCTCAAAGCACTGGGGTGCTGGGTACCAAGGTGTTAGTGGTAACTTAAGAGTAAAATGGACTGAAGTGGCTCACAGTGAAAACAAGAAGAAGGACTAGGTGTTCCTAAATATATCCCAGGGACCAAGAGAGCTAGGGAAAGGGTGAGCTGACAGCCTTTGTTATTGGTAAGGGTCCATTTAGTCATTTCAAAACCTTAAGGCACTGTGACAGCCAGTTTTCCTTGTGATGTTCCAATGATCACTGGTAAGTATACATACATGTCTTGAGGACCTTGATATGTATCTAAGCTGTGTGCCTGAGCACACATGTATCTAATCTTGTCTCCTGTTAGTTCCTTAGTAATTCTGAGGTCTCTGTAGATGGTCCCCTGCCTTCATAACTTAACTCCACCCCTTGTCATTAATCCTTTACTGAAATCAATAGCATCCTTCCTGAGAAGCCGAGAGGGATTTTTGACCTTTGGTTTATTTCTTCAAGCTCTGATTTATCGTTTCCCCATTTCTTCTTAGAACAGACTAAGAACTCCCCTTTTCTGCCTGGGTTGTCCAGCAGGGAGCAGGAAGCGCTGACTCTAAGTCATAGCTGCGACTGGAAGGCAGTGGGCAGAGACTCGACTCTGCAGTGCTAGCTTCTCCTTCAGGACCTGCTTCTCAGATGCTGTTCCTTATTAAAAAAGGATGCGAGCACAGAATAGCCTCTGTGTTAAAGTTGTATTTAAGAGTCACTTCATTATTGATGTGAGTGGTAGCTTCAGAAGTGTGTTGCACAAGAAAGAAGCATCCCCCCTCCTTCGCTTAACCTATGTTAATCTCCTTTTTTTCACAGTCCAATTTGCTCCCCTTCTGTTCTGTTCTCAGCTGGCTCCTGGTGCTTCACTACAGATACCAAACGAGTAGAGCAATAATCTGTTATTATTAATAAGTGGCTCTGTGGGCAAGATGCAAGCAAGTCGTATTCATTGCATCTGTATGCAAATTCACTGGTTTTGGAAACTGCATTCATTAGCAGGGTGGCTTTTGTGTATCTGCTGGGCCCCTAGCTTGCTGCAGCACCTACATGTTTCTTGTCACGTGTGAAGTTCAGTCTTCCAGAGCTCAGGAATGGCTTCTAGGCATGTGTTTAACCTGTCTCTGAGCTGGGGAGATGGCTCATTTGGTAAAGTGTCATGCAAGCAAGAGCACCTGAGTTTGGATCCCAGCACCCATGTAGAAAAGATGGTGCATACCTATAATCCCAGCATTGGAGATGCTAGAGACAGGAGGACTCTTGGGGTTTGCTGGCTAACCAGTCACAATGAATTGGCAAGCTCTGGGTTCAGTGAGAGAGAGACTCCTCCTCAAAAAATAAGGCAAGAGAGGCAATTTGGAAAATACACAATGCCAACACCTGGTCTTTACATATGTGTGTACAGACATGTACATATGTATACATATGCATACTCAAATAAACATGTACACACATAGACACACAAACACAGACAGACACAGATGGACACACAGGGGCAGGGTGCATTTCAACTGTTAGGGGTTACAGTCCAGGCCATGGTAGAGTTATCAGTGCACATACATGACCTACTTTAAATGCATTTGTGTGTTACTGTTTAAAAATCTAGGCTCAAGTTGTGTAACATACACACAGAGACATACTATATACAGATACACACACACATGTGCACAGACATAACATACATAGGCACATAGGCATACTACACACACAGAGACATATGTATCCATACACATGTGCACACACACACCACACACAGATATACAAGCACCCACACATATACACACACATACATACCACACAGAGACATATATGCACATACATGCACACAGACACACACACACCACATAGACACATGCACACACACACCAGACAGACAGACACACACACACAGAGGCACACATGCACACAGATACACACACATACACACACACATAGACATACATGCACACACATGCACACATATACCACATAGACATATGCACACACACATAGGGACACACACACCACACAGACACACGCAAACACAGAGATATCCACAGATACACACACACACACATAGACATACGTGCACACTCACACCCAGCTGGTATGCTTTGTCTGTGGGCACCACTCCTGAGCCTACTTGTGTGGGACTTGGGGTTCACAACATGCTCTGGGTTAATTGGATCTGTGTGCCATTTTGATCTGGTTGGCCAGTCTGCCACATGAATCTGTTTTTTCTTAGGGGGGTTGCTTATTTGCATGGTTTAGAATGATACGAATTGCTTTTCATACCTGGAGAATTTTCTTTCTTTGAAAAGTCCACAGCTCTGACCTAGCCAGGTCTGAGATGGTAGTCCCCAGTCACCTGTGTCAACTGGACTCTTGATATGTAACTGGTTCAAATTCTGCTTTGACTCTACAATCTTAAATATAGGAGGTGGGAAAAAAGAAAATGCAGTGCTTCAGCCACATTTCTATTAGCTACAGATTAAGATGCTCTTCTTAATTTTTAACATGTTGGTGTAAATAAAAATATACTAGAAGGTTAACTTCAGCTTAAACAAAACAAGTACTTTTTTTTTCTTTTGAGTCAAGGTCTCATATAAAACCCAGGCTGACCTCAAACTTACCATTTAGGCAAGGATGACCTTAAGCTTACTCATCCTCCTGCCTCTACTTCTTGAATTCAAGGATTACAGGTATGTGCCATTGTACCTGTTTTTTATGCAGTGTCGGAATGCAAACTCCGGGCTTTGCCGTCTTGGCAAACATTTTACCAACTGAGCTGTATCCCTATTCTTTAAAAAGGTTTAAATGAGGTTCTAGAAACTTTAAAGCTGTGTGCCTTGATCTTTCTGAAAACAGTGCTACTTCTGGTCACACACTCAAGGACACAGGCTGATGGGCCAGGTTGGTCCTTGGCCTCAGCGAAAGTGCATCAGTACACTGAGGGAGGTGAAGGGTGTGTGCATTGGTCACTATGTATCTGACAGGCATATACTGAGTACCTATTGTGTGTGTGTCAGATGTGAGATAAAAGGCTTGAATGCTTGGGAGAAAGAGTCCTGGATGCCCCTCCATGGGACATACTTGAACATTACTCTAGCCTGGGGTCTCACCCAGAACTGAGGAGCCACTGGAAGAGCAGGGGAAAATGAGGGGTTCCTTCTGCATTCATACGAGGGGCTGTTTCTCCCATAGCTATAGCCTGTATGACCACCTTGTGAAATACCGATTCCCCACCTGTAGCAGCATGACCCAGACAAGAACAGACTCTCTGGAGACAGGTTTCAATGAGACAGCTTGTTTAATGGGGGAACAAATGTTTAAGTTTTTGGGGGTTGAGTAGGGGGGCTATCTGGGGTGAGTGTACATCATTGGCCAGGGCTGGGATCCTGGGGACGCCTCATTTGCATAAGGAGGAAGTCCAGGTGCTGCTGGACATGACCTTATAAGGGGAGAGGAAGTTTAACCTGGCTACTGGCCATGTGACCTCCTGTGGTAGGGGAAGGTGGGGGCACAGGGAGAGAGTGATTTTACTCCTGCAGATCCCAGGACAAGATTTCTGGGGTTTGGACATGCCTTGACCCCACTCTTGCCTCAAGCTGGCACCCCCTGTCTCATGGTTCCCTGGTTCCACATTGAAAGAGACCCTGGGATCATCACCAGCCCTGCCTCTGCCCTCAGAGCACGTATATCTGGGCAACTCTGGACCCCAGTCCCCAGCTCCCTGACCCTTTGCCTGTATTATAGCCTTTGGTGGAATCCTTCCAAGTCTGACACCCTCCAAGCTCAGAGGCTCTGTAGACATCTGACCCAAAGTTCTCATCTTACTGCAAAAGCTCAGTCTCCTCCAGGCATGCCAAGGTGGCATTCTTTCTGTTCTCTTCTCAAGTCAGGAATTAGCCTTTAACTATTTATCACCATCCTGATTCCACCATCCTCACTCAAGATACATTGCTAATTCAGAGTGTGTGTTGATGTTCTTGCTTCAGTTTTGTTTCCGGTGTTATGAAAAACTACCATGATGAAAGCAACCAAAGAGAGAAAGAGTTTTAGCTGGCTCACGATTTTGGGTCACAGTCCATCACTGTGGGGAAGTCAAGGCAAGAACTTGTCACATTATGTCTACAGCCAAGAGCAGAGAGCAATGAAAGCATGCACGCTTGCGGATGCTTAGCTCTTCCTCATACAGTCCAAGACCCTCTACCTAAGAAATGGTGCTGCCCACAGTGGGCAGGTCTTCCCACCTCAATGAACATAAGACTGTCTCCGGCAGACAGGATCACAGGCCAACTTGATTCCAGGGTTCTAGATTGTGTCAAATTGACCCCATTAGCTACCACATGACTATGGTATATCAGAGACAGTGACAGACACAGCAGTCTGTCTGGATTCCTTGTCTCTGGCTCATTTTTAGTTACTACTGTAGGTCACCCATCTCAATCCCAACACGTGGGATCTAGATTTTAGGAGTGGAAATTTTCTGAGAGGGTCATGATTCTAACTCTCCTAATCATAGATGCAATGTTGGAAACTGAGGCCCGATGCTTGGTGGTACCCACCTGTTTCCGCTGAGTCTTTTAAAAGCCTTGGCTTCGTCTCTCTGCCTTTCTCAGACCACAGCCTGGCACACACCTGGAATATACAAAACTTCTTATAACAGGTCATTCACTCAGTACCAATATCAGCTGAAGAGGGGGTTGGGACAAAAACCACACTAGGAATGCAGAGTCCTCCTCCACCACGTCCCCAGGTTTGATGGCTGGAAACTGTGCCAACGTGTCTAACACAACACACCATTTTCCTTCCAGAAGTCACTCCCTAGAGAAAGTTTCACTTTGAACTATGTCCCTGGGTCTTTATCGACCATCTTGGCTTTCTACTCCCCTTCCCCACCCCATTCCAAGACAATTATCTCTACCACACCCACACCCCAAGGTCAGGCATCTTTTGTTTCTTGGTGGCTACTGCCAAGTCTGCTACAGATGGCACTACCATGTCCTCCAGTTGTCAGCTGGGTCTTTCAACTCATTTGTGATAAATCTGTCACAGAGAACCCTGAGTTCTCTGTGCTGAGGAGAAGCCAGGCAGTGGTTCCCGCTCTATCCGTGCAACATTTATGGTATCTTGCATCCGCTTATTAGCTCTGTAACAGATGCTGAGCATGAGGGTGTGGCTCATCAGATAGAAGACTCTGGTTGTTGGAGCTTTTCATGAGCCCACAGATAGGAAGGAGATGGCAGGTGTGTAGACAAAGTCACTGCTGTATAGCCTACCTAAGCACAAGTCCCACAGGCCCCTGAGGCTGCAATATCACCCTTCCAGCTATGAATCTGAGAGGCACAAAATTGCAAAGCCTGCTCAGTGGGCTGAAGCTCAGAAAAACCACAGCAACTCCGCCTCTGGAGGCTTTTCACCAAGGATGTAGCAAGATGCACTTTGCGATGGTGCCAGGATTTTAAAACACATTATTGACTTTAGGTTTTTTTTCTCTCTCTTCCTTTCAATAACTTGTATAAGCAATGAAGGGACTTAGGGTGGATTGAGGAAGACATCGAGCTTAGCTTAAGTGAAACCACCATCTTCTTTGATCTGAGGGTTAGAAGCAGATCGCGTGTGACTGCCCTGTGGGAGTGGAGGTGGCTGTCTGTAGGAAGGGGCTGGGCTCCTCCCCCATGATGGTGCCTCAGCGCTGGGTTCTTTTCTTGTCCTTCTTTGGCATACTGCTCTCTGTCCTCAAGTCTGTGTTGTCATATTTCTTACATCTCTTAATTGCATTAATTTATTTAGTGTGTGTGGGGGGGAGGGGGAGTGTGTGTAGAGGTCAGAGGACAGATTGTTTGAGTTGGTTCTCTCCTTCCATATGTGGATACTAGAGACAAAACTCAGGTTGTCAGGTTTGGTGGCAAGTGCCTTTACCTGCTGAACCCAATCTCTCTCCCTCTCCCTCTCCCTCTCTCCCTCTCCCTCTCCCTCTCCCTCTCCCTCTCCCTCTCCCTCTCCCTCTCCCTCTCCCTCTCCCTCTCCCTCTCCCTCTCCCTCTCCCTCTCCCTCTCCCTCTCCCTCTCCCTCTCCCCCCTCTCTCATGCCAAGCATATGCCATATATGTGCAGGTGCCCACAGGGGCCAGAAGATAGCATCGGATCCACTGGGTCTGGCTTTACGGGCAGCTGTAAGCAGCCTGCTGTGAGCAGGGAACTAAACTTGGATCCCCTGGAAGAGCAGCAAATGCCCGTAACCACTGAGCCATCTCTTCGGGCCCCATTCCCCCTATTCTCCCTGATCTACTTTTCTTCTGACCCTGCTTGTGGGTAGCTGAGACTCCCAGCAGTGTAACTCAGCTGTTTCCCGGCTGCACCCTGTCTACCTGGTGACACACAGCTCAAGGGTAACAGGTGGCAGAACCCTTCAAGTTCTGTCTGAACGTTGAGAGGCTCATCCCAGCACTGTAGAAACGGCTCAGCTAGACTTCTGATGCATGAGGCTGATATTAGGGTCTGATCTATTAGGCTCTCTGTGCAGAAAAACCCACCTTGCTATTTAAACAGATTACCCAAATTATAGATTAGGGAGTTGACACCCAGAGAGGTTGAGTCGATTTCCCAGAATTGCACAGCTAGGCAATGAAAGGCTAGGATGAAGACAAAGGCATCTGGATGCGGCTGAAAGAGAGGAGTCATTTTGCTGACAATGTCTGCTTAATCTATTGTGTGCCCTTAAGTACCCCAGCCTTTCCTCTCTTCCAAGGCTTGTCTTCCTCCCAACCCCCACCCCACCCCTCACTGCACCTGCATTTTCTTTTCTTTTTTTTTTTTTATTGGTTATTTACATCTTTTTCCCCCCAATTTTTTATAAGGTATCTTCTTCATTTACATTTCAAATGCTATCCCGAAAGTCCCCCATACCCCGCCCCCCGCCCCCCGCCCCCCGCCCCTGCATTTTCTGATCTACTATTGCTAACACATATATCAGAGGGGGCTGGCCCTTCTTAACAGCAATGTCAGGCTTTTTTTTTTTTTTTCTCCAGAGCTGTGACCTTGGGAGAATACTATCCTTTCCTGACCTTGGTGTCCCTTGTGATTTCATAAGGACTATAGGGGAATTTTAATAGAATTGCTAATGGATGGGCTTTCAGGATAGAGAATTTAATAACCATAGAGCAAAGGCCTTGGGATGTCTGTCGGCAAGGGCAAGAGAGCTTGGACATCTGGGTTTAAGGGATATTGTCTAGTGTCTGCCCCAAGGAGACCGTGAAGTGTGGTAGATGGCCAGAGGGGGGCACTCTTCCCTTACCACTCAGCCTATCCTCAGTGTGGTGCCTGCCCCAACCAGGAAGAACTGGAAGCAAAGAACTGGGGCTTCTGCCTCTTTGAACCTCAGTGCCCCAGCCTGGTCTGGCTGTTAAAGCCTCAGCCCTGACCCTGGGAAGATCTGGTGCCCGACTCAGAGAAGCCTATGCAGCAGATGGCCTGTAACATGGGACATCACACAGGGTGACTGGATTTACCCTGTCTCAGCTGCTTAGCAGGTGTCAAATAGGAAGCTCAGCTTGCTTCTACAGGGCTTGGCTCCCCCTCCCCCCTCTATGGTTGTCTTTTATCCTGCAGGAGCAGGTCCTGGCATAGAAGTTTCCTAGCTTGAGCAGGACAGAGTCAGGTACCTGAAACCACTCCCTCCCCTCCTGCCCAGAGCTCTCTGGAACCCTTCATCCCACTTGTCCAGATGGTTTACCCGTACTCTCTGCCCTGCTCCTGGTATCACTGTCTTGTGACTCCTGGGGCCTCCCCTCCCTTCCCCTCCCCTCTTCTCTGCCTCCAGCATCTGCATTCTCTGCTCTAGCACCCACTGCAGGAACATGTCCCCAGGGAGGGCTCTGTGCAAACCTTAGACTGCAAAGTGGATTAATGAGAATTTACAGAGCCCCGCTTCCTCAAAGTGATGACTGTTGAGCTAGACCCAGAATCAGCATCTTTTTTGATCTAACATTTATCCAGAGTTTACTACAGGCTGGAAAATGTCAGGTGCTCTCTATCTTCACTCTCATGAGCTACAGGGAAACATATTGCAGCTCCCCCCCCTCCCCAGTTTTACACCCTACCCTGTTTCTTTAACGATGACCATCAACCAGAGAGGCAGAAATGCTTTCTTGGCTCTGAGCCTTGAATCTAGGTTGGTCACATATAAATTCCACTCTTCTCATCTTTAGCTGGTCCCCCTGGATCCCTCTGTGATGCCTCTGGTCTGGTATAGCAAAATATACAGACAGGGCAGCTCAGATCATAGGTATTCATGGCTCATCATTTTGGAGGCTAAGAGTCCAAGCCAATGGTGATGACCTTCTCAACATATATCACAGATCTAGAATCACCATGGAAATGAACTTCCGGGTATGCTTATGAGGTCATTCCCAGACAGGTTGAGCTGAGGGAGGAAGGAAGACCCACCCTGAGTACAGAAGCACTATTTCATGGGCAGGGGACCTGGAGTGAAATAAAAGAGAGGGAGTGAGCTGAGCACCAGATCCATTTCTCTCTGCTTCCTGACTGTGGGTGTCATGTGATGGCCGCCTCACGTTCCTCTATGATGGACTGTACTCTCAAACCGTGAGCCAAACGAACACCAAGTAGCTTCTTATCAGGCATTTGGTCCCAGTAATGGGAAAAGTATGGGATACTGTACATCAAGTCTCTCTCTCGTTCTCCCTCCCCCTTTCCTTCTTCCCTCCCTTATATTAAGTCACTAATCCCATCCTGAGAAGCCTCAGTCCTCAGGGCTTCATGTATCCCTTCCTAATCACCTTCCTAAAGCTACATACCCAAAATCCAGCACCTCGAGGGGATTGGCAGAGGACTTCAGTATATGAGTGGGGACAGAAGATGGTGCAATCTATACGACTGCAGTTATGTCGGGGAGGCTCAGTAGCCCCAGGTCTCACCCTCTAACTCTAGAGAGGAAAGGAACACAGATAGAGGGGAGAGAGGAATTAGGAAAATCCCCGAGTCTTAATTTCTTTTCCTTCTTTCTCTTAAGCACAGAGACTTAACAAGCTGCAACCAACTTCCCTAAATGACCAACACCCACCTATCCCTGCCTATGGGGCTCTAGCATTTGTATACCCTCTAAAAAGTTTCCGGAATTCCAAACATCACACAATTACAGAAACTATCTGCAGCTGGCAAAACCATGCCTTTGCCAGAGCACGAGGCAAATCATAGCCAGCTGCTGTAGATAGTTTGAAGCAGCCCCTCATCCCCATACTTGAGATTAAAATGATAGTACATTCTTATTCCTACAGAGGTCACTCAAGCTCTCAACCTCTCTCAAAGGCGCTTCCTTCCCTTGCAAGAAAGACTGCCAAAGACCACAGCATGCTCCTTACTCTATAAGGAGCTCTCTGCAGGTACATCAATGCCCCCTTGCCAGCACTTGGGAAACACTCAGAACCAAGGAGCAATGGATGAGCCCAGGTCCCACTAGCCAGATGGTGGGCACACATGTTGGGCTCTCTGCTGTCTGCAGAGAGAGTTCAATTTATAAAGTTGGCATTGGAATTATACTGCCCACTTTTCTACCGTTTTAGAACCTGACCCAAGGGATCAGGGGACATAGAGCCAGGTCCCTATGAGATGAGGTCACCACGGGAAGCACAGCTTGAGAGGATAACCACCAGATAGCCACATTCTCCTCTGCAGTTTCCCAGACCAGGGTGGAAACCCAAGGTTTAGCTTCAAGTCAACAGATCTGACTGCCTACCAGCAGCTAGACACTTACAAAATGCTGTTTAATCTTTTTTTAAAAAAAGATTTATGTATGTATGTATGTATTTATTTATTTATTATATGTAAGTATACTGTAGCTGTCTTCAGACACCCCAGAAGAAGGCATCAGATTTCATTATGGATGGTTGTAAGCCATCATGTGGTTGCTGGGATTTGAACTCACGACCTTTGGAAGAGCAGTTGGTGCTCTTAACTGCTGAGCCATCTCTTCAGCCCATGTTTAATCTTTATAAACATGAGAAATAAATTAATTAGAGGTGCTGAGCCCTCTTAGGGTTTCCTTTTGCATATATGTGTGAGAGTGAATGTATGTGTGTGTGTGTATACGTATGTATGTGTATATGTGTTTGGGTGTGTATGTGTGACATGCATGCACGTGTGTGTGTGTGTGTGTGTGTGTGTAGGCCAGAGGCCAGTCTTGGGTGTCATTCCTCAGGTGCCATCCACCTTATTTTTCCAAGACAAATTTTGTTGTATCTTGAGACAGAGTCTCCTGATTTCCTGGCTGGCTGCCAACTCTCTGTACACGGCTAAAGCTGACCTTGAAATCTTGATCCTCCTGCCTCCACTTCTCACATGCTGGGCTCACAGGTGCACAGCACCACACTGAGTTTATGTGGTGCCAGGGATGGAATCCAGGGCTTCATACACATTGAGCAAGCACCGTACCAACTGAGTCATAGACCCTACATCTGCTTAAGCATCTCTCATGGCTTGAAGCCCTCTGATTAGGCTATCTGACCACTGATTCCCACAGCTCCTCCTGTGTCCACCTCAATGAACGGGTTATGAGTATATGACGACACCACACCGGCTTTTTTATGTGGATCCTGGGGCTCAAACTCACATCCCTGTGCTTGTATGACAAGCTCTTTGCCAACAGAGCAATCTTCCCATCTTCCTCCCAAAATGCATTTTTTTTTCCAAACAGAATGCTTGTGACTCTTCCTTCCCATTCTCCACTCCTCTGTTCTTCTCATCTTAAAAGGACAATCTAGAGGCCCAGGTTTGACAGTTCCCTCAACTGCCGTCTTGTTTTATTTTCTTTTGATCTGATCATGCTTGGTGAAGTTCAAAGTTGGATTCACAACTTTAAAATTTACTGTATCATCATCATCCTCATCACTTGTGTGCATGTGCCACATGCATGTGCGCATGCATTGTGTCTGCCGCGCGCGTGTGTGTGTGTGTGTGTGTGTGTGTGCGTGCGCGCGCACTCGTGCGTGCAAGCACACATTCACATATGTGTATGCTACCACACACATGTCCTAAGTCAGGGGACAAGTTTCAGAAGTCAGTTCTCAACAATATGAACTAACCAGTACCCCCAGACCTCGTGTCTCTAGCTGCCTATGTAGCAGAAGATGGCCTAGTCGGCCATCATTGGGAAGAGAGGCTCTTGGTCTTGCAAACTTTATATGCCCCAGTACAGGGGAATGCCAGGGCCAAGAAGTGGGAGTGGGTGGGTAGGGGAGCAGGGCGGGGGAGGGTATAGGGAACTTTTGGGATAGCAGTTGAAATGTCAATAAAGAGAATATCTAATTTAAAAAAAAAGAAGTCAGTTCTCAGCTTCGAATGCCTCGTCAAACTTAGCTCATCAGGCTTGCAGATCAAGTGACTTTACTCACCGAGGCATCTCGTCCACCCTCATGTGAAATTGTTGTGCAGATCTGAAGACAAGCATGGAGAAAGATTAATATAAACAGCCACCCAGAACGAGCTTTGCCCCGTACTCAGAACAATGGCTGTCTGCTTCTCTGAACCTGGATATGTAGGAGGATGCTGGATACAGATTTACCTCGCATCTCATCTGCATGGTTCCCTTCATTTTACCTCAGCACTGCAGGGAGTCCAGTGGGACCTGGAGAATTACAGAAAATGATCAGGCTCAGGGCTGGGCGTGTTTCCATGGGATTGAGTTATTTGTAAGCTGATCAAACGCCTGACCTGGAATTCAACTCAGAACTGTAAAGGTTTTGGGAAGAGGGTGGCAGATTGGTTTCCTGGCTTCTCTCCTCAAGTTGTCAGGAAAAACAGTTGGTTTCAGATCTGCCCAGATAGTCAGTGAGGTGCCCTCAGCAGGGTAGCCTTGGCAAGCCCATTGTTGTCAAAAGCACCATTTGCCGAAGCCAGAACTCACCATCTTTTCCAGGAACCCACACCTGGAAAGGCTGTTGCCCATAAACAACTCAATGTTAACCCTATGTTAACCCTCTCTCTCTCTTTAGGCCCTTCTGGGTCTTCATGGCTCAGAAACTGAGGCAGGGCAATCCTCCTCACTACAGAGGTCAAGAGTGTCCTCTCAGCCCCAGATTTTTACTGTGTCACAAGCTCAGCTCAGAAATGCTGGTTACGTCGCTTGCAGAACAGAAGCCCATAGCTGCTAGGTCTCAGATGTGAGCATGTGCCGATGGAGGACCGAGGTCAACCTTAGCTGTCATCATTCAAGTGCTGTCTACCTTGTGTCTACCTCTCACTGGGACCAGTGGATCACCAATTAGGTTAGGCTAGCTGTCCAGCAAGCCCCAGGGATCCATCTACCTCCATCCCTCTGCAGAGGGGTTGTGAGCACATGCTACCATGTCTGGTTGCTGGTGCTCAGTGCACGGCGAGCTTATTACCAATAGAGCCACCTCCCTAGTCTGCAGATCTGGGCTTCCGTGTGTTCGCAGGAACTGGAGACACATAAGAACTTGAAGTTCACGGTACCAGGGATGCTTTTTTCCCTACTCTGACAATCATGGGTGGGCCAAAGGTTCAGTCTACAGCAGCTTTCAGGGGTGGGTGCCACCGTGTTGTCGTTAGGGCTCCTGCAACCGGGACAAATATTGAGGCACCTCTGCAATCTCCAGGCCATTGTCTTTGGGGACAGATATTTTTTCCATCTTCTGTTCTGCTCTCTTCTGACCCTCATAATTCACCAGCTCTTTATTACCCAGAGACAGGCAAAGGCCAGCACTGTCTAGCGATTAGATAGATTAACACTTCAGCAGGTGGGGTCCAGCCTAGCCTGGGACGTGCTGAGAAGTGTAGCTGTAAATGACTTTATAGCTGACACTCGAAGATGACACTCCCTCAGGGCAGGGAGAAAGGACTCTCAGGGCACATAACAGCGCACATATCTGTCACATGTCAGAAGACACAGTGCCATGCTGCAGTAGATATTAGTCCCTTGCTCATCGTAACAGGCACAGTAATCATTGTCAACACAGGATGACTCTTGTCTGCATTCTGCATACTAGTCTAAGTGCTTTGTGTGTATAATGCAATTTAATCTTCCCAGAAGCCTTGCTCAGTGGAAGGAGTGGGATGCTCATCTCAGAGATGGGACACTGAGGCACATATGGATCGCATGCTCATGGTCCCCAAACAATGGAAGAAAGTAGACTTATAAGTCTAAGAGTCTCTTGTCCTAATGTGGCTGATTGTGAGCACATTCATGTCCCAATGTAACTCTTACTTAGTGGCCTCATTCTCTAGACAGTGGGTAAGTCCTCTTTTCAGCCTCTAGTAGCCTGTTACTAATGCCCTATTGTTACTAATGCCATCTGAACTTGCAATCCCCCATTCTCAGCCTGTGAGCTCTGGGAGGGACCCCCAACTCTGACTTAGTTTGACTGAGTCCTCCACCACAGTGATTAAGATAGGAATGAGAATGGACGCCAAAGAGAATGGTAGAGACCTGTCCCTGGTTGGCTGTCGACTAGCCATGACCCAGAATGATCTGCAAAGAGAATCCATTGAGGGCTTGTGGGCATGTCTGTGAAGGGTTGTCTGGATTGTTCATTGATGCATGTGGGCCCAGCCCACTGTGAGTGGCACCATTCCCTAAACAGAGGGTCCCAAACTGTGGAGGGAAGCTAGCTTACAGTTAAGCCTGCCTGCCATTCAGCAAGCAGGGTTCTCCATGGTTTCTACCATACTTGTTTGTCAGTGAAGTGAGTTTTCTGATCAGAGGCCATGTGTGGAATGGCAAGGAGGCCTGCCTTCAAATTCCTACCTTGAATTCTGTAGAGCCTTAATTTCCCTAAGTGATTGATTTTGAGCTGGGATTAAGGTAAATAAAATCCCTTCTGCCCCTATGCTGCCAGATCAGTGTGTTTTGTTGTATGTAGCAATAGAAAGATACCAGAACAGGACTCAGATGGGCGTTTTGAAGACTCCTTCACTATCAATAGTGTTGTGGTTATTTTTCTATTTCTGTGAAGAGACACAAAGACCAAGGCAACTTATTAAAAATAAAGAGTTTAACTGGGAAATGGCTCATAGTTTTAGAGGTTGAGTCATGACAGTAACCATGGCAGAAAGCACAGAAGCAGGCTGGTAGGTCTGACTCTAGAGCAGTAGCTGAGAATGTATTAAAAGTTTGTGGCAGAGAGAAACTAGGCCTGCCATGAGCTTTTGAACCTTAAAACCTACTTCCCCCAACAAAAACCACACCACCTAATCCTTTCCCCCAAACATTCCCACCAGTTAGGGACCAAGCATTTAAATATGTGACCCTATGGGGACTGTTCTCATTCGAACCATCATAAACAGATGACGGCCTCTGAAGGTATTTGCTTCAAAGCTGTGGCAGCCACTTTCTCATCATGAGGCTGAGAATGGTACCTGACCTAGAAGTAAAACCAGAGGATTGAGCAGAAGATGCTCCTGCTACTTCATCAAAGGATTGAGTCTGACGCGCAGGAGTGTGGTTTTAGTAGAGTACATGTGGGCATGCTCAGAAGATGGCCAACTAGCAGAAGGTATGCAAACTCCTCTTAGAATCTGTGCCTGTGCTAAGCTAACCCGTCGCTATGGTGCACAAAGTCTGGGGACATAGGAACAGTGAGTACACAGGAATCCCTTGGACAGAACGTGGGGCTCTGTTTTTAGGAGAGGAACCAGGCATAAAGATCACCATGAGTAAAGAGTTGGCACTCACAGCTATGAATTGGGAGCAACAAGAAGTCAAAACAGCCCCTCTAGATCTATAATCCAGGTTTCCAATCACTGTGCCTAATAAATGGCTTAAAAAACAAACAAACAAACACTGAGACCTTACTGTGAGGCCATTGCGTAACACATTGACCATGTCTACCACTGACTGACCTAGTTAGGCTAAGCTAGCTAGCTAGTAAGCCCCAGGGACCCACCTCTCCTGCCATTATACGGACTCACTGCCATCGCCATCTTTTATGTTGGTTCTGAGACTTCCCCTCTCCAACTCAGGCAAGCACTTTACAGCCTGAGCTAGCACTCCAGACCCTATCTGGAGAGCTTTATAAGACCGTTTGGAGGGGAGGTTAGGGAATGGATGGTGTGCAGAGAGCTTTAAAATCTAGGAAAGTTACTTGGGATTGTGGTCAAACTGGAAACAGTCCAGCTTTTCCTCTATGTGCCAATGCCACTGCTTAGTGTGCCGAGAGTCTCTCCACTAGGGACAAGGACATGGCTGTTCTCACTGCCTTGTTACCGAAGAGGGTGAAGCTTTGCCCCACTCCTCTACAAGTGTGACATACATAGAGGCATGTTCTGAGTCGAAAGCTGCTTTAGCACCATAGGAAGCCTCCATGTGGGTGCTGGGAATTGAACCCGGATCCTTTTGAAAAGTATCCACTGCTCTTAAATCACTGAGCTATGGCTCTAGTTCCAGAGATTAAAG
The DNA here is from genome assembly GCF_978045245.1 of Mus caroli. NCBI lineage: Eukaryota > Metazoa > Chordata > Mammalia > Rodentia > Muridae > Mus > Mus caroli. The sequence continues at coordinate 14,654,861 of NW_028227261.1, forward strand.
ATGCACATTTAGAGGGAAATCCAAGAGGGCACTGTGATGGTGAGCAGATTTTAAAAGGAGCTGAGTAGTGCAACATCCAGGCAATGAGGTTTGTCTCCAGTCAATGGCTGCCTTGCTGACTGTCCACCATGCCGTCAGCTCCCTCTTGCCCTTCCTGTATCACTGGGTCTTCCCTAATGAAAATGATTATCTTGTGGCAGGGGCAAGAATTGGCCTGAGTGTGGCTGTTCAAATGAACTCATAAGTGAACATCTCAAGTATTTAGAAGAGGCGATGGGGAAGAAATGAGGGAGGCCAGGCTTCTCCTTGGGAAGTGATAGAGAGCTCTGGTTTCCATGACTCAATTGTTGCAGTGGCTGACAAGCAGGCCTGCTACCTCTGTCTCTACTCTACACAATCTCCTCAGGTTAGTTCTGTGTGCCCTCTTTGGTAGTCCATGGTATCCACAGCGCATATTCTCTGTTCTCTCAGTCTCTCTCTTTCTGTCTCTGTCTCACTCTCTCTCACACACACACATACACAGGCCTGGTGGTTAGGGGCAATGTGGGATGCTGAGCCCACCCATTCTGACCCTCCTAGCCTCCCCTACACCTGTTTCCATTGATCTGACTTCTCTATCTCTCCGTGGCTGCATCCCTATACTGGTTCCTGTGAACTCTTCCCTGGTACTAGCCCTCCTTTCAGTATAGTCCTAGATCAAGCCTCAAGATCCTCTGTGATAACCTACTTTCCATGTCTCAGTCTCTCTTTGGGGTCTTGTTCCTGTTCCAGGTAATATTTTTAAAAATAAATCAAACTGGAACATTCTCGTGCTTGCATCTCTTGTCCCAGTGGCCTGGCCAGCCATGTACTGGTGGGCAATGGCCAACCTGTTTTTAATCTCATGGAGACTCTAACTTAGGACTCTACAATCTCTCCACCCAGCTCCCTAGGTTCCCACTGGCGGGTCCTTACTACGTCAAGTCAACCCCAGGTTTTAAATCTCCCACTGACTTTGTGGTGTACATCAACAAACCTACGCTTTGCCACTGTACCTTTCTCTCTTGAACCCAGACGAGGCGCTGTGTGAAGGAAAATGCAACATAAGCTTGGTTTAGAAACAATGGTAATTCGATTTCTGGGTGCAACAACTAAAACCTAATCTTGTAAGCCTTATTAAAATCCAGTCCCTCCGGTGGCGAATCCTTGTGGATCTGCCACAATACTAGGAAACTCTAGCAGCTACATCTTACTCCTCAGCTGTCCCTGTTCCAAAAGGTCTCTCTCTCTCCTGCTTCTTTTCTTCTTCGGTCCAACCCGGAAGTCCTGCCTACTTGCCCAGTGATTGGCTCTTTTATTTAGTAAGGGATTGGTTCACAGGAAGTCACCTGAGTATAACTCACTCTTAGTCCACAACCCCTCCCAGGAGAGCAAAATTAGCATAGAAGCAGCACCAGGCCCATCCACAACATGCTCCCTCTAAGTCTCGCTCAGCCTCACATGTGATCAGACAGTTCATGTTTAGTCTCACCTATTAAAAACTCAAACTCCTAGAAGCCATGGGCAGAGTATCATCTTACCCAAACCCTGAATGGGACATGGAGGAAACCCTTTAATCCTGCAAGCAGGCTTACTAGGGAAAGAAGCCCCTTCTTTTTGCTTAAAGCCTCTCGGTGTATCCACCCATGGTTCCTCTTTTCCAGAACTCCCATTAGCCCCTGCACTGTCACATTCATTGATAGGTTGAGAGAGTGGTTGATGGGTGAGACCTCTGGGTACTGCCCACTTTCTGGGTAGTCATTTGCCCACTGCTTCACTCAGCTAATGTTTAGATGGAGTTACAGTTGTTCTTTGCCCTTCAGGCAAGTTTAATTTCATTGCTCAGATGCAAAACTACTTCGTGATAGAGACTGGCAGGGAAAGGACTGGGAATGGGCAGGGGGTTAGGATGGGCCATGTTAATCTCAAAACAATTTCAGAGCAAGTGTGACATCTACAGAGCTGGGAGACTTGCTTGTACTGTTCTGTGTAGGAATGAGAATGTTCACATGACACTGAGTTGTGATAGAGCCAGGAGGTCAGCTGGTGCTAGGGTCACTGTCACTCCATGGAATTAGTAGGGACTAGTGTCCCAATAATCTATATCTATACCTGGGAAGTATTATTCTGGGGTCTTTTGGCATTCCATCTCATGCTTGGTGAAAGACTAGTCTTGAAAGAAATCTGGAATGTTCTCACTTGACTAGAGAGCCTTTCCTTCCAAGATGTCCAGTTAGCAGAGACTATTATTTGCTTTCCCATCTAGTCTGTAGGTTTGATCACCATGTGTTTATAGAGATGCAAACAGAAGATATTTGTATATAGAGATGCGAACAGAAGAAGCAACTGGGCCTTTCATCTCTGAAGCTTTAGGTTGGGATAGGAGAGAGCTTTGTGTGTGTGTGTGTGTGTGTGTGTGTGTGTGTGCACGTGCTCGTGTGCATGTGTTCACATAATGAATGTATAAAGAAACCTTCACCATGTAGGAAGACCAGGAGGTACTGCCACACTAAGCAGAAGTAGCTGGAGGTGCTTGAGGAAGGAGCCAGAGTCTGAGTTTCCAAGATGGGGTTGACATCAAATCTAAGGGACCCAGGAGGCTGAACGGAAATGTAGAGCTGAGGCAGGGGCATCTAGAAGTTGCGCAGTGCTCCGTGAAGCAGATGATTGGGGTAGCCTGTGATATTGGACAGCTGGTGCTTCACTTTTGCACATGGGATGGTAAGATGGCTTCTTAGGGACAAGGCACTTGAGAGGCTGACTCTGACCTTTTGCCTGTGGTGCCATTGGCTGACATGAGGCTGACTCAGGGTCACTCTAGGGTCAACCCAAAGTGGGAAAATAAGATTAGCAAGTATCTCAGTTCCCAGCTTCAGTACAAAAGGCAGGAGAAGAAATGATGCCTGTGTTGGTTTGAATAAGAATGACCCCCTTGAACTTATATATTTGAATGCTTAGTCACCAGGGAGTAGCACTATTTAAAAGAACTAGATGTGGCCTTGGTGGAAGAGGTGTATCACTGGGGGTGGGCTTTGAGGTTCCAAAAGCCCACTCTAAGCCCAGAGTCTCCGAGTCCCCCTCTCCCTCTCCCTCTCCCTCTCCCTCTCCCTCTCCCTCTCCCTCTCCCTCTCCCTCTCCCTCTCCCTCTCCCTCTCCCTCTCCCTCTCCCTCTCCCTCTCCCTCTCCCTCTCCCTCTCCCTCTCCATCTGCCTATGGATCAGGATTTAACTCTCAGCTACTATTCTAGCACCTGCCTGCAAGCCTCCATACTCCCTGCCATGACGATAATGGACTAAACCTCTGAAACTGTAAGCAAGCCCCTAATTAAATGCTTTCTCTTATAATAGTTGTCTTGATCATGGTGTCTCTTCACAGCAATAGAACAGTGACTAAGACAACACCAGATGTGGGCTAGCTGGCTTCAGTTGTGGAATTAGTTCTCTGGTAGTTATGAAAAGCAGAGCTACAAGGTCAAGGTGCCCATAGGGCTGGTGTCTCTCAAGGTCTCCCCTTGGCTGGCATATGACCATCTTCTTGCCACTTCTCACATGACCAACCTCTGGTGAATGTGCACCACTGGGTTCCTTTGTATGTCCAATGTTGTTATTCTTCTGAGGACACCAGTTAGATTAGATTAGGGCCCACCCCAATGGTCTCACTGTGCCTTGGGGCCGTTAGAACTTCACCTTGCTGTTCTTCCTAGCCTGCTTCTCAGAGAAGAGCTGTCTACAATGCAGGGGTATATGCCATACATATCTGTAAAAGCTGTAAAAGCTGCCTGGACGAGGGGTGTGTGCAATGTGACATTTAATTGGAGGGACGATGTGGGAAGAATATCAGGATCTTGATGTGCTTTTTCCTATGCCCTGTACCTTCTCTCTCCCCCTGGTAGGCTGGGCCCTGTGTGTGACTCTTACAATGCCGTCTAGTGAAGGTTTTGCTTATGTTCAAAGCCTAGGCTACTTGCCAGTCCTTTAGCTTGCCACCATGACCTGGGGTGATTTTTGAACATCAGGTCTAATTAAATGGGGTGCAAAAGTTAGAATAACTCTGCTCCATTTCTTCCTAAAATCTCCCAATTTCCCATGGAAGAATTGGTGAGAAGGGACAGGCTTTCGCTGGCTACCCATCCATGGGTTGTACAGTATCTTCTCAGGGCTGGGGTAAGTCTGGGGCTCACAGCCAGTGAGATGGCCTTTTAATGGTACCTGTTATGTCCGTCTCCCTCATCTTCTTCCTCCAATGGGTCTCACAAAGCCACCACTGTCCACTTTCCACCACTTCACAGGAGAATAAAACTCTCAGGTGGGGAAAAAATGGAGAGACACAGACAGACAGACAGACAGACAGTCAGACAGACTTATACACATAGTTTCTGTGCTCACTTTCATCCAGAAACACTGGCCTTCTGGCAAGCAAACTATTTCACACTTCTGCTGCCTGTCAGAGGAAATGCATCAGTTCTGGAAAATAAATTCAAAGAAAGGCAGCCCCTGTCACATTCTATGTAAGCAGATAATTGAAAGAAAGTCTGGTGCCCTGAGCAGGCAGGCTAGATATCACAGCTCACTAGTGAGAGCACGTTGAATAAGCAAGATTCAGAGACCGGATCAATTAAGCTCTCCAGCCTTCAGTAAATCTATCTCTTCCTTTTATTCTCTTTCTGCTGACCTATCTGAGACTTCCTCCTGATTAGAAAGCTTGCTTCCCCGGTCCCACAATAAAGCAAACTCCTGCCTTCACCCTCCAAGTGGTTCCTTCTTCATGCAGCTCTGAGCAAGGCATTGTGGGCTTTTCTTCTGTGGCTGCTAAAATTGATCGTCAACTTAGCAGGATCTGGAATCATCAAGGAGACAAACCTCTGGGCTGGGCTCATGTGTGAAGACATTTCAAGATTGGGTTCGCTGAAATGGGAAGAACCTAAACGTGGGTAGAATCATGCGGTGGGCTGAGCTCCTGCCCTGAATAACAAGGAGAAAGTGAGTTGAGCACCAGCGTCCATCTCTCTCTGCTTCTTGACTGGATGCAGTGTGAGCGGCTGCCTCGTATTCCTTTTGCTATGACATGGCTGCTGGGATGGGCTGTACCTTCAAACCAAGAGCCAGAATAAACCCTCGGTTCTATAAGTTACCTTGGACAAATAGTTTGCCACAGCATTACACCAAACAAAACAAAAAACAAAAAAAAATCAAGAAAACCGCAAACAACAACAACAACAACAGACAACCCAGTAACTAATAACTTCAAATGTGAGAAGCAGAGCTTGGCCTCTCCAGGCACTAACGGAGACACGACTCTGATCTATAATGTTGCAGCCAACCGTGCCCATAAGCCCTGTGAGAATGAACACTGGATGTCTCTCTTACAAATGAATATTGTATTCTTTACCATTCATAGATCGAGTTTTAAGAATTATTACCATTTTTACAAAAAAAAGATAGACACCAGGAGGTGGAGAGATGACTCAGTAGTTAGGAGCATTCACGGGCTGCCCTCACAGAGACCCCACGTTGAGTTCCCAGCACCCATATGACGGCTCACAACCATCTATAACTTCAGTCCCAATAAGATCAGACACCTGCTTCTGACCCCCTTCCCACTAAGCACGCATGTGGTGCACAGATTTATATGCAGCAAATACCAATACATATAAATTTATTTTAATTAAAAAAAAAAGAGTTAGTCTTGCTATTGCAGAAGACTAGAGTTTGCTTTCAGAATCCATATCAGGCAGCCCACAATCACCTGTAAATCCACATCCAAGGGTGTCTCATAAACTCTGTAGCCCCACCCCCACCCCCACCCCCACCCCACACACAAGGTATTCATTCCTGCACACACAGTTTAAACAACTAAAAAAATCAAAAAAAAAAAAAAAAAAAAAAGAGGATGCCCAGTATTTCATGCTGCTTTAGTCTTTTGGTTAAAACATGCTATTCTATAAAACCAGGTATTAGCATTATATACCTGCTGGGTTCCATCTTTGGGAGATCTGTGAACCTGTGGATATGGCATCTGAGGTTCCCTCCATCAACGTAATCATCCTATCTGAAGGGAAATGTGTCATTTAAAGTTGTCATTTCAGTCCTTAGAAACTCCCAGAGCCACCATCCTGCAGCTCTGGGCTTGCTGAGTCCTCTTCAGTGACATCGTTTTTTTTGTTTGTTTGTTTGTTTTTTTTCTTTTTTGCAGGTGAGATGTCTCTGTATGAATGCGGTATTTGAAGGTTTGCTTGTCATTCCTGTGGTTCAGACAGAGGCTGGCACCGTTAATGCATCCTTTCAATTACTCCCAGTAGTTCCAACTCTTCACGGTGGGGAGATGGCTGGCGTGTGAGCAGAAAAATAGCAATGGTTAGTCACAAAGCAGGAAGGGGGCGGTGCAGCATCAGACCAAAGTAGGAAATGCTTGCATCCAGCTGCCTGGCCACCTGTGAGTCAGTGAGGGTGTTGTTGTTGTTGATTTTTACATGTATGCACGTGTGTCTGTGTTTGGGTACGTGCACAAACACACAGGACCCTAAAGAGGCCAGAAGAGGGTGTTGGTTCCCTTGAAGTTGGAGCTAGATGTGGTTGTATGCCACTCACTGTGGGGGTTGGGAACTGAACCTGGGTCTTCCAAAAGAGAAGTATGTCCTCTTCACAGCTGAGTTAGGGCTCCAGCCTCCACAATTCATGATTTTATCAGTCAGTCAAAATCTTGGGTTGAAATGGATTGAAACTGTGTCGTTTTGTCTCCCAAATCCACAGAATCGATTTTGTGTGGAAGGAAAAGCTCTCTCTGGCCTGTCAGAGTTGTTTACACTCCACCTGAATACCCAGGGTCATCCAGTGCGTTGCAAGGCAGCTAATGATTGGAAATATTTCTACTGATTGCTTGTATTCAGAACCTTTTGCTTGAACATGGAGGGGGAAACCCTTATATTTAATTAAGATAAAAGAATGTTATTCTTTCCTATAACTTTCAAGACTCTGGTGGGACAGGCTTCCGGAATGACTTGATTCAAGTTTCCAAGGATATTGCCTGCTCAATAGCAGGCTTATTGCCTGTCTTTGGCTTTTCTAAGGCCACACATAGGAGCTTCTGACACATTCAGGCTTGGTTTTTTTACCCCATGGTTCCAGGCCAAAGCCTCCAGCCTAATGGCTCAGAGCACTTCTCTATAATGGTGAGGACCTAAGTTCAAATCCATAGCACCCACATAAATATCCAGACACACAGGGTTGGGGTGGGGGGCAGAGACAGCCTGTTTTAATCTCTTTTCCATTGCTGTGGTAGAATACTCTGACAAAAGATGACTTAGGGAAGACAGGGTTTGTTTTGGCTTACAGTTCCAAAGGGATAAAGTCCACCATGGAGAGAAGGCCATGGCTACAGACATGGAAAACATGGCATCAAGAATAAGAAACTGGACAGTCACCCTTTCATCCAAACACAGGAAGCAGAGAAACAACAGGACGTAGGCAAGGCTATAAGGCCCACCTCCAGTGACAGACTTCCTCTATCAAGGCTCCACCTCCTAAGGTTCTACAACCTCCTCAAACTGCACCACCAACTGGGGACCAAGTGTTCAAACGAGTGTACTAATGGGGGTCGTTGTTCATTCAAAAGGGTGATACAGACGGCTAGACAGCCTAACCTAAGGGACAGACTTCAGGTTCAGGGAGAGATACCATTTCAAGGTAATGAAGTGGGGAGCAATACAAGAGGACACTCCTGGGCACATGCATGTGTGTGTGTGCGCGCACACACACACACACACACACAAGCATGCACGCACTCGTACACACCGCATGCTCACAAGGCAAGGAGCACTCTGGGGGCAAGGAGCTGATGGCCCATGACATGCTTCTGAGAAATGTTTTAATATACTCTGCTTATTGGGAAACAACATTCTGCACATAACTGTCACTCAGAGCACACATCCCTCCCCTGGTTGTGGCTCTCAGCCAATAATGATACAAAGCTCTGTTTTTCTGTTCACTGTGCCACAAACATGATAAAGCAACAGAGCAAAGGTTCATGACGATAGTGCGTTCCAAACAGGCGGAAGATAGTAACAGCCTGTTCTTTTCTGAATGATAGCCCCCCACTTGTGCTCCCTGGCTCTCAGAACAAGCCAGAATCATCACCTACCCATTTCCCTGGCTGGATGGTTATGAATGACATAAACAATCTGACAGCAACATAAAGACGAACTCGAGAGGCAGAAACATCTCATGTAGTTCTAACTGTTCTCTGAATATCAAACTAAATGCCACCTTTCCTGAGAAGTCATCATTGGTGTGCTCTGCTTCCTGCATTTGTGTGTGTGTGTGTGTGTGTGTGTGTGTGTGTGCTCTATCTATCTATGAATGAGTACATATGAGTGAGGTCCATCTGTGTGCAAATGTGCAGAGAGACAGACATACACACACACACTTTAATGATTGTCTTTCTTCTTTACCAGCATGTAGACCACAACCCACCCAACTCCTTTGTTTTTCCCCTAACATCCTCGAGGGGGGCTGGGTCCCTAATGCGTTCTCCATCATCATTTGCTGAATTACAAACAACATGGAGTAAAATTTCATGTACTTTTCCAGGGGACAGTTCTGAGGTCGAGGCACCCTAGCCAGTGTCCAGCTGTGGCTTCTGGGAAGGCTCTGGGTATTCTGAAAAGCTAGCACTCTTCCTGGACCAGTGCCTGATTGCAGGAGGTTCTTCAGAGAATCAGAATGAACTGGAGGTTTGAAATGTTTATGGGGAAAAAAAAAAGCTAAATTTAGAGGATCAAAGGCTGTGGGACCTTGGTGCCCTTGAGGCTGAAGGCTGGGAACCTTTCACACGCATCTCAAACAGCATGGATTTATCTCCCCTGATTGTCCTTCAGAGGCATTGAAAGTTCTAGCTGGAAGCCATTTGAATTGCCCACTAATTGCTGGAATGAAGCAAAGTCTCCTTCAAGCAGACCACTGGGGCATTCCACTTTCCTTTGCTGTGTGGCCCCAAACCAACTTTTGAGGAAAAATTGCTCTCTGCCAAACTGGCCTCACTGTTGTGGGGGAAGACAGTGTTAGAGGGATGTGTGTCTCTGTTTGCTATCTTGAATCCAAATGGAGACAGCTCCAAAGCCTCCAGGGGGGTATGCTATTTTCTGTTACTCTGCTAAAACTTGGAGAGTGGGCTTAAGGTGCAGAGATAAGATGTCTTGGCAGTTAAAAGCATTTGTTGCTTTTGCAGAAGTCCCAGGTTGAGTTCTCAGCAACCAGATGACAGATGGAAACCCTCTGTAACTCCAGTTCCAGGGGACCTGATGCACTCTTTTGACCTCCTTGGGCACCAGGCACATACATGTGGTGCACAGACATATATGCAGACAAACACTCAAGCATATGAAATAAACTAAATAAATCTTTTAAAATATTTCTATCAGGAAGGTCTTTTATACGCTTGATTTAACTGGAAGGAGCAGCAGTGTTGCTATGGCCTAGGTGTGAACTGTCCCTCACACAAGGCTCACGTGTTGCATGCTTGCCAGGAGATGGCATGATGGCACTAGAAGTTCTGGAATCTTTAGGAGGTGGGGCCACTGGGGGCATGACTCTTCCTGAGGGCGGCCTCTCTCGCTCCCCATCCCCACACCCCCACACGCCCATACCCCACCTCCATCTCTCCTGTCTATCATGACACGATGGTGCTCCTCCACAGACTCCCACTGCCATGATGTTTTTCTCGGGTGCATGGAGCAGAGAAGCCACTGAACCCTCTGAACCTGTGAGCCGCTATTGACCCCTCTGAACCTGTGAGCCGCCATTGACCCCTCTGAACCTGTGAGCCGAAGATAGATCTTTGCCCTTCAAGCTGGTCCTCTCACTTATTGTGTTAAAGCCACAAGAATCACAGCTGATTCTGGTGTTGTTGTGGCTGGTCTCCTAGGATTGATTGTGTTCAGACACTTTTGTAGGATAGAGACAGGATGAGAGGCTCTCAGAGGAAAGAGAAAAGAGAGAGTCCTTGTGCAACAAAGCAAGGCCCCAACAAAGCAAATCACATCACAGTGCCAGGAAAAGGAAGTGGTGCAAAGTCACCTTCAGGTGGCACAATGTCATGACAAACTCACCATCTATATGGCACTTTCTAGGTGCTGCAAGGTCACCTTTCCATGTGGTGACATGTCATCTTCTGAGTGACTGCTTGGTTTGCATTGAGCCTCTTGGGAGGAGGCAGCATCATGAAGATACTGGGAGCCTCTCCTCAGACTCTCCCTGTCATACTGTAACCCTGAGTACATTCTTCAGCCTTGCTGATCCTCAGGGGTTATCCCTGGAATGGACAGAACAGGCAGGTATGCAGAGACATATACAGTTCATGACAGTCTACTCACCCCCAACACTGGCACATCAGAGTCACCAAATGGATCACAGAGCTCCTGAAAGACTATGCCAATGGGATGCCCTCAGCCACAGGCCCCTCCCACAGTATGTGTATAGGGCACAATGCTGTGGCGGGTCTTCCACAAATCCCAGAGAGCTTCCAGGCAGAGGTGACCTTCTACACAGGGTGTCTTAGTTAGGGTTTCGCTGGTATGAAGAGATATCATGACCACAGCAACTCCTATAAGGACAATATTTAATTGGGAGCTTGCTTACTGCTGGTCAGACTGATGGCAGGGCTGGTGGCATGGGGTCTGCTGGGGTCACTAAAAGCTTCTAGAAGGTGAGGTAGAAGGTGAACTACCTGAAGGTGAAAAACGCCAGCCAGACAACTGCCATCTTGGGAGCCTTGAACTTCCATTTTAAGCTATGGAAAGACTTCTCTTTGTCATGCAGTCAGGAGCTAGTAGCATCTGCATGGGATAACTCAGGTGAGGTCAAAACTCACCTTCCCCAAAGAAGTTCTTGGCTTCTTCCCCACTGTCTTCTTATGAATTGACTGTAGAAAGCCCTTTCTAGAGTCTACTATGAAACATTTTGACCCTTTGAAGTATTAATTCCTACCGCTTCCCACATTTCTGCTGCCCACTGCATTTTCCCATGTTAAATCTTTTACCCTGATCAGCATCATGTCTTTGCTTATATCTAAACTTGTCTGTGGCTCATTGCTGCAAAATACTCCAGGGAGAGAGAGCCCCTGGGACAGTCCACACCATTCCCCACAATAATGGTTCATAAGGTGCCATTCTGGAGAAAACTATTCAAGGGAGCTGATTACCTTGTTTGTTTTGGTTTATGTAGGGCCAAGATCTTACATCTCCACCAAAGCCCTCACCATTGTGCCAAGCTCACCTCTTACTGACCCTGCCTGACCTGGTGTAGGCACTGCCTTATTCCCAAGACCCACAGACCATTCACTAAACCAGAGATAACCTTTCCCTTTTGACCTTTCACCCCTCCACTGTGTCTCAGTGTTGACTTTCTTAGTGGCCCTGTCAATGTTTCAGGCTACAGATGAGGCCGCACTTTCTTCCCTTTGAGTAGAGCCTGGGAGAGTCCAGTGGCCACTGCTGAGTCTGTTAAGATTTGCCTCTTAGTGACTAACAGCAAATGGGGTTCAGAGGGTAGAAGAAAAAACCCTGTTTTCACAGAACTGACTGTGCTATAGATGTGTAGGTGTGGTTTAAAGTCATGAGTCTAGAAAGGGCATCCTGGAAGACAAGAAATAGTCAGAAGGGTCATAGACAAATGTGGATATAGGCAAAGAAGTGACCATTGTTCAAAGCAAAAGATTAACATGGGAAAACTCAGTAGGCGGCAGAAATGTGAGTAGGAATTTAGAATTCCTGTTTGGTTCCTCCCCTCCCCTCCCCTCCCCTCCCCTCCCCTCCCCTCCCCTCCCCTCCCCTCCCCTCCCCTCCCCTCCCCTCCCCTCCCCTCCGTCCCTCACCCTCTCTCCCTCCTCTTCTTCTTCCTCCTTCTTTTCTTCTTTCTTTTCTCCCCCAGCTCTTCTTTCTTTCTCTAAGGGGTAAGGGCTAGAGTGATATTTCAGGAGGTGACATATCTGCTACACAAGCGTGAGGACCAGAGTTTGATTTCCAGACCCCACATAAAATCCCACAAGCATTGTCATGAGCTTGTAATCCCTCTGCCAGGAATGTGGAGACCGATCCTGGGCCTCATGGGCATCCAGGCCAGTGACAGACCCTGTCTCAAAAACAAAAGCAACCAAGCAAAATATCAAATACAAAGTTGTCTAGTGACTAAGCAATAATTAGCCAGGCTTGGCCTTGGCTTCCACGTGTACACACAGTCATCTGCTTAATAAGTGATACAGTTAACTATCCTTAGTGGAGATTGTGGTAAATACAAAGATGGAAGCATTTCAATGAAGTCCTGGCTAATGTTTTCATAATCCCCCATTCTCTTTCCACTCTAGATTGTGAATACATACTTCAGTGTTCATGTGAAGATGTCTGCCCCATCCTATACCCCTGCTTTCTGCTAATCTGTCTCCACCTTCCCCATTTCCTTTCCTAGACCTTTAAAAGAAATGTTAACCATTTCTTTTAGCTTTGGAGCAGAGTTGATTCTCTGATCAGCTTTCTGGGGTCCTCCCACTCCCATTCTCCAGTTTCTGGCTTCTCTTGAGGGCTCACCCTGTGCCTTGCGCTATTGCCGGCATCTGCACATGTCCAGGTGAAGGGAGACTGGCTGGCAAGGTGCCCTTCTCATCCAGGAAGGGAGAGATCCTTCCTGCACCTTGGTGCTGTGGGGGGTGGGGTGATACTGCAGGCTGGAGCTTTCAGAACCTGACTTGCCAAGAATGAGTGGCATGTGGACGAGGCCAGCTCCGTGATTCTGGGCAGATGCCCAAGCTTGGTGAGGATGGTCCCTGTGGCCTCAGAGAAGCCATGCCAAGAATGTGCGCTGCCAAGAGCTCTGCACCCTCGGGGGCCATTCTGGCTGCTTCCTTCTCCTGCCAAGCTGTTTCTAGATCACGTTTCTAAATCCCACTCCTCCACACTGAAAAATATGCTCCGAAAAGAAGCCAGAAAAACTAAAACAATGGCAGGGGAGCATTTAATTCTCCGTCCACTGCACTGTCGCAGTGATTAGCAAAGATAATAACGATGACAATACATTAAAATTTGTGACTTAACAGGCTGGAGAGATGACTCAGCAGTTAAGAGCAATGGCTGCTCTTGCTGAGGACCCCTGTTCCATTCTCAGCATCCAAGTGGCAGCTCACAAGTGCCTGACACTCTAGCTCCAATAGATCTGACATCCCCATCTGGCTTCCATGGGTGTGGGCATGGTGTTTTGTCCTGGGAGCTCCTGGGTCTGGAGTTTCTAGTGCCCTCTTGGTGGTTCAAATCCTCACTGAATATCAGAACTATAGAGGGTTTTGCCCCTTCCTTCCTTCCTTCCTTCCTTCCTTCCTTCCTTCCTTCCTTCCTTCCTTCCTTCCTTCCTTCCTTCCTTCCCTTCTTCCTCCCTTCCCTCCTTCCTTCCCTCCCTCCCTCCCTCCCTCCTTTCCCTCCCTCCCTTCCTTCCTTCCTCCTTTCCTTTAGTTTTTACATTGTGTGTGTGTGTTGGTGCATGTGGAGATGAGAGGACAGCTTGCATGAGTCGGTTTTCTCCTTCCACCATCTGAGTTCTGCTCATTAGGCTTGGCACCATGCTCCTTCATCTATGGAGGCATCTTACTCAGCCCCTGTAGAGTTTCTTAAGGAGATAAAATGTGCCTTGCTAGGGCTAAAGAGGTGGCTCAGTGGGCAAGACTTCTTGCTGTGTAAGCATGAGAACCCAAGTTGAAACACTCGGAACCTATGCAAAGAGCCCTGCGTCCTATGACGCCAGCACTGGGGGTGGGGAGGCACAGGAGGATGGCTCTGACTGGATGGCTGCCAGCCGAGCTCTGGGATCAGTCTGGGTCTATCTCAAGGGACTAAGGCAAGGAGTGATAGAGCAGGACATCCAGTGCCCCCCCCTTTGGCTTCTGTGTATGCACGCATGTGCATATAAAACCCCGCCACACCCCAAAGTGTGTATCACGCAGACAGACTAAAACAAGACAGACAGAACAAGGCTCACGATAATAACACACCAGCTCTGAACTCCTCAATGACGCCATGGTCAGGACAAGGACCACAGGACAGATTCACCAAGGAAACCACGCTTCAGGCTCCCAGAGGACTGGGGTTAGTGGGGGAATCTCAAAGCAGATTTGGTTTCCATAATTTCAGACCCCTGGTGGATCCAGTGACTGTCTGGACTGGCAGTACTGTTAGGCTGAGGGAAGCGGAAGGGAAATATGCAAGTCTGGACAGAATAAGCAACTGTAAGCACATTTTCAAAGTCCTGGAGAAGGATGTGTGTGTTTTGAGGTCACACCTGTGCATGGATAATGGTGTGTTTTTATTCGCTATTACTGCGTGTCTTCCCGTCTCGGCCATTATGGAAATTATGGAAAATTGCCGGGTGCCCTGGAGTTGGAGGTTATAGGAAAACTTGTTGACTTCGTGTTATGTAGGGGCGGATGCTTTTCCTCCTGCATTCTTTGTTCACATTTTGCTTAAAAATGAAAACTGTCATGAGAACTCCAGGCCCAGGAGCTCCCAGGACCATGGAATCATGGTTGTTGCTTCTGTGGGGAGCCTATGTGAGTGATGGCCACTCCTGCCATCACATGCTCAAAGCCACTAATCTTTACAAAACATTTTATCTTATTTACATGTATGTGCACACACACACACACACACACACACGCACACATGTGCCCATGCCCGTGGAAGCCAGAGGGTATGTCAGGTCTTTCGGAGCAGAAAAACTGTTTGTTGAACAAACTTGCACACCTGAGTTCAGATTCCTAGTACTCACGCATGTAAAAGATGGGAGAGACAGCATTGTATCTACAATCCCAGGGCTTGGATGGGGGCAGAGGTGGGGGTCAGAGGTCAGAGGTCAGAGGCAGGCATATCACCAGAGCTCCCTGGTCAGTCAGTCTAGACAATCAATGAACTCCAGGTTCACTGAGAGACCTTGCCTCAAAAAAGGTGGAGAGCGAGTGATGAAGACACCTAATATCAACCTGTAGCCACCACATGTACATACACAGACACACACAAAAAGTAAAATTGTTATGGGAAATCCATATAAACTTATTTATCTAAAGATAAAATTATTCCTGTCTTTCTCCCTTGCCCTTTTTTTCTTTCTCTTTCTCCTGTCTCCTTCCTTCCCTCCTCCTCCTCTTCACATTCCTTGATTAAACTAGAAGGAGGTAGATTCACCCAGGCTGCACTTAGGACCCTGATATGTCCCTGTCACAAACTATAATTCAGGAACCCCAGCATCTAGTGCTCGGTCTGGCTGTGAATGTTTGAAGTCTTTAAAACCTCCATTTCTAAAACCACCCTGTGTACTCACAGCTAGAAGCACTTCAAATTCCTATAAAATATCCAGGCTAAAAATGTCTTCTCTCCGGCTTCCGGGCCACCGCTAACAGCAAATGTAAGTGGTAGCGCGTGCGTGCATGCTCCTTGGCAGCGGCTCTTTGGAAGACTGTCAATGTTATGGCACGCCACTGGGTGAGCATTTCCCAGCTAAGCGCTGCAATGCATTTTGCAAAGAGTACACCCTGCCCGAGTTTACCTGCGATGTGGGCTGGAGAAGGCAAATACATCGATCCCTTCATTTCTCGCATCCTGCCAAGACTCGGGTGTGAGCCTGGCACTTGAGTGCGCACCGCCAGCACATTCTGTTGGTTCTTGACACAGCAGAGGTGAACTTAAAGTGGCATTTGGTTGAGATTCATTTTTGTAGTCCTTGTCACGTGGGAGGGTGGGTCTGCAGAAGCTGGAGGGGCTGCCCTCCTCACTGGACAAGGTGACGCCCCTTCTCTACACCCACCCAGTCTTTTCCACCAACCCAGTGGGAGGGTTGTTTTGTTGTTTTGTCTCATGTTTTAGACTTTCCTTCAATGTCAGAAGATCCTCCACAGTCTGTTTATTCTCAAGGCTAAGCTGGAAGAAGAAGAGGAAGAAGGAGGAGGAGGAGGAGGAGGAGGAGGAGGAGGAGGAGGAGGAGGAGGAGGAAGAAGAAGAAGAAGAAGAAGAAGAAGAAGAAGAAGAAGAAGAAGAAGAAGAAGAAGAAGAAGAAGAAGAAGAAGAAGAAGAAGAAGAAACAAAAAACAAGAGGGAAGTTCCATGCTTGTGGTAGCAGGTGGGACTCTGCAAATGGCCAAGCCCCTGCAAATGCCAGAATGTCACCATTTTGCTGCAGATATCAACATCCACCTCAGATGCCCTCTTCGCTTCAGAATGTTTGGCTCACGTCTTTGACAAAAAACCTTGTGGTTTTTGTTTGTTTTCTTGGAGCTTGTTTGATCTTTCCATCTGGTTGGACAAGGACACTGTGGGCCAGGGTTGGGGTAGAAGAGCCACCATTCAATACTTCCACATACAAAATACTTCCATATACAACATCAACTGATGTCCCATCTCTGATAACTTGTAACTTAAAAATGGAATGTCCCCACAGGTTCACATGCTTCAATTCTTGGTCCCCATCTGGTGGCCTGAAACCTTTAGGACAGTGGTTCTCAACTTGTGGGTTGTGACCTCTTTGGGGAGGTATCAAATGACCCTTTCACAGGGGGGTCATTTCTGATGGTCACCTAAGACCATGGTCGTTGGTCTGGGGAAAGCTTTAAGGTTTATCTCCTGGTCATGCTTCCTGTTCGCTTTCTTTTTCTTGCTCCATCCAGTCTGAGCAAGCTCCCAGCCAGGGCCATGAGCCCTGAGCCTCTCTTACTGCCATGTGCCTTCCCTACCTGTGACATGAATGAAAATGTTCCCATAGGGGGCATTTGAAGACTTGGTCCCCAGATGGTGACACTGTTAGGGGAGGTTTTGGAGCCTTTAGGAAGGAGGTGGAGCCTTTCTGGAGGAAGTGCATCTCTAAGGGTAAGCGTTGAGAGCTTATTTATAGCCTAGTCCCTTTTCAGTTTGCTCTCTCTGCTTCCTGCATGTGTTTGAAGATGTGATCTCTTAGCTTCCTGCTACAGCCACACCCTCTCCCACATTATGGGCTCTTCCTCTGGGAGTATAAACTCTGTCCTCCATAATTACTTTTGGCCGTGGTGTTTTATCATGGCACCAAGGAAGTATCTAATATACCCACCATAATGCACTGTGTCCCCTCCAACCATAAGCCAAAACACCTTTAAGTTGATTCCTTTAAGTTGATTTTCTTCCTTTAAGTTGATTCTTGACAGGTGTTCGATCATGGTAATGAGAAAGTAGCTGGCACAGTGCCTTATTGTCCTTTTGTTGGACCCAAGATTGCACAGTCCCAAAGCTTTCCAGTGTTCCCTCGAACAAAGCTAATCTCCCTCTCTTTCAGCTCCTCCCTCCTCTCCAGCCACCACCGCTATGTCTATGGACATCCTTTGTCAGTCTGTCTACATCACTGAGAGACTCTGCAAGCCAATGACAGTCTTCTTGTGATTGTGAGTTGGTTCTCCTTTTATTTCTCAGCCACTGTGATTACATAACAGGCAATGAGATGAGTGAGTATTAATGTACTCTTGCAACCAAATACTATGATTTTAAAAACACTTGTGTGTACATGGAGTACGGGCATCTGTACATGTCTGTGCACATACATGTGTCTGAGGGTGATGTCACTTTGCATCCTCAGACACTGTCCACCTTTGCTTTAAGATTTATTGTTATGGGGGCTGGCTCAGGGGTTAAGAGCACTGACTGCTCTTCCAGAGGTCCTGAGTTCAAGTCCCAGCAACCACATGGTGGCTCACAACCATCTGGAATGGGCCTCTGATGCTGTCTTCTGGTATGTTTGAAATCAGCAACAGCATACCCACATACATGAAATAAATAAATAAATAAATAAATAAATAAATCTTTTTTAAAAGATTTATTTAAATGATGTATACATGTGTATGTCTGCATATGGGGATGTGCATGTGTAAGTTCAGGAGCCTGGGGAGTCCGGAAGAGGGCATTTGATCCTCTGGAGTTAGAGACCGCTGGTTATGAGATGCCTGGCACGGGTGCTAGAACTGAACTTGAGTCCTCTTCAAAGCACTCTTTCTGTTTGTTTTAGAGACAGGGTCTCACTATGTAGCCCTGGCCTAGAACAGGCTGGCTTTAAACTCACAGAGACCTGCCTGTCACTATCTTCTGAGTGCTGAGATCAAGACAGGATCTCTCATTGGCATGGACCTTACCAAGCACATTAGGCTGGCTGGCCAACGAACCCTAGAAATCCTCTTGTCTCTACCTTTCCAGTGTGGGGATTATAAAAGTTACCATTATGCCTGAAATTATACTTTTAAGCGTGGCTTCTGTGGATCAAACTCAGATCCCTGGGCTTGCAAAGTAAAAAAAGCACCTTACTGACGGAGACATCGCCAAGCTTTCTACAATTTTCATAAAAGCTTTATGGAAGGGCTAGGTCCTAGCTGAGGCTGGGGAGGCATAATTTTGCAAGACGCAATTCACAGATGTGACGGAGGGAAATTGATCTCTTTCATCCTCAGAATATTGTAACGTGAAAGGCCCTGATCTAAAGGTTTCTGTGAGATTCCTGACTTATGTGGAGACCAACAGTCAGAGCAATCGTGATGGCACGACTTGTCTCCTGAATCTTGTACTTTCTCAAAGCATCTTTGCTAACGTTGTCTTGCCTTAAAGCTGCCAGATTTCAGGGATGGGAGATGGCTCGGTGGTGGGTAAAATGCTTTTCAAGCATACAGACCCGAGCTTAAATTATCAGAACCCATGTTAAAAGTTGGGTGCAATGCACATATCTACAACCCCAGAACTGGGAGGCAAAGGTGGATGGATCCACAGAGCTTCCTGGGCAGCAGGCTAAGGTAGTAAACTCCATACTCAGTGAGAGGCCCCGTGTCAACAATAAACAAGTAATGGATGAGTTAATAATAATTAAATAAATAAGGTAGAAACTGAAATGAAGAAGACATTCCATACATATGCACATACACAAACACACACAAGACACCGTATTTCTTGTAATTCTTTTTTCATTCGAAGAACTAGAAGTTTATAGAAACCGAGAATTTGCTGGAAGTTACGCAATAACCCTTGCTGAGCATAGCTCTCACGTAACATTTCTCTGCCACACCACTGTGCTTTGGTTAACATTTTTTGCATAGAATTAACCACGGTCAACAGGTTTGCTCAAAACTAGTGCAAAATGGCTCATGTAACATTAGACCAAGTGAGGTTTTCAGCCAGCTTAGTATCTCAGAGAGTAATTTAACTCTCCCTAATGGTAGAAAGCTTCCAGAAAGGCAGAGCTGTCTGTGTGAACCGAACTGAGTGCACTTTCACGTGGCCTGCCACAAAGGACCACATGCTTGCTGGATTCCCAACACTATTGTGTCTCTGAAATCTATACTTTGAAAGCTGTGGTTTGGGTGTTTCCATCAAGTTCCCATCTGAGAAACAATTTTTACATCTTACGTGACATTTGAGTCACATCAATTTGTATGTTAAGTGTCCCAAGCCTGTGAAAAGATGGTATCACATGCCAGGCATGCAGGAGTCCCTCATTGGAATCCTTGTCTGCAGAGATGTGAATCCCCTTCCTTATCAGTGACTTCTCAGCCTTCTGCCCTCACTGGGAGACAAATCAAGGAGAATGTGGTAAAGCTGTGTTATGCCTATGCTTCGGATACCTACTGTGTTGCCCCATCTTTATTTCTTAATGCAGCCAGTAAATAAATGTAATGTAGCTTATATGGCATATTTTTATAGGAGATCAGTAATCAGTAGACAATGCTGTGGGAATCCTGAAAAGACCAGTCTGGGCCCGGCCCATGCTGAAGACCTCAATACCTCATTTACTATAACACTTTCTGTTATGTAGATGACTATGTGGGAAAGATTAAAAATACAGACAGGAAGTCAATTAACCACTAGTAATTGCATCAAGTAGTGATGGACCTGATAACGTGTGTGTGTGTTCTTAATTATATTTGAATAGATCATTTTGTCATAAGAACGCATGGGCAGCATGAAGTCTGTTTGTTTGGGTTACCCACTGAGGTCAAGTTTGTCACGTGATTTTTATCTTTTCCCCAGGACACTCAGACTTCTTTGATAATGCCATCTGCAAAGTCAGCGCAGAGTCTCATCTTTGTTACTAATTCTCTTTCCTCATTATAGAGGGAAAAGAAAGACAAAGGGATGCGGTTGATCAATGTAACGCGATTCTTATGGCTGCAATCATTCTTTCAAAAAGACACTAGATTGGTAGTTTAGAACCATGAAAAAAAATTTGAAGACATACTCTGTATGATTTAGTGCCCCGGAAAAGCCACTTCTTAGCTATTCTCCTTGTTAAATTTTCTGAAAATAAGTCAGAGTGTTTTCTCAGAAGCCATGAAAATGACCACCTTGATATTTTCATGTTGGCTTGTCAGGGATCGGCCATAATTCCCACACTAATATCCTCAGTAATTTCACTCAGCTGTTGACCCACTATTTATTGAGTTCTGAACTTTTGTGCTAGACTCTCTGCATCCTGCCAAGTCGGACAGACAGACAAAACGGGATCCCCGTGAACACAGAGAGAACTTCAAGTTTAGACAGCAAATCCATAGTGATTTCAGTAGACCTTGGTCCTTCTCAAGTGTTAGCATGCACAGAGAGTAATCATATGTCATTTCTAGTTTTTAAAGAGTTCCTTAAGGGTTTCATATCATGTGTTTTGATCGTATTCGACCCTACTCCAATTCCTCCCAGATCTACTCTTCCTTCACCACCTACTCAAATTATTGTCCTAAACAACAACAACAACAAAAGCCTTACCAAGTTCAACTTGTGCTATCCATACACCATTGCATGTCCTTCCACTGGCGCATGATCCGCCATCAAGGAGCTGAACCCTTAAAGAAAATTGACTCTTCCTCTTCCAGCAGGAATCAGTTGCCAATGATTCCTGAGGCTTGGGAGCAAAAGGTACGAGGCAGATGTCTCCTTTAAGGCTGATCATCCCAACCTCTTAGTCTCTGCACCTTGACCAGTTTGGGACCTCTACTATAACCACCAAACACTGCAAAAATAAGCTTCCCTGATGAGGGTTGAACATGCATTCATCTACAGACATAAGGATAAGTCATTCGGAGTCAGTTTATTACTACGTCTATTGCGTAAAATAATAGAAGTAGGTTCTCCCTTATGATCTGTCTAGCTGTATGTTCTTGGCTCCTGTATCAGGGTTGTGGATGGGTTTAACTGGTGCAACAGGACTTAAATCCAAGCAGAAAGTAGTCAGTTACTCCCATGACACCTGTGCCACCATTACATCATGGACCATCTTATCAGGCCAGTTGATGTAGCTCACAAGGTCCACAGCTGGATAAGATGGGTGATTACCTTTCTCCTCTGGGAGTGTGCAGAGCAAGTTCCATGCTATGATGCTAGTTGGTAGAGATGAAGCTTCCAATGTCAACACCAGCTTGATTTCTTTGTGTTCTATAACTCAAGAATGTTATAACTTCAGCAATAGATCTCTTAACTGTCAAGTTCTGGAGGGAAACAGAAGACATCAGCAATAGCCTGTTGGGACTCTATGGGACTTTGCTGATCAACAACTCTAAGGGAGATGACCTATTCCCATCACTGGACTATTTATTTGTTGACTTGAGATGTCTAGTAGGGGTATTATTACCCCATTATATGATAACTCCATTTAAGCTCTTTTCATATGTGAGAATATATGTATTTTAGGAAGCTTCCATATGACTTTTAAAAAATGTCTTTAGAATTATTTATCCTTCCTCCCATTCTCCCCTCAACCATGTCTTCCCATCCTTCCATTAACCCTTCCTGTACCATTTTAAACTTTTGATCCCTTTCACCACTACATTCTATCTACCATCCCTTGAAATCCTCTCCACATGGACCTTTATTAATTTCTTGACCTCTATGGGCATTCCAAATGGACCACATTTATATGAAGATTCAAAGCTAGGATCCACAAATCAGAGAGAATAGTCAAGGTTTTTATTCTCAGTCTGACTTACGTCACTCAGAATAATTGTTTCCGGTCCCATCCATCACCTGTAAATTTTATAATTCCCCCTTTCATAACATCTGAGTAATACTCCACTGTGTAAATATACCACGTTTTCTGTATCCACATGTCAGCCGAGGGACATCTAGGTTGCTTCCATTTTATTGTGAATCGAGAAGCAGCGTATGTGGATGAGCAGGGTTCTCTATAGCAGGGTAGAGAGTGCTTTGCATATATGCTCTAGGGTAACCCAGCCAGGTCACCTGGTAGATCTGTTTCTAGTGGTTTGTTTGGTTTTTGGTTTTGAGAAACATCCACACCGATTTCCATTGTGGCTGCACTATTTTGCACGCCCACCCGAAGTGTACATACATGTTCCCCTTTCCCCACATGCATAGCACTTACTGTTGTTGTTTTGGTTGGTTGCTTGTTTTGTTTTTTGTTTTTTAAATCTTAGCCATTCTGAATGGAGTGAGATGAAATCTCCAAGTAGTTCAAATTGGAATTTCCCTGATGGTTAAGGATGCTAAGCATTTTTTAAACATTGCTTCTCAGCCATTTGTGTTTCATTTTTGAGAACTCGTTGCTTGGTTTCGTGCCCTGTTTTTAATTGGGCTGTTGGTTTTCTTAAGGTTTTGTTTTTGAATTATTTATATATTCTAGATACTAACTCTCTTCCAGGCATCTGTCTGGTGAAGGTTTTATCCATGCTTTAGACTGCCTCTTTACTAAAACAATGGTGTCTTTTGCTGTATAGAGAAACTTTCCGGGTTCAAGGGGTTCCAGTAATTAATTGTTGATTAATTACTGCCTGCACTATTGAATGAATTCTAGCATATTTATACTTTCCCCTCTATCAGATTCAGGGATCAGGTTTTCTGTTGAAGTTCTTGATTCATTTGGAATTGAGGTTTGTTTGTTTGTTTGTTTGTTTGTTTGTTTGTTTTTCAGGGAGAGATATAAAGATTAAGCCTCATTCCTTTATAAGTAGCCATTCAGTTTGACCAACACCATTTATTGAAGATGCTGTCTTTGCTCCCATATATGCTTTGGCTTCTTTATCAAAAATCAGGTGGATGTAGGAGTATGAGCTTGTGTGTGGGGGGATCCTCAGTTCTATTTCACTGATAAATGTGCCTAGTTTTATGCCAGTACCATGCTGCTTTTATGACTATAGCTCTGTGAATATCAAAACACAGGGGACATATCTCAACATAACAAAGGCAATATGCAGAAAACTCATAGCCAACATCTCTCTAAACTGACAAAAACTCAAAGCATTTCCACTAAAAGCAGGAACAATCTTGAGAGTTGATTCAGAACCTGACAGTTCATTCAGAACCCCCCCCCCATTTATTATATCTCTGTTCTTCTGTACTTATCTTTAAAAACTATGTTTTAATTATGTGTGCCGTAGTGAGTGTGTGTGTGTGTGTGTACACGCAAGTGCAGGTATCTGCAAAAGCCAGAAGAATGCATTGAATCCCTGAGAGTACAGGCAGTTGTGGGGCACCTTCCATGAGTGATTAGAAGTAAACTCAGTTCTTCTGCAAGAACAGCAAGTGCTCTTACTGAGTCATCTCCCCAGCTTCTTGATTATCTTTAGCAGATGGGTGACTATTCAGTTACTCCCGTGTTTTTAAACTGTGGCTTGTTTTCTTTTCCCTCTACGAGTTCATTTTTTTTTTTTAAAGAAGATTATGTCTGATGATAAATAAAAGTCTCCATCCCTCCCTGTTTCCTCAGTGGAAATAATTCCTTGCTGATAAGAAGCCTTATCTCTGCGGCTCACTGGGATCTCAGTGGTTGGGTTATGAATTGTCCTTCAAGCCCACAAGTGCTGAAATCATGTCCCTGGTGGGTGGAACCATCTTTCTTCACTCTGGCAAAGGACCAGGAAAGCATAAGCAGAATTAAATGCTTCTTAAACATAAGTCTTTAGGAATGTAGTTATAGACGAGATGGTTTTTGTTGGGCTGTTGGCACCAAATCAAAACTGAGGTTTTAAGAATGAAACTCTTCTTCGTATTTGTTATCTGTTGCTAAGAAGGAAATTGCACCCCAGTGGAGAGGCTCGAAACAATAACAATTATAGCAAATCTCCATGACATAGCGTCTTTACAGCAGGAATTCTAGAGTACTTTACTTAACTGGTCTGGCCCACTGTCTCATTAAAAGATGTAGGAATGATTCTGCTGTTAGATGGGAGCGACCAGGAAACTCAACAGGAGGGGAATGATTTGTTTCCAAATGATGCACTCCCATGCTCCTGTGCTCTCAAGACCCCATTCTCCTGTGCTCCCAAGACCCCATGCTCCTGTGCTCCCATGACCCCATTCTCCTGTGCTCCCATGATCCCATGCTCCCGTGCTCCCATGATCCCATGCTCCTGTGCTCCCAAGACCCCATGCTCCTGTGCTCCCATGACCCCATGCTCCTGTGCTCCCATGACCCCATTCTCCTGTGCTCCGAAGACCCCATGCTCCTGTGCCCCGAAGACCCCATGCTCCTGTGCTCCCATGACCCCATTCTCCTGTGCTCCCAAGACCCCATGCTCCTGTGTTCCATAATCCCATGCTCCTGTGCTCCCAAGACCCCATGCTCCTGTGTTCCATAATCCCATGCTCCTGTGCTCCCAAGACCCCATGCTCCTGTGCTCCCATGACCCCATGCTCATGTGCTCCCATAATCCCATGCTCCTGTGCTCCCAAGACCCCATGCTCCTGTGCTCCCATGACCCCATGCTCCTGTGCTCCCAAGACCCCATGCTCCTGTGCTCCCACGATCCCATGCTCCTGTGCTCCCATGATCCCATGCTACTGTGGTCGTCAGGCTTGTGCTGACTTCAGCTCCTTGTCATGTGGACCTTCCCTCAGATCTTCCTTGGGACAGGACTTCCTGCCGAGAGAACACTAGCACTCAGAGAAAGAGCAAGGTAGGGCATAGGGATGTCTGACTCACTTGGCAGTGCTTAGCATGCCTAGCATGTACAGAGCCCAAGATTCAATCCTCAGCACCGCATAAGCCCTGTGGTAGTGCACACCTGCCATCCCAGCACAACAGAGGGGGAGGCAGCAGGGAGACCAGGAGTTCAAAGTCATCCTTAGGTTCATAGCAAGTTTGAGGCTAGAGGGAGCTATAGAGAAACAGAGATACTTGGAGAAAGCAATAGTAGGAGGGAAGGAGAGAGAGACTAACTCTATAAGCCTGTAAGCCTTTCCCACAGCTATCTGGGGTGGGAAAGGCCTATAGAGATATGGTAATACCAGGAGGTAGTACTTGGTGAACTCTATTTTAGAGTCTGGCTATCATAGTCTACCTTCTGCCCTCAATGCTTTGAATGCAAATCATACTCCTTTACTCCTAAAAACCTCATACCTATCTATCCAAAGTCATTCCATTATCCCATTAGCATCATTGAAAATCTTGAATCTGGTATAAAATCATGTCCATATATATTTTATATTCACACACACACACACACACATCTCTGTGGTTACTGACTTGTAAAGTACTAAGGCTCTGAATTTAAATAGGGGAGAACTAAAGAGACATATTCTCCGCTCCTGCATGCTGAAGGGGGTGTAGGGCAAATGTTAGAAGCATCCATTCATAAGGAAAAATATGCAAAGCACATAGAAGTTAGTAGACCAGGTAAATTCCAAATCACCTCTGCCACAGTTCAGTGGTTCTTTAATTAGGAGTGAGAATAACTTCTGTGAATTGGATTTACTCTGAGCTTTTGGCTATGCCTTTAAAGTCACTCACTGTGCTTCTTATATAAATGGTGTCTCATGTTTGTGGCTACCCACTTCTTGGTCTGCCCCTTGGCTTGGAGAGCTACAGGGATACAGAGACCAATTTTCTTCATGCTCTTCCATTCCAGTGTCCACTTTAAAAACAAAACAAAGCAAAAGTTCCCTTCTAGCCTGTGTGTATCCACTTGTACATTAGTATTAATACCAAGAAAAAATCAGGCGACACCGTCAACAGTTCAGTTGTAAACTTCTCCAGATAGACCAGGGAGTATTAGGTAGGTTTTCTACTTCTCACACGACTACAGACCATGATGCTTTGACTCCTGCAGCAGCACTGCAAATATCTCATCTTCTCCACTCCCTTTAAACCATCTCCTGGTTTCCACCTGCAGCCTCTGTGGGGAGCATCAGGACTTGTCATGTACTCTAGGACATTCTTCTGCAAACTCCTCTGGCTTCTGACACCTAGATCTTTTGTCTGTGACCACCTATTTTTTAAAAGGAATTTTTGTTACAGCAATACTCTACCTCTCAATACGAAAACTATGTCTTAGTTATCTAATGAATTGTCTCGTAAGTGACTTCAAATCCTAGTGACTTCAACAACAATGTGCCTCATCATCCTACTACCTTGTCAAATTTTGGAGTGGCCTGTCCAAATCACACAGGCCTAGGGTTTCTTAGGGAATGACACAAGCTGTCAGTACAGTCACCCTTGTCTATTGACTTGCTTGGAGTTGCTTCCAAAATGGCACCTTCACAAGACACTAAATGCATGCTCCAAGTTGGAACTCTCAGTTTTCCATGCTATGACCTGCCTGAGGGTCCCATGGTACAGCAACCCACGCTTCTTGGAGGGAAGGAGTCAAGGGGAAAGCACAGTGGGTTTTCCTGATCTAGCCCCAGGAGGAATGAATGCTCTGTCATACCTAAAAGTCCCCTTTGGTGACACAGGTCAGTATTATTCAAAGTGAGAGAGAACTGACCAAAACCATGACACCAGGGAAATAAGAATAATCAGGAGTCATCTTCAAGCATGACCACTGCATTCGCCTTTCTATGCCAGCATGGTGGCAATATAAAGTCTCAGGTCCTTCGGGCTATGCACTAGCAGCTGCTTCTTATTTAAAATGTCACATAGTTGTATATATTAATATATCGCATACAATCTATAATATAAACTACATATCATATATAAGAACATACATTTGTTTTTTTTGAGACAGAGTCTTACTATGTTACTAGAGCAGACCTTGAATCTTCCTGGCATAATCCTCCTGCCTCAGCCTCTTGGGTACCTGGTTTAAAGGCCAGTCCTGTCATGCCTGACTAGCAGCCACTCCTGAAGACCCCTTACGGTGAGATGAACAGTAACTATACCCAAAGGTAATCGCTGCCATCTCTAATTGTTTGCTTGTTTGTTTTCTCTCAGCGTCTAGCTTTGTAATTAACATGTTTACACAGAAATAATTATTCTACCCCTTAAGTTGCTTTTGGCCAGAGTGTTTTATTACAGCAACAGAAAGGAAACTAGAACAGAAGGGTTTTTATCTTTTCCATCTTTCATGTGCTTGTTGTATGTATATGGGTGCATGCGTGTTTGCACGTGTGTTAGTGCATGTGTGCGAGCATTCTGTGTGTGTATGTGGAAGCCCACAGTTAATGTTGGGAGTCATTCCAGATCACAGTTTCCACTTATTTATTGAACCAAGATTTCTCAGTCAAACCCACAGCTCATCTCTCTAGCTATCTTGCTCTGGGGAATCTTGCCTCTTCCTTCTCAGGCTGCAATTCCATTCCCACTCAGTCTGTACAGAGATTTGGAGGATCTCAACCTTAGTCCTCACACTTGCATGGCAAGCGCTTTAACCACTGTGTCTTCCCAGTCCCTGCCACAGAAACTATTTAGATAAGACATGGGGGCTATTGAGACGGAATGACTGCAGTCTACATGTGAAATAGACATGAGTAGAGGGCCAGGAATGGAGCGTGATGGACCTCATGTCTGTGTGTTTCTCAAATGCATAAAAGCCCAAAGCTTCAGTGGAAGGGTATGAGGGCGTGGGGCTTGGGGATGCAATGAGTTATGCTGAGTGATTACTTCTTTAAGGGGTGACAAATATTTAACCCATCTCTGCCTCAGCTGTCTCTTTTGTGTGTAGCTGTTATATAGAGATTCAGGAAGGGCCACGGCAGTGACTAGATCATTGTGTGGTCTTGAGGAAAGAGTGGTGGTCATAGGGAAACATACCCCGAGCCTGGGAGGGGCTGGGGGCACTGCTACTTCCCAGCATGAGGAAGCACATTCATTCCTTCCATCTTCACTTTACAGATGAGGGGCTGAGGCTGGAGGTCTACTCCAGAGGCTGCTAGCCAGTGAGTAGAGGAGCCTACTGAGCCCTTTGTGTGTGTGTGTGTGTGTGTGTGTGTGTGTGTGTGTGTGTGTGTGTGTGCATGAGCAGGTGTTCACATTTATGGACACAGAGGTTGATACTGGATGTCTTCTTCAATCACTCTTCTCCTTAGTGTTTTTCTTTTTTAAGATAAAAAAAATGGTGTGCATGTGCGTGTATGTGTGTGTGTGCGTGTATATGTGTGTGTGTATGGGTGTAGTGTGTGTGTGTGGGTGTGTGTGTGGTGTGTGTGTGTTTGTGGTATGTGTGTGGTGTGTGTATGTATGTGGTGTGTGTGTGGTGTGGTGATGTGTGTGTGTGTGTGTGTGTATGGGTGTAGTGTGGGTGTGGGTGTGTGTGTGGTGTGTGTGTGGGTGTGGTATGTGTGTGGTGTGTGTATGTATGTGGTGTGTGTGTGGTGTGGTGATGTGTGTGTGTGTATGGGTGTAGTGTGTGTGGGGGGGTGTGGTATGTGTGTGGTGTGTGTGGAGGTGTGGTATGTGTGGTGTGTGTGTGTGTGTGTATGTGGTATGGTGGTGTGTGTGTGGTATGTTTGTGGTGTTTGTGTGTGTGTATGTGGTGTGTATGTGGTGTGGTGGTGTGTGTGTGTGTGGTGTGTGCGTTTGGTGTGGTGTGTGTGTGTATGTCTATGTGTCTACATAAATGTATATGCATGTATGTGCAGTGTCTACAGAAGCCAGAAGAGGGTGTTAGACCCCATGGAGCTACAGTCACAAGTAGTTGTGAACCACCTGACTTGGGTTCTGGAAATGGAACCGGATTCTCTGCATGAGGTGCATATACTCATAACTGTTGGGCCATCTCTCCAGCCCCTCTCCACTTTACTTAAAAATAATACAAATGAAACAAATAAACAAAAAGCCTGGGTCTCTTACTGAATCTGAAACTCATTGACTCTGGTAGCCTGGTTGGTTAGTAAGCCACAGAGATCCTCCTGACTTCCAGACACTGAGATAATACATGCATTACTACACCCAACTTCTCTCTAGATTCTAGGCAACCAAACTCAGGCATGCATGATACTGAGCTATCTCCCTAGCACCAAAGCCTGACTTCTAATCACCCTGTCACCACATGTAGGTAGCTGCATCAATTTGGGCAGAGTCTTTTAAAAACAAAACCTGAAATGAAAAGCCACAAGGCACCAACTGCCTTGTACCATCCATAAATCTATTATCCAGAAATAGAACTTAGTTGAGATTCAAAGTGGTTTCCTTCTGACCTTTGAAACACATTGAAAGTTACAATAAAACAAAACGATCTTAAAAATATTAACAGACCAGCCCCACTCCCCTCAGCATCCACGCTGGGGAGCAGACTGTCCGGGGCTGAATGGGCGGGAGCCTGGCGCTGGGGGTGGGCTGCCCGGGGCTGGCAGCTTGCCTGCGCTCCCTCCCTAGCATGCACACGGAGGCGGTGGGCGGCACGGCGTGGCGGCCCCAGAAGCTGCGAAGCCAAGCAGTGGCACCTGCCTGCCGAGCAATGCCAAGTGAGTTCACCTCTGCAAAGCTGAGAAGTGATTGCTCAAGGACCTCCCTGCCTGGTACACCCGAACCCAGCACAAGATGAGAAGACCCAGCTTGTTAATAAAAGACATCTGCAAGTGCACTTTGGTTGTGTTTGGAGTCAGGCTCCTGTACAGCCTCATTTTGAAAGACACTGATGGAGAATGTGACATGAAAAGAATGCACTCTGTGGACCCTGACCAGATAAAGAGAGCTCAGAGCTATGCTCAGGAAGTCTTACAGAAGGAATGTCGGCCCAGGTACGCGAAGACGGCTAGGCTATGGCTCAGTTATTTGAGGACAGGTACAGCATCAACTTGGAGCCTTTTGTGCAGAAGGTCCCCATGGCCAGTGAAGCTGAGCTCAAGTATGACCCGCCTTTTGGATTCCGGAAGTTCTCCAGTAAAGTCCAGAGCCTCTTGGATATGCTGCCCGAGCATGACTTTCCTGAACCCTTGAGAGCCAAGGCCTGCAAGCGCTGTGTGGTTGTTGGGAACGGCGGCATCCTTCACGGACTAGAGCTGGGTCACGCCCTCAACCAGTTCGAAGTGGTAATAAGGTTGAACAGTGCGCCAGTTGAGGGTTACTCTGAACACGTTGGGAATAAAACTACTATAAGGATGACTTACCCAGAGGGTGCTCCACTGTCGGATGTTGAATACTACGCCAATGATTTGTTCGTTACTGTTTTATTTAAGAGTGTTGATTTCAAGTGGCTTCAAGCAATGGTAAAAAATGAAAGCCTGCCCTTTTGGGTTCGCCTCTTCTTTTGGAAGCAGGTGGCAGAAAAAGTCCCACTCCAGCCAAAGCACTTCAGGATTTTGAACCCAGTTATCATCAAAGAAACTGCCTTGGACATCCTTCAGTACTCAGAGCCTCAGGCAAGATTCTGGGGCCATGATAAGAACATCCCCACAATAGGCGTCATTGCCGTTGTCTTGGCTACACATCTGTGTGATGAAGTCAGCCTGGCAGGGTTTGGCTACGACCTCAATCAACCCAAGACCCCTCTGCACTACTTTGACAGTCAGTGCATGGGCGCCATGCACTGGCAGGCCATGCACAATGTGACCACAGAGACCAAGTTCCTCCTGAAACTCCTCAAGGAGGGTGTGGTGGAGGACCTCAGCGCATCCACTGAGAACTCGGAACACAGCAAACCTCACCTAGCAAGAGCAGCCTCCACAGGGAGTTCACCCTACAGCTGCTTCGATGTGCAGCTAGTGTTTTCAAACTCCATTTTAAAAAAAAAAAGGAAAAGAAAGAACAACAGCGACAACAAAAGCTCTGCTCTGCGCACCTCTTTGTCCTATTTATTTGAAGTCAGTGTTGGGTTTTGCACAATTTTGTAAGTTAATTTTAAGAATGGGATTGGAACCCTTAAGGCTGGGGGAGGGGAGGCTACATCTCCTCCCTGTTGTTAATAAAAATAAAAAAAAAAAGAAAAGGCTGGCCTGAGGCAAAAAATTTATCTATGCTCAATAGTTCTGTCAGAATTCCTAGGGCTAAAGAAAAAAAACCTGTCTCAGTGGGAGTCCCTAACTTTTCTTATGGTAAACCATATCTGGATAAGACTGTCCTTTCTATCCTAGTAAACAACTAACAGAAAAGCCGAGCAGTAGGCTCTGACTTTATAATGCTAATTAGTGTTGAATAGGTAACTTCCTAGTTGAATTTTAAGTAGGGCGTTGGAACCCTGACTGAACAAATTTGAAATGCACTCTATTAAGAATAACACTAGCCGGGCGTGGTGGCGCACGCCTTTAATCCCAGCACTCGGGAGGCAAAGGCAGGCAGATTTCTGAGTTCGAGGCCAGCCTGGTCTACAAAGTAAGTGCCAGGACAGCCAGGGCTACACAGAGAAACCCTGTCTCGAAAAACCAAAAAAAAAAAAAAAGAATAACACTGAGTTGATATTCCTCTGCATTTTTGGATGACAGGCAGGTAACAGGGAGAAGGGGGTGACACGACTGGCTCCGTAGTACAAGGCCAATTGGCTTTTTTTAGGGTGGGAGGCAGTGAAGGGCTTGCCCTTCCAACAATACGGTCTCCAACCTCTCTCCCCCCTATTAATTAAGTTTAAAAAGGCCACGCTTAACTGAGGTGATCAAATGATTTTCTCATCCGTAGATGAGTGGGCTTTTTAACCTTGGCTTGGGTGGACATTGACCCGATTCCTCCCGCCAGAATTGCTCTGCAGTATCATAAGGGGCTCCTGCAGCTGAACCAGACCAGAGCCTTCAAAAGCAGCGCAAGGGGCTCGGTGTTCACAGGTTGTGCCGTGAGGGAAGCAAAGTGTAGAGATTTCAAAGCTGTCATAGTGGAAGTTGCAGGACAAGCCCATTACACAGGGACAGCAAACTTGACAGTGGAAGATGGTGACCCACTAAGGGATGGCTTTCTTCTCAAGTGACTTTTTTTTTTTTCATAAGTTTTAAAGGTTTTGCTTAGAAAGTAATTGCCTTTAAATTGTGTTTTCTCTGTATTATGTGCAAACCAGTATCCAGTTCCACTTACAGGCTAATTTTTATACTTTCTAAAAAGTACACTGTGTCTAAATGTAAGGTATTATACTTCCTATTTGTCAACCTTTTAAGCATAAATGCCACTAATGGGGCAAACAGAGTGCCAAGAATCCGGAAACTTTTTAAGCATTAGTTTACAAGGCAAAATTAAAGCACAGTTACTTAATCTATGCTATGGAAATGATAATACTTGTAAGTTTCTTTGAATGCTAGCTTCAGCTATAGACCACACAATAGTAAATGTTGTGAGTTTGTTATTTTAATGTTCCAGTTTGAGTAAAATAAAGACATCTGTAAGTATCATGCTCATGGAGATGGGTTATTATAATGTTCTCAACACTTGCCATAAATAATCTTGGAAGGATCAAAAAAAAAAAAAAAAAAAAAAAAAGAATGGGATTGGAAGGACTTTTCAAAGAGAATTGTATGGTTTATTGTTTTTTAAGGAAGTAATTTAATTTGCAGAAACTGTACACACGTACTCTGCTCAGGTGTTGAGGTGGGAGGAGAGGGGCTTCTGGCCCCTGGATGATGGCTGTGATGCCCGATTCTGGGGTCTGCTGCTCTGTTTGGTAGAACTGATGGCAGAGAAACTTCCTGTCTCTGGGATGAAGGGCTTACTCATCACCTCTGGCAGCTGCTAGACAAGTTCGTAACCCCTTTCTGCTAGTCCATCTGCCAGCTGGCTCCCAGGACTCAGGCAGGGCAACTGTCCCAGAAGCTGCTGGTTGGTGAGCCACTGTCAGCTGAGCGCCATGATGTTGCCCCAGGGTGGAAGAAGCCACACTTCCTACACTGTTAGGGCACTTTTAAACTTCTGGAGGTGTGTGTGTGTGTGTGTGTGTGTGTGTGTGTGTGTGTGTTTATTCTGCCCTTCCAAAGCATCTAAGTGTTATTTAGGGCACTCTGCTGTTTGTCTGAGATGGTTCATAGAAATTATGACAAAGCCTTTGTTATCCAGGCCATGGGAAGAGGAAAAAGAAAAGAATAAAAGCTTTTGAGGAGCAAATATATATATATATATATATATATATATATATATATATACAAATATATATATACATATATATATATATATATATATATATATAAACAGACCAGAAGTAATTAAATTACATAGGCAGTCATTAAAATTGAGAACGAGGCTTTCGTTGGTAAGCCCTTTTAGTTAGCCAAAACCAACAAGGTCTATGGCTTGGGTAAAGCTCACAGATTCACCACCTCATTCTTTACTTACCAAGCTTGCAGCTCTCTTCTCTTCTTCTTCTTTTTTTCCTGGAGGATGCTAGGTCTGAAAACTGCCCCTTCTGTTAGCAAAGAAGAAAACCCCAACCAAATCTTTCCCCCCTTTTCTATAAAACAACAGACACTGTAGAGCTTTGGTGTTGACACTCAGCCCTACACTTTAGTAAAAACAGCATGGCCCTCAGTGAGTTGGGAGGATAGCTCAGTCAATAAGGGGCTTGCAGCACAAGCCTGGCGATCTATGTTCAGCTCCCCAAGGCCTATGTAAAACACTGGGCGTAGTGTCATGCAGCTGTGTTCCCAGTGTTGGGGGTGGGGGCAGAGACAGGGGGACAGAAACAAGGAGGGGGGAATCCCTAGATTATTGGCCAGGTAGTCTAGCAAAATCAACGATCTCCCGGTTCAGTGATAGTCACTGTCTCAAAAGTTAGTCTAGAGTGATGCAGGAAGACAGTTTGTCTGCCCCCGCCATGTAAGCACACATATGTACACATGTATATACCCCACCCCCAGACATCAGATGAATGCAGGAGGTTCGCACAATCCTGAAACTCTGTAAAGTGCCAGGACCTCAATGCTCTGGAGAAACACGGGGTGAGTTAAGTGACAATCCACTGTTTGGTTGACCTCTGACCTTCGCCTGGCCTCTTATCTCTGGGGCTGCTCCGTCAGAGGGAAGCCATTTGTGGGACAAGGAGGACAGCATATCTCCAGGCTCAGGACTGGAATCCATGCCCTGAGATTCATGGTGCCAGGTGTTACTCTGCCAACGCTGGTGTTCCAGGGTCTATGAGTCCCTCTTCAATCAGGGAGGAGGGGCCCACAGTCGTGGAGACAGTTCAACTCCAAACACAGTCATTTTCCTATGGCACTCTGGGGGAAACAAAACAAGGGCAGGGAGTGTGTGAGAATTCTTTCCACGGTGTTGGTCTTTTAATGAGACAGGGCTCATGCACCCGTTTCCATATTAAATTCTTATAAAAGGATCACTTTTCCCTTTTACAATGTCTGCCTTGATGACGTGCGCAATTGTTAGTTCATCGGAGGAGAGACAGCTCTGAACTCATGTCTCCTGTCCAATAATTAGTTTTAAGCATTTCTGACAGTCCACGAGTATTTGTCACGGCCTGAAACTTTTCACTGGGATGGTTAATCTTGGTTGTCAGCTTGACACATCTTGTCGCAGAGAGACCCTCATTGAGGAATTGTCACCATCGAATTAGCCCATGGGCACGTTTGTGGGGGCACTTTCTCGACTGTTAATTGATGTGGCAGGATCCAGCTCACTGTGGGCGGTGCTGTCTCTCGATAGGCGGGCCTGGGTTGTATAAGAAAATAGGCAACAGTAAACAATGTTCCTCCATGGCCTCTGCTTCTGTTTCCATCTTGAGGTTCTATGCGGACTTCCCTTTATGATAGACTTGGCCAAGTTCTCTGGGACCCTGGGTTGCCCCTGTTGCTCAGCAGACCAGTGTTCTCTGGCCACAGGTCAGATATGGGCGGCAGGCCAGCCCTTTGCACCTGAGAGCATTTCTAGTTCTTCTGTTCCAGTGTGATGTCTGCCCAGCCCCAGCCCCAGCCCCAGCCCCAGCCCCAGCCCCAGCCCCAGCCCCAGCCCCAGCCCCAGCCCCAGCCCCAGCCCCAGCCCCAGCCCCAGCTCCACCCTTGCTATTAAGCCCCCAAATCACAAGAATCCATTTAAAATACAGTCCTACACACAGGCCTGGCCTCTTCCCCTTGCCATGGACAAATGTCCCAATTCACCAATGTCTCTGGGAGGTCCCGAACCTCATTTGCATGTGGATTTTGCCCTGCTCCTGAGCTCCAGAAGGCTGCCTCTGTCTTGCATGCTAAATTACCAGTAGCCTATCTCCCTTAGGGGTTGCAGTTTTGCAACACCCTTATACTCACCCTGTGACGTCCCCTGAAAGAAAAGAAACTGCCTGTTATCACCAGT
Organism: Mus caroli; assembly: GCF_978045245.1. Taxonomy (NCBI): domain Eukaryota; kingdom Metazoa; phylum Chordata; class Mammalia; order Rodentia; family Muridae; genus Mus; species Mus caroli. The sequence goes on from NW_028227261.1 coordinate 14,690,269, forward strand.
GCTCTCTGCTCCGGATGGTCCCTCTCACCTGCTTCTTGCTACAAGCATGCACTGCCTGTGCCAGCTGTTTTGAATCTTTGTCTCTGACGGTGCGGTCTCAGTTCAGTACCCTAGAATAGTTAGTGTCCCAAAGAGTAACACTCTGCAGCCACCACAGTGTCTACAGCCATGACTCACGTCTTGCTTTAGTGTTCAAAGAACAGGAAGTAAACAAAAGAAGGCAATGTCCAGCGTAGCATTGTCCTCCATGATTTTAACATGAGACAACATGGGCAAGGGAGTTGGAGCTGCGCCACCGACTGCCTGTGTCCTGGGGTGACTTCTTCCTTGTGCTCCTGTCTCCTGCTCTGTGATGTGCAAGCCATTGGCCCACCGTTGTCAGATATGTAAGGAGTGTCCTCATAACTTTAATTTTTCAAAACTTATTTAATGATGGTTCTTAAACACTTTAACCTCCCCTTTAGTTCACCACCCACCAGAGGTAGTGGAAAAGAAAGGATACAGGGGAAGTGGGCCTGTTTAGAAAGGTTCTTTGGAGCCACTCTCATCTGTGTTGTCAGGAAAATCAGCAGTTCAGCTCACAGGTTAGCAGCGGTTGCTCAGTCCATACACAAACACTTAACCACAGTCTGGTTTGGTAGAGCTGGGAGAGCAAACACAAATCTGCTGTAGTGGCACAATCTAGCAGAGACAGCCAGGCTTCAGCCTCAGCATGAGTCAGCAGGAGGGATCAGGGTCAACAAGAACACCAGGAAAAGTTCTCTCGGCTGTACCTCCTCAGTGAAGCGAAGATCAGCAAAGATGAGAGTCTAACAAGCATTTAGCTATGCAAGGAATCCAAGCTCAGTACCTTTCCTGTCCATCAAGTCCTTTCTATACTCCCTCCAAACATCACTTGTCCTCCTCAGGTCTTGCCTCAGCATGTGTGTCTGTCTCAGCTGACATCACTCTGCCAATCAGCCTGAATCTGTGGAAGGGAAGTAGTTCAATTGGTAAGGTGCTTGCTTTACAAACACAGGAGGGTGAATTCAGTTTGGAGAACCCACATCCAAAGCCAGGTTTAGTGGCATGCTCTTGTAATCCTGGAGCCAGGGAGACAGAGACAAGCTGGAGCACATTGCCCAGGCAATCCAGTCCAATCAGCAAGCCTCGGGCCAGTGAGAGACCCTTCAAAGAACAAGGTTGTTGGCTCCAGAGGAATGGCATTGGAGGTTGACTGACACCTCCTTAGGCAGTGCACACATATGAACACACACACACACACACACACACACACACACACACACAAACACCAATACAGAGTCCATCATAAAAGGTCAGGACAAGAAGCAGCTTGGTCTTAATATCCTCTCCATTTCTCTTTCTTTCTGACCCTGCCTTTATCTCTTTCTCTCTCTGGTTGCTTTTCTCTATACACAACACACCCAAGAATAGCATTAGCACCTACAGTTCCCTGTACTCAACGTGATCGTCTGATGTACCAGGCACTGTGGTGGACTACTAGGTGGTATGGGATAAGTAGAGTCAGTTGGTTAGGGACCATGAAGGGCTGGTGGCCATAGGGCCATAAAAATAGGCAGGCTGGTCCCACGGGTTGATTCATGATAGACTCTGATGGTCATGCCTGGACTTGGCTGCCCAGAGGCTCATGGGAACTAGGCAGTGGCCACTGTGACTGCATTGGTACTATCATGGAGAAGCTCTAGGATGGGCCCTACTGTAAGTACACCCATTGTATTAAATACTTCAATACTCATGATCATGACATCATTGTGGCTTTATCTCCAAGGGTCAGGTGAGAGAAGCCATCCTCAGAGAGGCAACGCCACTGTCCAGACCAGCACACAGAGACAAGATTAGAATTCAGAATATCTTCTAGGCCTTCTTCAGAGGTGCAATCTTCCATGCATGGTGAAAGACTGGGCCTTCCTTTAGCTTCTTTCTGACCTTAGGGTGGCTTCCCAAGACTGAGGCCGTCTTTAGCCTCCACTGTGCAGATCTTGAGGCTTGAGTCAACAAGCACCCTGCTCCTGCCTTTGCACTTCCTTTCACTCAGGGCCTGCTTCAGCTACTTAGCTGCCAACTGCAGGACCCACAGCCACAGAGAACAGACGTTTTCACAGCTAAACTAATTCTGGCAGATCTGTTCATTTAAAGCAAACGTCGTGGTCACCATGCTGGGCGTGCGTGTGCACGTGTGTGAATGTAATGGGGCACACAAAAAGTCAGAAGACAGCTTACAAGAAAGAGTCCATTCTCTCCTTCCACCATGTGGGTGCTCTAGTTAAACTCAGGTCCTTGCCGCATCTCACTATAATAGAAATCCTGGTTATAACTGTTACAGTGCTCTCTATATCTGACCTTGATCTTGCCATCCTCCTGCCTCACAAGGTTTTTGTTTTTGTTTTTGTTTTTTCAAACTGCAGTAGAATGCACATAGACAATTTTCTTCTTTTGGCCTACTGAAGCACACAGTTCAGCGGTGTTTAGCTCACGCACTGTTCATATCCATTGCCACAACTCCTTCCAGAATATTTTTATTCTTCCCCCAAAAGAAGCCCTTTACTTAATAAGTGCTAAGCAGTTGTGCTTATTCTCCTGGCTGGACTCTCTGGAGTCTGATAGTCTTATAGTTCCACTGTTTGTCCATCATGGATAGTTCTGTACTTAAGATTTTTTGGGGGGATGTTGGCATCTTTCATTTAACTAAATGTTTCTAAGTTCATCCATGTGGTGGCACGTATCAGTAGTTTATTCCTTTTTGTATGACTGAATAATGCTCCTCTGAATGGACATACCATATTGTGTTTATCCACCCACAAATTCATGGGCATGAATGAGTAGTCCATCTTTGGCTGTACAATTCTTAAGCAAGTGTTTGTTCAAATATGTGTTGATCCACCACCAGACCATTTTCCACAACAACATATGAAGGTTCTGACCTCTCTGCATCCTCATCTCTAGCAGAATGAGTTTTATTACATCCACAGGAAGGAAAAAAAAATGTCTGAATTATTTAGGCTTCATTTATTTAATGGGATTCCATTAAAACAAGAACTGGAAACGGATGGGCATTTTAATCCAAAATACATCATAGCTTTTGAGATTTGTGAAAAGCAAAGATTGTTTAACAGAAGGGGATAAATTTGCTCATTAGGTTGTATCTATGGACCGTATAAATAACAAGATCATAAAGTCCACAGAGCTGCTAGAGTCTCCGCTCCATGATAGGATTCACCAGGCATATTTTTCTGTAAAAGTAGTAAAATATCCCATCTCAATGACATCTGGACTCATCTGCATAAAATGAGCACTTGAGGTCATATCATTATTACATCATATTCCGTGCTCCATCTGACCCATAAAAGCAGAAACGGGGTGCCTCCGAACACATTTTATGCATCTCTTCTATTTTTTAAAAATAACACATAATGATGAGCATTGGCAATTTTTCCCCTTCTACCAAGCCATGAAAGTGCCATCCTATCAGAAGCCTAAATAAATGCTCCCTAATGTTTAGGAAGATTCAAACAACACTTCAGATAAATAAGCTGCTTAAGAAGTATGCTTCTGCAGATTTGTGAACGAAAATAACACACAACAGATTGAATGTCATTACACATTCAGTACAACCAACCAAGTGAACGGGGTTTTATGACCTCATTTCCTAACCTCGGGTAGGGAGGGATGGTGTCGGTGGCTCTCCAGCCTCTAGTCCATCACCTGCTTTAAGAACAGCTTTATTTAGTTGAGGGGTTTTTAGGGCAAATGGAGAACAATGTGTAAAACTTCCCTATTCCATGATGATGAGAGAAGGGAAGGGGCAGAGTGGAGTGCTGAGACCTTTCTCTTTCATGCCTTGTTTTTATATGCAATAATTAACACCAGTGACAGGGTGTGGTGGTTTAAATGAGAATGGCCTCCACAGTCTCATATATTTGAATGCTTGGTTCACAGTGTATGGGACTCTTTGGAAAGGACTGGGGACATAGCCTTGTTGGCAGAAGTGTGTCTTTGAGGTTTCAAAAGCCCATGCCATTTCCAGTGAGCTCGATGTCTGGTCTCATGATGAGGGATCAAGACGTGAACTCTCTGCGAATGCTCCAGCTCCATGCCTGCTGTCATGCTTCTCGCCACGATGGTCATAGAATCTAGCTCTCTGGAACTTTGATTCCCAAGCTCAATCCTTTCTTTTGTAAGTTGTTTTGGTCATGGCTTTGCCATGACAATAGAAAAGTAACTAAGTCACATGGTAATTAACTGAGGAAGCACTTCTGCTGTCCCCATGTATCTGATAGCTTTTGATGTGTTTCATGAGATGTCATGGCTATTTTACCTGTTGCTTCATAACAGAGAACCCCCAAAATCAGTTATACAAGTCACTATGTAGTTACACTCTCAGTTTTGTGAGCCCTGGATTGGGATATAGAGAGAGGTACAGTCCAGTTCTGCTTTTCTGGGACTGGGCTGCATCTTGGGTGACTTGGATGAGGTAGGTAGGCGAAACCTTTCGAATGAAATATGGCTTGATTCCTCATCTCTATGTTGTATCTTCTGTCATCAGAATATTTTAGATGTTGGCTTTGTTAGATATATTTTTCTTTATGTGTATGTGTAGCTGTGTGACCTTTTACCATATGTGTATGCCTACTTGTAGAGGCCTGAAGAGAGCAACCCCTGGAGCTGGAGTTACACACAGTTTTGAGCAATTAGATGTGGGTGCTGGGAACTAAATTTGGGTCCTCTGCAGGATCATCAAGTTCTCTTAACCACTGAACTTTCTCTAGCCCTACCAGGGAGTTTTCCACTTATCTATCTGGCACCTGGGATGAATGAATGGGTAGATGGGCAGATCAGTGTATAGATGGTAGATAGATGGGTGTGTAGATAGGTGGGTAGGTAGGTAGGTCAGTAGGTGGGTAGATGGATGGATGAATGGATGAATGAATGGATAGATGATAGATGGATAGGTGGATGGATGGACAGATGGATGGATGGATAGATGGAATGGATGAAGGGGTGAATGGATGGATAGGTGGATGGATGAATGGATGGATGGATGGATGGATAGATAGATGGGTAGGTGAATGGATGGGATGGGTGGATGATAAACAGATGGATGGGTGAAGGGGTAGATGGACAGATGGGTAGATGAACAGACAGCTTCAGCTGTCTGAATCTCTCTCTCTCTTCATGAAATCTGCACATGCGGGCTCCCTTGGAGATCTATACTTTCTGATTGCTCAAGTGCCATGTTAGTTACTGGTTGATGTGACAAAGTACCTGACAAAAGCTGCATGAGGGAGGAACGTCCTCTCTGGCTCGCAGTGTCAGAGCACAGTCTACCATAGCAAGGAAGATGTAGCAGCGAGAACTTGAGATGGATGCTCACACTGCATCTACAGCCAGGAAACAGCGAGCGACGGACACGGGTGCTCAGCTCCTCTTTCCCTTTTTACCTAATCCAGGACCCCAGCTCATGCAGTGGTACCACCCATGTTCAGGGTAGGTTTCCCCACCTCGATTAACCCAATATAGAACCTCCCTCACAGACATGTCAAGAGGTCTCCTAGATGATTCTAGATCCCAACAACTTGACAATATAATCCATGACAAGTATCTTCCATGGCAGCTAGCTTCACACAGAGTGAACATGCCCAGAGACTCCAGCCCTTTCACGAGCTAGACACAGGATTCATAGAGAGAGTGTTCTGTCACTGGGGTAGAACGGATTCACAGGAAAGGGGTATACACTCTACATCTCAATAGAAGAAGCTGCAAATATATATGTAAAGAACAGACATGTTCTAAAATTCTTAACTATATTTATTGTGTATGTGTGCATGTGAACTGAAGGTTCAGTCTCCCTACCTTGTCAAGGACCACAGACCCCTGTTGTCTGTAAGCACATCAGGGTTCCTAGCTATTGCAGCAAGCAGCCATTCAGTGTACCCCTGCCTTTGGCCAGAAGCACTGTCTCCCAAGCCCTGCTGCTGCTTTGTTAGAATTTGCTGATGATTTCCTGGACCCTGTCAGAATTCTGTTCATGTGACCGTTTACTGAGAATGCCTAGAAGCTGTTCTTTGTTGGTGTAAAAAGTATAGATTTGTCCAAAAAAAAAATTACGGGCAATTCTATAAGGAAATAAATGTGATTTTAAGGAAATGAATTCAATAATGTTTATTGAGCTTTGATATTCCACGTGTAGATAGAGTAGAAAACAGATTAAAAACTACCACTGGGGGCTGAAGAGGTGGATCAGTGCATGTGTTTGCCAGGCAAGCTTGAGAACGTGAGATCAGATCCCCAGCACCCACATACAAAGCCAGGCACCTGTGACATGTGCCTGTAATTGTAGCACTTGGGAGGGGGAGACAAGGAGTCTTGGAGCCTGATGAGCAGCTGGTCTTGCTGCAATGATGAGCGTCAGGTTCAGTGAGACCTTGTTCTCAAGAAAGAAAAGATGGAGAACCTTAGGACAACAACAAATATTAAACTCTGGCCTACACACTCACATAAATGCACACATTCACACTTACACACACTCACACATGTATATACTTACACATGCATACACTCACACTTATACATACAATGCACAGACTCATACTTGCACACACTCACAATGCATAGACTCATACCTGCACACACTCGCGCATGCATATGCTTACACTTGCACATACCCACACAGGCATATACTCACACATGCATACACTCATATTTGCACACACTCACACATGCATACACTCACACTTGCACACTCACACATGCATGTACTCACAGTTGTATATACTCACAATGCATACATTCACACTTGCACACACTCACACATGCATACACACTCATATACACTTACAGACACTCAAACACACACACATAAACTCACACACATATCTACACATACATTCAAAAGCACAAGCATAAACTCACACCCACTCACACACCCTTCTGCTCTTACTAAGTGCATAGGAGAAAAAGAGGCAGCCAGAACAATAAAGTCAAAATTTAAACTGTGTAACATGTCAGATGACATCTGGTGTGGGAATGACAGAGAAATAACAGTCCTTCCAGCCTATTCATGGCACTGGTTAGAAAACATGGCCACCGTCCTTTCTTAAACTTCAATAGCAGAGGCCATCTGCTTATAGAGAAACGAGACATTGGCATTACTATACGTGTAAATTTAGGGTAGGGCCATACCCAGGTGCTGATGATCTCTGGTTTATAAAGAATGACCACAGAGCTACATCTATAGGACATGACTAACTCTCTCCTGTTATGCTTCCTTGGGATAAGTGGGTGCTCCACGAAGTAACTCTACATCTTGTGTTTTGTATGTCCTTAAAAACTCTATACACTTTGAGTTATGTATTTATATGATGATCCCAGACACAATCTGACTGTTAAATTGTTTGTTGAAGAAATCCAGGTTCTCGGCATTTACCTGGTTGATCTCTTGGGTATACACACACACACACACACACACACACACACACACACACACACCTTGCTTTTCCCTTGAAAATGGTGAATCTGTTTTTCACTGAAAGTTACCAGTTATGGGACTGGGGAAGTAGCTCAGTCAGTAAAGCGTTTGCTTTGCAAGTATGAGGACATATGTTAAATCCCTAGGACCCATGTGTCTTAGATTCATTTCTGTGGCTATAATAAAATACCCCAGCAGAAGGCAACTTAAGGGAGAATGGAGTTGATCCCAGCTTAGAATTCCAGGCTACATACAGTCCATCATTGGGGGGAAGTCAAGGCAGGACCTTCAACTAGCTAGTTACATCATATCCATAGTCAAGAACAGAGAGAAATGAACGCATGTGTGTACATTTGCTTGCTCATATTCTCATACAGTTAGGACTTCCTGCCTAGGGAATGTTTTCACCCATGGTAAGATCAGTCTTTTCACATCAATTAACCTAAGACAGTCCTGCACAGACCAATCTAATAGACGCTCTTGTTGAGACTCTCTTCCTAGGTGATTCTTGGGTAGGTCAAGCTGACAAAGTTGACAGTCACACCAAGTTAAAAATAAACCTAACACTGGATTTGGTGCTATGCGCTTGTAATCCCTGCACTGAGTAGTGGGAGACACTTACTGGGATGTATGCACTCGCGCGCGCGCGCGCGCGCGCGCGCGCGCACGCGCACACACACACACACACACACACACACACACACACACACACACACACACACAGAGTTGACAGTATCATTTTACATTTCCTTCTTTGTCTTTTCACAGCGGTGCAGTCATTGCACACCCTAAATGACCAGATTTCCCATTTCATTGTTACCAAGTCGAAGGCACTGGAGGAAGACGATGACCCCTTTCTACCCACGGAGAAAGAGACACTGAAGAACTCGATGATATTGATGAGACATCTCTTAATGGATGCCCAGGTACAAAGTTCAGTGGTGGGTAGTCCAGGAATGTCCAATATTTTGTCATTAGGACACAACAGTGTCACTTAAAAAAGCTCACACTCAAGAACTGCACAGCTGAGTTACCAAAGAACAATGAACATAATACAAAAGTCTTCATCATGCTCGGTGCAGGCTTATGATTTTATCGTGGGTCTTGTTCGTGGCTATGGTTGGACACAAGTTGGGCATGCCTTTAATGGATTTGAGATTGCCTTTGGGTTTTCTGTAAATACTTTGTCTGAAGGGGATAAGCTATTCAAGGATGTTCAACTATCTAACCAACCACAGCCACCTTTGCCGTAAACAACCATCAGAGACGCTCTGATATAGTGAGAACTGGGCTTTTCATTAGGTTTTACTGTGTTTCTTAAAGTCAGAGTAATGGAGCTTAAAAATAACGTATATATTGTCCTTGAGAATGGAGCGCAGCTCCCATTAGTCTTGGGAAAGAGAAAGGGTACATTTACATACAAACTTGGCAGGCATCAAAACTGGCAAAGGTGTTGGCGTGAAGCAAAGCCTGATCCAAACCGGCATTTCTGAGAGGTTGGTAAATATTTAGGGGTGTCTGATGTACCCCTTAGTAAATGAATCGGCATTTTAAAACACCAGCAATGACTACCCTGCTGGGGATTTGCCGATTGCTTGCTGTTGTTGAGATGTTGTTTCTCAAGGTTTCTCCTCACAGGCTGTTTTATTGAAATACTTTCAAGTAATCTTTCTTCTCCTTCTGGCTTTGTTAGTGGGTCTCGCCAGATACATTGTTGTTGGGCAAACACCAGGTGTTTGAAGAACCGGATGGTATTTCTCTTTGGTTAAAACAAACTGCTCTAGAATTTATTGTCATTTCTGCCTCTTGGGGATCTGGGAGTATTTCTAGGAAATCATCTCCGGTTTGGGGTATTCTGTATGAGGTGTCCCCGGAATTTTCTTTCCGAAGCTTGCTGAGGTCAGGATAATCTGCTGTCCCCTGCCTTCTGCTCTGGCTGGGAGAGCTTTGAACTGTGGTCTCTTCTTTTTTGTTGTTGTTTCTGTTCGGAATGTTGTTTTGTGTTTTATTTTCTTTGATCAATCTGGAAATCTGGATCTCATCTCACCAGGACTGTAGCCGGCGGTAGCAGGGCCTGTCTACATTCCTCACCTGTCAATGTTTGAAGCTGCCCCGTGGGATCCGAGCACCTCCATTGAGGTGCCCCAAATTATGCAAAGCCCTTCATTGGCACGCTTATTCTCCTGGCCTCCTTTTAAAAATAAGTGAAGCAGCCATTCAGCCAGCCGCTCCTTCCTCCCTAAGCCTGTCTGGGGGAGAAGAGAAGGCTTCTAAAGCTACAACAGCCAATTTTAAGACTTAGGAAAAAAGGGAAAATTTAGAGCAATTTACTGAATAAAGAAAGCAAATTGTTCCTGAAAGCGTAGCTTTGCTCAGTGCCTGGACCCAATCCGCTAGCTGACATCGCAGCCCAGGGAACTGTCTAAATGAATCCCCAAGGAGAATGTGTACGTTCTAGTTTTTGAAATCTCAGAGAATAAAAGCCTCTTCATTTCTTCTTCTCATCTGAATTTACCGATGCTTAGAACTGAACTTTCAAAAAGCCATTAACAACAGAGGGAAAACAGGCCCCCATAATTGAGGGGCGCAGAGGAGTGAGTCCACAGCATGGAGGGGTAGCAGGAGTTCATAACAACTCGACATTTATCCTCCTCCTCCTCCTCCTCCTCCTCCTCCTCCTCCTCTTCCTCCCTTTTTGGGTGGTTTCCAGGCAGGATCCCACTAGGTAGTGTTAGCATTCCTTCTAGGCTCCACCCCTCAGTTACCTGGCAACAGCCAGGTGTGGCTGACTCAGTATAAAAGGGGCTGCTTGCCCCCTCTTCACCCTCTTGCTCTTCTCTTCCTCTCTTCCCCCTCTGTCCCTTCTCTCCCCATTCCCCTCCCCCTCTCTCTCCACATGTCCATGGCCAGCCTCCCCCCACCTCTCTTTCTTTCTGCCTTTCTCTGTCTCTACTACTGCCTCAATTCCCCTCTCCATGCCTTAAATAAACTCTATTCTCTAGTCTAGTTTAGTCAGGGGGAAGGGATGCCTCAGCCTGGACATGAAGAGGCAACCCTTTCCCCCATACTCTACCACGCCTCTACTAAACATACCTCTGGCTTCCTTTTCTTTTTTATAAAACACAACAGGTAGCCCAGGCTGGCCTTGTACCCACCCAGTCCTCATAGGATTACATGCATGCAGCACCACATCTGGTGACTTATTAATAATTAGAAGAGAGATTACAATGCCCCAGCGCAATGCTGTTCTTAAGAAGCTAGGAATACTATTCACCCCAGTCTGGGCCATAGACATTGTACTATAGTGTAATATTGCTATAGGTCTATCAAAAACAACTTATATTGCTTAAGATTGTTTCTCACCAAATGTTGGACTGGCATCTTGAATTGTCCGTGGCATTGGTCTCTCTCTCTCTCTCTCTCTCTCTCTCTCTCTCTCTCTCTCTCTCTCTCTCTCTCTCTCCCTCTCCCTCTCCCTCTCCCTCTCCCTCTCCCTCTCTCTCTCTCTCTCTCTCTCTCTCTCTCTCTCTCTCTCTCTCTCCCTCCCGCCATTCCTCCCTGCCTTCCCTCCCTCCCTCTTCCCTTTCTCTTTTCCTTTAAGGAGCTAAAGTATCCCATCTCACATGGTTATTCTTATGTCAGAATACATTATTGTCTCATTCTCTACTATTCTGAATTGACATAAGCAGAAAGTTTTCATTTCGATAATGTAAAGCCAGGGTTTGTGCCTCTTACTCTCCAGTCCTACAGTCTAAAATCAAGGTAGATTGGGTCCACATCTCTAGGAAAATTGACACAGATAGTCAAGTATTGTCATGTGGTACCTGGACACACTCTTGCCTTGCCTCTTTCTGTTCAGAAAGTCTTAGCTAATAATCTTTGTCTTTTAGATTTATAAAGGATGAAGTGGGTTGTACTTAATTTTGTTTTGAGGTATCAGCCTGGTAGCTTTATTTCCGAACCCACTAACTTTCTGAACGTTTTGCTGAACTTAAGTAGAATTAGGACTTCCCAGTCCCTTGGGTTGCAAAGAATCTCTGGATGATATTATTCCAGCGTGGTGTCATCAAGTTTATATAATGCTAAGAAAACTGGAAATTTGTGGATAACTGGGGTAATAGGTAGTTTTAATTTTTTAAGGTTTATTTATAATTATGCATATGTGTATTTGTATATGGGTATGTACATGTGAGTATGCTGTCTGCAGAGGCCATAAGGAGGCATCAGATCCTCTGGAACTAGAGTTACAGGCAGTTATGAACCTCATAAATAGGTTCTGGGAATTGAATTGGGGTCTTTGTGAGAGCAGCAAGTATTCTTAACCATTGACCATCTCTCCAGGTTCAAAATGGGGTCTTGAGTTTTGCAGCAGACATCCACACATACATTCTTTTTAGTAAGAATATTGAAATCCCATTTGTGTGTGTATGAAATTCACTTATTTTTTCCATCTATTTTTAAACATTGCTTCCTACCTTACTCCCAAAGACAGACGGATGCATTTATTTAATATTCTACTGTCAATAGTGGTGTACCAAAAGAATGTTAATGTAGCCTGCAAGCCGACACCCTTCTGCTGGGCTTCACATACGTTAACATCAGTGGATCAGTCTGTAGGTTTGCATTTTATGGGACAAAAGCTCTTCAGAGAATGAACTACATGCCTTCACTTGGTGGCTTTCCTAAGTCTCCTAGCTCAGTATACACAGGACTCTTAATAGTATTGGATTATGATGAGATTCTTTGACATCAGGCACACGGAATGAAGCCAATACAAAGAAACAAAAGTCTTGCAGAGAACCCGGGGGCTGCTTGGAGAATGTGTGCTTACAAGGCATAATCGATTCAAGTCACATCTGTCTTGGAGGCAATAAATCCTGCTTAGGAGAATGTCAAAGGCAAGCGTGCTGCTGTGCTATGAAATTCTACCTCTAAGGATTATAAAGCAGTATGCACGGAGAAGACACATCCCGCAGTATAACGGGGTGGAGTTGGGGGTGGATCCCAGCGATGATTGGCAGGCCCAACAACCTGCCCTAGAGACAGTAGCAGCTCATGGAAGAGAAGGGGTGGGGACAAGGTATCCCAAGAGGCCCACAGTGATGCATTCATTCCATAACTTTCTTTCCTTGGTGCTTGGCGGGGCGGGGGTGGGGGTGGGGGTGTCTGAAAGAGCTGCAGAGCAGAAGAGCCTCTATTTGTTTTGTATTTGTATTGCATCTTCAGTCTGCAACCCTCCAACCCCCCAGTTCAATGAAGTACGCTATTCAAATGGCATTTGAAACCTGATCTGGTGGTTTTTATTCCTGAGGGCTCCCTCTACACCCAAAATGCCAACTCAGCCTCATAAGTGATTAGATTCATAACAGCAAAAAAGGCAATTCTTCCTGGGAGAGATTAATTCTTTTCCTCGCGCTGTGTGACTCTGCATGCTAAGAGGGGTCGATTACAGCAAATTAAATCTCCGAACAGCAACTCTGCCCGCCTCCCAGCAAAGGCTTTGGGGCATTGTTTAGTGAAGGAGAAGCCACACTTGGGGAACCAGGAAGATGACTGAGCTCAAAGGGAGGTCTTACTATTGGTGGCTGAGTGCTGAAGGCTGACAAATTTGTTTGCACATGGAAGACTCTTTTCTGTTGGTCATAGGGTAGAGGCTGGTTGAAGGAGGACCTGTGTTCCATTGACCAAGTAGAGGGTCTCCCGGCTTAAAACTTGGGAGGGGGGATTCATTCTATAAGAGAGGATGCACCATAGAACACCCACTTCCTGTGGATCCATATTTCAGAACAAACAAGTAAACCTTTCAAAATAAAAGCATACACCTGGCTTGGAATCTGTAAGCAAGGCTTCCGCTCCCGCCATCTTGTTACTTTTCTGTTTCTGTGGTAAAATAACCTTGAAAAAAGCAACCTAAGAGAGAAAGAGTTTATCTTGCCACAGGGACAGAGGGATGCAGCTGTCTGTCTATCACTGTACTGGAGGCATGGCAGCAGCCAGTCACATTGTATCTATAGTTCAGAAGCAGAGCTACAAACGGAGTAGGGACCAGGCTTTAAAACCCACCTAGACCAACTTCCTCCAGTGAAGCTCTGTCTCCTAAAGGTTCCACAACAGCATTATCAACTCGGGACCAAGTGTTCAAATACAAGTAACAATGTGTATCCTTCGGGTTGTACTTTCCTCTTCTATTTCTCCTTTCCCTCTTTCTGCCTCCTCCTCCGGTCTCGTTCTCCTCTGCTTCACTTCTCTCTTCTTATCTGTCTTCTGCTCTGCTCTCTGTGCTGAAACATGTGTCACATAGACTTGTGTGTCCCTTTCCAAGCAATAAGGGCACACAGGAGCAGGAGGTAGAGTAGCAAGCAGGAGGCAAGCCTGGTGAGACTGGGAAGTAGGTTGGGGACCCTGCCAGGATCTGGCATGGTTGTTTTTCTTCTCTCCTTTTGAGAGAAGGCTTAGCAAACTCCCCTGGAGGGCTTGACCCTCTCATTGGCTTCTGGCAGACTTAGTCTTAAATTAACAAGAATAGCTTGACTCATAAGGGAGCTGTCTGTATACTAGCCTCAGATATAGAAGGATGGGTTAGAACCAGAGTCTCCATCAGCACTTGCCAGTGAACAGAGCTTAGCCCACCAGCTGCCACCCCCCTGCAGTGAGGAGACCTTGGAGGGAGGCAGGCTATGGTGTCACAGAGGAAACCTTCAATTTGCCCCCTGTTTCCAAGACTTTCCGTGTCTGTAGGTGCTATTTTATGTCGATGCCACTATTAGAGAGCAGCACAGTTACTACTAACATATTTATCTGGGGCTGATAAAATTGTTTGGTCAATTTTAAGAGGCAAGACAGTTCAAAAGCTAAACTCTATATTCTCAGACCCCACAAGGTTTAGGGCTCCAAGAATACAATTTTCTAAACTCTCCAAGCAGAATATGAATGGCACCCCAAATATCTCATTCTCTTTGAGATATCTATTGTTATGTTAGCAAATAATGACTTCCCAGCTAATGCTCAGTTCCAGCATTACCTCTTCAGGGGTGCCCAACCTTGTGAAGGTCATACCATGTTAACATCTACAAAGTCCACATTATGCAATAGTCACGAAAACATTGTCAAGAAAAGCATGATGTTTTAAGTATGCTTATGATTTTGTGTTGGATTGTATTTATAAGCTATCCTTAGGTCATGTGTGGTCTGAGCCATGGGTTGAACATGTCTATGTGAATGATCTCAACTAAGAAGAGAGGAGAAAAAAAATCTCCGGCCTCTTCCAGAGTATTTTTGCTATATTTTGCATTTTTCCTGACTGGTGGATGTGAAGGGATTGTGATGGCCAGTTTTATTTGCTAACTCAGCACAAGCTAGAACCTGGAAGAGAGTCTCAGGGAGAGATTTTCTAGAATTGTTGGTCCTGTAGGCTCATCTTCAGGGAATTGCTTGAATTAAGTTAATTGATATGGGAAGACTTAGTCCACAGAGGGCAGCACCATCCTCTAGCCCTGGGTGTCCTGAATTGTATGAGAGTGGAGAAAGCAGGGCTAGAGAGACAGCTGAGTGGTTAAGAGCATGTACTGCTCTTGCAGAGGACCTGAGTTTGGTTCCCAGTACCTACATAGGGCAGCTCACAACCACCTCTAGTTCCAGGGTAGAGAAAGGCAGAGAGAAGGAGTAGAGAAGTAGAGGTCGGCCATGGCTACATGGAGAGAGGTGGGAAGGGAATGGGAGAGAGGTGGAGCAAGGGGGCAAGAGGCAAGGGAGAGAAGCAGGAGTAAGAGAGAGAGGAGGGGGCAAGCAGCCCCTTTTATAGTAGGCCAGGCCTACCTGGCTGTTGCTAGGTAACTGTGAGGAGGAGCATACCTGGCTGTTGCTAGGTAACTGTGAGGAGGAGCATACCTGGCTGTTGCTAGGTAACTGTGGGGAGGAGCATACCTGGCTGTTGTCAGGTAGCTGTGGGGGTGTAGTTCAGACAATAGCAACCCAGGGGCTCTGATGCCCTTTTCTGACTTCCATAATCTCCAAATGCTTATAGCAAGCACACACATAGTCACAGAAACATAATACATGTTAATAGAAAAATAAATCTTTTAAAAAGAATAAAGAAATTGAGCTGAGCTGAAGCAAGCAAGCAAGCGTGCATGCATTTATTTCTCTTTGCTCTTGACTGTCGATGTGATGTGATGACCTATTTTAAATTCTTTCTGCCATGATGAAATGTGGGCTAAAGTAAACCCTACCAAATGCCTGTCTCCTCTCCTTTCAGGGTATTTTATCACAGCAAGAGAAATTAGGGCAGGGGTCATGGCGCTATTGGCATCGTCCTTAAACACACATGTGCCAAAAAGAAAAACTCCTATAGATCAACTCATGGACCACACCGATTTTATTAGGGTTATTGGCAAGTGAGTGGTCACTTATAGGAGCAGGAAGGACTCAAAAGCAGCTGCATCACACAAAATCCTGCCCTGATAGGGACAACAGCTCCCAAAGGCTCCCACATGTTCAAGGAAGGCAGAAGACAGCATAGGATCTCTTGGAGTCGACGTTTTGGTGATTGTGAGCTGCCAGGCATGGATTCTGGGAACTGAGCTTCAGTCTTCTGGAAGAGCAAACACAGCCCTAGTATTGGCATCTAATGGGAAGAGATCGAGGATGTTTCTAGACTCACCACAGTGCACAGAACAGTGCCACCCAGCAAATGAGTATTCACTCATAGATGTCCAGAGTATCAAGGTCAAAATGGAAAGCCCGGCTTTAGATCCAAAGTTTACGGAAATCTTCTGGTTGCAAAATCTGTTTTCTCTTGAAGCCCATTATTGATCATAAATGTTCCTCAAACACATATCTAGTGTTAAACCCACTCCCTTTCCTTATTTCTTCGAGCATCTTCAGAATCCTTGGCATAGTGCTAGCCTGTGGGGGAAGCACAGAGAAAGGAAAGAAATGATCCTAGTTCTTTAAGATCCTGTATGAAATCAAACCATTAACGGCAACTTTCCAAACTGTCTTAAAGGTGTGCTAGGATCTGATTTAGAGAAGGTACAAAGGTTTTCTCTTTGTCACATTTAAGAGATCTGAGGAGTGTGTGTATGTCTGTGGTTTTATGTGCCTTTGTGTTTATATGTGCATATATGCGTTTATGTACGTTTGTGTGCATGCAAGTTGTTGTTATACATCGTGTTTTAGTGGTTATTTGTTTATAAACATGTCTGTATGTTTATGGAGGTATGTCTGTGTGTTTTTGTACGTGCTTGTGAATATGTTTGTGTTTATGTTTGTGGGTTTGTGGGTTTATATGTGTGTTTGTATATATTTGTGTTTGTGTACGTGTGTGTATTTGTGTTTTTGGCGCTTGTGCTTATGAAAGGAAGAGAACACTTCTCATGCTTTATGCATGTGTTTGTATTTTAATTTAGTTGTCTCTTTAGCATTACCCCATGAGGTGACTGAAAATAGATCCCCAGAGACGCTTCGAAAGATACATGTAAATTACTTATTCTAGGAATTAGCATTTAATTTAAGGACTATAAATTTACAACTGGCCTCTCAGGAACAGAAGTTCCTTTAATCCTTTGCCCACTGGTGTTCACAGGAGAAGCAGGCAAGGAATGCAGGGACAGCAGACGCATGAGGGGAGCTGGGGAACACTGTCTATACTCTGAGACAGTTAGTTGCTTTGGACTGGGGGCTGGCATGCAGTTATTTAGCATCTGGGTAGAATCTGGCCGGCTGGCAGGCAGGCAGGCAGGCAGGCAGGCAGGCAGGCAGGCAGCTCTCTATCGTGCACCTGTGTTAGGAGCATCACAGCTCCATGCTGGGCAAGCCATTGTTTCCTTGGCTTCATGCTCTCTGGAAATGTAAATTAATGGTGGTGGTAATAAGATGTAATTAGGGAGATGATTTCATTGCCAATACCTTTTTATACCATAATGGAATTCAATATCAAGCTTTTAAAAGTATCAGTTATTTGATATTATTTTTATGTATGGCTCCTGGCCATTAGTCAGAAAATAGAGAGTTGAATATATAGCATATAGTTATAACTCTAAAATAAGTTACACTCATACTAGCATCTATCTATCTATCTATCTATCTTTATTTATTATGTGTACATATTTGTGGAAGTCAGAGATGACTTGTGGGTGTCAGTTCTCTCTCTCCGCTTGAGGAATCTGGACGTGAAACTCAGGTGATTGGGTTTGGCAGCAAGTGCCTTTACCCATTGACCCATCTCACCGGACCTAGAATATTATTTCTGTTTTAGCTGTAGGTATTTGCATGTTTTGCTTTCATGTGTGTCTGTGCACCATATGCTTGCCCCGTGTCTGTGGAGGCCAGAAGAGGGTGTTGGATTTCCTGCAACTGGAGGTACAGTGGTTATGAGCCACCATGTGAATGCTGGGAACTGACGTGGGTCCTCTACAAGAACAGAAAGTGCTCTGAACAGCAGAGCCACCTCTTTAGCCTCTAGAGAACAGGTTTTGAGATTTACTTATTTTTTTATTTTTATTTTTATATGTATGGGTGTTCTGCCTGCATGTATGTCTATATATCAACCATGCATGTAAGAGGCCATCAGATCCCCTTGGAGCTGGAGCTCCAGATGGTTGTGAGCTACCATGTAGGTGCTGGGAATTGAACCCAGGTCCTTGGCAGATCATGAAGCCAGCCTACTATCGTCCTTCGCTCTCCTGTTTCTGAGCACAGTACACTTGAAAGCAGTTTGAAAGTGTGGCTGTAACCTGGCTACTACAAGCACACCCGGTCTCCCAGTTTGGGAAACAAAGCCCCTTGTCTGTGTCTTCTAGAATCCAAGGTACTTGCTTTTAAAATGGATGTTCTTTTTAAATTTAAATTTCTTTTGAGACTTTCCTACACAGTGCATTCCCATCCCCCTCCCTTTCTCCTCCAACTCTTATGTTTCTCAGCTCCCTCTCAAAGTCATGATCTCTTCCTCAATTATTATTGTTTTACACACACACACACACATACACACAGAGCCTGCTGAATCCCATTTAATATTGCCCATATGTGTATGTATTTTGGACTGACCACTTGGGATTGGATAAGCTACCAGTGGGGCTCATTCTCAGGGAAGACTGATTCTCTTTCAATAGCCATTGATTGCTGATAACGCTACATCTAGGGATGAAGCCTCGTGAGATTTCTCCTATTCACGCCGGCACCTCAGCTGGTATTGTCATGGTTTGGGTCTTTTTTAGGCAACAGTATTGTGGAGATTTTATGGCTATAGTGTTCCCGTCACACACAGAAGTCACTGTCTCCCAGCATGCACCACCTAGGTCTTAGAATCTTTCCACACTTTTTTCCCCACTACGATGTACATTTTGATTCCATTGGCCCACATGCGTCACATCAGCAAACCCAGAGGCAGTTGGGGCAGACACCACTGAAGGACATGGATATAGAGACATAAATGACTAACCCACCATACAACCAAGGAAAATCTTCAGATAACTGCTGTGGTTTAGGTGTGGCTTCTCCTTCATGCATGGCAGTGGTTCTCAGTGTCCCTAAAATTGCGACCCTTCAATGGTGACCCTGCAACCATAAAATTATTTCATCGCTCCTTCGTACCTATAAGTTTGCTACTGTTATGAATCATAATGTAAGTATCTGATATGTGGCCGCCAAAGGAGTCTCTACTGAGACTGAGAACCGTTGATGTATGGGGAGCTTGGTTCTGCAGTGTGTAATGTTGGGGTCAAACCTATAGAGCTGGGGGCTAGTGGGAAGTCACTGAAGCTTCTGACTTCCCATGGGTTTGTTAGTCCTCCCTAGAGGAAGCTGTTATGAAACCCCACCCACCCACCCCCCCCAGTCCCTCTGGCTTCCTGTCTCACCCTGTTACTCTCTCCTTTCTCCATATGTTCCTTTCATCCCACAAAATCCTGAACTCTACATGGCCTCCAGCTCCAAGTGTTTTGTTATAGCCATGGAAAATGGACAGATGTGGACATCCTCGGCTACCTTGGATCTGCTGGAAACGGGAATTTGAAACATAGTAATCAGTGTGCTTCACGCACATCACATTCCCCTCCCAAAAGTCGGGTTAAGTTGGTTTATTTAAAGGTGGTGAGGTCCCATATCCATGCCCAGAGGACAGAATGGTTTTAACAGCTGGATGATATCTTAACATAAAGAGAACTTTATGTTAAGCTTGGACAGGTTGATGTTCAACAAGGGTGAGAAGCTTAGGCTTGTGATAAATCTAGAAGTCTGAGAAGTCACTAAAGGACTGTTAATCCTGCTGGTAGGTAGGGCCAGGTGCATGGCTAATTTGTTTGACAAATACTTCCTGAGAGCCTATCAATTACAGAAAGCCAGGGTGGTAAACATTTCAGAGAAATTAAAAAAAAAAAATGAAGGTAGCGGCGGGTCATTGTACACTCTCCTGAGTTTTTCCACTTCTACTGTCTCTCATCTCAATTAACACACAAGAGGAGGCATGTGATAGCATCCCCATTTTATGGATGAGGAAACTGAGGCCCTGGGGAAATACCTGTGATTGCACATCTGGCCTCAAACTATGCCAGCTATGTTCGAAAGAGTGGCCACACCTGTTTTTTGTTGTTGTTGTTTGTGATTTTTAGAATTTCCAAGGCAGGTGTCTCTGAAGTCCTTTGCATTAGATACAATGTGTTTCCCCACCTCTGGAATCTTAAGCTGGCCAGAACAATGTTCAATTTGGATCAGAAACATTGCTTCTGTCTTCTTGAAGCCCCGACTCTGCTGTGAGAGCCCAATGTGGTCTCATGGGAGGAAGGCTGCACTGGGGGCAGGAAGATCTCTGCTGAATCTCTCCTAAATTTCATGAAGTAGCAATGCCTCAGGAAACATGGTCTATAAGCTGAGCTCAGCCCAGTTCAGCCCAGGCTGGCAGCATCTCCAATCCCTGTAGACCCGAGAGAAATGACAAATGGTTGTTTTCGGTTACTGTTTCATCGTTTTTATTACACAGTAAGACCTATAGAGAGGCCGAGGAAATGGCCCAGTCAGTAAAGTGCTTTCTGTTTAAGCATGAAGACTTGAGTTCCATAACAAGAGTCCACATAAACAACTGGACATGTGGAGGATATTTCTGACGCCAAGGCTGGAGGGGAAGAGACCAGAGGGTCCCTAAGGCTCACTGGGTAGCAGTCCAGATTACTTGGCAAGGTCCCAGCCAAAAGAGACCTGTCACAAAAACTAAGGTGATTGGCACTTTGAGAAACAACATTCAAGTTTATTCCCTGGTATGCACACACACATACACACACACACACACACACACACACACACATACACGTTAGTCATATAGAACTTGTATTTCAAACTAGGTTGTTTGTGTCATTGCAGACAACCAAAGCCTTCCTAATTTAGTTTTTTATTATTTTTTTTAGATCTATTTATTTTATTTTGCCTGTGGATATTTTTCCTGCCTGTTTTTCTGTGCACCACCTGTGTGCGTTGCTAGCGGAAATCAGGGTGGAATCCTCTGGAACTGGAGCTACAGATGTTTGTGAGTCACCATGTCCGTGCTAGGAACCGAACCATGGTCCTCTACAAGAACAGCCAGTACTCCAAACCTCTGAGCCACCTCTCTAGGCCCCACCCTAGTTTAAACAAGGACTTTTATGCTTTATTAAAAGGGGTTTTGATAGTTCACAGGAAGCCTTATAAACCCGGCTGGAGTCACACGGGCAAGAGTAACAATAGCTGGGAATAGCACTGAGCCTGGACATTAGAATTCCTTGCAGAACAACTATTTCAAACCAAGGTGGCTACAAGAACCAGTCTCTCCTTTCACAGCGGTTGCTTCATCTGTCAACAGTGCTGCATTCAGGCAGAACCTAGGCCACCTTGATGACCTTAGCTGCAAGGGAGTTTGGGAAATGTAATTTTTAGTTCTCTGACTTCTGTAGTTCTGGGGGAGGGGCACGGAAGGTGAAAAAAAAGGGAGCTGAGGAGATGGCTCGGTGGGTAAGAGCTATGGAAGTTTTAGGACCTGAACTTGAATCCCTAGAGCTCATACAAAATGCCAGGTAGGGCCTAGTGCAATGTGTAATCCCAGTGCTGTAGGAGGCAGAGACAGGAGGATTGCTGGGATTTACCAGCAGCTAGCCTCAATCAAGCTCAATGAGAAAGCCTGTATACAGAGAATACAGTGAGAGTAAGAGAGCAGGACCCCTTCTCCTCTGGCCTTGTATGTGTTGGGAGCATGAATCTGCAAACATACATGTGCACACATGAAACACCTCACATACATACACCACAAATAGCTACACACTAAAAAATTATAAATAATTTATCTATTTATTTATTTATTATCTATCTATCATCTACCTATTTATTTGGTATGAGTGTTTTGTCCGAATGTATGAATGTATATCACGTGTGTGCATTACCCATGGAGGCCAGGAGAGGGTGTCAGATCCCTTAAGGCTGCGATTTGCAGGCAGTATGAGGCACTTTGTGGCTGCAAACCAAACCCAAGTCCTATACAGAGTAGCAACCACTCTTAACCAGCAAGTTGCCTCTCTAGCCCTTCACTGTTCTCTACAAAGCTGATACCAACATCACAGATCATCTGGGGTTTTCCTTGTGTGACAGGAAGCCATCACCTGGCTTTTAGTTCTCTTTTCATGCCTTGCTGCCTCCGCTGCCAGCCTTCTAGCTCTGAAGCAAAGGGAAGCAAGCCCTCTCTCATCTGGGAAGGATTCCAGATGCATCTCATTAGAATGGAGATGCACTTGACATTTCAGATCATCATTAGGGCTTCTTAATCAGCTTCAGTTGAACTCGGGGAACTCCAGTGGGCCCACGGGGCAGGCGATCAAGCAGGGACAGAGCAAGGTTCACTGGCAGATGTTGCCCTTGGACAGGCATTCTGCTACCCCAGGAGGAACATGTAGACTCTCTCCCAGGACCCAGCCTTTGGATCAGAATGACAAACCTTATAACCATCGTCCAATATCCTCTTTTGCCTATGGGGCAGTATGTGTCACGACCTCAGCCTGACACCCACACCTATATAGCCAGCTTCCATCTGACTGGCCCACTGTCCTGGGCAAATCCAGTCATCTGTAGCCTTTGCACATAGTGTTCCGGGTCCCCAGACTCATCCCTGTCCCCCATCCAGTGTCTGGGAAGGCTGTCCACAAACTACCAAATTTGAATATTGAAGAGAAAGCCCAGCTTTTCCCTGAGGGTCCTGCCTGCTCAGGATGCAAGGCTATCCCTAACTTCTGCAGAGCAAAAGGAAGAGTAACCAGGAGGAGAGAAACCTGAAGGGCTGAGGAGAGCAACGCGCCTCAGTCAGAGCAGCCAGGGAGAACGGCAGGGTTGTGATGTTTGCGAGAGGATGGGTCTCAGGGGACAGTGCAATAGTGATGTCTGCCCAGGATGGGGACTTGGGGTTAGGGAGCCTCAGATACTGCGTAGCTGCTTGCTTAGCCTGCCTCAGGGCAGTGCTGCTCGATCCAGCCTGGCCCCTCCAAATCCTTTGAAATAGTTGATTTGTGTCATTATTCAAAGGAGGCTTTGTGAAGCTCTTGGCTCAGTTGGCTGTACTTGGTCAATGGAATCAGGCATTTGGGGGAAGATTCAGTAAATTCTCATAGAAAAAGTTATGCGGGGGGGGGGGGGAGGTCTGGAAAGGTGGCTCAGTGGTTAGGAACCACTTGCTTGTTCACGGAGAGAAATTGAGTTTAGGTCCCAGCACCCACATCTGGTGGCTCACAACTGCCTGGAACTCCAGCTCCCATGTGACACAACGCCCTCTTCTGACCTCTGCAGATACCTACGTGCACACATGCAGACACACACAGAGACATGCCTACACATACATAAAAAACACAAATACATTTCAACAAAGAAAATGTTCTGCTCTAGAAGAAAACCCCTATTTTGTAGGTTTTTATGTCTTATTTTGTAAGTACATTCGAACTTAGTTTTCTTTTTTTTAAATCACATCAGAGTTTCTAACACATTGACAAGGTTGCTTCCTACATCAGTGTCTGTAGTGTCTGTAGTGTTTTCATCTTTACTCTTCCTCGGATAGTCACTACCAGCTGCCCTTTCAGCTTTTCTCTCTGGCCTTCTTGGGAACTCCAACCCCTCAGTGTCCTCCTATGTGGTTGACAGCCCTGCAGATGAAGGAGCCAAGGGAGAGGAGAGTGAACAGGTGGGTGGGCTTGGTGGGTCTGGACAGCAATAACCAAACCAGATTGGTATATGCCAGAAGTTTCAAGTACTCAAATGACTGCCAAGAGAAATACCATCGGACATCTGAGATGCGCTAACAACGTGCGAGGGAAAATGACAGATTATAGCTCAATGAGCTGAAGAGAAACTTAGAGTCAGGAACATAGTCAGTAGAAACTGTACAACAGGATTTTTAAATAAGTGTAATTAATATCTCCAGAGAGATGAGAAAATAGCACACTCAGGAAATCCAGAGAGAGGCTCTTTGCCCATGAACTCCAACATCACTTTCTGAGTGCCTACTAAGTGCTAGGAATAAAGAAAGCCAACCAGTGACACAAGTCAGTATGTAATAATCAGGTTGTGTATTGGGAGAAATAAAGGAAAATGAGAAGTTTAAGAGGTGATCTGATTAGGGAGAGCATGTCTTTCCACACAGCATCAGAAGGGGCCTCAAGGAAACAAAGGGGTGGATATGTCAAGAAGAGAGAGGGCCAGCAGGTACCAGGACCCTGAGTCAGGTGTCTTAGTGTTCTATTGCTGTGAAGAGTCCCATGACCAAGGAAACCTGTAGAAGAAAGCATTTAGTTAGAGACTTGTTCAGTTTCAGAGGGTTAGGCCATTACCATCACGGCAAGGATCATGGTGGAATGTAGGTGGGCATGGCACTAGAGAAGTATCTGAAAGCTTTACGTCCTGATCTACAGGCAGGAGGGAGGGAGAGAGGGAGGGAGGGAGGGAGGGAGAGAGAAAGACAGAGAGACAGAGAGACAGAGAGACAAAGAGAGAGACAGAGAGGGGAAGGGAGAGAGGGCAAGATAGAGAGAGACAGAGAGAGACTGCTGAAGGCTTTTGAAACCTCAAAGCCCACACCTAGTGACACCTCCTCCAACAAGACCACATCTCCTAATCCGTCTCAAACAGTTCTACCAACTGGAGACCAAGAATTCAAGCATGTGAGCCTACAGGAGCCATTCTCATTCAAACTGAAGGAAGAAATAAGAAGAAAGTGAGGAGGTCTAGATGAGAAATGATGAGGCTCCATTACCCCTGAGGGTGCCAAAAAACGGGTACCTTCTGGGGATCTGTCTAGAAACTACCAAGAAAGGGTGATGACAAGGAACAGTCAGCGTGCTTAGCCTTGAGGAGGTAGAAAGGCAGGGGGCAGTGTGTAGAGGGAGGCAGGAGGTAGGAGAGTGTCTAGAGGGTGGGATGCTCAGCCAAGGGCTGGGAGAAGTTTACCATGCCGTGCAGGAGTTGTCTTAGGTATGGGCAGTAGGAATCCTGGGTCTTGGCACCAGAGCTGGTCTATAGTGAACAGTTGTGAGACTCTGTGGGATATCCTAGGGGAGCTTATGCCATGAAGAAAAGACGCCCCAGCCAGAGTACATTTTCAAAGGTTGGGGGTGGGAGATATCAGCAGGAAGATGGGGAACAGGGGCCTGCCAATATTTCCAGTGGCCCGAGATGAGACCCTGAGCTCTGTGGTAACATTCTCTCCTGTAGGAAGAGCCAGCTGGAGGGAGAGGTGCAGGGGCAGCAAGGACAGGGAGCAGTAAATAGAAATGTTGGCCTTGGACCCCAAAAGGCTAGTGTCAAGTTCCTGGCCTGCATCTACCAGTTATGTGACCATAAGAAAATGGTTTGATAGCTCAGAACACTCAACTCCTTGCCCTGTAAAATGGTTATGGCGAGACCTGTACAGATGGACCCTTGGGAATTGCCTGGCCCATTACAGGATTCAGTAAGTGGTCTCACATTGGAAGGTGTCACAGGGATATGCCACTCAAGTGTGTTGCGAAGAACCACTGGTCCTGCCCCATGACCAAACACCTAGCATTGGCTAGTCCCCTGTAAGAGCGTGGCTGGTGGAGGTAAAAGGTGGTCTTCAGTGGATGTTAGCTTCATTTTAATACAGCATACTTGTTAATAGAAAGGAAGTGCTTTCCTCCTCTGTGTGTGTGTGTATGTGTGTGTGTGTGTGTGTATGTGTGTGTGTGTGTGTGTGTGTGTGTGATGTAACCCATAGGACAACCCCAAGTATTTTCTCAGGTGTTACCCAACTCTTTATTTTTTTGAATCAAATCTCTCCCTCATCTGGAACTTATTAATTAGGCTAGGCTGGCTGGCCAGAGAGTTCTAGAGATCTGTTTGTGTCTCCCTCTCTCCAGCACTAGGATTGTTTGTGGACCACCATGCCCATGCTTCCTTCACAGTTCTGGGGATGAGCCTCAAGTCGTCGTCTTGACTAGCAAGCCCTTTGCGGATGCTGCCATCTCCTTGCCCCACAGCTGTACTTTAATATGATTTGAGAGCTCATCCATTGCTTATCACAATGAGAAATTGAACAGCAAATGAAAACCCGATACTATGTGACCGGATAAATGAAGATCAGCTCGTTCCCAGAGTGGAATACTCTAAAACCATTAAACACAATTATGTAGATCTATTGTTTATTGACGCGGAAACATGGCTTCTCGAGGCTGGTAAGTGAAGCAGGGCCGGGAAGACAGTCCCCAGAAATAGTAACAGAAATAGCCTCTCAATGGTTACACCATACACTTCAGGTTTTGTGAATTTGTACTCCAAGCCAGAACTCTTTTTATAACTAGTAGGGGAAAGCTCTTCTCAATATAGAAAAGTTGGAGGAAAGTAATTCAAATTTAAGAGAAAAACAGCACATCCATTTATTTTTCTATAGTACTATTGTTGATTTTCTGAGAAGTCTGAGGTTTTGGAATGAGCGTGGTATCATGAGAGCGTCCTCCCCACAGGAAAGGACTGGCGGGGACGGGGGGGGGGCTGTAATAAGCAATGTCTACCCCCACCTTATAAGGTCCCAATGACCCAAAGAACCAAATCACAGAGTATGGGTGAGGGCTACAGGCAGAAGAACGGGTGACCTGAATGTAGCCATAAAGGAAGTCTGTACCCATGGTGGATGATGGCCTCGCCACGGCTGTAGAGATGTCGTCCTCCTCCCTAATCTTCCCTAGACTGTGAGGTCGTAAGTGATTAAGGCTGAATTGGTTACACATAGCTGGGAGTAAATGGTGGATACTCTGGGGAGCATCTGATGATCCCCCACATCCCTTCCTTCTCAGAATGTCAACACTTAACATGCCTGGCTCTGATGAGCTTTTCAAGAAGGCTCTGCTTGTCTGTTGAAGATGGCAGTTGTTTGGCTCAGGAGAGTGTTATGTGTAACACCTGGCTTCTTAGTATGCGTGTTCTTGTCTTCCTTGTGATGTCTGTATAACAGATGCATGAAGTCAAGAAACCTATTTGGTGTAGTACAATACAGGCTTCATGATATGTGTGCACATGTGTGTGCTTTGGACACATCTGTTGTGTCTTACCTTTTTTTTTCTGGTATATTAAGAATGTTTGCTTTGTTTTATGTATATGGATGTTTTGCCTGCTTGCATGTCTGTGCACCATGCGCATGCAGTGCCTGCAGAGACCAGAAGGGGCATTGGATACTCTGGAATTGGAACTGCAAATAATTATAAGTTGCTCTATATCAGGGCTGGGAATTGAACCTGGGTCCTCTGGAAGAGCAGCCAATGCTCTTAACTGATGAGCCACGTTCCTACTTACTTACATCAATGTTCTCATCTGGCTGGTATTCAGCCTCCTCTGACCAGCTTATCTTCAGTTAGGGGTGAGATGCTAAGAGATGGGTCTAGGTGGCCTCTAAGGAACTGGTTTTGCATCTTGGCTGATGACCTGGTCTCAGTTCCCAGATGCCTATGGAGTGCACATCTTTTAGGTTTTGTGCTTCTTTATTTTTAACTGTCACGGTTACTTTTCTACTGTGGTGGCAAAGCACTGTGGCCAAGGCAACTAATAAAAGACAACATTTAATTTAGGAGGTTATGATTTCAGATGATAGGAGCCCATGGCCATCATGGCTAGGAAGATGGCAACAGTCAGGCCAGCATGGTGTTGGAGCAGTAATTGACAGCTCACATCATGATCCATAAGCACAGGCAGAGAGTAGAAGAGGGGGAAAGGAGAGAGGGAGAGGGAGAAGGAGAGGGAGAGGGAGAGGGAGAGAGGGAGAGAGGGAGAGAGGGAGAGGGGGAGGGGGAGGGGGAGGGGGAGGGAGAGGGGGAGGGGGAGGGGGAGGGGGAGGGGAGGGGAGGGGGAGGGGGAGGAGGAGGAGGAGGAGGAAGAGGAAGAGGAAGAGGAAGAGGAAGAGGAAAAGGGAGAGCTAGCCAGCTAAAATTGGGAATGCTATAGCATTTTGAAACCTCAAAGCTCACCCCCAGTGCCATACTTCCTCCCAGAAGGCTACCTCCTGATCCTTCCCAAACAAAATGTACAAGCATTCAAATATATGAGCCCCCAGGGGCCATTCTCATTCAAACCATTGCATTAACTAAGCTAGTGAGGTGGCCCCTTTTGTACTTCCTTTCTGCCCTTTCTTTCTCTACTTCTTTCTCCTGTCTCCCTCTTTCCCTTCCTTCCTCCTTTGCTCCCTGTCCTTACCATGACATGTAGTATTTATCCTTTGAAACAGCAGTTAGAAATCTGCAGTAATGTTTCCTATAAGTGGCTTTCCTAATTCAGGGGCCACAGAAAGCCTCCAACTTGGACAAGATGGCTTATTAACATCGCCTTGAAACTTGAGTCAGAGTCTAACCGCTGTTCTGAAGGTCAGGCCCCTTTCCTTCAGCATCCTACTGGCTAGCCTGATCTACTCCAGAAAGAAACTCTGTCTAGGGACTTCACAGACAAAGTCCCATCCCAAGTTTCTCTCATAGCTGAAGCCCTTTGCCACCAGCTAGCTTCCTCTGAGAAACCAATGGGCAGCCCTCCCTCTGTCCTCTGGTCTCTTCCTGGACTTAACAGTTTATTTTTACAAACATGTATTGAATCTTCTGTCCCATACTCTGCTGGTTGCTTCAATTTTCTCTAGATAAAGATATCCTTATGTAGCTCAGGCTAGCGCTGAACTCACTAAATAGCTCAGGCTGCCTTGAACTTGGAATCCTTCTGCCTCAGCATTCCTGGTGATGAGGTTGCCGGACTGCACCATTGTGCTGAGCTCTGTTCTAGCCACTTTGATTACTCTTAGTCCAGGAGGGGAAATATAACATTGTTCCTATAGTACGGCTGAGAAATAGGGAGAGAGGGGTCCATGATAAACCCAACATAAGATTCAGAGAAAGTCCCAGTGGTAGGGTGAGTACCACGTCATGGACCCCAGCACTCCTATGTTAAACCTGCTTACTGTGTCTGTGAGCTGAAGCTACAGGGAGGGATCACAGGCAAACCAGTGCCACACCCAAGACTGATTTGGACTAGCCTCTGCCCCATGAGTACCCGCTCTGCTTCCAAGGTTGATACTCTGTTACTTGTGTGATGTGGCCTGTCTTCCGCACCTGCTGTGGGTAGTCCAGGCTGAAGGCTTACATAGAAGGCAGCTTCTCCCTAATGGATAGGAAGGAGTTCTCAGATATCCCAGATACAGAGTATCCAGTGAAGCCAGACAAGGAAGGATGGAGAAGAACTATCTCAGGCCCAATGCAGCTCCTTACACTCCAGGTAAGTTTCCAAAGTGCCTGTCACCAATGGGCCAGCCCTTGGGTCTGTAGACAGGGATGGCATTCTCTTAGCCAGCAGCCCCAGGAGTGACATGAATGAGGTCATTTATCTGGAGGACAAGATGTATATAGGACACATTTCTAGGATTTTCACCGTTCCCTGCTGAAACTTGCCATAATCACATAGCGATAAACATCAGAATCACGAAAGGAAGGTATTGTATTAAGCTAGGGTTTTGCATGTGTCAGTTATGAGAAAAGCATGCTTAACTAGATAAAATGTAAGATAAATAGCAGGTGGCATGCAAGGACACATTTTAAGGTAGTGTAGGCTGTTTCTCCAAAACAAAGTAGCCAGTAAAAAACAAATTAGTTCTAGAGCCAGTGAGAGAGCTCAGTAGGCAAAGGGGCTTACGCCAAGTCGGTGAGCTGAGTTCAAATCTCAGAACCCACATGGTGGAGAGAGAAAAATGACCCCAGCAATTTGTCTTCTGACTTCCCTATGTGCACTATGGAAACCCGCACCACAGACACACTAACTAAATGGAAATGTGAGAAATGAATTTTACATGTGCACAAGAAATTGTCTTCCTGGATGAATACAGGGCATATAGTAGGTAGTCAGTAACTCCTCCCTCAGAAAGGGTTAACAGCATCAGAGATGAATGAGGTAGGAATCTTAGGCTCGATTCACAGCTCTAGACTTAATGAAAGAATAATGGACCGAGAGTCCCTGAGCCTTTCGGAAAGATGGCCTTTGGCGGAACCCAGGCGCTGTCCTATAATCCAATAACCCCAGCTCTGATTCGATACGAGGCAGAGTAATTTTAAAAGCCATAATGCTGGTGTAGCAGTAATGTGGCTCAAAGGGGGATGGATTCCCCATTAGGGTGACATGGTGAGGAAAGCAAAGAATCTTTTGGACCAATCAATTTATTTTAGTGTCCCAAATGTTCGCAGCAACAGGAGCAAATGTGATCACAGTTGCCATTGTGGCCGGCCTCCTGTCACGTGGAGAAATGGATGGCCTTTCCTTACCTACCAACCTGCGCTGCCTCCAAGGCAGAGGACCCATCCATCTCCTCAGAGAGGAGACAGAAGCCACACTTGGGCTGCAAATGCAGCTTGTAATGGAGAACCAAAGAAAGAAGTGCTGTCCGTTGCTCTCACAGGCTGTGGATTTCGAAGCTGGGGCATGGCTGCGATGGAACTGGTGGGAAATGCTGCCTGAAACAGAATGAAGGTCCTTACGTGTCTCCCGCTGGTTCACTTATTCCCCAAGCAATCTGTTGTCCTTACAAACAGGTAGAGCACAGCCAAGGGATGCACGGGGGAAGGGCTGTGCCTCTCATCCTCCAAAAAAGACATCAAGAGACAGTGACGTGGCTAGCCTCGGTGACCTTTCCAGCCTCGGTGACCTTTCCTTCTGATCATGTGGCTCTTGAGATGCTAATGGATTTTAAGCTGCAGATTAAAAACCTAGATGAAGTCATATATATTCAACAGCTGGGTAAGATTATTATTATTTTCCTTAAGACACAGATTTCTTCTATGTTCTGTGCAATTTTCCCTTTTCTGGGGTGTATCCTATTCCTGTAAATGACAAAAAGAACCAATATTATATGTGGTCAGATAGCCTAAGAATTGTTGAGAACTGAAGCTGGCCAGATGGCTCAGTAGTTGCTGCTCTTCCAGAGGACCCAAGATCAGTTCCTGGCACTCATATCTGGTGGTTCACAACTAATAGGGGACTGGACACACTCGTCTACATCCCATGGACACCTGCACACATGTGGCATATACTTTCACACACATGCATGCATATATTTAACAAAAACAAAATAATTTAAAAATAATATTTGAGAACAGATGAAACAAATGTAAATAACTGTTCAACTTCTGAAACTAAAGCGTGTTTTATTATTGCACATAGAATTCCCTCACTACACAGGTAACAACTGTGGTCTAATTTCTGCCAACATATGCACAGCCGCAAACAGGGGGATTTAATTTTTTTTTTCAGGGCTGGGATTTGAACCTAGAACCTTACACGTTAGTTAGGGGCTCTACCAGTGAGCTAGCTCTTCAGTCCCATGAGAGGATTTTTCAGTTGCCAAAGCTACTGTGATGGATGAGTCTAGTAGGGAAAATACATTGTAGCTCAATCCTATCAGCTTGTGGAGACAAGAATGGAAAGATAGGAAGGTGTGGGAGAGTGCTGGCTGCTGTAACAGCCGAGAAACCCCAGGGTTGCCACAGTGTAACCCATAAAAGCTGATTTCTTGCTGACACTGTGTTGAAGAAATGATTTAGCTGAAGTTCAGGGGTACATGCAGAGGTGACTCTGTCTGTTTTGTAGTGACTTGCTCTACATTTGCTCAGAAAATGGAGCAGAAGATGAAGGGAGTATTTGAGAAAAATGTAAAGTCCATACCTGGGCATCCGCTATGTCTTCCACATGCAGTTGGCTGGTGTTCCCACCTTGCGGTTGGAAAATACAGGTCAGGTGTGTTCTTAAAGAATCAATAGATAGAAACAGATTTACCTGTCTGCCTGGCTAGTCTCTAGTGTGTGGAACAAAGCCCTGGAGAATTGAGGGCAGTACGACAGTGCCCATTGTCCCGCAGCCCTAGCTAGCAAAATTATCTTTCTAAATATATCTGAAGCTTAAGTATAAAGTTTTAATATTTTTTGTATTTATTTAGTATATGTATAGGTGTGTTCTGCAAATCTGTGTTTTTTGTTTTTGTTTGTTTGTTTGTTTGTTTGTTTTGAGGCAGGGTTTCTCTGTGTAGTCCTGGCTGTACTGGAACTCACTTTGTAGACCAGGTTGGCCCCGAACTTAGAAATCTGCCTGCCTCTGCCTCCCAAGTCCTGAGATTAAAGGCGTACACCACCACCGCCCTGCTATGTGTGTTTCTATATGTGTACATGCATACATACATATCTATGTATGCACACATGTGCCATGGCACACATGAGCAGATGAGAGGACAACCTGCGGGAGTCTCTCTTATCTTTCCATTACATGGGTTTCTGCTGACCTAACTCAGGTTATCAGGTTCAGTGGCAAGGCCCTTTGCCCACTGCTCCATACTCCCAGCCCTATAGAGATTCATTTAATGGAAAAGACTCATTCTAGTGGAGAAAATGGGATTTTACAGCCAACTATGCCTGGACATAGTACTCTGTTGAAGAATGCATATATCTCAGGAGGCTGCCACCTAAGAGAGGTGACAGTATCATATGGCCATCTTGCCTCATCCCATAACCCAGTGCCTGGCAGCGGGGTAACAAGAGTATCAAATCTTTAACCCCGTCCATTTTCACATCTCTAAGAATATGACAACAAACAACAAATGAAACCTGCAAGCTATAGGAGCTTAGCATCTCATGTCATCTCTTTCCTGGCTTTAAGATCATTGTTGATCTTTCTAATTTTTTTTTTTTTTTTAGAACTCTAAGTACCATTAGAGAAAACACAATTCAATTGCCTGTCTGTTCCAACTGGGTTGTGAGTGTCGGTCAATAGCAAGAGGTGATGTTCTAGTCTCCCCTGCTCAGTATCCCCTCAGTAACCTCACCATGACAGCAGGGGAAAGACACCGAGAGAACAGGTATTATTTCCCAGCCAGGCTGGCTATTTGGTGATTTGAAGCATCTTTCTGAATGAATGGGAATAGCTGTGAGTCTGTAGGGATTGGACACCGGCCCCTTCATTTTCAAAGGAGAAACTTGTACTAACAAGGGCATTTTTGACTTGTTCTGAAATACAAAATGTTTTAGTATTATAACCTATTTCGACATTCCTTTCATGTATCTCTTTCTATAGCTTGGATCTTGGATTCCCCATCCCGCTCCTGAGACTCCGTGTAAAAGACTCGGTTCACGGGGTGTCATCTGCAGAGGATGGGGGGACATGCAGCAGGTGGAGATGTTGTGGGACAGATGCTTACACACACACACACACACACACACACACACACACACACACACAGGCACACATGCATGCACACGCACGCACCCGCGCGCGCACGTGCCAAAAAGAAAAACCCCTATAGATCAACTCATGGACCACACCGATTTTATTAGGGTTATTGGCAGGTGAGTGGTCACTTATAGGAGCAGGACGGACTCAAAAGCAGCTGCATCACACAAAATCCTGCCCTGATAGGGGCAACAGCTCCCAAAGGCTGCAGCCTGGGAGTTCTCTGCACAGCTCTACTGTCTGAATGTCTCCGTCTCTCTCACATCTCTCTCTTCCTCGCTGACTCTCTGACCCTGTCTCTGTTTGTCTGCCTCTTTCTTTTGTTTATTTGTTTGTTTTTTGCTTTTTGATACAGGGTTTTTCTGTGTAGCCCTGGCTGTCCTGGAACTCACTCTGTAGACCAGGCTGGCCTCAAACTCAGAAATCTGCCTGCCTCTGCCTCCCAAGTGCTGGGATTAAAGGTGTGCACCACCACCGCCCGGCTTGTCTGCCTCTTTCTCTTTAATTTCCTGAATAGCATGACCTTCATCCTCCCTATTGGAGGAAATGTTTCCAGGTGGAGAAAAGTATCGTCTAAGGGGGGCGGGGCTGGAGGGAGCCATGGCTGTGGGAGCTCTTGGGAGGGGAAGGGATGGAGAAACACCGCCCCCTCCAGTTCCTCTTTTGCTAGATGGATGGCAATGTACTTGGTTCCTCCTCAGATCTCCAGTGTAGTTCATTATAAAGATTTGTAAGGAAAATGAGACAATGTTGCCAAAACAGGATTTTTTTCTCTCTAGGCAACAGTTGTGCATAGAATCCTATTAGCAAATGCCTATATGGAATTAGAGTATCACTCAAAGGTCTTCCTGCCATGATATAATCACTTGACACAGGCTTCAAGCAATGGAGGCCAGTTGATGGCACACTGAAGTCCCCAAACCACATAATGACCTTTCTCTTTGGAACTTGATTAATTCCGGTCTCTTGTTATAACAATGGAAAGCTGACTGACACCATATCATTCTTTAAACTAATAATATTCATGAGTATTTTCCTGTGCCATTGACCAGTCTTCAAAATTGAACTTGAATGAGCATAAGTCATGCCACCATGTGGCTGTACTGGCATTTAGGAAGTCACTCCCTATAGTGGGATACTAGGCTGGTTCCAGACTTTTCTTTGCCCTATATAACACTGTGATGGAGGTTGAGCTGAATGTCTTTGCGTGTATTTCTAGGTTGTCCCTTACTGTGAATCAAGAAGGGAAGATATACAAAGGCCAAAGGGAATGAATGCTCTCAAAGGATCTTTTGCTTGCTTATTTTTAATCTGTAACTTAAGACCGCAAGCATATTTGCTAGGAATGACCGCAGCTGTCTTCATCAAACCTAAGCACAGTGTCTCATAGTGTTGCCATGGAAACCAAGATCATAACAATGACCAATCTGAAGACAGGCTTCCTTCTCTTACACAAACAATGCAGTCTCACTCACAGCTGAAGTTTGGAGAGAGACCCTTGTTGTTGGCAGGTTCTGGAGCCTAGTGGGAGAAAAGTAGGTCGCTGGTGACATGAAGGGGATCATGAATGCCAGGTTGGTCACTGGTCACATGAAGGGGATTATGGGATGCCAGACCTTTCTTCTCTTTGCTTTCCAGCTGTATGGGGGTGAGTAGATTCCTACACCACACACTCCCACGGGATGCCTGCCCAACAACAGATTCCAGTGGCTGTGGCTGGAGTACTCCAAATGGCGAGCCCAAATAAACCTTTCCATGACTGAAGTGGATTACTTCAGGTGTTTGTTATAGCAATGGAAAACCAGCACAACTGCCTCTCTCGCTTAACTACGATGTCCATTAAGGGTCTTTATTTCAAATTTTGATATCTTGCTTTTACACTAGTCTTAATTTTTTTTTTTTTCCGAGACAGGGTTTCTCTGTATAGCCCTGGCTGTCCTGGAACTCACTTTGTAGACCAGGCTGGCCTCGAACTCAGAAATCCGCCTGCCTCTGCCTCCCGAGTGCTGGGATTAAAGGCGTGCGCCACCACACCCGGCTAGTCTTAATTTTTAAGACCAATCAATGTGTTATTCATTTTGCTTATCAAGTCATATTTATTTATGTATTTATTTATTGGCTTGAAGTGAATGTCTTTTTTTTTTTACCTCATTCTAGTCTTGTAAATTGGAACATTCCAGAATCCTGGTGAGATGGAAAATTCTGGAATGCCCACTGACATTTTAATAACTAAAAGGAAACACCTGAGTGTACAGATTAGCAGGCTGATAAAAGATCAAGGACCGTTAAATACTGTGGCCTGTGAGACCTGCTGTGGGTGGTGTGCACGTTTATCGAATCTAAATGGCTGAAAATGGACAGGCCAAGGAGGGCCCACACCAGCTGATGGTGGATAATGGAACCTCAGACCCTGCTTTGAAGCTTCAGCAATAAGCCCTTCTGCCCTCCCGATACAAACACTTCACCAAGATTCCTCCTGAGATCTCCAACTCCTCACATCAGTTAAAAATACCATTTAGGGGAGCTGTGGGCCCTATTAGTCTCAGCTTTGATCTTTTGAATCTAATCACAGCCTCACAGAATACTCATGCTGTTTGTGCTATTTTACACCAAAGCAAATGGGGATTATCTCCTGCACCCACCATGATACTTCTCCATTCCCTGTTGCGGGGGAGACAAAGGATAATGGCCACTAGGAAGCTAGTAGCCAGGTTTAGAGTGCAGCCACTTCCATTTGGAGGCCAAGATGCCATTTGGGTCCTGAAGGTTATCACTACTAAATGCCAGATTAAAAGAAATTGTTCTCACACAATTAGCAATTAAAGTCATTTTTACCATGTTTTAAAAACTCCTCCATCTCAAGGACTCACTCTTTCCAAACATATGGAGCATTTATTTATCCATATTATCCATATTTATCCATATCGTGGTCTTTGGATAGTCTCTGGGTCTTCAGAAAGGGGAAGACGAAAGAGTCACTCTTAGGAGTGACAGCTGGGAGACTGGGGGAGACAATTAGCAAAGAGAAGAATCCCTTTGCAATTACAGGTGGTAAGGGATTAACAGAAAAGAACAGTGGACCCAAGTGGAGCCCAAACATCTGGTGCTCTGCAAAGCTGGGCTATCTTTTCACCTATAGAATAATGTGATATGAATATCAATTCTTACAATTACCCAAGGGGAAAACCAAGGAGTGCCCTCGCAACTTGCCAGGAGGCTCCCAGAAGTAGGCAAGGGGCATGGGCTTCCAACCTGTGGTGTTTGGGCTAAGGTTCCTGATCCTGTTTTGACTTTCCCACCATTTTTTTAGCCAAGCTCTGTAGAAGGCAAAGAGCTACTAAGTCCTGTTGAACCAGTTTTGCCTCTTGCTTCATGCAGATTGACACTCTGCTAGCCATGATGGTCACAGAGGCCCCTCCCTCACACAAACCTCTACTCCATGCCATGCCATATCCATCTCTTGAGGTCATCAACACCTATGACGTCACCACCTATGATGTCACTGCCTTTTCATCTGTGATCTTGGAGTCCTGAGAACTGAGCATAGGAGTCAGCAGGGCATCATAACACCCTTTTGGATAAAGCTGTCTGGAGAATGAACGTGGACTTGACCCAGGATTTCAATGCTCACCTACCTTCTCTCGTCCTCTCTCCTGTACCTCACCAGACCAAACACACATCTAGCCAAGTCCAGTCCCACCATGCTTGCTTTTCGGGAGGCTTCTCTTCATAGGAGCAGCAGCTATGCCACAGGCCCTGAGCCAAAGCTCACACCTCTGTGCTGTCTGGCCTTTGGTTTCAGGAGGGGCAGGAAACTGCTCATCTGCAGGATCGACATTGCTACCTTGCATCTCTGCTTCGGGCAAACACATCAAAATGAGGGAAGAGAGAGAATCCATCTCAAGCTCTCTTAGGTTGAAAAAGCAAAAACAGAAACCCAGCTGTCCCTCAAGTGCTAGGGAACTTGTTCCGGACTCCTCAGTACAGCGTATAAGGGTCTGGCCTCAAAAGCTTAGAGGTCCCTCTCCTGGAAATGTCAGAACCAGGGAACAAAGTTTTCTTCTG
The DNA here is from genome assembly GCF_978045245.1 of Mus caroli. Taxonomy (NCBI): domain Eukaryota; kingdom Metazoa; phylum Chordata; class Mammalia; order Rodentia; family Muridae; genus Mus; species Mus caroli. Next base: position 14,727,557 of record NW_028227261.1, read on the forward strand.
CACTTGACTTCCAACCAGCCCCTCTGGCTTAAAATACAATCTTAAATCTGCTGGGAAGCCATAACTTTTGGGAAAAATCTCCCTGCCATTCACAAAGCCTTCTGAAATTAAGGCACAAGTGTAAATTTAAATAAGCAGGTGATGACTGTAGATAACCATAAGGTAAGACAACGGTGTCTTAATATGTGTGCCACTAACAGCTCCTTACTTACATACCTAGACCAAGTTTCAGTTTCAGACAGCGACTATGTATCTGAAAACAGGAATTGGGATTATCCAGAAATATCCTGCTACTCATAATTTGAGTATCAGGTCCACACGTACCCATGCAAAGATGGTCCGTGTAGACATGTCACATCCCCAGCAATGACAAAACAGCAAAGTGGCTTCCTATTAGTGCCTCCCGAGGGCTGCCTGTTCAGATGTCATGGGTCTTCTCCGAGCCCATGATAGAGCTGGCTCCTGTAGTCCAGTGGAAGGGAAAACCATTGTGGAGATGGCACAAGCATGGTTGCTGAACTCTGAATCTTTTCTCCAAGTGATGCACTCATGGGAGTTGTCACAGTGCCAATGAGCAAGCATTTGGGTCTTTGAAAGTTGCTCCTTAGCATTGCTTGAAAGATACTAAGATGTGTTTGTTTGTGGGGGCTATTTCTATCAATATTCAGTACTGGTCCAGCTTTATTTCTCTCTCTGACATGGTATCCAAAAACAGCTTAGGGGCAGGAAGGGTTTCCCTGGCTTACACTTCCAGGTCACAGTCCATGATTGAGGGAAATCAGGGCATAACTTCAGTCAGGACTTGCAGCAGAGATCATGGAGGAGTGCTATTTGCTGGCTTGCTCACAGGCTCATTCCTTGCTAGCTTTTTAGGCAGCCCCACACCACCTGCCTAGGGATGGTGCTGCCCCCAGTGGGCTGGACCTTCCTGCTTCAATTAGCAATCAAGACAAATCCTCTAGAGACCTAAGAAAGACAACTCAACTGACAACGGGACTGCAGGCTGCCTCAAGCTGACAGTCCTAACTCTAAGTAGCAAGTGTAGCTGAAGAGTTCTGGAGCGGCTTCTGAGGTAGGATCCCACTCCGTGCTCCCCGTGCAGCCGGTGAATAGTTTATCAAGAGTCAGTAAGCACCGGCCTACCTTACGTTAAAGTAAATAGCATGTGTGTGAAAAAAATTGCTACATCTTACTAAACAGGAAATGCAGAGTAATGTCATCCTGTGACCGTCCTGCTCGTCTTCTCTGTGTGGCAAGACAACTGTGCCCTCTGCTCCAGTTCCCGACATGTGATAATAAGATGCCGTCAAACTGGAAAAGCCAACTGTACACTCCCTGGAGAATAAAAGAGAAAAGTGTTTATAACATCTCAGGCTAGTTAGAAAACCAGGCCTGGTCTCATCATAGAGGAAGACTTGAGGGCACGCAGGGGTCTCAGGTGATACTTTGAGAAGTCCCGTGGTGTAGCCTTAACTGAAAACCTTTGAGCATCTACATTAGGGAGAATCCTCCAGAATCTAACCACAGGGCTTAAGTATCGGTCCAGCATTCTCATGATTACTTTTGGACTTGTACCTTTCAGTTTGAGGACAGAAAAAGGAGACTGGGTGATAAACTGATGCCCAGGAACTGGATGGGTACAGCCTTGAGAGAGGTGACAGTTGAACGAAGAGATCTTGTCTATTTCTAAACTCTATATTAGTAGCTAGAAATTTGCCAAGGCAGGAGTGTTTATACCAGAGAAATAGGCAGATGCAAGCAGCAAAGCTCCCTCCACACCCACCCTGTGCCTGCCACCTTTTCCTCCTCTCCCCACCCTCCTCCTTCTCCTTTCACTCCTCCCTCCTTCTTTTTTCCTTTTTGGCAGGGGTGGGGGACTACCATGGTTCATTTTTCTCTGCTTTAAGTGTGTTTTACATTTGCTGTTTGAAGCTGAGTTTCTGATACAGCCGCAGCTCCTCTGGTCTGAATATTAGCCTCACGCACACATTTCTACAGACTTTTCGGCACCCAGCCTGGCCTTTGTGGGCATCTATGCTCTTCTCTCTTCCTTGGCTGCTCCGGTGCATGGAGAGCAGAAGGTGTTGGGCAGCCCCGACTGCTGCCTCTTCAGCAAGCTGCTGGCCACTAAGGTTTGGGTGAACTGGTTTGTGGATGATGAAATCCCTTCTCACATTAAGCTGAAGCCAACTCTGCCTGGCTCTGGCCACGCAGGTGCTTGGCACACTGGCTTTTACTGAGATGTACAAATTAATGGTAGCTCCGTGGATTGGGGAGGGGCGGGAGCAGTGATTTACGGACCTCTCTCTCTCACCATCTGTTCCCTTGCTTCAAGGCACTGCTTGTAGCCTGAGGATGTGAGGGGAATTATGTTAAAGCAGTCACAAATTTTCCTTAAAGTTTCATTTTCAGAAAAACAACAGAAGCATCTCACAAGATAAGTAGCTCCATTTTTTTTTTTTTTTTTTTTTTGGAGGTCAGTATACCAAAGAGCTTACAGTATGGAAGAGGACAGGATTTGGGGGTTGGATTTGTTTTTAATTAAGACTTAAATAATGATTCTCTTAGAAGGGACTGAAGAATGTCTGTAGCTCAGATGGGGAGTTGATCAATTTCGCAACACGGAGAGTTATTTGATCATTTTTGCAACATCCTGACTGCCAGCAGGCGGGCAAGAGCAGGTGGGCACCACCAGAGGGATTCCTCTATATCCTGGCAACAGGCACCACTGCCAGCCCAACTCAGGCAATCCTGTTGTTTTTAACTTCCCACCTCTAAAAACGAATCAGACTCTACTCGTCTGTCCTGTATAAAATTGTGTGACTCTGATTCATAGAAGCTTTCCAGGGAATGGAGAGATGGCGCTGCCTTCCGTGTATACATGGGACCTGAATTCGGATATGTAGCACCCGTGTAAAGGTCAGTCATGCATACACATGCATATCATCTTAGTGTGGGAAGGCAGAGACATATAAACCCCTGAAGCCTATTGGTTAGTCAGCTTTACTGAATGAATTGATCAGTTTCAAGTTCAGTGAGAGACCCTGTCTCCAAAAATAGAAGGCACCCAATGCTGATCTTTGATGTCCATATGATTTTGTACACACACACACACACACACACACACACACACACACACACACACAAATGTTTACACATGCATTGGCAAGGGTACAGGCATGGAAATGTTCAAGAAACCCCACAATGCTTAGGCCTCTACATGCTTTGATCTTGTGTCATGCAAACAGAAGGGAATCTCGCTTATACATGAAGTTAAGGAAAACAGCGATAACTGGCTCTATGTAAGCGTTCTTCCAGGATTTCCTCAAGCAATGAGCTCCTGAAATGGAACTTGGAGCTGGGAAGTTAAAGATCCATCCTGCTGTTCGGGAACAGGTCTGCCTTACAAACGATGCTACATAGTTGTGTCTCACAGCCTTAAGTCAGGAAGAATTCTCCTTGATGCACATTTCCTGTATTTACTTAAAGGCTATTTTAGCAGATTATTTCTTAAGTAGATTTAGAAAAATACTTTTATAGCGACAGTACCTGTATCATCTTTTCCTTGTGTGTTTATGAGTGTATGTGGGGGCTGGTGTGCACGTGTGTACATGTGGAGGCCCCAGGTTGGCATTGAGTGCCTTCCTCGATTCCTCTACACCCTAGTTTAAGACAGAGTTTCCCACTGAACCCAGAGCTCACTTATCTGGCTAGGCTTGGCTAGCCAATGAGTTCTGGGACCCTACTGGTCTCCACTTCCCAGTGCTGGGATTATTAGTGTACACCACAACTCCTGGCTGTTTTATGGGGGCTACTGAGGCTTGAACTCAGGTTCTCATGGTTTCTAGGCAAGCAATTGCTGGCTTATTCTAGGAGCTAACAAGGTTTACCAATGGACTCTGTGAGATGCGCAAAGAGCATAAGGGACAGATGTACCAAGAGCGTAAGGAACAAATGGAAGGGTGCGGTAGCCATTTACTGACTGATGGAAAAGCAAATGATTCCAGTAACTGGTTCGGGAGAGTCCACATTTGGGATGCCTGGCAGACGTAAAAGGAAAGCTGGACTCTGGATACCTTTTGTATAATGGCACTCATCAAAATTCTGAAAGGAAGTAGGTAAGCATGGCTAGGGACCTTGTCCTGGGACATGGTCCCCGTGCAGAGCTTTGGTGCTTGTACCTCCCTCTGCAAGGAACACAGGCTCTCCAGTGCTGCACGACTCACATCTCCTCTTCATTGATGGCTATCTTTTGACAGTCTCTCTGTCGGCCTGCCTCTCTGTCTGTCTCTGTCTCTCTTCCCCTCTGTAAGGCCACTGCATTCTGTCTTGTTTTACCCACTTCATCCTTTATGTTTGCTTTTTCTTCTGACATTATCTGACATGCTAATACCTATGTTTTGTTTACTTATTTATAATCTATGTGCTCCGACTCAAGGCAGGATCCTGGTCGTGGGTTTGATACAGTTTTACCTCTTACTAGAGGTTTCTAAAACATTATGTAGCTAACATATATTGGTTGAATTAATTTAAGAAAATTAAAAAATCCAATCCTCAGGAATTGCTCAAACTTATTTCTAATAACCTCAACCTTCCTACTTGATTCCTTCCAGTTAGTACCTCTTAGACACAGATAATAAGAATAACTACTGGGAGATATTTTTTTTTCTAAAATAAAATAGGTGTTTTGTAAAAAAAAGTTTATTTATTTATTTATTTTGTGTGTGTGTGACACAGATAATAAAAATAACTACTCAGAGATATATTTTTCTAAAATGAAATAGGTGTTTTGTAAAAAAAAATGTTTTATTTATTTATTTAGTGTGTGTGTGTGTGTGTGTGTGTGTGTGTGTGTGTGTGTGTGGTGAGTACATGCCATGGTTCATACATGGAGGTCATAGGACCATTTGCAGAAGTTGGTTCTTTCTACCATGTGGACCCCAGGGATCAAACTCAGCTCATCAGGCTTAGGAGCAGGCACCTTTAGGCACTGAGCCATTGAGCTGGCCTAAATAGGTGGCTTTGAAATGCACTTTCCCAATCTCATCCCAGAAATATGTAGTGGCAGGATTACATGATAAAATTTGGTACTGCAGTATGGACAATTGGGGGTGCAAAAGGTAGACCTATTCAATTAGTTACTGAAAATGGGGTGCAAATAAATCAGGCCCAAATTTCAATACCAAGTCCTGGCTCTTCAAAGCAGTATACAAGATATGAACTGTGGGGAGGGTGAAGGGACAGCGATTAAGAGCCCAGGTAACATGTTCTGTTGGCTGCAGCAAAGAAAGAGAAAACGTTAAAGTACCTTCTGGCCAGGCAACCTTTAGGAAGAAGAAAATGCCTGGGTTTCTCTTTTAGCGTGTTTGGCCATCTCACGTTTGTAACTTAAGGACTCTCAGAATCATATGTACACAAGGCATTCATCACAGACACCCTCCCCCACTCCCCCAACACATGCACTGTAAAGTTTGAGTTGTTCAGGGTCTGGAGTGGAGTGAAAAACCCCTTTAGATAATTGCTGTGGTAACTCCTTGTATTTTACAGCAATTCATTAGGGTGATGCAAGGTGGAGAGAGTGGGTGCTGTGTTACTAACACCTTCTACTTCAGGTTGTGTCAGCAGATTCCCCAGAGTATAGATCGCTCCCAGGACCTTTCCAGACAGTATCTATTGCCCAATCCTCCCTGATGGACTGAACTGGAAGAAAAGCTACATAAGGCCTCTCCCCTGCCTGCCTTAGAAGACCTTCCTTAGATATCCATATTTATCCAAATATAATGAGTAAGCCAATATCTCTGGGTACTTCAAGACTACAGCTCAGCAGTAATAAATCAGAGGGTATTTCAATGTATACTTGAGTTGCCTTAAGTCATTTCCTTCTAAAAGTGAGGAAAGGTCCAGTAAGATGGGTCAGCAGATAAAAGTGCTTGTGGCCCAGCCCGATAGCTTGGTAGAAGAAGAATGACTTCCGCAAATCAAAGTTTACCCTCATGACCGCACATGCCCTGTCACAGGAAGTAAATTTTAGAATAAGAGGACCTACTGTGGGTGAGGATCTTGACTTTGTACAGGTGATGTCATCTCCGGTTTTCTGTCAGGAGAGGGAAAGACACAAGGGAGCCTTGATGAAAATAATGAGTGGCAGGACTAGATTTGAACCCAGGTCTGAGAGGTGCCAATCTGTGTCCTTCATTATTCTGGCTGATCTGAGGTAAGCTACAGAATTCTAGAATTGAAGATGAACCAGGTCAGAATCTAAGCTTCTGCTCACTGAAGAGATGTCCATTCAACTGATACATCAAAATGTCTGTCATCATATTTTGCTCTTGTCTCTGAATAATACATACCATATAGTTAAAATTTCTTACCATATCAAATGCAAATGTAGAAATGTCTTAGGCTAGTCTGCCCATAATAGAAAGTTTTGAATCTCTTTAATCCTCCTCCAATAGAGCAAAAAATAGCAAAATCAAAACACATGAATATTGTCAACAAATCAAGCTGATGAGCTTTGATTTAGTAGGGAAATAGACTTTCAACAGCAACAAGGACCTGAGTGATAACAGCAATAAATTAGCAGGAACATGTAAGAGGAAAGAGAACAGTGTCTGTGCTCCCAGAGTCCCCAGCACGTGCTTGCTCATCAGAGAGTTTGGTGCACTCTATTGGTGTGGAGTTAGAAGTAGTCCATAGTGTGATCTATAAGAAAGTCTGCCTTCCTTACAACCTTAATAAGACCTGCCAGGACTGTCAGTCGTGAAGCTTTTGAGAACAAAACCCAAATTGTGCAAAATAGATACAGGGCAGGAATCAGGTTCAAAGGTGGAATAAGAACATGGAGATGAAGCCGGGCATGGTGGCGCACACCTTTAATCCCAGCACTTGGGAGGCAGAGGCAGGCGAATTTCTGAGTTTGAGGCCAGCCTGGTCTACAAAGTGAGTTCCAGGACAGCCAGGGCTATACAGAGAAACTCTGTCTCAAAAAAACAAAAACAAAAAACAAACAAACAAAAAGAACATGGAGATGAGAGAGCCCAGAGAGCAAGCAGATGTGTATTTTGAAAACTATATGAAGAGAAGATGTGCCAAAGACCAAGATTAGAACATAAGAAACTTACTTGGGCCATGGTAGTACATGCCTTTATTTTAATCCCAGCACTTGGGAGGCAGAGGCAGGCAGCCCTTGCAGTTCCAGGCTAGCCTAGTATACAGAATGAGTTTCAAGACAGCCAGGGCTACACAGAAAATCCCTGCCTCCAAAAAAACCAAAAACAAACCCCACACAAGCACGAGAAAAGAAAGAAAATTAGGAAACCTAACAACTGAAGGAAAAGAGCAACAGTAAAGAAGATACTGTAGCTTGAATGCTTGCTCACTCTAAAAGTCAGTGTTCTGGTGCCACTAGAACACTATCCAGAGGTAAGACCTTAAAGAACATCATGTGGGGAAAGAGCCAGTAGTCTGGAGAGATGTTCAATAGTAGAAAACACTTAATGTTCTTGCAGAGAACCCAACTTCAGTTCCCACTACCCATGTTGGGTGGTTCACAACCCTCTCTCTGTAAGTCTAGGCCCAGGGAATCTAACTGTCCCTTCTAGCCTCCTACGGTGCATGGGCAGTCATACACTCAAAATCAAATAAGTTATAAGGCAGAAAATCACTCCCATTAGACTGTCCTCTAACTGTGCTTTATGGCAAAATAAAATGAGATAAAATGTTTAAGATAATGAAGGAAAGAAATTGGAACTAAGATTTTTTATACCTAGCTAAACTGGTTTTCAAGTAAAACCTTGAGCAGAGTGAAACATATCAGCCAGTCTTCATAGTTTGGAGAATATTTGAAATTTTTTTCCAAAGCAAAGTCCAGTTAACCAAAGTTACTAAAATTTTACTTTTATAATGTTTAAGAATGAACATTAAAATTATATTTCTGGGTAAAACTAAAACCAAATATCAGGAAGGAAAATAATGATAGACTCCTGGCTGGAAAGATGTCTGAATGGCTTAAGTTCCTTCTGTTCTTCTATAGCATCTAGGTTCAGATCCTAGCACCCATGTCAGGTGACTCACAACTGCCTGTGACTCCATGGAATTCAGCATCTCTGACGTTCACTCACATGACTGTATCCACATGTGTACACACATGCATACACATAATTTTTACAATAAATATTAAAGGATTAAGCTGGTGATCAGTTTAGTAGCTCCATGTAGATGCAACAGGATCTAACTAACTCCATCCCAGATAGCAGTTAGAGCAAAACCCATAATGAGTCATTTCATAAGACAACTTGTTTTCTTCATCAAAGAAGTTAACCTTAACTTTTAGAGGTACAGAGGGAAAACATCTAGATTAGTAGAGACACATAAAGATGAGAAAGCTGAAGAGCTGTGTGGTTCAATATTAAACTGTAAAGAAGAGCTTAGAGAGACTCCAATAAAAGTGAGGCTAGTGTTCACTTTTGAGGGGATTTTATTAGGATGGGTATGCAAGGGTTATGACATAACTGGCAGATCTCAATTTATTTTTTATGGATTTTTTTTATGAGTAGGACCTGTGTGTGTGTGTGTGTGTGTGTGTACTGAGTGCATGGAAAACAGACATCAATGTTGGGTGCCTTTATCACTCCAGTTTTTTAGACAGAGTTTCTCACTGGATTTACAGCTTCCTCCTTTGGCTAGACTGTCTGGCCAAGAAGCCCCACCACCACCACCACCACAATCTGCCTATCTCTTTCCCTCCAGTCCTAGGGTTACAGAAATGTGTCACCATGCCCAGCCGTGAGTGCCAGAGATCAAACTCAGATCCTCAGCTGTGTGTGGCAAGCCACTTACCCACCAAGACATCCCCCTCCAGCCCTAATCTCCCCACTATTATTCCCACAGTCTAGTTTGCATTGCTCAGCACAAATGAAATCAGCTATCTGAAGGCAGTTAATGATCTCCTAGTAACCTTTATCGACCATAAAGTCTGTAAATTCACCATTGTTATTGTTGCCTTCTAGAAATTCCCTTCTAGCCACCTGAGCCATCAGGCTGTCCCGACCTCCCTCATCCTTCCATCTGTCCCTTTGTTTGGCTCTTGGACATGCATTTTGCTTCTATGCTCTTGCCTTCTGCTTCTTCCTCTCCCCTCCCTTTACCTGCCATCATAAGCTATTAACATCCAAATGTCTGACCCTTGCCCTGTGGGAGTCTCAGGTGCATATTCCCAACTCACTGATTGCCATGTCGTCCTGGATATCCATCTGCCACCGTAAAACTGGTGTGCCCACACTGAACCCATCTTGTTCCCCATCTTTGCAAATCCAGTGAACAGCTTCTTCATCCTGGTTTTGAATTATGCCTGACTCATTTCTAGCTGCTATATGAATGTGTCTGTTTTCACAAACTTGAGTGCATTCTCTGTGTCTCTTCCTGCACCTGCTACATTGTAAGGACAGTCAGAAGGCTTCCTGTTGTTGCTTCCTTGGCAAGGGTAACCTTCATTCTCAGATGGACCACATCATGCCAACTTCTTTTTTGGTGGTGGGGTGTTTGGGCTCTGGACCAACACTAGTCACATTGTACCATCAGCATAGATGGTGAGATCAGGATGAACTTCCATGCACACCAAGAACATGAGCAAAGTCCAAATCCCTCTCTGTAGGTGGCAAGCAAGGGCAGGGGAGGGGAGTGGATCTTTAACAGCTAGTGGCACCTAGTCTCTGGGCCTCTGCTCCTAACATGAGCAAAGTCCAAATCCCTCTCTGTAGTGGCAAGCAAGGGCAGGGGAGGGGAGTGGATCTTTAACAGCTAGTGGCACCTAGTCTCTGGGCCTCTGCCTGACATAGTATGGTTTTCTACTGAGGACCTTGACTGCCATTTCCATCTTTATGAACTTTGCCCCCTATAAAAGAGGCTTTGCCACTCTCTTGGGTGTGAGGCATTGGGATTCTTGACACAGCTATATACATGCCAAACAGCACATGGTTACTTGGGACTTCACCTGCTCTTTATACCTCCTATCAAGGCTTTCTTGGGTCCCTACAAGTCCCCTGACAAGGCTTGCAGTAGGAAGCTGATAGTTTATGGTTTCCCTGTTTCCATGATTTCTATATTTCCTTGCTTTCTGGGAATTGATGCTCTAAAACCACAACAACTGTGAGTGTAGTCTGTCTAAATTGCTTGAGATTTCCTTTGCTTCCTGCCTAGATATGTTACTGCCAAGAAGGAAAATAATAATTGAGGGGCATAAAAACTCCCCTTCAAAAGAGTTTAGAATGTGGCTTTCTGGGGAAAACCACAGCCAAGCTTGCCAGCTAGAATTATTTGCTGGCTAATCATAGTCCTGATCCTGGCCAAAGTTATCACAACAATGTCTTCAGCAACACGCCTCACAGACAAGCCAGCAACCAGTTACAACTGACCCTGCTAATTTCCACCTGTAAAGATGTGCAGAGAAGAGGGTGGAGAGGAAGATGATGCCAGGGAAACTTTAAGCACTCTGGGCAATTAAGAATTAAAAAAATAAAAGACACTCACTGCTGAAAACACACATCTGCATGTGTTTAAATGGGTCACAACAGAACAGCTCCTTTTGCCTGATGGAGGAGGACTTGCTGATGAGAACACTTCCGTCCACTTTCTGAAAGAGGAGGTAGATGAAGGCCACTGAGAGGAAAACAAAGCAGTCTGTGATTTGTGTTTGGGCTTTTCTCTTCAAACCTGTTTCTTTAGGAAGTGCATAATCCATCTTTACCTTACCTCAGTACCATCATTCAAAGTGCCAGAAGTCCTTGTCCGGGAAGATGGAAATATTTTCTCCTCTCTCCTGAGGAGAGAAATTGGTTAGCTCCTTTGGTTTTTCTGACAGATTTTGGCCTGAAAAGTGTCACATCTCCGAAGTTCTGGCTCTGGAGGGCTTGTTAATGGGTACCAGTCCCATCCTCAGTGATAAGATCGTAAGTGGGAGAGATTCACAGTCCAGCTCATCAGAGCCATGCCACAGAAAACTGTGAGGCAAGAGGCCAGAGCTTCCAGCTTTATTAGAATCAGCAATCAAACATCAGTTCTGTTCTGTTCTCCCAGGACTGTCTAGATGCCTGGTAAAGTCTGGGTACTTTGAGCTGTGGTGATCTTTGTGGCCACCTTTCCTAAAGTGATTGGAGGCAGGGAGTGGTGTATGTCATGATACAAAACCTTGTTTGAGGAATATTAGATCTTAATTATAATCAGACAATTGTTGGATCTTCTAGATAAATTAATATGAACTCTATTGGCCTGGTGAAAATATCTTCAGTAGGCTACTAGAGTCTCATCCCCTGAACTGAAATATTAATTGTGAAATATGGCAGAAAGTTTGGCATTCAGGGACCCAGGAAGGATCATTCTTCAGGAATCCAAGCATAACTAAAGCCTCCCACTGAAACATTTCTTCTTCTCATCTATCAAGTTTCTGTTTCAGCACTTGAATCAATGAATATTATAATACTTAGGCATCCAAGAATATTTTTAGAAATATTTTTAAAAGATTTATTTATTATATGCATGCAGACATTTTGCCCACATGTATATCTGTGTACCATGTGTGTGCAGTGCCTGTAGGGGCCAAAAGGGAGTGTTGTATCTGAAACTGGAGTTACAGGTGGTTGTGAGCTGCCATGTGGGTGCTGGGAGCCAAACCCAGGTCCTCTGAAAGATCAGTGCATGCAGTCAGCCACTGAAATGTCTCTCTAGCCGTGTGACTGTTTAGTTATCCAAAACTTTTTCTTGTGGTTGCCATTTATTATCATCATCATCTAAACTGGTGAAGGTAAAATAGATGCATGTGAAGGTGTGATAGGGAAGTAGCTACAAACATCTAGAGAGAACTCTACATAATCCTTGAGGGCTGTGGAAAGTACCCAAGGGAGGCTGCACATGGACGGGACCTGCCTTCCCAAGGTAGGGTTTCAGACCTCTTTAGAGGTTTTTATTATGCCTGTCAATGGTAAAGAATTTCTCTGAATTGCCAAGAGAGCTGGACCACAGTTATAGTCCAAGCAAACCACCTTCTAGGCAACAGGGCACCTGTGACCTACTAGTCTTGCAAGAACAAACATGGCTTTCTGGAACGACAGCTCAGTCTCAGCGTGTTCTTTGGAATTTGCTTCCTTTTCTTAGCTTTGCAAAACATCAAACTACAGCAGGCTCGTTCTTGGCCCAAGCTATGAGCCTAGTGCCAATGCCTGAAGAAGATCGATGCTTGCTATTTTGAGTCTGAATAAAGCTGAATTTGCAAGCCCTATCATCGGCAAGCATGAGAGAGACCACCGTGGGTCCTGGATGCTGCCGTGAGAGGCCTGACGTGATCCACCTCCCTTGGATGTGGATGAGTTTCATAAGTCACTATTGTTTTCTTTCTGTGCGTTTCTCTCCCTTGTGATCTCTCCTCTTCCCTTCTCTGGTTCCCTCCAGCTTCCTTCTCTTGCTCTCTCTTTTATGGGAAAAATAAAAGCAAATGTTTGGATCTTCTCCCAAATTCCTTATCTTTTTTTCAACTACCAGTCCAAATTTGAGAGGAAATCCTTCTCAAATTACCATTCACCGTCCTTGAACTGATATTTTAGATAACCTAAGAAACATGGCCATGAAACTGACTCCAGAGGGAAACCCTGGATTAGTTAAGCTCATTTGCACACAAGGTAAATCTCAGCTATTGGGCTCAAGAGGATGGAGTTGGTGTGGGGGCATTTCACCAAAGGGGAAGGGCCATTGGGCTTTGGCCAAGCACCCAAACTAAGAGCTCAGAACACCAGGGCACTCTCTCTGTTTCTTCTATGAGCTTCTTGAAAAAAAAAAAAAAGAGTTTGTCCTGCTTTCTTTGGGGAAAGGGACATCTGTCCTATGGTATTTTATCCCTGCCCCCATTCTTCTCTCTCTCTCTCTCTCTCTCTCTCTCTCTCTCTCTCTCTCTCTCTCACACACACACACACACACACACACACACACTGGCTCAAGTGATCAGCCCAATTGATGCTAAAGTTCTCCTGAAGTCTTATTACCACTTAGCACTATTCTGAAGTTCATTGAAGAATACTATTGGTCCAACTTTGTCATTTGTCCATCCTGGTTTCAATGTGGAAGAGCCAGGAGGTCAGGATCTTGTTTGTTAAGTACATAGCAGGTGGGAGCTCACATTGATAGAGTGAGGAAGATACCTCAAAATAGATCCTCAGCATATGTCAAATGCCCTGGGTCATTTAAGATTTGTGATTTTAGAGCACAGGGTACTGACTACATAAAATAAGACACCTTCATTTGTTCAAACATCAAGATTTTAAATGCATACATGTAACTTGTCAATCAAGAGATCTTTTAAAATATGTTCTCTCTCTCTCTCTCTCTCTCTCTCTCTCTCTCTCTTTCTCTGTGCTCTGTGTGTGTGTGTGTGTGTGTATGCCATTGAACTTGTGTAGTGATCACTTGCAGGAGTTGGTTCTCCCCTTCCATATGGAAGTTCCAGGAGATTTAGTATTAGTTATCAAGCTTGGCAGTAAGACCTTTTACCCACTGAGACATCCAGCCAGCCCAGGAGATGATTTAAGAATTAAGGCATAAAGTGATTTTGACATTGGATGGTCACCTCATGTGGCCTCTTAATGCAATGAAGAGATTTATAAACATAAGAAAGATTTAAAAGGATTTTGTGACTCGCTTACTGGTTTATAAAAAAACATTTTCTTGATATGCAGATGGAATACACTCTGACAAAGTGATAAGAAGTATAATACAGTAGATAGGTATATGAGTACCATGGGTATTTAATGCCACCACCAAGGATGGTGTGCCCTGTATAATCAGTACGTGCTGGATATTGATGCATCTGGTAGGAGCAGTAGGTTTGGCCACACCAGCATCACATAAACAAGGAGTATTAAGCATCATAATCAGGCAACAAGTTTTTTCAGATCCAGACTTTAACAGTAACAGTCCCCATCCTTGTGGTCTGCTACTGACCAAAATGTTATGTGGCATGTGACTGCATTTCCATGGAGAGAGAATTTTACTCATTCCGGAGATGAACCACTATCAGAGTACAGTTTTTGGGGCTGGAGAGATACCTCAGCATTTAAGAATATCTTTTGCAGAGGACACAAGTTCACCTCCCTGCTTCCATGGTAGGTGGCTCACAGCTACGTGTAACTCCAGCTCTAAGAGACCTGATGCCATCTTTCAGACTCTGTGGGCACCCACACTCCCTCATTCATATAGCGCTCCTTCTAACATATACATACTCACAACTAAAATCCTTTTAAGCGGATTTCTAACAAACCAACTATCAATGATTTTAATGTGAAATAAAAAAAAAAATTCTAGTTCACCCTAAGGCAAGTGTCATTGTCCTTTTTTCTTAAATGAAGAAACTTGGGGTTGGAAAACTTCAATGATGTATCTAATGTCACAAAGCTAGACACTGGGTACGAAGGAAGTTGAGTTTCTATCCCAGGCTACTGGACAGTTTGGATGACATAGCAAGTCCACTCAGTCCATTGAGGATAGAAGTCAGAGAAGATAGAAGACTATTCTGGTTGTCACTGAAAAAAAAAGGACTCTCAGAAGAGGGTACTGGACACTAGGCACAATGATGACATTCTCTGATATGATGGACAGAAGACAACTGTTGTGCAAAATGGGAAGGGCTTTGTAAAGGGGCACTCACTTTCTTTTGTGGACCAGATAAATTATGCTCTAGACTCTGATAAGAGAATTCCATATCTTTACTTAAAATTTTAGGAATCTTGGAGAATCCCGCAATGGCTGTGTTGGTTAGTTTTAACTGTCAAGTTGGCACCAACTAGAATCACCTAGAAGAGAGTCTTAATAGGGAGCTATCTAGATCAAGATGATCTGTGGCATGTCTGTGGGGGCTGTCTTAAGTGTTAATTCATATAGGAAGACCAAGCCCACGGTGGGCAGCACCATTCCCTAGGTGGCAGCCCTGAACTGTATAAGAATGAAGCGGGAGCTGGTGAGATGGCTCAGTGGGTAAGAGCACCTGACTGCTCTTCCGAAGGTCCGAAGTTCAAATCCCAGCAACCACATGGTGGCTCACAACCACCCGTAATGAGATCTGATGCCCTCTTCTGGTGCGTCTGAAGACAACTACAGTGCATTACATGTAATAAATAAATAAATTAAAAAAAAAATCAGAGATGTGGGAGCTGCAGAGATGGCTCATCGGAGCACTGACTGCACTTCCAGAAGTCCTGAGTTCAGTTCCCAGCAACCACATGGTGGCTTACAACCATCTGTAATGGAATCTGATGCCCTCTTCTGGTATGTCTTAACACAGCTACGGTATACTCATTATACATAAAATAAATATTTAAAAAAAAAAAAGAATGAAGCTACCTGAACACAAGCAATCAAGGATGTGTTGCTCTCTTTGCTCTTGACTATGAATATGATGTGGACTAAATGCTTGAGTTCTTGCCTTGCCTTTCCAGAATTGATGGACTGTAATCCAAATAAACCCTTCCCTTCTTTTCCCTGTGCTATTTTGATCAGGGTGTTTGTCACAGTACCAGAAGTGCAGCTAGACCAGGGATTCAGATACTAAGCAAAAGAATGTGAGCCTGATCTCTCTCTATAATTCAATACCACCTTCAAAGGAAGCTGGTCTACTATCTGCTCCTTCCCCAAGTAGGGTCCTACATTGTTATTTCAGTGCCACTGGGTGACCAGGTCCACTATGACCACCTTCCTTTTAGGTCTACATTCTAGAATGTGTGCCAGCACATCACTTACCAGATGCCTCAGACCACCCCATCCCAGGGCAAACGGGTAGGTTGGACAATCAGTGACTAAGCTGAAGAAAATTCAGAAGGCTTCAAAAATATTTTATATGCCTACATATTATGAGTCTAGCAACGAGTTATCTTCATTTAGCAAGAAAATAGTTTATCTAGTTTATTTCCCACAATCTTTACAAGTGGGAAAACCAACATTGCGCCACAAATTGCAAAATGCCAAGAAAGAAAAGGAATTCGCTGTTCTTTATTTAACTCAACTGCAGCCAACTGAGTTTCCTCCTTGTTAGCTTCTTCTCCTCCCAAACAAAACAAATTTATAATAGAAACACTTTCCTGGCACATGACATATCTGGCTGTAACACTGTTTATCTGTTTTACAAAAATATGTTTGCGAACTCCTCTGAGCGTTTCTTGGAAATAGAATGCTTTTTAGATAGAGGCATTATTGAGGTGTTATCCTCTGAATTTAAAAAGTCTGGATATGACATATTTCATACCCACGTACATATTTTATATAAAAATATGGTCATGTTGGGGGAAAATGAAAAAGATGAACAGATGTAAAGAATTCGTCCTCCTGTTTGCTCTTGGGCCATTCATTTTCAGGCAGACAGTCTCTCATGGTTTATATTTTTCTAGAAGTGTATTTTTCACAGTAGATAAGAATACCCTGTTGCTATGGAGTTCCTTCCAGGAACAATGCCTTTCAATCATATTTGGATCCAAGAAATGAGCCAGGTGCTTGAGAAGTGCCAGCCTCAGTTTACAAAAGTTTTGCTTGGAAGAGTCTAGTATCACTACTAAAATCTAATCCTGCACAGGAAAGAGGACAAAGTGAAGATAATTCACTTCTCTCCAGGGAGTTTCAGACGATGCTGGGTACAGAAGGAACTTGTAGACTGACCAGCCTGCTCCAGCCAGCTGTGCAAACACAGTCCTACACGGAGAAGGCACCATGCACGGTCTCCTAAACTCCACTCATGGTGACCATATCATCTGCAGAGTTTTTTTGAAAGGATGAGAACACTTTATGTTTATGCTCTCCAGAGATGCAGCCACTGGCTTTATGTGGCTTCTTGAGTGACTGAAGAACTGATTGTTCAAGAGTTTTAGCTTGCTAAATTTGCTTTTAGACAAAATTTGCACATATACACAATAGATATTTTTCTAGGTTGATGTCTGTCATTGTGATAAAACACTCTGGCCAAAATCAGTTTAGGAGAAGAATGAGTTTTATTTCAGGTTGTAATTCTAGATGGTAGTCTAACACGGAGTGATGTCAAGGAGTGTGCTTAAGGCAAGACGTGAAGGCAGGCCTGCTTGGTATTCTACACATCATTACCTCTAACCAAGGAACTCACTTCACAGCCAAAGTAGTATAGCAGGAACTATGGAGAATGAAGCTTACTAGTCAGTTTACGTGTCGGCTTAGATTCGCCTTGATTTCTTATACAATTCAAAACTATCTGCCTAGGGGATGGTTCTGCCCACAAGAAGCCTGATTTCTACATCAATTAGCAATCAACACAGTCCCCGATAGGCCTGCTCACAGGCTAATCTGATCCAGGCAATTGAGATTCTCTGTGCAGGTAATTCTGCCTTGTGTTGAACTTGAACAGGATACATTTTGACTACTCTTACTCCTACATCCCTATCATCAACATCCACCCCTCCCCAAGGTTAATTAACTTATATTTAAGTTGTTTCACATGACTGGTGGCTGACAGGGTACTTGTAGAGCCTTCAGAGAAAGCAAAATAAAACTAATCAACCAACCAAAAACAACAACAATAACAACAAAAAGTCCAGTTGGTGAGTTCTAAGGAAAGGACCACCATTGCCTTTAGCTGTGAACCCACTGGAATCTAAAGGAGATTTCCAAACCTAAGGCCACACCTGAGATAACTAAACCTGGTTAAAATCCTAGGATCACAAAACCAAACCAAACCAAATGCATGGATGTGGGAAAGGGGGCTGTAGGAAGGAAGATGAAGTAAAAGGGGGATGCTAGGAAGATAAGGGAGGCTGGGGATGAGAAGAAACGGACTGTAATTAGACATGGGGGATAAAATGGTGAAAGAGCAAGTTTAACCAATAAGATAATCCAAACGACTTGAGCTTTATGCATGTCAGAGTTAAATAAGTTTCTATGGCAACTTGTAAAGTTGTCTTGCATCCGGTAGTAGCGGGCATAAACTCCAGTGTGCTTGGCACACCACTTAACAGTGGTTAAGTCACAAGTTACGGTTTGAGCTCACCAGTTTAGCATGCCTATGAGGTATGATTGCTCCCTCCCCGCTGTTGATTGTAGAGGAAAACCATGTGTGGATTGGAAAGGTGAGAGACCAGAACTTATTCTAGAGAGAGAGAGAGAGAGAGAGAGAGAGAGAGAGGCTTTGAAATTGGGTCTTCAATGTCAGTGTGGTGGGTTTTGAGTTCCTTAAATAGCTTGTTGGAATACACCTCTGCTAGCTAGAGGTTTGGCTCCTTACTAGCAATTCTACATCCATAGCAGATTTCCCTGTAAGGTGATAGCTTTGGGATGGAGGGAGACACTCGGACAAGGAGCCTGGAAGTCTCAGAATTCTCTTCTGTTCTCCCCAGTAGCCCCAGCTTTGCAGTTATGACACAGTATTAAAACATCACATCTGCATTATGTGCAGTCATATGAAAGTCTGATTTTGTATTAGGATTACCAAAGATAATCTCAAACAGGTTTGAGGGAGTGGGATCGTGGAGCACGATACTAGTTGCTTCATCCTGGTGGCCTCTATTTTGTCATCTGTAAAATGGAAGTAAGGAAACTTTCATTTTAATGAATCCCTCTTTGACAACCAGTGATGAAATAACTCTAGGAGGTATTTAGCATGGTGTCTATTACACAGTAGATGCTTAACAGCTAATGTTACAATGGTTTTCCATTATTGGGGGAAGGTATATTATCTATAGATATCAGACATCATGAGTAGTTGTTGAACCTGTTCCCCACCTCTGTCTGCACACACACACACACACACACCCCTATGATGAAGTTGCCTTCATAACTTAAGTAATAATAAAGAATTTTCACTAATTCAAGAGTTGGATTCCTTTAATGCCAGTGCTGGAAAAGCTGAGACAGGAAGATGTCACATTTAAGGCTAGTTTGGACTACATGCTGAGGCACATCCCCCCAAAAGAAACAATAATTAAGAATAAAATAGGAAGATTGTAAGAGTAGATCATAATCAAAGTTATCTGAAACTTCTAACCTGACTTATTCCTAGACTTTCCATTTAATATCTGTTGGTTGTAGTTGTACCCACACACCATAAACCAAAATCAAACCTTTATTCTTTAGATTGCTTTCTGTCAGGTGTTTTGTCACAGCAATGAGAACATTAGGACAATCTGAAGACGTGCTCTTGCCATTGTCCTCTTGGGATCATCAAGTGCAGATAGTGGGGAAGGTTTTGTGTGAGTTTCTCTAAGCAGAGCTGCAGGTCTTGGTGGTCCAGGGCTCCTCTCTGGGATACCAGGTCTACATGTCCATCAAAGGGTATGCAGTGAGTGAATTGTAGATTAGAAGAAATGGGAGAGGAAATAAAGATCAAGTTGGGTCTAAGCCCCGCCCACTTCAGCACTTCACCATCTAAATCTAGAGCTTCCATTTAACCCATCCAGAAGATCTTATCTCCAGATATTCCCCAACATTGCCTGGGGTCAACTGAGACTCAGAAAAGATTTTCTATCTGCCTTTCAATCACCCCTGGGTGCACTAAGGTAGTGCCGGCCACCTTGATAACTACTTCTCTCTTGCTCAATACAAAGTTCCCTCCACACTCTCATAAAGTCTAAACATATGGTCCTGATCAGCCCTCCAAAGTGACACAGGGACACAGGATTCTTTTGCCTTGTGACCTTTCACTCTTGAATAACCATCCCAGGGCTGTCTGTTGAAAGAACTGGTCAGGAGGATTGTTTGTACAGCAAAGGCAAAGTCACCAGGTCATAGTTTGGAGGTGTATTATACATATACATATACACATACACATACACATACACACACACACACATACACACACACACACATACACATATATATGCATGTATATATACATACACATACACATACATATACGTATCCATGGCTACGTTCAGCAGAGAGAGCACAGGCATAAGACCTTCCTATTAAATTCCTCTAAATGTTGACAGTAGTTGGGGGATTATGTTCTTATCCATCAGGTTCTAGCTTCCTATCACAGTTGAGGGATGTTCACTTTCTGTTGTTGAGGTCCTGGCAAGATCCTGCCCCACTTTATAATAGATACTTAGGGATTTAAAGCCAAAGTCTTGAGCCTCCCCAGGGCTCCTCTTCCATGTTGAAGATCCTTCTGAGACAGAGAGGCTAGAACTAGCACTTGACCCAGTTGTATCCTGGGCACCTTCTCACTGGACTCTGAGTCCCTGCCATGAGATACTTGCAGATCCATGTCTATTACAGCACCATTCCCATAGCTGAAGCTGAACAATTCACTGAGCCTGGGTGCCCATCAGCAGAGAAATGCATGAAGAAAATGTGGTCCAAGCACAGTGGGAATTCATTCTGTTGTCAAGGAGAATAAGCTTATGTAATTTGCAGGTAAATGGATCCAATCAAAAGCTACAGAGCAATTGTAGTTTATATACACACATAAAATCATACAAGTATATGGGACATCCACTAAGGCTTGGTGAGGTGGTTCAGAACACTCACCGGTCTTTTAGAGGATCTGAGTCTGGTTCCCAGTATGCATGTTGGGTGGCTCACAAGCACCTGCAACTTGCACACTGGGAGACCCTATGCTTCTCTCCTCGCCTCTGTAAGCACTGTATGCAAGTGAAAAAAAAAAAAAAACCCTTCATGCACATCTACATATTATTTAAAAAAAAAAACAAATGAAAGTAGGCATCGGTCTACATGGTGGATGCATGGGAATCATGACAGGGAGAGTGGGAAGGAGGGGTGCATGCCATCAAAGGGAATGAAAATGTCCTTGGAAACCCATCACCCTCTACCATGTATGTATGCCAGTAAAAATATTAAAAGGCAGGCTGAAGAGATGCATTCCAGTTAGAAGCTCTTTCTGCTGCTCTCGCAGAGGGCCTGGGTTCTGTCTCCGTACCCACATGGCAGCTCACAACCATCTGAAGCTCCAGTTTCAGGGGTCTGACTCCTGAAAATTGCCCTCTGATCTCTTTCCGCCTGATCCATGTCTATTACAGCACCATTCCCATAGCTGAAGCCTGGGTGCCCATCAGCAGAGAAATGCATGAAGAAAATGTGGTCCCTGGTGAGGCGGGTCTCTTGTTTCTGATACCCTGCATATTCCTGTCTATCTTGCACATTCCTGTCTATCTTGCCCATGGGTTTCTAGGTGCCTCCCATTTCCTAGAGGAGGGCTGAGATTTCAGATGTGTTCCATCACATCTAGCTTTTTTGTGGGTTCTGAGGGCTGAATTTGGGTTGTCAAGCTTAAATAGCAAGTGGCCCATCTTGCCTGCCCATCTGTCTAAGGATGCAGCTCAGCCCTGACTCTGTTTGGAATCCTGTGTATGTGAGGGATGGAGACTCCCATGTGGTCCCTTAGATCTTTCCACAGCACAGACTAAAAATCCAAGTGATGTTCAGACCCTGAGCTGAAGAGATGTCCTTCTTCTTTTTCTCCTTTTCCCCTCACATCCTCCTGGCCCAGTCTTCACTACTTGTGACTTCTTCCTGTGAAGGGAGGTTGTCCTTTTCAGGGACTAGCTAAGGTTAGGACATCTTTTCTGTCACTGGGCCCCAAAGTGAAAAGACAACAGAAGCCCCATTTGTCTCTACTTAAGGACCAAAGCTGATTTCCAAAAGAAGGCCATAAGGCACCAGTTCCAGGAACAGACCATAAGTCCCAGGAACTAGGTCAGAAGGCACTAGCTCCAGGAACAGACCAGAAAATCCAGAACGAGATCAAAAAACCTCCTCCCAAAGAACAGACCAGGGAAAACCACAAAAATGGGGAAATATCTTATCCCCGTATGGGTCATCTGTGCTG
The DNA here is from genome assembly GCF_978045245.1 of Mus caroli. Classification (NCBI taxonomy): domain Eukaryota; kingdom Metazoa; phylum Chordata; class Mammalia; order Rodentia; family Muridae; genus Mus; species Mus caroli. Next base: position 14,749,389 of record NW_028227261.1, read on the forward strand.
GGCAGCCCTATCTCACCCTATGGTTAAACACTCATGACATAGGAATGCAGACCACTGACTACCTGTGACTCCCTAGCATCCACCAATGAAATTTTAGATTACATAATCCCTCTAGAGAGTTCCCAAGGTTCCCTATAAGATCTCTGCATGCTTTTATCCAGGGTCACCATTTTGGAGAATGGTTGACACCCACCCCCACCCCCACCCCACCCCCACCTCCCCCACCCCCCTCCCGTCTGCTGGTTGTTTCTAGAGAATAAACACTCATTGTCTTTGCATGCTATCTGAGTCTAGGATCTCCTTTTAGCAGTTACAAAAGGTGTGGTCCGTCGCACCTCTTTTGTCTGTTCCCTCACTTGAAATTGATGGCAGAGCAGAGCCACTCTGGGGGGTCAGCTACTTCCAGCTTCCAGCTTCCTGATGATCATTTGGGAATATGTGCATCCATTGTCATGTTCTCTAATAAGTAACAAAGCAAGGAAGGGCTGTTGACTTAATAGAAAAGAAACAATCCCATGTTAACACCTGGGCTTTTCTTTCAGATGCTATGATAAGACACTCCAACCAGAACCATTTAGGAAAGGATTTTTTTTTTTTTTGGCTTACTCTTCCAACTCACAATCTACTATTGAGGAAAATTGGGGCAGAAACCTGGAGGCAGGAACCATGGAGGAGCAATGCTTGCTGGCTTACTCCAGCTCATGCTTAGTTAGCTCTCTTATATAGCCCAGGAATGCCTGCCTAGGGGATGAGACCACCCACAGTGGGCGGGGTTCTCCAGCATCAGTTAAGACAATATAATCCTATAATATAAACAGACATGTTTACAGACCAGCCTGATAAAGGTAATCACTCCATTGATCATCATTTGCTTCATCCAGGTGAGTCTAGACTGTGCTAAGGTGACAGTTCATGCTAAGACAACACCCAACTTTAACATCTAGGGCATCATGTATTAACATGGGTTCTTAAACTTCTTCCCTTCATCACCCCCTCTTTTTTGTGCGTGATAACTTTTAACCTGACCCCAAGTATATTGGTATATAAAGCAAATAATCAAATAATAAATAAATTTATTTTAAAACAATTCATCTACACACATATAATTTTATCATTTATTAAAGAGTACAACAAATCTGCATGCTAGTGAGATGAATGATCTGTCTGTACCACCATGATCTGGAAGCTCCAGGAATTATTCTTTCAAAAGAGAAAGCTGGACAGTAGAAAGCAACACCCTGGAACATGCTGGGAGACTTGGGAGCTGTACCCCACTGCAGTGTTTCCTAGGAACAGGACTCTCAGCAGCCCAGGAGCAAGCCAGGCCCAGGCAGCCTGCTGGAAAATGAATTGCAAAGAGCTGTGACCTTTGGCTTTAAATCACTTCTTCCTCCCATAAAATCATCTCATGACTTCCTTGATCTTTGACCTCTTGTTTCCAAACCCATCTGGAAAGCTCTGCTTTGTGGAATGTTCTCTCCAAGTATCTTTAATTTAGCGGTGTCCTCTGAATACCCCACGAGGATGCAGGATAAATCATCCCAAGTGTGCCAGAACCGATTATTATGGAACAAACTGGTGTCATCGATAGACGAAAACAATTCAAACAGACAAGCTGCTTGACAAACATTTATCAAGTGACAACTGTCTGCGAGTTCCTGGAGATAGACAGAAAAGTGAAAGGTCTACGGGAGGCAGGGGGTGGGGCCGGTATTACATGATGTGCTGAGACCAGGATGACGGAGGTTGTGGCTAGGGAGATTATCAATAAGAACATTAATCATGAGGCTGGAGGAACCTAGATGGGAATCAGACCGTGCAACATGCAAGCTGTGGACCCTGACCCTGGGGTAGACGTCCCCTTAAACAGCTCTTTTGCCACCTATAAAGTCAGATACAGAGTTCACAGTTTAAATCTATACACATTCTCTGTTTAGCAGCCTCCAGGTTTTTAAATCAAAATTTTATAGCATCCCTGAGTGATAAATCGAGTGCTATACCGTGAAGCCACTGAAGTCTGTATCTGGCACAGCTCTGCATGCTCACTGGGTTTTGTAGCAGTTACCACAGTGCATCTGATATTTTTAGGCTTTTTGTGGGGAGGAAAAAAATAAGGTAAGGGATAAAAAAGCAGGGGAGCTAGAACCTTGATCTGGGGCTTGAGTGAGGAGAGAGCTGCAGGCAAGAGGCCATGAGATGCAAGGGTAGAGAGGATAGGAGAGACCCAGAGGGGCCCTCTGCAGGTTGGAGGAACTAATGACATTTGTAGTGTGCATGTGTGTGTGTGTGTGTGTGTGTGTGTGTGTGTGTGTGTGATGTGTGTATGTGTTTCTGATGTGTATGTGGTGTGTGTATATGTGTGTATAATGTTTGTATGTGTGTATTGTGTATGTGTGTGATATTCATGTGTGTGTATGTATGTGTTTGTATGTGTGTATGATGTTTGTATGTATGTGTGTTTGTGATGTGTGTGTGGTGTGTGTATGTGTGTGTGGTGTGTGTTTGTGTATGCATTTGTGTGTGTATGATGTTTGTATGTGTGTGTGTTTCTGATGTGTATATGGTATGTGCTGTGTGTTTATGTGGTATGTGTGTATGTGGTGTGTGTGTGGTATGTGTATGTGTGGCATGTGGCATGTAGTATGTGGCATGTGACGTGTGATGTGTGTATGTATGTGGTGTACGTGGTGTGCTATGTGGTGTATGTAGGTGTGTGTGTAGTGGTGTGGTGTGTATGTATGGTGTGTGGGGTATGTTTATATGTGTGGTGTCTGTGTGTTGGTGTGTGGCATGTGGTATGTGTGTGTATGCAGGTGTGTGTGTATGGTATATGTTGTGTATGTGCATGTGCTCACACACATCTTTATAAATGTCCCTGTGTGTGGAATCTCAGATGCTATTCCTCAGGTACAGTCAATCTTGTTTTTGGTTTTGTTTAGTTTTTTGGTTTTTTTTTTTTGAGACAATATCTGTATATCTGTAGACCATTTGGCCACAGACTCATAGATATCCCCCTGCCTCTGCTTCCTGAGTGCTGGCATTAAAGGCACGTGGTTTTTGACAGAGTCTCTCGTTGATCTGGAGCTTGTGAATTGGACTCGGTTGGCAATGAGCCCCAGGGCACTGAGATTCCAAGTGAGAACCACACGGACCATTCTCATGGATGCTGGGATGATGCTTAGGCCTGGGCATCTATAAAGCCAGCACTTCACCTGTGAGCCCCCTCCCCTGCCCTAGCTCCTGGAGTCGCTTCTCACCCCAATATCAAGCCATCTGAACGGACCTGGCAGGAGCTGAAGACTGTTCTGTGTGGGTTAAATTCAGAGCTTGACATCAGTAAATTTGGCCCTCACACATGAAGCCTGTACACCCAACAAGCAAGCAATGGTACACATCTAAGTTGAACCACAGCGAGGTCAAATCTACTTCCTCTTCATCACCAGGGCCACAGCCACGAGAGGCCAGACAAGCTTCTGGATGCGTCCTCGTCACTAACAGCACAGTTGGTCCACTGATGGGGAGCAGCCAAGCACAGCAGTCCTGTTTCATCCTGAATTGGCTGCTCTGCTGGGGTCCTACCATTCCCGGTGGGAAAGAGTTGGACCCCTCCAGCAACCTCAGAGTCCTGGTATTATCTGTAGAGTATTTGTACTTCTTAATCAGAGACACAAACATAGCTCTTTCGTTTGCTACCCTGGGCAGGGGGACAATGCGCAATCAAGTCTGACTGCTGGCTTTCAAATGGCACTTGAGCCCTTGAAGCCTTAGCCTCCGGGTGTACAGTGGTAACTGAGGATAGCGGTGTCCTGCTTTTCAGGATGCATGGAAACTTCTGACTAGGGTCTGGGGAAATGACTCAGCGGGGCCATGTGTGAGCATGAGATCTCATTATGCATGCTAGCCTGTAAGTCTAGCCTACCTACAGGGGGCTGGGAAGAGGAGGCAAGAGAATTCCCTAAATTCCTGAGCCAGAGTGCCTGGTGTGCATAGTGGGGAAGTAAAACAATCTTGTCCTGGTTAGCTTTCCTTGTCAGCCTAGACTCATCTGAGGGGAGAGCCTCAATGGAGGCATTGCCTAGATCAGATGAGTCAGTGGGCATTTCCGAGTTGGGATGGGGAATTGTCTAGCTTGTTAATTGATGTGGAAGAGCCCAGTCCACTGTGAGCAGTACCATCCCCAAGCAAATGATGCTGAGCTATATAAAAAAGCTACCTAAGCATGAACCTATGAGTGAGGCAGTAAGCAGTGTCTCTTCATAGTTTCAGTGTTAAGCTCCTGCTTCCATTTCCTCCCCTGACTTCCTTCAGTGATGGACTGGGACCTGGAAATGTAAACCAGCTACACCTTTTCATCCGAAAGTTGCTTTTGGTCATAGTATTTAATCACAGCAATGGCTTAAACAAAGCAGAAAGTTGTCATCTGACCTAGATTTTTGTCCAAGCTTCTACCCCTATCAGGAGACTCTGCTTCATGCCTGTTTGTGCACAGGTGCTATGAATGCTTGTGCATGTGCATGTGTGTGGAGGGCAGAGGACAACCTCCACAGTGATGGAAAGAAGGAAGAGGAGGAGGAGAGAGACCCCAAGACCAGGTTCCCCAGTACCCCTTAGCAGCTTGTGCCCCCAGTGGCCTAGGGATCCCCTGCTGGGCTCTGCCTTCTTCTGTGCATTCATGCATGTAGAAGGCAGAGAGGCCCATGCCAAGTGTCTTTGTCTGTCGCTCCTCATGTCTCTCACTGAACTAAAGCTCATCAATTCAGTTAGACTGGCCAGTGGGCCCTAGGGGACTCCCCTTCCTGTCTCCACACCTCTCTCGCGTAGGGATCCTAGGTGCCTGCGGCTGTACTTAGCTTTTTAAAAACAAAGATGATAGAGATGTGCATTCAGATACAGACATGGAGCTATTGGGTCAGCAGTGGCTAGGGGAATGGGAAATGACAACGGGTCCAAGTTCAAGCTGGCCTGGGGCCAGCAGCCACCTGGTCGAGTAGGGCAGACAGAGCCAGGGCTGTCAGTGTATTTTCTTCCTTGGCAGGCGTGACGCAGAAATGGCACACTTTGTGTTCTGGCTTTCCCTCCCCTCACCCCGTTATGGTTTGCAGGTTGAGTGCCCCATAAAGACCCATATGGAAGGATGTGTTTCCTAGGAGATGCGGGGCATGAGAGAAGGTGAGTCCCATGGGCTAGGAAGACAGCTCAACTGGTGAAGCCTTTCTGTACAAGAATGTGTCTGTCTTCAGTGTCTTTGCTCTTGAGCTTTCTAAAAAAAAAAAAAAAAAAAAAAAAAAAAAAAAAAAAAAACCTCAGCATCCTTCCCCTTCCTCTGAGAGCAGGCTCTCTCTCCTCTCACTCCCCACACACCCCTCAGATTCGCTCACACACTCTGCTGAGCCGCACAGGCTTCCAGCCAGGCCCTCAGGCGGGCGGGCGGGCGGGCACTGCTGTCCTTTACCCCAGGCAGAAGGTCGATTTCCTTCCCTTTATCTTTTCTCAGCCAGTTTTAGAGAGGAGGAGATCTTGGAGCGATTTATTGCCGCACCGACATGTAAATTATGCCAGGGCATTTAGAGCATAAAAGCAGCACACTCGGTTTGGGCTTAACGTCACCCTTCAATCTTGTTCCTTTTTCTTCTCTACACAGTAGCCGTCCTGAAGACAGTAGGGGGGAGAGAGGCACACAAAAGTAGTCGCATGCAGTTAGCCACACAGGATCGAGCACTTCACATTTAACGAGGAAGATAGGGCCCCCTCCTAAGTGTCCTCACTGCTACAAACACAAACAAGCAAATAAATGACGACATAATTCTCTGCTCTGTGAAACAGCACAACTGAAGCCGTTGCCAGGGGCAACCTTATTTATCCGGATGTAAATTTAAGTTAGGCTTGAGCTTTGCTTGAGTGTGAAGGGAAAAGGGTTTCTAATCTCACTCTGGGGAGGACAGGACAAAAGATGTGATTGTGTGTGCTTCAGACTACCTGGGAGGCAGAACCTGGTCTCGGGGATTTCACAAGAAGGCTAGGGGGCTTTCTCACCCACGGCCACTGTCAAAGCTGCACTGGGGGTCGAGGGAAAGTCAGGACTTCCTGATATGAGTCCAGTCCAAGGTAGACCTACGGAACAGCCTCCCAGTCCAGAATCCTGGATCCCTCCCTGTTCAGTGATAAAAGGACAGAAATTACAACCCAGGGACCGCAAGATGGCTCAGCCAGTGAAGGTGCTTGCTGCCAAGACTGAAGACCTGGGTCCCACGTAGTGAATAGATTTTGACAAATTGACTGTCCTCTGACCTCCGCATGTACAGCTTAATGTGCATGTGTGTGTGTGTGTGTGTGTGTGTGTGTGTGTATGTGTGTGTGTGTGTGTGTGTGTGTACATATAGGCACACAGACACACATACTGAGTAAAACGTAACAAAATATTTTTTAAAATTAAGAAGAGGCAGTAGTTAGCAAACCATTCCCAACACGATCCCTGCCAGGTATGGGTCACCCCTTCAAGCTATCCCTCCTGGAGTTTGAGAGCACTAGGCTACTTTAGCCTCAGGATACTGTCTCTTTCTATTCTTTTCTCCTGGGACAGCTCCACCCATGCCTCTGAGCACCCAAATTCTGCTTCTCCCCCCCTCCATCTTGTTCAAACGCCACATGACTGAGAAGCCATTTCTAGACATGATATTGAAAGGCACAACCTGTGTGCCCGGTTCCATGGGGACTCTGCAGCCCATTATCCTGCCACTCTGGATTTCCTGTCTACAATTGTCTCCTGCCTTTGTTCAGTCAATCATTCTGGAAACATGTGTCCAGGCTTCCTCTGTGACCAGTGTTGTTGCAGTTTCCGAGGATACAGCAGGGACACAAACAAACAGAAGCCATTGTCCTCAGGAGCTGCCATAGGTGCTGGACCTACAAAGTAAATGCATTCCATGGACCATGCAGAGGATGGTGGAGGCTTAGGGGAAGAGGACTGGGAAAGACCTTATATGAGATTAGGTGAGACAGGAGCGTGTAGGGAACTGAGGGCTGGCAGAGGACAGGACAGCCAGTGGCTGGGGTAGGGTGAGCAGGTGGGGGAGGGGTTTATGGCCAGATGGACAGTGCGAAGCAGGAGTACATAAGAGGGGGTAGGATGTTTCACGGCACTGCAGACCCTGGCTTGAAGCTGAGTGACATGATGTTGAAGCAGTTGGAGCATTCGCATAGAGGAGCAAGTTGACATAGCTGTGCTTTGAAAGGCAGATGCCGAGCTAAGAATTTACAGGAATCCATGCAGGAAGAATGCATTCTCAGGCAAATGAGGATATGGACAAGGAGCAGTCTGACTGTGCACAAAAACACACAACTCTGGGAATAAAAGCACTTTTATTCCTATACTTCTGATCAGTTTCTGCTATCCTTACTTCATGTAACACTGTTCATGTTTTCCCGTATTGACTGATAGTAATACCATCTTCTCAGTGAGGTCGTATTATCCCTCTTCACGGCTGTGCCACCGTTTACCTAGCAAGTCACAAGTCAAATGCTTCAACAGTTTCACAGGAGTCAGTGTGACAAGTAATTTTTCCATGAAACTTTCTAGAATTTCCACCCCTGAGCCTTGGCTCCTTCCATTGAATTTTAAGTCTCAGAATTGTCAACCAAGGTCTGCAAATAGTTGCAGCATCTTGGTACCTTACATGACGCTGTGATATTCCATGGGCTAAGAGTTGTATAGAGTACATCCCTGCTAGCCATGAGCCTATCTCCCCAGCCAATCTGAAATATCCTCAGCGAGAGTGAACATGGATTGATGTTGCTGGTCAATGTTATTTATTGCCATTGCATTGCATTGCTTTGCTGAGCGAGAGAGAGAGAGACAGAGAGAGACAGAGAGAGAGAGAGAGAATGTGTGTGTGTATGTAATGTATCTCCCCCCAGAAATAGTTTGACATATAAAATATTAACATATACACACACACATACACACACACACAGCACAGACACACATAGATACAGACATATTCGCAGATACAGACACAGACAGACAGACAGACACACACTCAGATACAGACACAAACTGACAGACAGACAGACACACACATATAGACACAGACAAAGGCACAGACACAGACACATAGACAACAGACAGACACACACATATAGACACAGGCAAAGGCACAGACACACACACACACACACACACTCCTGTGCACATGCCTAATTACCCCAGAAATGGAATCCACGACAGATCAAAGTAACAATTTCACTAAGGTCCGATTTGGAGGAAGCAGTGAGTTTGTGTTGGGATTACCAACAGGCGTGGTGGGAGAGGGTTTACAGGATCAGGGTAACACAAAAGCAGCTGCGTCACTGAAAAGCTCACCCAGGCTCCAGGGCTGACTCTCTAAGCGGCTGCCCTAAAGCTCTCTGCGAAGCTTGCCGGCAGCTCAGCACGTTCAGGAGTTGTGTTCTCTCAGTGCCACTGCTTAGAGTCTCCTCTCCCAGCTGCTGTTAGCTGCTCCTGTAAAGCTGGGGAGGGGCCTTGAATATATCACACATTTCAGCTTTCCCAGACATGTGACCTTTCCTTACCACCGGTGTCTCCCGAGCCTCCACTGACCTCCTGGAATGAGTGCTTCATTCTGTAGGAAGCTGCCATGTAACGCAGACACAGATGTGATTTTGCATGGGTGCACAGAAGTAGGGAGGATGGATTTTCAATGCCACGTGTCTTCCTCAGTTAATTTTGGAGACAAGGTCTCTTTCCTGAGCCTAGAACCAGCAGGTTCAGTTAGACTGGCTAGATAACAAGCCTCAGGGACTTCCACCACCCCAACTCTCAAGTTCTACAGACACATGACCTTGTCTGGCTTTTAAGTGGGTGCTGGGAATTCTAACTCAGGTTCTCAGGCTTGCACACAAGCACTTTTACCCACCAGGCCTTCTCCCAGCACTTTGCCAATATTGTTATGTGACCACCTAGATGCCTTGGCTTACCAGTCTTTGAGAGCACCTAACGTATTAAAGACATATTATCATGGGCTAGGGAGATAGCTCAGCCATTAAAAGCAAGACTCATAACCAAAAGTACGAGACACATTATCTAAACGCTGCATGCAGATATATGGGTTTGTCTGGGGGAGCTCTGTATTTTTTGTTTGTTTGTTTAGGGAAATTAAGAAATATTGCCCCATAAGAATATCTGGTGTTCTTGCAGGACATAAATAAAACCAATATCTGTGCACTCCTTATGTAGCTCAGCAGGGAGCCATATTCCCAGTTCCCTGTCTGTGGTCTCCTTCCTCTCCCGTTATACAAATCAGTCTCCTGTATTTGATGTGATGCCTCCTTGCATTCTTCGTCATTTCTCCTAATGTGTAGAGTCTTCCTGAACAACAGAGATTCTGGGCCAGCGAGATGACTCAGTAGGTAAAGCACCTGCCAGCAGGAAGCGGGTCAGTAGGTGAAAAGTGGGCACTCACGCTCTAGGAAGTATTAGTTAGTGATGACCCTAGATCATGTGACACTGCCCGGGTTGTCTTCACCTTGTATGTGTAGCTGTGATTACTCTTTACATAAAGATTCCTTTAGTGTGTGTGTGTGTGTGTGTGTGTGTGTGTGTGTGTGTGTAGGCAAAGACAAATGTTTGTGTGTGTACATGTATGTATAGGTAAGCACAAATATGTTCGTATGTGCACACATGTGTGCATATGGAGGCCAGAGGTCAGCATCAGGCGTCTTCTTCAATTAATTTCTTTCTTTCTTTCTCTTTCTTTCTTTCTTTCTTTCTTTCTTTCTTTCTTTCTTTCTTTCTTTCTTCCTTCCTTCCTTCCTTCCTTCCTTTCTATTTATTTATATTTAATGTGTACGAGTGTTTGCCTGCATGTATGTCTGTGCACTATGTCCACACCCCATGCCAGCAAAGGCCAGGAAATGAATTTGATCCCCTGAAACTGGGCTTACAAAAAGTTATGAGCTACAATATGGGTGCTTGGAATCAAACCTCTGCAAGAGCAACCCATGCCCTTAACCACGAACCGTCTCTCCAAACCTTCATCTCCTTGTGACAGGATTTCTCATTGAGCGTGGAGCTCGTGGGTTAAGCCAGGCTGGCGGGCCAGTGAACTTCAGGGATCCTCCTGTCCCTGCCTCCTCAGTTCTGGGGCTGAGTACAACTATTTGCCACCGTACCCAGCTGTGTGTGTGTGTGTGTGTGTGTGTGTGTGTGTGTGTGTGTGTGTGAGAGAGAGAGAGAGAGAGAGAGAGAGAGAGAGAGAGAGAGAGAGAGAACTGGAGGATTAAAACTCATGTGCTCATGTATGCATGATAAGCACCTTACTAACCAAATGAGCCATCTCTTCAGCCCCATGTGAAGACTTCTGGCTGATAGTCATTTGATATCTTATTTGTGACAAGCTCATGAAAAGCAAACACTGTTTTTCTATAACCTTGCGAGACAACTCTCTCCCTCCCCTTCCTTTCAACCCCTCTCCACAGCAATCCTTGCATATATAAGCATGCCAACATCTGGCCCCCATGTGTGTGTGTGTGTGTGTGTGTGTGTAAGCCAGTGTGTGCAACCCATCCATTTATGATTAGCAGAAAAGTTCGCAGCCTGCTGACAAAATGCATGACCTAATTAGGTGTGAACTCCACCACCACCCTGTTCGCTTCTTGCCTCTGCAAACATGAACCACTTTTTCGATCTGTCTCTTTCTCGGGTTCTGAAAGCTTCACACATTAGTGAGTTTGGAAATCCGGGGATTTCACAGGCCAGTGGTGGTTACAGCTGTTCCTGAGTAGATTTCCGTTGCTCACGCACTCTCCCAAGCACCACTCTGGGCTTATGCCCTGGGGGTGTCATGGACCTGAGACTCTTCCGTGTAAGTCTTATGGCTTTAAACAATGCACTTCCTCTTTTGGAGGAGTGTTTCTCATTTACAGAGTGAGAAAGTTGGAAAGCTTTCACCAAATACATATGTTTTAGCATCTGTGATAGGCCAGGAGCCAAAATAATAATTCTCAGTATTATTCTATACATTATTTGGTAGTTCCTGTCTTTATTTCTATTATTTATAGCACTGGAGATGAAGCCCAGTGCTTTGCACATGCTGGGCTACTGCCCTACCACAGAGATGCATCCCAAGCCCCTCCAAAGGATAATTAAGACAATAAAAAGCATGGCTCATGTGCTTCAGGGTGACTATGATTTGTAGAGGAGTGATGGAAAAAGATTCTGTCTACTAGGCGGTGAGATTTATGTCCATTAGAGCTCAGAGGCCCTGGCTCACTTGAGGAGAAGTTGGAGTTCTTCTCTTGGAGGCACAACTATTTGCCACCATACCCAGCCGCCTGTGTGTGTGTGTGTGTGGCTTGGAGGAAGAGGAAGAGATAGGAAGAGGGATGATGTTAACAAAAGTAAGTGCACAGACAGGGAGGCATATGGGGAAGATGCCCCATGCCTATTGCTTCAGGGTCTGCGGCGAGGCAAAACATCGTGGCAGAGGGTGAGTGACATGGTAGAGCTCACCTCAAAGTGGCCAGGAAACAAAAAGTTGGGAGAGGTAGGGAGAAGGGGCCAGATAACCCATTCAGGGATGGGCCTTCAGTAACTAGGCTCCTCCTTTAAGGCTTCTCTCATTTCCCGGTAGTGTTGCCACCTGGAAACCAAGTGTCAACAAGTAGATGAGATGGTCAACCTTTAAGAGCCAGATGAATACCACTTTTAACCTTATGGCCATGGTCAGAGGAAGCATGCCCCATACCCCACTTAGTCCAGTGGAGCACATTCCTCCCCTTTGAGTCAGAAGACAGCACAGTGCCTATGGTTCCTGTCTTAGGTAGGGTTTCTATTGGTGTGATGAAAAACACTGTGACCAAAAGCAACTTGGGGGAGAAAAGGTTTCTTTCAGCAGCAGCAGCACAGTCCATCACTGATAGAAGTCAAGAAGAAGACTTGAACTGAGTGTGGAAACCTGGAGGTGGGAACTGATGTAGAGACCATGGAAGAGTGCTGCTTCCTGGCTTGTTCTGCACGGCTTGTTCAGTTTGCTTTCTTATACAGCTGAGGACCACCAGCCCAGGGGTGATACTTTCCACACTGGACTGGGCCTCACAGACTTGTCTACAGGCCCATTTTATGGAGGCATTTTTTTCAAGTGAGATGCTTTCTTTCCAAATGGCTCCCATTTGGGTCAAGTTGACAACATACTATGTAGCATAGTTCCCACACTGGGGAAGAAGTAGGATTCTTGTTTCTCATCAGAAGCAGAAATGGTTGCTAAGAAAAGAAACATTGTCTCTTTAGACAGAGATGTCTTGCTTTTCCCACAGTTGTCTCTGGGCATAATGTAGCACCACTCAGACTTCCAGAAACTATCCACTACTGGTCTAACTCACATGAATAGGTTGGTTGCCAGAATATATTTATTAGTTCTATAGAGTCTTGGCAATTATTAATATTTAATAACTTCTGTTATTCATTTTTTTGTTTCTTGAAGAGATATTTATTTTATGTGTATGTATGCCTGCATATGTATGTATGTATATATGCATGCATATATGTATCTATTTAATATACCACATGCTTGCAGTGTCTGTAAAAGCCTGAAGAGGGCACTAAAACCCCATTAACTGGATTTCAGGTGGCTGTGAGAGGCTTGTGGGTACTGAGAACCAAACCTGGGTCCTCTGTAACAGCAGCAAATTCTCTTCATCACTGAGCCATCTCTATAGCCTCTCTTTTTTTGTTGTTGTTAATTAGTAAGCATTCTAAATAGTAAACAGTTAATAATAATGATGTAAATATTAATCTAAGTGTTAAATAGTAAGGAATTTTAATGGAAGATTTCTTTATATATAATTATATACAGTAGTACAAATAGAACATGTCCAAAGTTTCTCTAAAACAAAATCAATTGTTTTAAAGCTGGAAGATATTCAGCCTCACAGATCTTATTCTAATCATTATGCCTTTACTCAAAGGCTGTGGCCTAAGCACCTGTATCCTGTTTCCTGCTCCAAGTGTCTTTGTTTCAAAGCCTTGATGTGGGAACTCGCTGTTAACCTCAGGTCTCTACAACACAAGATTGTGAAATCTGGGATTTTTTTTTCTTTTTCTCTTACCAATCAATAACATGAAACATAAAGAGAATGAGAATCAGCAAGACATTCAGAGAAAGCTGGTGTCTTATGGATAAAAGGCAGAAGAGAAATAGAGATCTAAGGTGGGGAGATGACAACTTACATCCCTTTAAAAGTGCCCTGCTCCAGAGGGACGCCTAGAATTACCAGCAATTAAGACTGCTTGGGCCTGGGGCTGTATGTGGTCTGTATCACTTGGATTTTGTTTGACTCAGAATCACCCTGGGGCCTTGTTCTCTGCAGGGTACTGAGAACTCCACTCTCAACATAGGAAACATTGAGGACCCTATCTAAGGAGCTGCCTGGGGGTGAATATTAACCTTGTCACTGTGTCACAACAGAAAATAGCTCTTTCCTGGTGATCAGGTCTACAGAGACAAACATTCAGTCTTAGATCCCAGCCATCTTGTTCCTGGGTGATCTGACATTGACCCCAGTGCCTTTGCCCTTCTTGTTGAGTTCTCTCTTCTCTATTGTGTCTTTGGATGCACTGCCCTTGGGGTTAAAGAAAAGGGAGAAAGTTGGAAGTTACTATCTACTTCTTGCTAGTAGATTTGAGAAATGTGAGAGAAAAAAAATCTTTCTGGAATTTCACTTCGCTTTCAAGTAGGCCAAATTGTGCTGTTGTAGTTTAAATCCAGAGTATTCCTCAAAGGCTTGCGATTAAAGAGAATCTCAATTGAAGAACTGTGTAGGTCAGATTGACTTGTGTTCATGTCCATGAAGGATTGTCTTTATTGTTAATTGATGTGGAAATACACAGCCAATTGTGGGTGGTACCATTCCCTAGACTTAGCCTTGAGCAGCACAGAAAGCCAGCTGATGACTAAGCAACAGTTAACAGGCAGCATGGGTGCATTAATTTCTCTTGGCTCTGAACTATGAATGTGGTATGGCATGTCCCAAGCTCCTACCACTATGACTCTTCTTCTATGATGAACTGTAATTTGGGATTGTGATTCAAACCAACTCTTTCTTCCCTATGCTGTTTTTTGTTAGGATAGTTCTTCCCAGTAGCCAAAGTAAAACTAGAACACCTAGGTGTCTGTGAGATTCTAAACATCTCTGACAGACATGTCTACGAAAAAAGCTGCTATTTTATTGTTAGGATTCTAGGACATTAGTGGCTTCAACACACAGCACAAGCACTTGTCACAATAAATGTTTCTTTTCCCACTTATCCCACAATTCAACACCAGTCAGCAGAGGTGGCTGTTCTCAGGAGTTAAGGCTATAGTTCCCCCTACTAGGCAGCTTGGTCATCTTCTGCTAGGGTCTCAGAAATAGAAAGTATTGAGGGTGGTGCAGGAGGTGTTGTGGGCTGGCCTGGATATCACAGACACCCTTCTTCCAACCTGCCCTGCTTTGTTTTGAGACAGAATCTCACTATGCAGTCCAGACTGGCCTGGAATGCATTGCATACAGCAGGCTGACTTTATACTCACAGAGACCCACCTGCTTCTGCCACCTGAATGCTGTGATTAAATGTCTGTACTATGCTATAGGCACAGAAGCAGAGAGCCATCTGCATCAAGGTTAATCCAAGGCTCTTGTCCCATTGAATAATCCACCTAGAAATCAGCTGACCTCTCTATACTACCTTTCGGTCACCATGACAATATACCTGAGGTCGTTAACTTAAAAAGAAGAAAGAATTATCTTTGAATCAGAGTTTAAAAGGGCCAGGGACATCTGCTCTCATTACATTGGCAATGCGGATACCTAATACATCCTGGTCGAGGCACGGAGTAGGAAGGTAGGATCACCCTTTAGGAAACCAGGGAGGAGAGTGGGTGGGGCAGAAGAGTCAGGACAGAGGTCTCTCTCTCTCTCTCTCTCTCTCTCTCTCTCTCTCTCTCTCTCGTGTGCGTGTGTGTGTGTGTGTGCGTATAGGACAGAGCTCTGCATCTGGTGTGTTCCTAGTTGTTTTCCGTCTTATTTTTTGAGACACAATCTGTAACCAAACCTGGTGCTTCCTGACTGGACTAGACTAGTTGGCAAGTAAGTCCCAAGGATCTTCTGTTCTCTACCTCCTTGGGGCTGAAATTACAAGTACAGGCCATTGTACCTGGTTTTTTTTTTTTTTTTTTTTAAGAGGTAGGTTGTGAGTGATCAAACTCAGGTCCTAGAGTTTGCTTAACAAGTGCTTTACCCCATCATCTGCATACAGTACTACTTTTGAAGCCCTTTGATCTGGACTAATGACGGACAGAGAGCTAATGTAGTATTGTCCTGAAACCTATTCACATTTTGAACTAATGCTTGCAAGGGAAAAAGAGGGAGGTCCAGAGTTGAGATCCTGGGACCCCAGGCACCCTAGAGTCTCCTTTTCATATTGACCAGCTCAACTGTTGGTCACTCCCTGTTCTTCTTTGCAAATGCAAGGGAAATTTCAGAGGAGGACCTGGAGATTTCTGGTGTGCACACTGTACCCCTCTTAAAAACTTTAAAACAACTCTTGGAGGATTTCATATAATACATTTTGATTATATTCCCTCCACTGCTTTCCTTTGCTGTTCCAGATTCACCCCTACCCCCCAGATGCCCTGCCCCCATCTCATGTCACCTTTTTGTGGAGGTTGTAAAATTTAATAATTCATTGAATCCAATTTGTGCTATCCACATACTTCTGGGGGTGGGGCCACCCAGTGGAGCCACATCCTTATAGAAACTGCCTCTCCTTCCCACATAAGCTGCCAGTTGACCACAGCTCCTCAGGTAGAAAGAAGTAGGGCTCATGATGCCTTCCTGCTTCACACTAGAATGTCCGCTGGCTCAGGAGTGCTACACTCATGAACTTACAGCAGCTGTAGTCATCTGTACAAGACCGGCTCTGCACCCTTTTCTATCTTCCCTCCATGGAGAGAGAGAGGGGGGGGGGGAGGGAGGGAAGGAGAGAGGGAGAAAGAGAGAGAGAGAGAGAGAGAGAGAGAGAGAGAGAGAGAGAGAGAGAGAGAGAGAGATGCCTTCATCCATTTCTCAGAACCCTCATGGACCAGATAGCCACATACAGATGTATGAGAACCCACAGCTGTTATCAATTCCCAGCCAGGGAGTATGTATTTCAAGAGTGTCTTTGGTGGCCAACAGAGGCACTTCATATCAGTGATAAGGGGATGGAGGGACACTTCTACTTTGGGTTTAGGCTGTTTCATATGAAGAGCTTATAGCATCTCTTACCTGGTGGCCCACTCAGGAAAAAAAAAGTTCTTCACTTAAACAAAGCAAAACAAAACAATGCAACAACACACCAACCCTGCAACGTGGCCTCCCATCTGATTTGCCTTTGTATGTTTTTCTAAGCCATGGTTTTCTAATTAGGGATGGAGAAGAAGCAGTCTTATTCCCACATTCACAGCAGCGTGTGACCAAATTTCAGTTACAGTTTCCTTTGGGCTGGATAAGGGTAATGAACAGATCTTTATCAAATAATTTGACAGACTTTGTTCCGGCCAGCAACTCATGCTAATAAGATGCACTTGGAGTCTCAGCTGTGTTTGAAGTTCACCCCAATATCAGCAGAAAGGGAGAAAGGCTCCGGGGGGCATCAGCCCTAATCTGTGTGACCCGCATCTCCCCGGTATTGCACAGGGACTGAAGCAGTATGAACCTGTTTTCCATTGGCAATGCAAACCAAAGGCCTGTGATGCTCTCTCTATCCAATAGACTTGTTTGCATGAGATAAGAGCCACTGCCAGGTGGGATTAGGCTCAGAAACCGAATGTCAAAATGCGGCCCTTTAGATTGCCTGTCAACTCCACTGTCATTTTGTGATGGTTGCTCTTCAGTGTCAACTTGGCTGGATTTAGAATTACCTAGGAGACACACCTCTGAGAGTCTCCGAGGGTGTTTCAAGGGTGATTTAATGGAAGAGTGAAGACCCAGTGTGAATGTGATTTACGCTGCTCCACAAGTTGGCATTCTGGAATGGAGAAGAAAAAGGAGGAGGAGGAGGAGGAGGAGGAGGAGGAGGAGGAGGAGGAGGAGGAGGAGGAGGAGGAGGAAGGGAGGGGAGGGGGAGGGAGCAGAGGAGGAAAAAGAAGAAGAGAAGGAGGAGGGGGAGGAGGGCCAGGGGGAATAGGAAGAGGAAAGCAGGCTGAGCACCAGCAATCACCTCTCTCTCCCTCTTGACTAACAGTGGATATATGTGAACAGCTGCATCACTCACTAACTGCCGTAGGTTCCCCGCCATGATGGACTGTGAACCCTGTCCCCATAGCCTCCTTTAAGTTGCTTACTGTCAGGAGTTTGATTGCAACAATGAGAAAATTAACTAATTCAGATTTCCTCCCTGAGTGGGGATAAGCCACCCTTGGTATAATGAGGAATGGCTTGTTTTTGCATCCTCCTGTATTTGTGTGTGCATGAAACCACACACATCTGCTGAGCGAGATGGAAGTCTCACAGCAGAGATGCACAGTGTAGCAATATATGGAGCTCTGCTGTCTTGTTGGAGATGTGTGCACAGAGGGGTGGAGTGGGGGCAGGGATCACTGGTGACTTGTTCCCGATAGAATGATCTAAGTATTTAACCTTCTGTACCATGTTTACATGGCTGAAGTTCTCCAGGTAATGAGTGTCAAACAGCATGTTTGACACTGGGCTGATCTCTCTACAAACGTCATTGCCGTTTTTGGTGTGTATGTGTGTGTACATGCGCACATATAGAGAGGTGAATGTATGCTGTATATGTGGATGTGTGTGCACTCAGGTCTGCTCTATTGCTCCCTACAGTGTTCTCTTGAGACAGGTTCTGTCACTGACTCCTGACCTAGCTGCCATTATGGTCTCAGAGCACAGTGTTCTGGGTGTTATTTTGATGTCTGTTTTATGGGGGAGACTGTTGATGACAGAGGCACCGAGAGTCTGTTCAGTTTAAGTGGAGAACAAAATAACAACTTGACCCAAGGTCTGGCTGCCTCCAAAGACTGTATCCCTATGTTACAGTCCCCTGTGAATTGTCACTAATGTCCCATCCTAGAAAAGAAAAGGGTGAATTTGGCAGAGCCCAGAGAGGACAATTGAGTGCCCTTTGCTTGCTAAGGGCAGCCTTCCAACTTTGGCCTCTTAGATCCCTAGGGGTCTGTACTCCTTAGATCCTAAATAAAATCCTCCTTACTCTTTACTTTCTGTTCCCAGAATTCTTCTCCTGGTAGCTAAGCCCCTTTATCCTCCCCAGTATGCTCCTGTGCTACAGGCTCAGGAAGGATGAGTCCTCCATCCATGTTGATGTCACTAAGAGTTTTGTAACATTAGGACTCACCCCAGGACTCACCCATCATTCCCAAAGATGCAAGATGCGCCAGGTAGACTCAACCACGTGAGCATTTACTATGAACAACAATCTCAGGAAGCAAATCCCTGTTTAAATAACAAAGTCGCTGCTTCATCTCGAATTTAAGAGGGAGAGAGGGAAGTAAAGAGAAGGGAGGGAAGAGAGGGAGGCAGGGGCAAATGAAAAAGAATGGAGTAAGAGGGCGGGGCTGAAGGAGGGAGACCACCTCACTGCTCAGCGCTTCCTGGTGCGGACATTCAGATCACGCCAGAACACGATGGAAGTGGGGTTGTATCAGCTCTGCATCCTCTCCATCCGGTCTCCTGAGGGTTGAGCCCTTCTTGCTCTGTGCTCCAGGCTGTTCATCCAAGTCTCCTGAGCTTCTACTTCAGCATCTGTGATGAAGACAATAGCAATTGCCCCCAAAGAACTGCGTGGAGAATTAAATGGGAGCGCATGCGTAATAGCAACAGGATGCTTGGTTCGCTCCCTGGGAAGGGTGCTACATCTTCTCTGTTCATGCCTGTAGTGACTTCATTTGCAGAGTCTCTGAAGACCTCCGCAATGCCCTCTATTTCTTCCCCAAGGCTGTCTCTCCTGCCCTAGCCCAAAGGCATCATTGCAGCGTTTGCTTCATTTCCACAATAGACAAAAATCTCTGCTTTTCCCCACTGACTGTCCAGAGGCCGCTTTTCTTAATTACCCTCTTGTCAGGATGCCTACCCTGACCTAGGGATGGAGCCCAGTGGTAGAACACTTGCCTAGGATGCAGAAGACCCTATAATTCCAGGACTGGAAAAAAGATAACATTGGTAGGAAGGAGAAATTTTAATCCACATCTTAATTCCATTTTGCTATAAATTACTCTTACAAATACATTTGTACAACTCTAAATGGGCTATAGTTTTAGGGTATGTGTGTGTGTGTTCCCATAAGTGCACATATGAACACATGTGCACACACTCAAGCCAGAGGAGGACATCTGGTACTCTGCTCCATCACTTTCTGTCTTACTCTCTTAGGATGATTTCTCACTGGTCCTAGGGTTAAGCTGGAGGGCACCAAGCTCTAGTGAACCTCCTGTCTCCACCCACCTCTCCCTACACAGTGCAGAAGGTTACAGGCCTGGCTTGGCTCTTTTACATGGGTGCTGGGAATTCAAACTCCAGTTCCCTTGAACAGGAAATGAACACTCTCAGCCACTAAAACTTACCTCCTAACCCCATATGTTTTTCTTTATAAAGGAAACATTGAAAAGAGGGGAAAGATAAGAAACAGGGGAAATATTAGACTAGTTGACCCAAGCTGAGACATTTCGATGAGCGTCAGAGGCTGGAGAGAAGAGTAGAAAGTGGTGAACCAGGAACCTAGGATCTCATGCCACAAATGACTCACAGTCCCAAAATTGTATTTTGAGAGACATTGTAAGCTTCAGGACAGGTTCAGCTATGATTCTGGGAGAGGGAATCCTGCTATTTGTCTAATGGGGAATCTACCCCAGGGAGGGCCAAGTGCGTGGGTGAGCTGAGCTACTCTATTTCCCAAATGTTAAAATTCATTATTCAAGTGTTAGAGGGCATGGCACTGGGTGGGCTGTCACCCGGCCAAGCTGGCTTGAAATCTTGGCTCTGCCACAAAGTAGCTGCTTAGCTTCCTGCGTCTTTTGCTCCCGCATCTCACCTGGAATGCAGGTGGCAGGGATTTCACAGGGATAGTCAGGCAAATAAAAACAAGAAAGGTGCATGTTGGCATCTTCCTGTTAAACATGTACTGTGATGGTTTGTATATGCTTGGCCCAGGGAGTGGCACTGTTAGGAGGTGTGGCCTTGTTGGAATAGATGTGTCACTGTGGGTGTGGTCTTTAAGACCCCCATCCTTGCTGCCTGGAAGTCAGTCTTCTCCTAGCATCCTTCAGATGAAGATGTACAACTCTCAGCTCCTCCTGCGCCATGCCTGCCTGGATGCAGCCATGCTCCCACCTTGATGATATTGGACTGAACCTCTGAACCTGTAAGCCAGCCCCAGGCATCTTCAGGTACCCCTACCTTCACCAGCAACCCTGCTGCAGTTTTTCAACCCCTCCTCTCATTAGATGTGGATCTAAGCTCTGTTTTTTGCTGTTAAAATCCAAACACTAGCAAAATAAACAGTTGGTGCCTGTCTTAGGGTTTTACTGCTGTGAACAGATACCATGACCTAGACAACATTTAATTCAATGGGAACCACAATGAGTCTGCAGATAATCTTCTAAAGGATGGCCATCTTCACTTTGTTCCTCCTGCCAGCAGAGGAGCATGGCAGTTATTTCTTCACCCGGTGTTAACCTGATTTCTTTTTCAGGGTCACAAGATTTCTTTCTTTCTTTTTTTTTTTTTTTCCTTTTCAGTTTTTTTGAAACAGGGTTTCTCTGTATAGCCCTGGCTGTCCTGGAACTCACTTTGTAGACCAGGCTGGCCTCGAACTCAGAAATCCTCCTGCCTCTGCCTCCTGAGTGCTGGGATTAAAAATGTGTGCCACCATGCCCCGTTTTTTTGTTTGTTTGTTTGTTTGTTTGTCACAAGATTTCTGTTCATAGGTCTTTCACCTTCATGCTTGGGGGAGGGCCTGTGAAATGGGGAAAAAGAACTTTGAGGAACAGGAGGAGTGATGTAGGCAATAGAACACATGGGTCATGAGGGCTAGAGAGATGGCTCAGCAGTTAAGAGCACTTGCTACCCTGGCAGAGGACACAAGTTCAGTTCCCAGCATCCACATGGTGGATAATAACTATCTGCAACTCCAATTCCAGGGTACATGATGCTCTCTTCCGACCTCTAGGAGCACCAGGCACATGTGCGGTGCACATATGTGCACACAGGCAAATCCTCATACACAGAAAATAACTTAATCTAAAAGCACCCACAGGGATATGAAAAAGGGAGTGTGGGGTGGAGGGATGCAGTAAAGATAGAGGCCAGGGAGATGGGGGTGGTGGTGGAATGGAGGGTCAACCAAAACTAAGTATGCACGAAAATTGCATAGGAAACCTATTATTTTGTCCACTAGTTAAAAATAAACATACAAAGAAGCCAACGCTGTCCGCTCAGTTTGCATTGTGAGGCAGCTCGCAATGCTGCAGCATCCTCAGCTGCCCTGGCTCCACCCTCAGCATCTGACTCCTCACTGGGCTCTGTGTTTATGCAGCTCTCTCAGGACACTCTCTTCCAGATGCACACAGCTGCGAGATGCTGAGGCCAAGGACCTGGTGTTCTGTGGGAGTACATTGTGCCCTCGTCCTCCCCACTGGGATAGATGAATCTTAACACAGGCCCTCACTGTGCCTCATTGGGACAGCCGCCACAGCACATAGACAAAGGGTACATGACACCCCCAGGTGCCCTTTTCGAACTGGCAGGCATCCTGTTGGGTGCTTTGCCTTTTCAGCATCAGGAACACCCCAGTTCCTTCCCGGGGGGTGTCTGGCAGGGTCTCCCACATCACGTTGAGCTGGCTGTGATTCAGGAACTTTCTAGAAGCAGCACATTGATTGTGTGAGTCTGGGGGATAACTGTCCTTCTAGAGCAGATGGAAAAGCCTGGCCAAGCTGCAGACACTGATTTTATTATTATGTCCTCTCTCCAGTTGAGAAAGCATGGGGGGCAGGCCACTGAGATAGCCCAGTGGGTACCAGTTTGTGCTGTGAAGGCTTGCTTCTATTCTGAGACCTGCAAGGTAGACACTTGGCCATTTGGACACTCACATATACACAGTATATATAAATAAATAAATAAATAAACAAACAAACAGTGTAATTATTTTTTTTCCATAGAGATCCAGAAGAAACCTTGGCTGTGAGTCTCCAGGCACAACAGCTCTCAGGTCTGGGGACAACTTTAAAGAACTTAGTTCTCAGGTCTCAGTAACATCATCAGCTCATGGGTGACTCTGGATGACCTAGAACCTTTTGAGTGGGCCTGGGGAATTAAGAGCTGTTGGTCTGTGTCCTCCTAGATTCATGAGTCACAGACTGAGGTTTCACAGGGCACAGTCAGGGTGAGGTGGGGAGGAGAGTGCTTCTGTTTTGTAGGTGATTGGTAGGTGCCAACTCTTTCCTGTCTTCTTGTGTTTCCTGGATTAGCTGTTCTGCTGTTTCTGGTTTCTGTGCTGCTGAAGTCAGTGGTCCTTCTGCCTGGCAAAACTATTGATGCTGTGTTTCACAGGCATGCCCTGGAGGTCTCAAGATGTGTGGGCGCTCTTCTAGATATGCGGGACAGGGCTTGAACAACACACACCAAGATCTGTTCATCATTGATCAGAGCTTTGGAGGAGGCTTGTCGACGTTCACCGACCTATGCAGAGCTGTGTCTGCAAGACCTGAGCTCTGAGGCCCCGAAGGAGTGGGATGGACTACAGTCTGATACTGGACACAGCCTTACTTCAGGTTCACCGTACTTTTACACACAAACGAAACAAAGATAGCAATGGTCCAAGGAAGATTATTTGGGGTCAGAAAAACATGTAAATAACCATCACTAAGCACATGTGAAATGTTGGCAGAGCAGCCCTTTCCCAGAACCTTTTCGGGACAGACCAATTTAAATGCAATTGTCTGGATGTGCTATAGAGTCTATCAGGGAAAACATGAAAGCAAGGCAGAAGACCATATTCAGAGTACACTGGCCAGATTGGGTTCTGTAGCTTTGATCCAACCAAGATAAATGTGTCTTATAAATTGAATGTGAATGCTTATCACAGGAGACATGAAGTCACATCCAAGAACAGTCCGGAGAACAAAATGCACCTGAGGTAAAAGGCCTCTGCCTTGTTTTCCTGGAGCCTCCCTCACAGTTCCCCCAAGGCATGGTTCACCATGGGTCATTCTTTTGACCGTGTTTAGACAAGGCTGGCAGTTGGGGTCGGGGGGAGATAAAATATGCGGAGAGTCTCATGAGTGTGACTGTCTTGAGAACATGGATAGCTACACAGGAGGGAAGTGGATCTGGGCATTTAAGCAGAAACTGGCCTAGGAAAGCTAACCACCCAGAGAGTGCACCAGGCTGATAGAACAGTCAGTGCAAAGGTCCTGTGGCAGGGACATGTATGAATCAGGTGTCTAGCACAGCTGGAGCCAAGTGAGCTTGAGAAAGCTGCATAGAACCAGGACCAAGCTCCTAGCTGAGGGAAGATGCCAGGATTGCAGAAGCTCGGGTGCTCAATGCCAGTGAGTTAAGGACACAGCCAGCTGCCAGGTACCAGACTTCTCTGTGAGGCTCATATCCATGGTCAGCTTCTGCCACTCATTGCAGCCAAGCGATGAATACAGAAACTGCCTTAACCCACATCTCACAGTGATAAGATGGGGGCTCTCAGTGTCCTGCTTTACAGGGATGCTTGCGAGGTTAAGTCACAGTCTCAAGTCGCGCAGCCAAGTGAGCAGTTCTAATTGGGATCGGGCCAACAGTCTCTGACTGGCATGAATGGCATGATTAGATGCACAAGGGTCTCTCATGTGTAAGCATACATGAGAATGAGTGTGTGCACATCATATAGGCAGTCCCTGGCCACAAAGGCATCTCTTGGGAGTGTGGCACATAAACAGTTTCTAAACACCACGGAACCACTTAGGGACTCAGTTATAAAAGCTCATTGAGAAGATCTAGTAGGAGTTGAGCTTCCTGAGTTCAAATTCCTGGTTCTGCCACTTTTGCTGCACAGCAACCTGACCATGGGTTTGTGATGATGCCATGCTGTGACTCAGTTTCCCCAAATATGGCATGAGTCCAGTCTAAAGCGTTCCCCCTCATCAAGTTATGTTCAGGGTCTTTAGTTCAAGGTCTTGGCACATGGCCAACAGTCAGGATGTTTCTGATCCAGTCAGCAGTTCAAGTTCTCCTTCCATGTTCCTTCTGTTGACTACCCTGATCCTAAGTTAAACAAGAAGCTAGATTTTCCCCACAGTGGGTTTCTTTCTCAGATGCTCATTGGCTGTACGATCCTCTTCTGTGTTCCTCCTCCACTTGGGTACCCTACCCTTCTGGAAAGACAGGAGAACCCTTTGTCTAAAATTGCTTTGCCATTGTTTAAAGTTGCTTTGACCTTTTGGGGTAGGAGATGCCATGAACCTACAAGGCAGACCTTAGGCTTTCTCAGTCCCTCCTCAAAGGTTACCCTCTCTGCATAAGAGTCTCCCTGGACAGGCAAACCTGTGGCTTAAACAAACCACTCTGATGTATCATTTCACATCATGGTGCAGCCTCTCCTGTCTCCCTGAAGTGGAAACTTAAGGATTCTTTGGAAAGTCAGTCGAATGGTGTTTTGCTGGGGCAAACACATGAGGGAACATTTAGCTGAAGCAGACACAGGTGAAAGGATGTCCTGCTAAAGCGAGCATGTGAAAGGACATGTGATGAAGGATTCTTTGCTAACAACAGGCATGTATTGGTTTGCCTTACATTGTGGAGTTGAGCTGCATTTGTCAGGACTCCATGGAGAAAAACGCACCAAAAAACTTCTCATGGTGTACTGCAGTTTGTTGCTGCTTCCAAGCATTCTGGCTGATTGACACAGTGATGTCAGCTGAGACAGACACACGTGCTAAGGGAGGACACGTGCTGAGGCAAGACCTGTGGAGGTCAATTATGTTTGGAGGGTGTAAACATGACTTGACAGAGAGTGACTGGGTGAAGTGGGGACTGAGCTAGTCTTGCTTATAGAGCTAACTATGTAATGCTTGTGGGTCTCTTGTCTTTGATGATCTTCACTTCCCTGAGAGAAGCACAGCCAAGAACTTCTCCTGGTGTTCCTCCGGGCCTCTCCTGCTGACTCAAGCTGAGGCTGAGACCTGGCTGTTCCTGCTAGGTCCTGCAACCCCTGCTGCTGACCTGATACTTCTGTGAGATGCTTGTGAGTGGATTGAGATGCTTGTGTGGATCAAGCCACTGCCACTGCTGACCTGTGAACTGAACTGCCGATTTCCAGACAACACAGACAGGAGTTGCTCCAAATAACTATTTCCAAACAGGTCCACATCCCCCAGATCCTTTCTTTCCCACTACCTCTGGTGGGTGGTAGGCTAAAAGGGAGGTTAAAGCATTTAAGAGCCATCATTAAAAATATTTGAGAAAATTAATGTTACATGCCCTTCTTTGCTGCCTGAGATGTTCTGGAAACTACTAGAATCTCCAGAGCTTCAACTCAACAGGAACTAACTTCTGCTGTTAAAGTGCATGGAAGTCATCCTAAAGTCACCACGTCCCCAGGTGACAACAGACAGGTGGTCAGTGGCAGGTGCCATATTTTTAGGGG
The DNA here is from genome assembly GCF_978045245.1 of Mus caroli. Taxonomy (NCBI): domain Eukaryota; kingdom Metazoa; phylum Chordata; class Mammalia; order Rodentia; family Muridae; genus Mus; species Mus caroli. The sequence goes on from NW_028227261.1 coordinate 14,775,067, forward strand.
ATGATTAGGGGGAGCACTAAGGTTTTAATGGTGTGTATGTGTACATGTGTGTCTCTCTGTGTGTGTCTGAGTATGTCTGTTCCTATATTTGTGTGTGTGTGTGTGTGAAAGAGAGAGAGAGAGAGAGAGAGAGAGAGAGAGAGAAATACTTGGGAGGTGGAGTCTGAAGGATCCCTGTGAGATCAAGGCAAGCTTGGTCTACATAGCATGAGGCTATAGCATGAGGCCCTGTCTCAACAACAAGCAAAAGCCCCCTCTGTGAATGAATAAATAGAAACAAATATATAAATGAAATAGAAATAAATATAATGGACATATCAAACCAGTGATGCAAAATTTTAAACTTTATTTCAGAGAAAGAAAAAAATGAGCTGCTTTTGAAGGATTCCCAGCAGAAGCTGGGGAGCCTCAGTCTCTAAGTACCAGCGTGATGACCTGAGTTCTGAACCGCTAGGTGTAGTGGCCCACTGTGAGCTTTGGGCTCAGAGAGAGACACTGTCCTAAAAACTAAGGCAGGGTCAAAGAGAAGCTTTGGGGCTAACACACACTTCTTGCTCTTCCAGAATTCCAGAGGACCTGGGTTCAATCCTCAAAACCCACAGCCATCTATAACTTCCATCTAACACACTCTTCTGGCCTCTAAAAACACCAGGCACACATGTGGTACATAGGGAGTACATTGAACATCTATAGACATAAAATAAAACTTAAAGATATATGAGGTAAGTGATTGAGGAAGGAACCCAATGTCAATCTCTGACCTACACACACACACACACACACACACACACACACACATCTGAGCACTTGCATGTGCACACATGTGCATTCACACCAAAAACTAAACAACATTAAGGAAATCAGCAAATAAACACCAAGCTAGATGAAAATGTGTCCCAGACCTCTAGATACCCATCGTGAAACTTAGATCCCAACCTGTGCAGCATTGGTAATTTTCAAGTTTAGGGATTCCCACATATTAATAGTCATGTTAGCCAGCCACTGTGGCTGCCAGTCCCTCTTAAGTTCAGTACAAGAGCCATGGTATGGCCCACCGCTATTAGTCTATAGAATTCAGCAGCAGAAGATGGGTTGCCTGCCTTGGCTGCTGTCCAATGTCATTTAATCCTGGAAGGACCCCCGTGATAGAACCACTTTCAATCTCTGTTCAAAAACCTTGTTAAGCCTCCTGTTCAAATTTATTGTTCGAAACTGTTCGTACTAAGAAATACAAGCCTTCCTGAGAGCCGTTTCTCAAGCTATCTCTTGTAAGACGGTCCGTGCATGCTGTAAATCGTTCCTCCGTTGGTACAAGAAGTCATAATGGCATCTTCGGTGGCAGCCTGCTTGTAGCTAGAGCTGAGAATGACTGTGGGGAGGGAGCCTTTCATTTCTCTTTAAAGTCAGGGTGGAAGTTTACTGCCTCTTCAACAACCCCTGTGTAACACTCAGATGCATAAAATTCCAGGTGTGGGATGGTGAGTTTGTTTCCAAGACTGCGGAGGATGCTTGTGCACATGCCCATGTGCATGCACGTGTGTGCTTGTGTGTATGTGTGTGTGTGTGTGCCTGTGCATGTGTGTTTTCAGTTATGTGAACTCATTCAAACATCTTGATGACCTTTTACAACTTTGGTTGTTTCTCTCTGTGTGTATAATGTGTGTACATGCACATACACACACCCATGCAAATATGGAGTCCAGAAGACATCAGGTAACCTGCTCTCTCACTCTGCCTTAGTCTCTTGAGAAAAGGCCTCTTATGGAACCTGGAGCTAGGCTGTCTCTGCTTATGGCAGTATTGGGGTTATAGACACACCCAGCCATGCGAGAGTTTCATGTGGGTGCCTGGTGTCTGAACTAAGGCCCTAATGCTTGTTTCGCAAACACTCACACACTGAGTCATCTTTCTAGCCTTTAGTTTTGATTTTTGTTTTCTTCTCTAAATTAGAACTGAATACTCAATAAGAGTCCCTAAGCATTCACCAGGACCTTTTAAAGATGTGCAGCATCTGAGTTTCCTCAAGCCACATCCCAACACTCCTGATGACATGGCTTCATCTGGTGTACCCGGCACAGAGAAGATGAAACCACGTAATACTATAAATGATGACTAATTGCCAAAATCAGTTCCTGTAACAACTCAAAGGATCTGGGTTTAAATGAAGTAAACAAGCCGAGTTGTTTGCTCCTCGTTTTCTTATGGCAAACTGAAATGTCGCAAGGGCCTTCTCTCAGCTGTCAGCTCCTAATCTAATTAGACGGGATAATTGGGGAGGCGGAGCCTGCTGACGGTTGACAAACATATAAGACTCAATCTCTTTGTTCCTATGCAACCCTGGCAACAGGAGCATCTCTAGTCACCATGGCAGCCAGGAAGACTTTTGAACCCATAGCTGACTCTGGTTGGAGTCTGAGGATGGCCTCTGGATTGTGGCTAAGGGGGAACTGGGAAAACAGAGGTCAGCAAGGGGGGATGGGGCTAACGCTAACAGAAAGGAAGACTTGTCAGGACTTGACTTGGTGCCCTGGAAGTGCTGACAGAATCCCTGGGTAGCAAGGGCACCCGATTGTGACTGTAAGGACATGCAGCTGACATAAAACATTTCGTTTTAGAGACCCTTCAGCGTGTGTAGCTAAGAACAATTTTCAAACTGAACAGCCTTCCTAACCTAAAAAACCCATACCCCCGAAGTTACAAAACCCCAAACCTTTGGAGCACAGCCATGTTAACATGAGGGAAATTTTCCACACCGTGAAACATGGGTTCATTCACAAGATTACGAAAAAAAAAATCACACAAGATTTAGCTTCATATGTAGAGTGTACTTGGTGTGCCACCACACAGACCCTGAACCTTTGGTCTCTAGTATTTTAGATGATAGTGAAGTCTCCATCTTTCTCCTTCATCCCATTCTGTGTGCATGTGTCTCTCTCCCTCCTCTTCCCTTCTCTCCCATTTCATTCTCAATCCCTACCTCTCCCTATTCTACCCCCACCTCCCACATGCTCACATCCCAGCCCCAAACCTGTACATGCTAGGCAGGTGCTCTATCACTGAGCCAGCCCTGACCCCCATGTGACCATCTTCTGAATTCTTCATCGGCAAAGCCGATTCACCACGATGACTCATTGAGTTGTATGTTGGCCATTTTGAATGACAGTCCACCAGTCACTGGCTATCAACCCTATAGCATATTTTTAAGACTGTCTAGTTGTCACTGCCATCATCCCAAATGGCCACAGATTCGGTGGCCTAAAGTGACATGTGTTCATTATCATATTGTTCTATAGGTCAGAAATTGGGGCATTGTGCCCCTCATCTGGACTTTGCAGAATCCCAAACAAGGCCCAAAACAAAGTAACCCCAGGGCCATGTTCCCTTCTAGACAAGAAAGACACTGCATGCCCATTCATGATACTTTACAAACTTGAATGCTTGCAGTTGTAAGACAAGTCACCATTTCCTTGGTGACTGGCCTCCAGGGTCAGTCTGTGCTCCTGGGCATAACCTGATTGGTCACACCTCCAGACACCCTCACCCTGCAGGAAAGGCTTCATCTCATGTTGCTGATTTCTTCAGCTTCTTCTTTTGCCGTGTGTCTCTGCCTCCAGCCAAAGAAAGTTCTTTTCAGATTGGAAACATGCACTTGACTTTGAGTCATCTCCCCATATTAAGATCAGTAAACTTGGGCCGTGTACTATGAGAGTTTATTTTGGCTCCCAGTTCTGGGGTACAGTCCATCATGGTGGGTAAGGTGTTGCAGAAGAGGCATGAAATAGCTGCTCATGGTGCATCGATGGCAAAGAAGCAGAGAGAGATGAAATGCCAGTGGTCAGCTCTCTTTGTCTCTTTTTATTCAGCCCATAGCGTTGACTCACCCACATTCCTGCTTCACTTAACCAAATCTAGAAACCCTCTCACAGAAATGCCCAGAGGTTTGTTTCCATGATTATTCTAAATACCAGAAAGTTAGAGTCACGATTAACCATCAAAGACATCTCAGTGGAGGGAAGTTGCTGGCTGAGTGATCAGCAGGGGACAGTGCTGGCATGACAGTATTTTATCTTCATGGAGCTTAAATGTTCTCCCCAGGCCTGACTCACATTGATCATTTCAATTTAGCTAATGCTTTCTTTCCCAAAGAAAGCATAGAGTTGAATTTTGCCCCAGGCAGCATTCTGGCTACCAGTCATGGTTTTAAATTAGCTGGTTCAAAAGAACTCAGTCACTCAAAGTGAAGAAAGAGTCCAGTGTGGTACAGTAGCCAAAGAGACTTCTGTAAGCCACATGTAAACCCCCCAGTCTCATGGACTGCTGATGCTCTGGTATTGATTTAAGTAGTCACTGGTGATGGCTTAGCTGTGGGGAAAAGATAGCAGGGTTGCTTTGTTACCTGTGCATCACTACACCTTCTGTAGGTACAGTCAGGATCCACAGATGGAAAGTGAGAGGAAGCCCAAGGCACAGCAAAATACACAGCAGTGATAAATGTGGGAAAACGGATGCCCCTCCACAGCTACCTCAAAGTCCACTCAAGTCTCCAGAGCGTCACCTGGTATTGTGTGCTTCCTTTGAGTAGTGCTTGACCCTAGCAGGTTGAACAACCACTGCATCCAAGTCCCTGCAGAGAATCAGAAATAGGATCCTCAGTGTAGCAGCTGAATGTCTTTTCTCCAAATAACCTAACTCTATCCTCCACATCCCCACACCATCATTGTGTTTCAGGAACAGATGCAGAGAGTGATTAAATAATCCATCAAAGAAGACACAGTGACCCAAACAGGACCAGAATTCAGGACTCCTGTTTGCAGACAGTGAGGGACTCTCTCTAGTTAGAGTCACAGCAGGTGGAGATTACCTTTTTCCTTAATTTTCATCCTGCATCTTTGTGAATGAAGCAACAAGCCTGACAAGGACTCTCCAAAGAGAACAAATGCAAAGTCTTCCAGATTGATATTCACTGCCTGCAGTGTTGCTCCTTCTTTTTAAAAGGAAGGTAGCATGTTTGAATTATGCCATGGTTGATGTGAGCAGCTTCTTTCTGACTTGTTCCTGGATAGATGGTTGGATGGATGGATGGATAGTCAGGTGCATGGAAGAACACACAGGTGGATGGACAGATGGATAGGTGAATGAGTGGATGTATGGATGAGTATATAGATCGTTTGGACAGTCAGACAGACAGGCAGGCAGACAGACAGACAGACAGACAGGTATGCCCAGAAGGATGGATAGTTGGATGTTGGATGGATGGACCCAGTGGTGGGTGGACAGATGAATAGAGGGTGGAATATTCATGGGAGGTTAGGCAGATGAGTAGATGGATGAATGAGTGAGGGGATGGATGGATATTGATGGAAAGATGGACTGATTCATGGAAAAAATGGACAGGTGGGTAGGAGAATGGATAGATATAAACAAGAGGACGGGTGGTACATTGGATAGTTGAATAGATGGTTGGCAAATGAACAGCTAGATGGACAGACACACTGACAAACACATGACAAAATGGACAGTTGTATATGTGAATGGGCAGATGAATGTATGCTGGATGTATGAACAGATGGACAAATAGATATAATGGAGAGTTATAGCATGATGTACCTTTACCCACACCCAGCTGAGAGATTGAGCTGAACTGTGTAGCCAAGATGCAATCACCTTAAGACCCCTCACCCCTTCATAAAGAAAAAGGAGTCACACTTTTTCTTTATGATGAAATAGGACCCAATATTACACACACTTTCATCTGTATCCATGATTTAAGGAGCAAAAAGGTTATATCAAGACAAGCTGTTATGCACATATAGACTTAATTGGCCCAGGCAGATAGACTATTTCTGTACTCTTTGAATGACCTCCCATTGGATCAGAATCCCAAAAGTTAGCCATTAGCCATCACATTGTTGCCAGGGAGATAGGTAATGATTTTTATTCTACCCCCTTTCTCTACAGCTACACATGGGTTTCTCTAATGACACTTGGGGGATAAGTAAGGTCCAGCAGGATTGTATTCATAACCAGTGAGACTCTTGGCAAGGGTAGGGTGCTCAGTGGAAAGCTATGAAGTTCAGGGAACCTTTGACTGGCACATCTTAGCTAGTGCTGCTTGATGGCTGTTCATGAGTACCTTGGGTCTTTTGAAAAAGTAGTGCATATATGGTATCCAGTCATTACAGCAGCCTTTTGAATAGCATGACCAATCTCAAATGGGGAAATAGAGCCCAAGTTCACAGGGGAATGAGCAACAGGCTGAAGTGCACATCCTCAACAAAGCCTTTGGATCCTTGAACTGAACTGTGTAGCCAAGATGTGTCGTAGATGGAATATTCATTTCTTGGTGATGTCTCAACCAGGTGTGCACCTCTCTGAAAGAACACTGGATGGTTAATTGACATCTGCCACTCATGCCTGAGCCATCCTTTGTGTCTGTGAACAAATGGCATGGAGCTTTGTGTATTGCTGTCACTGGAAGAAATTCTGAATGAATGAATGAATGAATGAAGCTCACAATGGCCATAAGATAAAAGCTTTTTCCACTGTTGAAGTCATAGGGAGAAACATTTCTCCATTGCTATGGCATGGCCTAAATGAAATTATACCTAGCACTTGGGTGGTACTAGAGGTGACTCGGTTGTTCAAGTACCTGCATGGTATGAATGGGAATCTGGATATACATGAGTTGCGTGTCCAGACTAGGCTCTATTCCTGTGTTATATGGAAGAATCTAGGGCAGAGAATCTGGGTCACTTCTGATCTTAATCATTTTGGAATGTATGTTCACTGTGTGTGTGTGTGTGTGTTCACAAATGTCTACTGACCCTGTGCAAAGTGCTAAGTGTGGATTTCATGATATTCTTGTTTCACTCAAGGTATGGCTGGAAAACTATGCATATGGGGACTATCTAGTCCCTGGAGTGTATGGATAGAAGGTAACAGGGTAGAAGAAACCCTTCAACTTTCCTATAATCCAAGTTTGAGATGAATGTGAATGCTAGCAATGCAATAATAGCTACCTGGGTGAGGAAGAGAAGAGGTTCAGTGGCCAGTGTGGGGAGGAAGGAGTTAACCAAGAAAGAGAAGTTAACAGTCTTACTCACATCTGTTTTCAAGGGTGACACATTACCTGTGGGTGATTATTTCATGCTCCTATCACCTTTCAACTTGAAGTTTAATAGGCTGATGATATATATGTGTATCTAAGACCATGAAACCAGAATTTGACCTCCTAGGTTAATAAACACTAGCAGTTACTGTAACTCACAAATTACAGGTCCCAATTTTCACAGCCGGGTTGCAGGCATTAATTAAAACCAGTGTTACAAATCACAGCACTTCGGAATGCCTGCAATGTTTAAATTATCAATGGTGTTGCCACCTTAATTTAAAAAAGCAACTTCTATCATTTTTCAAAGAGCATCGTAAAACCCGAATAAGCCTATCTCTCAGACTCACGCTCATTAGGATGCTGGGAGCAAATGAAAAAATTTTAATGTCTTTCAATATGTTGAGGCACAAATGATTGGGTTGGAGACTGGAGCTGCCTCTGCCTGTTATGGCAATACAATGCTTAGGACAAGGTTATTATCAGTAAGCCTTTGCTTTGGCTTCTTTAGTCGTCTCCGAGTCTCTCTGCATCTGTCTCTTTCTGGGTCCTGAACAACATAGAAAATGGTTGTAATTTCAATGCTCTCTAATGGGACACAGCATGTAGATATGACTGTGGAATGAAACCTTCATGAAATGGGGCGGTGAAGAAGGAAAAAGTGTGCAAGAGACTCCCCGAGGGTGGACTTGGAGTGATAAGAAGATTCGGAAGAGTGCTTTAGTGGAATGAATTGTGAATAGCTGGCTGGAGCAATATAGCGAGATGGTCATGGTGTCACAGGCTTGTGATCCCAGCACATGGGCAACAGAGGGGAAGGATTGTGAGTTCAAGGTCAACTGGGAATTATACTATGAGATCGCATCTTAAGAATCAGGAGGAAGAACCATATCTGATAAAGAATTTATCTTAGCGGGACTTGAGAGATGCCTCCATTGGTAAAGTGTCTGCCATACAAGCTTAGGGAACTTGGGTTTTATTCTTAACATCACATCAAAGCTCAACATAGAAGCATGAATATATGATCCTGGCACAGAGGAGGAAGAGATAGGTGGATTCCTGGGACTCCTTTACCAGCCGTGTAAAGTTGTGTGTTGACTCAACAAGCTCCAGGTAAAGCTAGAAACCCTGTATCAAGCACTAACTCAGAGGGGCTAGAGAGATGGCTGGGTAGTAAAAAGTATTTGCTGTGTTTGGGTCCCATAATCCACATAATGGTTCACAGCCATCTATAACTCCAGCTCCAAAGGATTTGACCCCTTCTTCTTATTTCTGTGGTTATTCATTACACATGTGACACAGGGACATATATCCAGGCAAAACACTCATACACATGCAATAAAATAAATTAAAAATATTTTTGAAAGATGGAGAAGGACTGGAGGAAAGATGTGGCGAGACACCTCCTAGGAACCTCTGGCCTCCATAGGCATCCACATGTGCATGTACACACACACACACACACACACACACACACACACACACACACACTACACACAGACATCTCCAACTTTTTCAAATGGCTTGCTAGCCAGTGAAAGTAGAATGATACAGATGTGCAAACCATATACAAACCAATGAATGAGCAGAGAGAAGGTTAGAATGGGAGAAAGAACAGAAACAATAGCCTGAAGTTAGAGGACAATGACCAGTCAGGCAAGGAGAGAGGATGAAGGGACATGTGACAGAGTTGTAGAGAGAAGCTTCATAAGAAGTTATGTATGGTTATGGTGGGGAACAGAAGGAAATTGTCTTCAGGGTAGGCAACAGGGCAGATGTTGATAAGAACTGTGACAGGGTCTTAAGAATGGCTGTCCCCTTCAGTAGAGGCTGGCCCGGGGTATCCCACACTGTTGGCAATGTGGGGAAAAGTAGGTGATGTCACAGAAAAGACATTGGCTCTGAAACCTTTCTGTCTTCCCCGCAAGCACTGGTAGTGCTGGCAGTGGGAGCAGCTTGAACCAAGTGCTTGTTTCTGTTTAATAACTTCGGCGGAAGTCTGGCTACCTAGCCCTGCAGAGACAGGCGTGGGTAGTCCAGGCGAATGAGCTGGGACATTTAGAAAGAAAGTAAAGTTGCAGAGACTGGAAATGGTGTCCTACAGAGCTGCATCCCAGCCCCAGCTCTGGAATTATCAACTCCGTAAGCCAAATCGTCATCATCTCCGAACCTCAGATCTTCCTAGTAGGTGCTACAGATGTGAATTTGGTAGAACCCCCAATCTAAGAGTCTTGTGAGGGAGGGCCAATTATATACTGAAGTCAGTGCCCCTGCCCCTGGTCCGTGGTCAGGTCTCAATGAGAGAGATCCCTTTCCTCTGACTGGGGAAATCTCTTACTACTATAGAGACACCATTTCTGACACTTTATGTGTCCATAGTAAGCAGCTGGATAAAGAGATTCAGTGTGGGAATTCAAAATGTGTTCACTGTGTGCCTTCAGTGAATGTCTCAAGCCGTTGATTCTGCACGCTGCTCTTAATGTTTTCTCTTCTTTCAATATCGCTATTTTTCCCTGGGTAACAGAAGACACAAATCTATTTCCAACAACCCTTCAATGCTGTCTCTCTCTCTCTCTCTCTCCTCTCTTCTATCCCCCCTCTTCTCTTCAGTTGACCAGTATCTGGTTGAATAGTTAGCCAAGAAAATGGGCTTCAGCCTGTAAGGACCAAAGCCTCTGTCACAGTACAGTGAGGGAGGTTCAGCCATTGGGTGAGTTTGCCAGGGCTGAGAGAACAAAGTACCACAGATCGGAGCATACAGCACAGCTGTCCATTTTCTCCCAGTCAGGAGACTAGAGTCCAGCGGGAGTCCAGACCCCACTGGGTCTGCACACAGCATTCTTCTGTGTGTCTGCATCCTGATAACCTCCTCTGAGGAGAACACCAGTTAGGAATTAGTCTCCTCTAGTGACCTTGCTTAACTGTGATGGCAGTTTTAAGGCACCCCATGGTAAGCCACTGTCCTCTAACTTGCAGCCACCTGTCTCTGTGGTAAGCTGTGTCTATTTGTGAGGGTGTGTCTGAGGGGTGTGACATTCCCACAGAGAAGGATGAGGTGATGGTGAGGGTCATTGGACTTTCACCTGAGGTACCAGGCACTGTTCTGCTCTAATTTTAGGTGGCCCTGGGACTTGGGGGGGGTCTGGAATATATAGTAGGTAAATCTAGGAGAAGGGCACACAGTTTACATGGCTATGATGAAGCCATCATCCTTAAATATGTGAACAGGCCCGAGGATGGCAGGTGAGAGGGAATGGAGTCACGTGACGAATCCCAGGCAATTAGACTGCAGAGACCCGAATTAGGGTGCAGATCTGAGTTTATTGCATAGCGCATAAGCTTTATATACAGTGTTTGAGCCAATCCCAAGTCCTTAAAATCTTTGGCCAATTGTATCTCACCATACCGTAACCATGTGTGGAGAGGGAGTGGAGTGCTCTGGCCTCTGTTTCATTTTGCTCTCTCCCTGGTGTGCCTGGAGTCATCTTTGATGGAATGCTGTGTACGGCAGCTCAGGACTCTTCACCGAGTCTCAGGAGCCGGTGGCCCCTTGCTTGATATCCCGCTTTTTCCTTCACAAGGTTGACCTTTGCAGCCCCACATGCAATGGCTGAGGGCTTCCCCGTGTAGCTGCTCTGGGATTTCTCCTGCTCTTGCCAGTATCCCCCTCATCCAGGCTCTGCAAGTGAGCCCAGTGACATCATTGGTTCCTCAGAGCGAACTGTGATGAACCAAACTTTGGTTAGTCAGTGGGGCCATTGAGAGCGTAGGATAGGATAGTGGCTGTTTACATCCCCCAACCCAGGGAAAGAATTTCAGCAATACCTCCTTGTTCCCAAATAGTTACCCACTGAGGTACTGGGGGCTAACTTAGGACTTAAACCTTTGGAGTTGTTTCTTTAGGACAGGAAGCTACAGTTCAGACTGTGACAACCTTTAACTAGGCTTGAGCCCATGAGCAGACTCTCAACTACTCCGATGGTGTTAAATCCCTTTTTAACAGCAGGGAGCTAACCCCAGATGAAGTTAATAGAAGAGGGGTTTGTTAAGGAGTCCCATGCGCTGTCTCTGAGAGAACCTGGACCCAGCTGTCCAACTGGGACTCAAAAATCTCTGCCTCTGTCTGGGATCTGACAACATAGCTCTCTCTTCTCTACTATGTTCTCTCTCTCTCTCTCTCTCTCTCTCTCTCTCTCTCTGTCTGTCTGTCTCTCTCTCAGTCTCTGTCTCTCTCTCCCTCCCCTCTTCTTCCATCTGTCTTTATTAAACAATTAATGAATTGTTAAATTGGAATAAAACAATCCCAAATCAATGTGATCTTTTATTGCTAAAAAGCTTTACTTGTTAAGTTACAAATTCCCAGGAAATTGAGAGAGGGAGGCAAAAAGAGAATGGAAAGGGAGAAAGAGGGAGAAAGAGGGGAAGGGGTAGAGGAAATGGGAGGGGAAGAGTTCAGGGAGGGAGAGAGAGGGGGAGGAACAAGGAGAGGCATATTAGAGTAAAAGCTCACTTGGCCCACAAGCTTGCTGCCCTGGGTTTGATCTCTCTGAAACAATGGTGGAAGGAGAGAACCATTGCCCAAATTCACAGACTCTTAAAGCAGAACAGAAAGCCTGTATTGTCAGCTGGTGGCTGAATACTGAACTTGCTCAAATCTTGCATCCCTGAGCCTCATCGTCTTTTGTCTTCAACGCACAAAATCCACATCCTGTTTGATATACTTTGGTTTGTAAGAACAATAGCAAGAAGTGAAACTACAGAAGACAAAAAGCAAGGTTAGTACATTTAGGAACTTTCCTGGATCCTGGAATTATGGGCCAGATCTTTGATGGTTTTTATTCACATAGGTATGGTAGGTGTGGGGACCTACATGCTGGGTTCTCAAATCAGAATGGTGCCTCCAACATGAAGTTGGTTATGCTAAGGTCTTGGGGCACCTGTACACACCCTTCATACACATAAGCACAATAAATAATGATGCTCATAATATTTGTATCTTGGTTCTAATAAGAAAAAACTAGCATTTTCATCTACAGACTTAATTATCTATAATTCAGGGAATCCTTCTAAAAAAGAAATGGTATATTGGGTCACAAAAGTCTTTGATAATCCAAAGGATATACTGTTTTTTTTTTAATGCATAAGAACCCACAATTGCATCAGCATGCTGTGATTACCATTAACCCTCAACAAAGAGTGACCTTGTAAAAATCACACACACAAGAGGCTCAGAATTCCAGAGCTGGAGTCAGAAAAGAGCTCTGTGGGGTGCAGAGGCCAACAGCTGTGACTTTACTTACTAATACCCACCCTCTCTTCTTCCAGTGATGGCACAGCCTCGTGGCCCTGAAAGCTGCTCCTTCCACTTTGCTCCTCACAGAGTTGGAATAGGGTCCTGAAAGCTGCTCCTTCCACTTTGCTCCTCACAGAGTTGGAATGGGGCTGGTCCACGCCTGTCTGTGCAGGGCCAGGCAGTCCACACTTGTGTTAGTTACTCTTCTGTTGTTGTGAGAACTAGAACACCACGACCAAAAGCAACTTATGGAAGAGAGGGTTTAATTTTACTTGTGGTTCTAGCAGGAGAATCTATAATAATGGGGAAAAGTAGAGCAGCAGGTGGCCAGAGCAGGAAGCTGGAAGATCTTCAACCACAAACATGAAGCAGAGAGAGAAAACTGGAAGGGGAGGGAGGGAGGCTATGAATGCTCAGAAGTGCCCCTGGCGACAAGCTTCCTCCAGTAAGCTTATAGCATCCATAACCTCCCTGAAACAGCACCGATAGGGGACCAAGAGTTCAAACACCTGAGCCTAAGACGGATATTCCTCAGTCAAATCTGCACACTACCTCTTGCCAAAGCAGCTGATCAGAAAGGAGCATGTAGTTCAAACTGATCTTCATAGTTATCACCAACTCTGGGGACAAGCTGAAGAGGTTCAAAGCCAGTAAACATGTTAGGAAGTTTTACAGAGTAACAAAAATATTCTTCAACATTCCTCATCGCAACAAGTGGCCACCAAGAGCCCCCCAGCCCTCTTCCTGTTCTTCAGTTCTCTCCCCGGTACACCCATTCCTCTCCATCCTCTTTTCATCGTTCTGACAGCCAAGATTACCTCTCTGAAAGCAGGTTCTTTATCAGACTCTGAAAGCTTTGGAAGTGTTTGCATTATTCTCTCTGGCCTCGGAGGAACGAACCCACCAAGTAGAAGCACTTGGGTGGAAGAAACAGACTTTTTAAAAAATGCAAATTATAATGAACTCATCCTGTAGTCGTGTCAGAAGCACTCTCCTGCTGCCCGTCTGGGAGGGCTGGGGGCTGCCTTTCCTCTCCCCGCCTCCCTTCCTCACGCACCCTTGCTAGCATGCACAAAGGCTGCGTCACCCAGTGTGATTCACAGGACTTTGATGCCTGCTTTTGAACATGGAGAAAGGACGGGTATTTTGAGCTACAAACATTGCCTCAGGATGAATATTTTTGTAAATAGAATAGACGTTTGCACGTCTCTACTTATTACAACCCTTCTAAGAAGGGCTGCTTTCTTGTGCATGATTGGGAAAATAGCTCCCAGTCAATATCACCTCCATCCTTAGTGTTCTGTGTTTCTAGGTTGCTGGCTTTTCTTACTGAGAGCATTTTAACATATACCACCCTCCGTTTTGTCTCTGCCCCACCTTAAATGGACATGTTTTTAAACCTACATTGGTGACCCATTCAAAGATTTACAAAGTCAAGTGGTCCACTGATCACAAAGTTCTGCTGTCTTCCATGGCCTGGCAAAACAGTTGCCCTGATTCTGACTTTATTTATGTGTAAGCATCACCTAGAAAGCTATGTTGTCTCTGCTGTACAAATGTAATCTATTAGAGTCCATTGGCTCGAGGTTTGAGAATTTGATTTTATTGTAAGATTTCTTTTATTTTCACTTGCGTGTAGATATATGTGTGTGCAGGTGCCCATGGAGGCCAGAGAGGGCATTGGATTCCCTGCAGCTGGAATTATAGGCATTTTAGGCTCACTAATATGGGTGCTGAGAACCAAACTTGAGTTGTATGCAGGAACTGCAAGCACTCTTAACGCCATCTCTCCAACTTTGACTTTTGATGTGTGTCTCCCAGTGTCAATGCCAGGGAGTGGTGGACAAACTGTGAAGTATGAGTCTGAAGACTGAAGTTGTCTGAACACAGTTCAAGTGTGTTTCCTCAGGGTTCCTGTGTTAGAAACTTGGTCCTAAATGTAGCGGGTGTGAGGTCTTGAGGAGGTGAAATAAACTTTAGATCTTTAGATCTTTAGGTCATTGGGGCCCTAACTCATCCTTGGAAAGTGTTAACCTAATTCATGAAGGACCATAGTGTCTCCAGGGCTTTCCAGCTTCTTTCTTTTGTCCCCACTATTTGATTCCATTAGTGATAAAGCCCTCATCTAATGTGAAGCAGTACTGGCCCCATGTCTTTGAACTTTCTAGCCCTATGTGGTTTTCTTTATGGTGCACCAGCCTCGGGTATATTGTTACAGTAACAGAAAACTGAAAATACAATGATCAAGAGTAGATTTAACCTCTTAACCTAGGTTCAAATTTTAATTCCATCATATATTAGCCATGAGGGCTTGAACTAGTTGCTTCTCTCTTTATTCTTTGGCTTTCCCGATCTTCAGGATGAATGTGTATAAACTATAGAAATGTCAGGCGAGAATCCTAGGTGCAGTCTAGATAGGGCTCAGAGGTGGTCTACTCATTACCTTTATTTGTTTTTCTTCTTTAGGTCTGGCTTCAATGTTTTAAGCCAGAAGATGATGAGATTGGGGAGGGGGAATGGAAGGGTTGCATGGAAATCGCTTTATCCCTGAGGTTTCTCCTCAGTCCCTGTGTCACTGCTATCTTGAAGCCTCTTTGCACTCTTCCCTAGTCACCCCTCTCCTCAGTTGGGAAGCCCAATTCAATATTCCATCCCTATGCATCATTTCAGTGTGGGACATTTTAGTAGAGTGATCCTCAGGGTACAAACCATAAACTGTGTGCATCATCACCACCTAGACATTTGTTAGAAATGCAGATTCCTAGCCTCCACTCTCACATGTACCTAGTCAGAAACTCAGGGTGAAAAACCAAGGAATTGGGTTATATAGACCCTTCTAGGTGGTGTGTGTGTGTGTGTGTGTGTGTGTGTGTGTGCTTGTGTGTGTGTGTTCAAGTAGCACATTATTTAGTTATACCCGATTTTAACATTTATGTCAATAAAATTATACTTTTGTGGCCCTTTGCTACTTATTGATCTCCATACTGTTATTTGAGATTCACTCATATCCACACGTATATGTCTAAAGCCATTCCTCCTTATAGTTTATTTATACCTCGCAGAGCTTCTGTGAGCAATGCTGCCAGAATACCGTGACTACTTGCCTCATGCACACATGTGGGAGGGAACACACTTCCTAACCTTTACTAGGCAGTGGAAAGCAATGATGTTTGCAAATGGGGTGAGCAGGCTTCACGGGACCAGCATTGGGTACTTCTTATTGCTGGAGCTGGATGCAACTGGAGGCTGGAAGGGTGCATTTTCTGCCAGAGGCAGAAATTCATCACTACATGGAAAGGCATGACAGCCAAGGCAGTCTTACCTATGGTAGCATCTCCATCAATGGCTACAGTTTCATTCGTGGCAGCATCCCCCATCCATGGCTATAGCTCCATCCACAGCAGTGGCCTTGTAACACATTAGCTTCCCACATCTTGATAGACCAGGAAACAAAGAGCTTGGGTCAGAGGCAGGGCCAGATGATGAATTTCAAAAGTCTGCCAACTGTGACCCATTTTTGCCAACCAAGCTTCCAACTCCAAAAGTTCCACAGTCTCCCAAAACAGCACTACCACCTAGAGACCAGATTAAAACGTGTGAGCCAGCAGGGACATTTTATATCCAAGCTAGACCAGGGCCTAGGTGGATTCTTGGACTTGGTTCTCTGAACCCCTAGTCAACCATTATTTTATAAAAAGAGATTAAAACTCTTTAAAGGTAATAATTTCAATCCTGGTGTGTAGGTGGCCTTCTGGCTAGCTTTGTCAACTTGACACAGACTAGAGTCAAGTATATCTCAGCTTATATATGGTTATCTGTATCCATAGTCTTCACTTCATCTTTTTGGTGTCTACTTTTCTCTGTTTATAAGAATACCTGTTGTCTAAGGTTAGGGTCCCTTCTCTATGACCTTGCATTCCTTTAATCATCCATAAATAACCAATTCCAAAATAATCTCATAAGAATGGGCACTGGGGTTTTCGCAACGTCTGGAAAGAGAGAATCCAGCTCAATCCATACCATCCATCAATTACTTTGTAATGCTGAACCAACTTGGTGCGTCTCTTTTGCATTGTGTTTGTGTACATTGTTGAGCTGGATCTGCTGCCTTTTCATTGAGATTTGACTCAGGACTTCTTTACATCTGTCCTTCAGTGTGATTGGCCTGTGAGTTTCCTTATTCCTGTGTCTTTGTCTGCATTGGCTATGGACACTGTAGTAGATTTATAAAGCAAGCTTTAGGAAGCAATTCCTCTTTTTTCTCTATTCCATATTAAAGTTTTTATTATGAAAATTTCAAACAAGCAAAAGTAGAAACAATAATGTGAAATAACCCCCATGTCCACTACACAGCTTCAAGAATGGACAGTATGGTGAATTTTATTTTATCTCTTTATAAAGACAATTTTGAATTATTGCAGCAAGTCCTAGACACATATCATTTCACACATAAATACATCAATGTGTGTTTCTGAGAGATAATGTTTCTTTTTGTAAAAAACATAGCCACAACGCCACATGTGACATTGATGTCTTTCTCAGGCACACACCAGGTTAGAAGAAGTCATTTCCATTTGACAATTTCTCGGCTTTATTATTGTCTCATGGTCAATTTCATTTCATCTTACACTTACTGTTCCCTCTAAATTATTTTGGATCAACTCCCAGGCATTATGTAACTCTAATATTAAGACTTTTAATCTGGAGGCTGGAGATGGCTCAGCAGTTATAAGGGCCCACTACTCCCACCGAGGACCCAACTTCAGGTCCCAGCACCTGTATTAGGTGGCTCATAAGTATGTAATTGCAGGCCCAGAGAATCTGAGCCATTTTCTGGCTTTTCCAGACAGCTCCACACATATGTATATACTCAACCACCTAATTACAGTTTGGAAAAGGTTGAGGAATTCCTAAACTAATGTTACTTCCCAGCAAAACATGGCTCTCGAGGTTCCCCACCAGGTAGCAAGCTGGGGAAGCAAGCCCATGCTCTGTATTTTTGGTTTAAGCTATCTTTGGTTTAAGGTTTAAATCTAAAACGTCCCCCTGGTAGCTTGCTCCCCAGATAGTAAAGAGCCTTGAGACCCTGTGGAACCTGTAGGAGGTGGCAGCTAGACAGTGGAAGCAGGTAATATGACAGACATCACAGGACCTCTCTACCCACATCGTCACAGCCATAGCCAGCTCTCCCATCCTTCCCTAGTCTCATGAGAGTCTAGGCACTGTGTGAAGATGAGAGTCAGAAGGGCCTTGGCATCTGGTAGGCAAACGCTTCTTACTTCAGTACTGTGAGGGCCCAGCGTGTACTAGAAAACCCACAGGTATTCACATAGTACCTTGGTCCAATGACAGTGGCTGCAAGAAGAAAGAGAGAGAGAGAGAGAGAGAGAGAGAGAGAGAGAGAGAGAGAGAGAGAGAGAGCACAATGATAATACCCCTGTCTAAGCCTTATTTGAGGGTTAGATGAAATGTACTTCTAGTTAATAAATATCTACAGACCCTTTGCTATACATGGAGTGGTGTCCTGGGCATTGGTACTACACATGAAGGATGCAGGTAATGTGGCTCCAGAGAGAGAAATAAGCTTTAACCCAGCAGTAATGAAATATGGGACGAGGGACACAAAACAATGGCAACTGCTGGACATCCAATGTCCACTGACTCTGGGAAAGCTCAAGAGTCCAGGTGAGTCAGTGTGAGAGTAGAACTGTGGTTCTCAGGTTCAGGTGTCTTAAGTCCCAACGCCCATGGGCATACAATAGGGTGTGGTAGAGTCTGGTGGTCTCCAACTGATGTAGCTAATGGCTTTATATAAAAAAGAAATTTGAATACAAAGAGTCCCCACAGGAAGACAGCCATCCAAAAACAATGGCATAAACCTGAAAGGGACTTTGCACACGGCTGGCCAACAACCAGAGACCACCGCGAGTGGGGAGGAACGGGCATGTTCAACTCTTACAGCTTTTCACAGCAAGCCCCCCTCCACCATGTCACGTTGGTATTGTTGTATTAGAGGCATTGCTCTTACCTCTTAGTGAGGTAATATACATCTCCGGTTGAAGCCAGCCCCAGCTTGCGGCACTTTCTATCACGATTCTTGAAGGCCATGCTGGTCATTAAATGGGATGACAACCCATGTGTGCCAGGATCTTGTTTAACATGACATCGCAGCACTATCTCCGCAAGCCTCATCATGACCCCGCGAGGCAGGTGCTGCAGTTATCCCCATTTTGCAGAGGATGATACAGACTCAATCAACCTGCACAGGTTGAGAGGCTGTATGTAGTCATGATGTGAAAAGACCCTGTCATACCTCTGAGACTCTTGGGTCCCTCTTGACCTTGAAACCCAGGCTTTTCAAAGGTACAAAAAGCCAATGCCACTGTGTATTTCTGGAATGATCTCTGACCTATTAAAGTAATACCACACCTTGTCTCAAGGTCCTCCACGAGTCCAATACGAGTCCAGAAACACTCTAAGGGGGCAGCCTTAGAAGACTTTGCCTTTAAGTCAGAATATCTCCCAACTCCGTCTCTTCTGAGCCTCAAGGACGAAGGCAGCTGTGATGCACGCACGCCATTTTTAATCAGTGGCAGCTCCAGGGGTTGTTTTGCCACACATGTGAGCCAGCTTCCAGGTGCACCGAAGGATTCTCACTGGAAAGGGGCTTCAGTGCTTCTGAGAAGTGAGATCCATTTCAGGGTCACCTCAATATGATATGATTCAGGGACACGGTTCTGCCTTGCAGCAGGCATCAAAAGGGCTGGAAAGGTGGCACCAGGCATGAAGGGTGGTGGTTAGGGACTGAGGTTATTTTGAGTCCCATTGACGCACACAGAAGTGAAAGATACCAGAAACCCCCACACCCAAGTCAGTGTGCCAGCTCCCAAACCACACTCACTCTCCTAAATCTTACCTCCTGGGTTTCTGAAAAATAATCCATGTAATGCATTTGACTCAGGATCTGGGATGCTCCAGAACACAGAAATATACTCCTTCCTTTCTTTCCCTGGCATTTCTGCTATGCCAGTGGTGCCTAAGTACATTCTGAGGGTTCTATGTTATCTCCTTTCAAGTAGTGTTTACTAAATGCCTCCATGGCCAAGTACAGAGCTTGGCACAGGAAATCCAGAAACGAATGACAGAGACCTGGTCCCACTGTCATGGTGTCTATGGGAGCCCTAGAGTTTACCACAGGCGGTCACCTTGTCAGTGGGCATAGTTTCCCTAAGGGTACTGGAATTTTTTTAAAGCTCGCCTAGGCCATAAGGCTACTTGAGAAAGTCTGAGCAGACCATGAAGAACGAATGGCCCTAGTTCAAAGACCCCAGTCCTCAGCCCTACACACACAGCCTGAGTAAGGACTCAAAATAATGCCCCAGGTAGTTTCTAAACTATCTCTTATATGTAGTAAAACTTCAAAAAATACTTTTTCAGAGAGATACATGTATGTATTTGCACACATATACACATACATAATCATACATACACACATATACATAGATATGATACATACATACATACATACATGTATTTGCACACATATACACATACCCAATCATACATACACACATATACATAGATATGATACATACATTCATACATACATACATACATACATGTATTTGCACACATATACACATACCCAATCATACATACACACATATACATAGATATGATATATACATACATACATACATACATACATACATACATACATACATATGCAGGGTTATGTAGGCTGGCCTTGACCTCTCAGTGCTGGGATAACAGGCAGAGGTCACTGGCTTATGTGTGGCAATGGGTTGAATCCAGGACTTTGTACACTCTAGATAAGCATTTTTGCCAACCGAGTTACATCCCAGGGCAGGAAAACTATGCCTGCTACCTCCTTAAAACACAGTTGCCATACCTTCCCCCTTCATCTACCCCAGGCACTGTGCACTGTTTCCTATGCAGATAATCATTTGGCAGTGCTAATTGTGATCCCATTACACAGATGACCTCTTGGTCCGTAAAACGTGGTCAGCCTTCTTTACATGGACTCCACCAGCAAAGAGCTTCAAATTGAGAGAGAAAATCACATGTTATTGTAATTCCAACTTGAGACGAATGGCTTTGGCTAGGGGTTCCATGGTCTTACTGACTTGCATGAGTCTTGTTTCCCATGAGCCCCCTCAGCCTCCCTGTGTTTACCCATCACCTTTGCATGACTTATTGACTTATTACCATGTAGCTTTGCTGCTCTGGGAGCTCGCATTGAATAGGATGAGCTTGTTTCTCCCAAGACCCAGATATCTTCCCCAGGCAGCCATGTTAGCCTCTGAGCTCCAGACATTCTTCCTGCCTGGAGACCTTATTACGAAGAAACAGGAGCCCTGCTCAGTGTACCTGCGGCCCATGGGACCCATCTCAGCACTGAAGTCAGGCCAGCCTGCAGTGAACCATCACTTCCAGAACCTTCCCTGTGGTCCCAGGAGCCCAAGTTTCCTTCATAGTTGGTAAGGTGGCCTTGACAACCACAGCCACCTAGAGACACTGGGTACCCTTTGGGAAGATTCAGCGAGGAATATAATGCATGGTGCTGTCAGAATGGGGGTGCCCTGGAGGCTAAGGGCCAGAGAATCATCTTGCTGCAAGCTGTAGGCTGCTTCTGTGATTTCCCCCTTGCAACTCACACCTGCCCTTGTTCAGATGGAGGTCAAACAAGTGAGTTTATCTGTTCTCCAGGTAGCTAAGGGAATGAAGGGGTTTGCAAGGCAAAGCGGGACTTGGAGCATGGCGTGCACACACACAATTAGCAGTATCAGTATCGCAAAGGACCTGGCCCTTCTGAGCAAATCCTGTCTGTGTTTTCCTTTCACAGAATATTAATTGGGCTGCAGCCTTTTCAGACCAAACAATTTCCTGAGGTCCAAAGCTACCATTCTGGATCTGCAGACAATATTGAGGCATTCTGGCAAATCCCCAGATTTTAAATTCTTGAGGTAAAATTCCTTCTTGTCAAAGTAGAATTGAGTGAATGCCAAAAAGGAAAGCCTTGCATTCCTGAGCTATCCTTTGTTTGTTTGTTTGTTTGTTTGTTTGTTTGTTTGAAACAGGGTATCATATAGCCCAGGCTAGCCTTGCAGTCGTCACTATGGAGCTGAAGGTGACCTTAAATTTCTAATCCTACTGACTTTATCTCTCCGGTGCTAATATTACACACCTGTACTACCACAGCTGAGTTGGCAGTGCTAGGGATGGGATCCAGGGCTCTGTGTCTGCCAGGCAAGCTCACTACCAATTGAATTACATCCCATAAGGATGTTGAGGGCCAGTCAGATAGAGATGCTTGCCACAGAAGCCCAATGACCTGATTTGTGTCTGAATGCATGGCAAAGGAGAGCACTGGCTCCAAAAGTTGTCCTCTTAAATCTACACACATTCTATGATATGTGTGCTCCTGCAGCCACACACACCAACAACAATAAATAAAATAAACACACCCCAGAGAGACCCTGTCTCAGAAAATGAGGTGGATGTTACTGAAGGAAATGACAATCAAGAATGATCACCCCTGACACACACATGTGCACACATGTGCACATGCACCTGCATACATATGAAAACACCACACACACACACACACACACACACACACACACACACACACAAGGGTCTCCTGCACTAGGACTCCTGTGGCCACAGTAAGAACACCTCATGCAGATGCAGCTTGCAGAAAAACAGCTGTATTTCTGGAGTGAAGTGCCACACAAAACAGCTGGGCTTGGACTGAGATAGGGTATTGGGGTGATTGGAACAGTAACAGGAGCCTGGGCTGAAGCCCAGAGTGGGGAAAGCTGCATCTCTCTACCTGGGGATGTTGGGTTTGAGTACAGTTGTTAGCTGGAGGAGCCTTCTGCCACCCAGTCCCTAGGGTAGTGAGAACAAGCAGTGTGTGCCCTTTACCTCTGTGTCTGCTGGTGTCCAGCTGCTCTGTCACTGTAGTGCCGCCTTGGGAGAGGCTCTGGGGCCCAGGTGGATGAGCAAGGGTGCTGGGGAGTTCCCGTAGGAATGCCTTGGGAAAAACTGCCCAACTGCATCTTCTGTTTGGGGACTCTCCAGGCCTTGTCTGTGGTAAATCATGCAAGCTGGGAAGAAGAGAGGAAATGTGAAGGGTGGGTAGAGCCTCATCAGGGTAGCAGGTGCATCTGGCATGAAGGATTGATATTCAAGATGGAAGGCAGGAGCTGCATTGATGCAGGGGCGGGGATCCCCCTGGAGAATCAAGTCACCCCAATCTGCCTGCCATCCAGCCCCACCTCACTTCCTCTAAGGAGGTGTGGGACCAAGTTGGATCTCTGGGTGGGGGTGATGGAACGGCAACTGCCTCTTGCTCCTTATTCCTAGCAGCAGCTCATGATGGATGAGCTGAGCCACCACGTCCCCAGAACACCTGTTTCCTTCAGCCCTGTGAGTGTGAAGGTGCTGGGCAGGACTGGGGAGCTGTCGCTGTCTGTTCCTGCTGATCTCTCTGCCTCTCCTCCATCCTCCTGTCCTCTGTGCCCAAGTTGAAAGCCTGAAGTAATCCTAATCCCGGCTGCTCAATACATTGTTTTCCCATCTCCTTGCAAGGGTTGCCACCCCTTCCTATACATGGCTAGAAACACAGACCCTCCCAGCTCCTGGTCTCATCGCACGGACACATAAAGATACAAGGAGAGAAAGAGACACTTATCTTTGCAAGCCCAGCTTATTTCTAATGGTCCTGTCCTGAGTTCTAAATGGGAGATCACACACACCAGCCTAGCTCCCAGTCCAAGCTCAGAAAACACAAATCCCATTGTCTGTCTGTGTGAGGCTGTTTGTACTCCGTGCATTTAAGTAGACATTACACAAGTATTTTGCAGTAATGTAGGGTGGAGTTTGTGTACTTCATTCTCAGATGGGCCTTATTGTTGTCTCCCCTTGCTCTCTCTCTCCCTCCCTCTCTCCCTCCCTCCCTCTTGATCTCTCTATCTTGTGTTTGTTGTCAGTCCATACCTGTTTCAGGATTATACAGAAGTAAAGTCACAAGAAGTGAGTCACACCTCGTTCAATTAGCAACACATTCTGCTGGGGAAAAAGAACACCTGGCCACATGAGCTCATGCAGGCCCTCCTTTTCTCTCCCTAGCAGCAAGGGGAGCATGGGGGGTTCCCCCTGAGCTCTGTGGGGTATCCATGTCAGGTCAGCATCCTTTGGGGGCTCTCTGGAGCTTCTCTGACAGTTGCTTCCGTAAAGAGCTAAGTGCTGTGCTCTGGCTGAAGACTCCATTATCAAGCCAGAGGCTGCATTGAACATTGTGGGGAGATGTGGGTCCATCCACTCTTATCAGAAAAGCAAAATCCTATGTCTATGGTGTCACAGTGGTACACAGTGTCACTTGGCCACTCCCTGGCTTCCAGTGAGACTGAACAGTCACTCTTCATTTGTTAGCATTTGCAGCAGAGGTGGACAAGGGACAAGAGGGATGTGAGAGCCAAGGACAGTGCCACTGGGCTCAGCCCAGCTACACACCCTCTTCCAGTAGATCCTCGGGTCCATTCTATTACTGAATTGGTGTTTCTAGAGACAGAGATCATTTGTACCCTAGAAGGCATACTGGCCAGTGCACTCTTCCCAAATCCCCAGCCCTCAACATTAGTCTCAGGCTGCCCTCCCCTCCCACTCTTCCCTTCCCATTAGAAAGCAAAGAATAAGAAATAACCTTGACTTTGATTGCCATTACATTAAATTGTAAGTCTTTATTATCAGTCACAAATTATTGAGATACCTTGATTGCTGCCAACATCCGTTTGGGAGGATTGCTCCCTGTGTGCCAGGTTGAAATGGCCACATGAGGCAGGGGCAGTTATAAAATTGGCTCAATTGTCTCCACCTTACAGAGGCCATTTTAAATGATGGACTTTATAAATTGCCCCCAAATTGGTCCCATTGTCATGGCACCTGTGTCACTCACAAGCTCATCTGAATTCCTCTTCATCTCTCTCAATGAGACTCAAGATGGTGTCTATAGGAAGACTTATCAGTCTCTGCCTATAATGGAATCTATCCACTGGGCATGGCTGGATTTGACCTTCAGGTGTGGGTCCTCTGCCTCTGAGGCGTGACATATGCTGCAGCAGGAAGCATGCACTAAATGTGAAAACTATTTCATATCTCAAAGGTACCAGCTTGTTCTACATTGGAAGACGTTTGGCGGAGAGTCACAGGGGCTGAGTCCCAGTCACGGGGATGAAACAAATGCAAGGCAGTGCCTTCTTTCCACACCTGGTCCTTTACCATCTCAGTCTCAACAGACTGTCCCCTCCCCTAAGGGTCCTTCTATATTAGTCATTTTTCTCATGGCTAAGACAAAATACTTCATACAAGCAGCTCAAAGAAGGATGGAAGGATATTTTGTTTGTTTGTTTGTTTGGCTGGCTGGCTGGCTGGCTGGTTGGTTTTTGGATCACATTTTAAGAGATGGAGACTATCATGATGGGGAAGACATGGTGGCAGGAGCATGAGACAGATGATCACACTGTCCACAGTCAGGAAGCAGGAGAGATGGATGTTGGCACTTAGCTTGCTTTCTCCTTTTTATTCAGTACACAAGTCCAACCCATGGGATGGCGCTGCCCGCATTCACAGTGTCTCTTCTCACTTCAATTAACCCAATCTGGAGTCTCTCATACAGACACACCAGAGGCTTGTAGATTCTAGAGAATACCAAACTGACAGCATTAACCACCACACCTGTCTGGTTTGCTGTCCGTGGTTCTGATAAAACATTCTGTACCTAAGCAACCTATGGAAGGAGGGGCTTATCTGACCTACATGTCCAGGAGACAATCCATCACTAAGGGAAAGTCAGAGCAGGAACTCTAGCAGGAGCAGAGGCAGGAAGCATGGAGGAAAAGTGCCTACTGGCTTGTCCTCTTTGGCTTGCTCAGTGTGCTTTATTAGAGCCCAAGCCCACCTGCCTAGGGCTGGCGCTCTCCACAGTGGGCTGGCCTTCCTCTATCAATTAGTAATCAAGAAGATGCCACACAGGCAGGCCCAAAGGCCAATCTGAGGGAAGCAGCTCTTCAGTTGAGCTCCCCTCTTTTCAGGTGAACCCACATTTGTGTCAGGTTGGCAGCTGAAGCTAGCTAGGACATCTGACCTGGTTTGGTCTGTTACTGTAGTAACCAAAAGCAACTTAGCAAGGAAAGGGTTGTTTTCATCATACAGCTCAGAGTACATTATGAAGTTAGGACAAGAACTCAGGGCAAGGATATGGAGGCAGGAACTGATGCAGAGACCACAGAGGAACACCATTTACTGGCCTTCTCCCATGGCTTGCTTAGTCTGATTTCTTATAGCACCCAGGACCACCAACCAAGGGTCACCACCCTCAGTGATATGGGCTCTCCAGTATCAATCATTAATCAAGAATACAACCCCACAGATTTGCCTACAATCCAACCTGATAGGGGCATTTTCTCAATCAAGGTTTCTCTTCCTAGATATCACTATCCTGTATTGAGTTGACAAAAACTAACCAAGACACGTTTGTTGACCACTCTGACCAAGCCATAGCTCCTGCATCACTTCCTTCCTGTTAAGGGACCTTGTTTCCCCTGGTGGCTCTTGGAATGCCCTAGAGTATTTATTTGCTGACAATCTGCCTCTCCTGATTATATTCTGAGCCCCATGGGGACAGAGAGCTTCCTCCTCACTGTGTCCTGACACTGAGCACAGAATCTGAGTCTTGAGTACTTGCTGAGTGCACCAGCAAGTGGATGAAGGATGGAAGATGCATTTTTCATCAGTACTGTCCCTTCCTGTTTCTGAGCTGATGGGCTCAGTGCTCTGGCTGTGAGGGATGACAAGCTTGGGAGCAGAAGTCCCCTGAGTCATAGCACAGAGATGGAAAGAGCAGACAGGTCCCTAATGAAGTTGTCACTTGTTCTCCAATCAATGCAGACTGGAATGTGAATGGAAATATGGTGTCTCCCTGGTTTCACCAGAAGGGACTTTGAGGAGGAGAGTCAGATGAGCAGACTCTAGAGGAGGTTTCCAAGCACTTCCTCAGATGATAGTCAGGTGGGATCTTAAAGAACTCAAGGTATATAGTTCTGATACAGAGGCCAGCCTACAGATCCCAGAAGTTGAGTAGACAGAATTGTTCCCATTGAGATTAGACCCCTGGGTCTCAAAAATACTTCACTCGATTCTTACTGCTAGACTCCATGAAATTACATGGCAAATGTCAAGGTGTGCAAGTATCCATAAACAATTACCAGGGGAGAAGGGTCATGAGTTTTCCCATGTTCTCAAAAGACTCTGTGGTTTCCA
Source organism: Mus caroli (assembly GCF_978045245.1). Lineage (NCBI taxonomy): Eukaryota > Metazoa > Chordata > Mammalia > Rodentia > Muridae > Mus > Mus caroli. The sequence continues at coordinate 14,801,814 of NW_028227261.1, forward strand.
ACCTTGGTTAAAGGCAGTGTTCAGAGGCACCCTCATGGGGAAGTCACAGATCACAATTCTACAGAAAATAACCAAAAATGCATCTTCCTTACGGATCACCAAGAGTCTCTCCTGCCTTTGTCTACTCATGATAAGCAACCTGTGTTGGATGGAGGCAGTCTTCCGAGTTTCAGTGTTGGCTATGAATTGGTGGGAACCATCTGGGTGGGAGGTGGCTCGAGTGAGGCAGGGAAGAGATAGAACATGCCAGTAGAGGATGGTATTCTTGGTCTGTCTCTGCTCATGTGTTCTGGTCCCCACATCTCTACTGGGTTGGTTTCCTGCAGGTGCATGTAACTCCAAGTTGAAAACTGTAAGAAAGTGTCACTTGTCTCACTGCTACAACAAAATACCAGTCAACAGTAACTTCATACAGGATGATGTCCCAGTCTGCCTTTTTTCTGTCACTGTGATAAATACGATGATGACCAAACACAACTTAGGGGAGAAAAGGGTTTCATCTTAAACTTTACAGTCAATTATCAAGGGAGGTCAAGACAGGAATCTAGAGGCAGGAACTGAAGCAGAGACCACAGAGGAGCACTGCTTAGTGGCTTGCTTCCATTATTTAGTTTAGCTAGCTTTCTCAGATAGCCCAGGTCCACCTATCTAGGGATGGTACTGCCTACAATACGTGGGATCTCTTATATCAATTAGCAATTGATAAAATCCTCCACACAGGGCTAGAGAGATACCTTAGTGGTTAGGAGCAATGGCTGCTTTTCCAGAGGACGCAGGTTTGATTCCCAGCATCCACAGGATATCTTAAAACTATCTGTAACTCCAGTACCAGGGCATTTCATGCCCTCTTTCAGCCTTTCCAGGTACCACAGACATAGATGTAGGTAAAACTTCTACATACATAATTTCTTCTTCTTCTTCTTCTTCTTCTTCTTCTTCTTCTTCTTCTTCTTCTTCTTCTTCTTCTTCTTCTTCTTCTTCTTCTTCTCCTTCTCCTTCTCCTTCTCCTTCTCCTTCTCCTTCTCCTTCTCCTTCTCCTTCTCCTTCTCCTCCTCCTCCTCCTCCTCCTTCTTCTCTTCTTCTCCTCCTCCTCATCATCATCCCTCCTCCTCCTCCTCCTCCTCCTCCTCCTCCTCCTCCTCCTCCTCCTCCTTCTTCTTCTTCTTCTTCTTCTTCTTCTTCTTCTTCTTCTTCTTCTTCTTCTTCTTCTTCTTCCTCTTCTTCTCCTCTTCTTCCCTGGCCACAGGCCAATGTGATGAAAGCAATTCATCAACTAAGATACCTTCTTTTGTGGTATGTCTAAGTTTGTGTCAAGTATATAAAAACAAACAAGAACAGAAGAGTCGTTGTTGTTGCTCAGTTGGGTTTTTTCTTAGAGTTCAAAGATCCTGTCCATCATGGCAGGGATGCCATGCCTGAAAAAGCTTGAAGTGGATGATCACATTGCATGTACAGTCAAGAAGCAGCAATAGATACATGCATGCATGCATGTGGGCACTCATTTCACTTGCTCCATTTTACAAAATGAAGGTCTCTGAATGTCCCTACTTTCAGTTAAGATGGAGCTTCCTTCTTTGATTAGCCTAGTCAAGACAATCCCTCACAGATACAGCTGGAGTCTGCATAATCCCTCGTAGATGTGCCTGGAGCCTTGTTGACTATGAGCCCTAATGGTCCCATAGACTCAGAAGTCTTTGGACTTCCTTCCTGCTAGGAAATAGATGTCAATGTTTTGACCAAGTGTGGTCCATTGGCTACCTGCATCAGAGTCATTTGGATTACCTGTTAGAAATGTAGATTTTACAGTCACCCTTGGAGGTAGACACCTTTAATACCACACTGTAAAAGCTAGGGCAAGAACATCTTGGCTCAGGCCAAGCCTGGGCTACATGGCAATTTCCAGGCTAGCCTGAGTAATGGACAGAGAACCTGTCTCAGAAAGCAAGCCAACAAAACCATGCTGGTGACTGAGGCCATGCCCAGACCCACACAGTCAACCTATCAGAACAAGAAACAAGGATCTGTGCTTTGGAAAGCTCCTTTAAGTCTTCATTCTGATGCATGACAAAATTTGTACCTTGACCCTGGTGGAAAATTCTAGACATTCTCCAAATTTGCTTCATATTGTGCAAAGCCTGTCTTTGCTTGTATTCATTCCCCTTTCTATTTATGATGACCCAATTCTCTCTGACCTTCAAGCTTACCTACCTCAGCTTCCCGACACACCACCAGCCCTCTTCAGATTTCTGCAGGTTTTATCAGCTTTGTTCTTCACCAGCCCCTGGCAGTTCTGCCCTGTTCCCTTTCCCTTCACGTGACTCTGGTTTTCTCAGTTCAATTACAGCAACACACTCCACTGAAGCTGCCATGTGTACTTTCTCGGGGGTCTCACCCATCTCTAGAGGCAAGGAGAGTGCCCAGTAAACAGCCTCCTGCACAGTGGATCTGACCCTCACCATGATAGCTATCTGGTTAGGGACTCCACCAAATAGAAACCAAGTAGATCTTACCATAACTACAAGTGCTGGTGGGGATGGCAGACCTTCCAGAGATCAGAGCCTCCCTTCTGCTTAGGGATGAATGTTTGTGTGTCCATGTGTGCTTGCATGTGTGAGTGCATGTGTGTGCATGTGTGTTGATGTGCATGCAAACGTGTGCCTCGTGCATGTGGAGGCCAGAGGCCAATGTCAGATATCTTCCTTGAAAGCTCTCCACCTTGTATTTTGAAACAGGGTCCCTCACTGAACCTGGAGCTCACTGATTAGGCTGTGTTGGCTGGCCTGTTTTCTGCCTGTCTCCACCTCCACAGCACCAAGGATTACAGGCATGCACTCCTATAGTCAGATATTTTACTGCTGGATATCAAACTCAGGCCCCCACACTACTCTACCAAGGGCTTTACAGACTGGGCCATCTCCCCACCTACCTTCTGCTATATAATTTAGTTTCCCAAGGCAGCCTTTCACCTTACTATTTCCTTTTGAGGAAGTAGGAAATGGACCCAAAACATTTTAAATCATATTCTTCAAAGGGTGAGCTCACACAAAGGAGTTCACTGGCCATAGAGGTTTGCAAAAAGCTCATAGTGTCACTCAGTAGTGTTTGACTCTCTTTCAACATCTCCAGGGAACAATCTTCTTCGAGACTTACTATGGTGAAGGGTTGATCATTTCCCGAGATCCATGTGCTGAAGGTGTGGTCTTTAGCCTGAGTGCTCTGGGAAGATGCTAAACCATTAAGAGATCTAGTGGGAGGAAGTTAGGTCATTGGGGGCGTGTCCTTGCAGAGACTATTGGGCCTCTTGTCCCTTCCCCTTATTCTCTCTGTTTCCCACCTATCATGAAGTGAACAGGACTTTTCCCACATACACAGTGGTCATCAACTACTGTTTCATCTCAAACCCTAACCAGAGAAGCCAGGCAGCTGACTAAAATGCCCCAAACCACAACAGCAATCTTTCCTCTCTTGATTATCTCACAGTTCAACATAGGAACAGAAAGAAGACACAGGGTCCAGATACGACAAAGGTTTTAAGCTCAGTGCTTCCCTGAGAACCAAGTCGGGACTTTCAAGAAAGCAGTGAGCAGGTCAGAAGCCAAAGTCTGAAGGAGATGCCTGTGAGGCACGTACTGTTCAGCCTGTCTCCATCTTGTGAGCCCAGGATCTTGATAAGCTTCAGTGAACATCTGGAGGCATTTTGGCAGCTTGCTAAAATCACATTCCATCTATAGAAAAGTTTGGTCCATTCCTTAGCTTCATGTCAAGCATTTTTTTTTTCTTTCTGACATTAACCACAAAGACATGCACAATGAATTCATTTTAATACCTTTCCAGGGACCCAGCAGGCTTTTGGAAAACAGTGGGTTTTTCAGAGTTCTCCCAAGGGTACATCTGAATTTTATAAAATCATTTGAAACCTCCTTTTTAGAACATGTGGCCTCACCTTTCCACAGTCTTAAGGCATGACATAATTTACATCTGCATTTTCCCTTCATTCTTGAATGGTTCACAGGAACCCCTGCAACTTATAACAGAGATGTCAACTGCAGAAGCTGATGAAGACCTAAGACCACGTCTCCTTTCATCAAAGCATTCTTTAGTCTTTCTAGGAGCCTTAAGAAGCACAGTTGCTTTGCAGCCAAAGCATGTGCATCTTATAATAAGAAGATAGAGCCAAGGGCCTTGGAATAAAGGGATTAGCATTTTAAAAACTGAGGACAGACATGACCTGACTCTTTCCCTTTTCTGCATATTAGCATGTTTGCACATTTTAGGATAGATATGCAGCTGTATCTCAGCTGCATTTTCATTAGGCAGCTTCAGCCATGGTTTGCTTAGCACCAGCCAGGTAGAAGACAGACAGAAAAGAAAAGCCCCAGTCATTCCTTTCAGAATGAGCAACGCGGTAAAATCCAGGCTGGCAGCTGGTTCTGCCTCTTTGAGAAACAGAAAATAAGCTATGATATGACATTATAGATCCAATTTAGATCTTGGATTCAAAGGGCTGTTGAGTGTGTGTGATAACTCCCACACCCTGTAAATTGACATTGAATGTAAATATTGAGATTCACATGAGTTATTAGTTCACATGTGTGTTAGTATCGCAAAATACCCAAGCTGGGTAATTTATAGAGAAAAGAGGTTTCCTTAACTAACAGTTTGAGATGTTGAAAGTACAAGGCAGAGAAGCCTCACTTGTTTGTTCGCTGGTAAAGCCACACAGAGAATGGCGATATATAAGAGAAAGAGATGAGAGAGTAAGCCAGATCCTTACAGATTAGACTTAACAACTTACTCTTATGAACGAACTCATTCCAGAAGGCTAGTGTTAATTCCTTCCAATGACCTAATCACCTCCCCCTAGATGTCACCTCTCACAGATTCCACCGTAAGGCCTGAGAATACGCTCAGTGGATAATAATATGGCTCAGCATTTCCCTCAAGCATGAGAGCCTGCGTTCAGATCCCATGTAAAAGTTGGATGTAGTGATGCACACTTGTAATCCCAGGACTCAGGAGACAGAGATAGAAGGCCAGCCAACCTAGTCAAACCAGAGAGATCCAGATGCAAGGAGAGACCCTGTCTCAAAAAATAAGGTAGAGACACAGTTGAGAAAGACCATCAATGTTAACATCTGGAAAACACACGCACACACACACACACACACACACACAATCACCTCCCAATACGACCACATTGAGGACCACACTTTCTATCACATGAGTCCTTGAGGGACAAATCACAGGCAATACACAAGGCACTAGCTTAGTTTTCCCGAGGGACCCCATATCTCTGGTCCAATTTCCATATAGCTTTGTGATCCCAAACAGAATGGGGGATGCTAAAGAAGTGTAAGACTGTTCCAGGCCACATACGTGGACACACTGACCTGAAAAGCAGTCAGTACCACCCTGTAAACAATGCTAGCTGTGAAGAGAGAAGTTGGAGGCAGCCAGTCAGTGTGGGGACTGTGTTTGTCTGAATGCTGAAGGCTGTGAGGAGCTGGGTCTGTTCTATTGTGTTTCAAATATCACATATTTTTTGAGAATTTTGTAAATAAGTACTGTATTATTCTCCCCTTCCTCCTCCCTCCAAATTCTGCTTTATTGTTGTGTTCTTCCAACTCGTCAAATTCATTCCCCCTGCCACATGCGCATGCACACACACACACACACACACACACACACACACACACACACACACACTTTCACACACATTCACGCACACATATGTGTGCATTATGTATTTAGAGCCTGCTTAAATCATTTAAAGTTGCCTGTATATGTTTAGGACCCTCTCGGTCATCATTAATTGCCTCTAGCTTTTCTCATAGGCAGTGAAGCCTTGTGAGAATTCCTTCACCTACGTTGTCATGTCAATTGGCTACCCACAGACAAGTGTAACTCTCACCCCTCCCCAATGACGCTTCTTTATACAGCAGACAGAGACCATTACAGAAAGCCACAACTGGTCAAGATACCAAGAACCCTGACTGTAGAGTGCCCAGCCCCAGTTGATACATCTATAAAACAACCCTTACACATAAGGGTCAGGGGACACAATGGAAGGAGGGGAGGAAAGGTTAAAAGAGCCTGAGGACCAGGGTTGATTCTCTCCTATGAGATTCATATATATAACAGGGAAACCGGATCCATGATCTCAACAATGTGGTTGCCTAAATGAGGATTGTTCTTCTGCCTTAAATCCATGAGACCGTCACAGAACCCTAGGTATCAAGGTCTCTGCTAGGAACTAGATCAACAGAGATGAAAAGTCTCCACCTATCCATCTTTAGTGAGCGTTAAGTCTATGGTAGCATGAAAGACATCCCCTTTGTAGATCTGTTTTGTGGCTGGGAACAGCCTAGAAACATATGCACTGCTGCAGAGGTATGTGTCCCAGGCTACTGATTAGAAGGGATATCCTTTTTGATTCTAACATGACCTGACCCGACCCCCTGATAATAACATTCAAGGCAGGCTAAGTGAGATACAAGAGCCATGAACCACAGACTAAAAGACAATGAAGGAGCTGATTAGATCTGTTCCATCATGACAGGTCTGAGATAGGGCCAAACCAGATCCCATCAGAAATATCGAAATCCTTGGACTGAGCCTCTGCAGGCATCTCCTAACCCAGCCCCACTGCCAGACACATGGGAGAAGATTGCCCTTGTTCACCTTTCACCTCCTATTGAAAAATCTAGGGTTGAGTTAGCAAAATTCATGCTCCACGTTTGCTGTTCTCTACATTTTTTCGATGATGTCATGAGCAAGGACCTTATGCTGCTACTGCTTCCAGTGAATGTGCTCTCTGATGTCATTGACATTGCATTGAACCGAGTGCATGTGTCAGTTGAATGCCGAGCTGTTAACCCTTGGTGGTCCCAAGGCTTTGTTGCCACCACATCCTCTTGATCTTCCATTGAAATAGCTCACTTGTCCCGTTACCCTCTGCACCTGTGTTTCACAACACTCCGTGCAAATTTGTGCATGACCCTCACACACATCCCCGTTTCCAGGTTTAGTGTCCTGCTAGACATGCCATAACTGGTATGGAAATTTTGATCAGTGACATACCTTGCTTGCTCAGAACCAAAGTGTGAGGCTGCTTCCCCCTATTGAGAAAATCACCCTACAGTGGCTGACCCCCACATGGTCAGATGCCAGTCAGGGTTACTTCACAGACCTCTTCCTGACTGAATCTCCTTCACAGATGGGGAACCAGACTTAAAGAGGCTAAGGGTTTTCCAGAGACTGCTGTAGCCATACTAGTCTCAGACTTTGAACCATTCCTGTTAACTCCTAAGATGGTGACACGGATCCCTGTGGACACTGCCTGCCCTCAGATGTCAATGGCATAGCCTCTCTCTGAGCCTTGCTACCTACTCTGTTGTCAGAAAGAGAGGTAGTGACATGTAATGATTCCCCATGAAAAGGTGCTAAAAATAATGTGTGAATGTCTGGTGAGGATTAAGATGTGTGCCGAGTCCCAGAGCATCTCCCCACAAATTATTTATCAACTACAAAAGGAGAAGCAGTCTCTTTGTATTACAGACAATTGATAGATATGACCTCACTCAAGCAATCAAAGCCAACATCTTGAATACTGGGCCAAAGGGATCTTGAGGTGATACCCTAGGAAGGAACAAGTGCCACGGTGGGATTCCTGCCAGAAATGTGGGAGACTAGTGTTTGTCAAGCGTGTTCAGAATGGAGACATAGGAACCATTCCAGATTAGAGACAGCTGAATTCAATGTTACTCCTGAGTTGGGTTCTCAAATAGGGAAAAACCAGCTATAAAATACCTTACGGAGGCAACTAGTGAAATTTGAACATTCACTATAAAGAGCGTGCAAATGTTGGCTTTTCTGATTGAGTTAGCTCTCCCATGAGAATTTCAGAGAATATTCTTGGGAAGTACACACTTAAGGTTCTCTGGACAAAAAGCTCCAGATTACTCGGAATGTTCTAGAAGTCATAACATGCTACACACATAGGAGACCAATGAAAATCATGAGAAAGTCAACCAGGCGAGATATAACAATTATGTCGACCTGGTAAATGTTCCGTGGGGCGTTCTTTGCGGGTGGATCACAAATATCCCTCGCAGGCTTTCTGATATTTCAAGAAAATTGTAAAGATATATTTTGAAGTTGTGGTTCCAAGGACAGAAAATTGAGTCAGAGCACATTAGTGTGTGATTTTACAAATGGGAATGTGTTTTAAGGAGAGTGTGATGCGCTACTATGGTTGTGTGGGCATCGTGTAGCGTACGCATTAAAGATGTATGCCTCAAGCCGATTGCTTGCTTGGTGTGATCAGGGGATGCAGAAAACCTGTGCTTAGGAGCTGCTGATGCCTTGTGACTGGTCTCCGGGTGCTGGTACTGCTTGAGGAGGCCATGAAGCCTTTAGGAGATGGCACCTCAGTGGAGGAAGTAGGGAATTCCCAGGGGAAGAAATAAAGTGATGCACACAGAAAACCAGAGCCCAGTGCTCCATAAGCAGCCATTAGGTGTTAGCTAGGATGTCCAGGTAGGAGGAAGGACGGTGGTGCCAGCTCTCTGTGCCATCCGGTTTGCCTGTGAGGAATGGTTTCTCTGTTTGCCAGATTATCTTCAGAGTTGCACTTCAAAGGAGTTGAAAGACTTAGGATTCAACTTGGGGGCCATTTCATCAAATAGATGCTGTCCTCCAAGGGCTTCGATGTACTCAACAAGAATTAATGTAAAATTGGCAGCCTGATACTTTTTGAACCAGTCAGAACATATGTGGAGTCTCTGTGCTAAGCCTCCACATTTCTCTCCTGGCCATGGTACCTGTAGGTTTTTCTGAGTTAGGTGTTCTTTTATTATTTTGGTTTTATTTTTGTTTTTTTCCCCCCGGATGACAGATGCCCCAAAATTCCAGGAATCTGAAATCATAGCTGGAATGTAGGCTGAAAGCAGAAATTAGGTGTCACAAAAATAAAATAAAATAGGATTAAATAAAAAATGGTTCTGTTTTTGTGAGATGCCTTCCATTTGTCCAAAACTCCAGTTTAAAGTGAAAAATATTGGTCAGTTGACAAAGATTGACATATATTCACAAGGCAGAAGCCACTGGTGCTGTGAGGCTGTAGAAAAATAGAATGTATGGGATTATAGCTGCCCTGACATCATTTAGCAGAGGAGTGCCGTGCCAAGTAAAAGGAGAAAGGGAAGAGAGGGGAGAGAGGGAGGGGGAGGGGAAGGAAGAGTAGGGGAGAAAGGAGAAGGGGAGGGAGGGGAGAGGAGGGAGGAAGGAGGAGGGAAAGAGGGGAAGAGAAAGAAGGGGAATGGGACAGAGGGAGGAGAGGGCAAGGTAATAGAGGGAGGAGAAGGGGAGGGAGATGAGAGGGTGGGGAAGGGGATGGAGGGAAGCAAGAGGGAGGGGAAGAGGAGGGAGGGAGGGGAGGGGAAAGAGAAGAAGGGAGAGATGGAGATCTATGATGTTCCATATTGATTGTCAACTTAGGATCTGGCTAATCCTTTGAGTAGACTTGACTGTGAGGGTTTTTCTTGATTAGAATAACCAAGCAGGAAAGACCCAACTTAAATGAAGGTGGCACTGTTTCCCCAAGGGGTGGAGCAGGTCCTGGACTACATGAAAAGGAGATCACGAGCTGAGCACTCATCATACCCTGCTTCCTGCCAGCAGATGCGATGTGAGCAGCAGACCCACCGTCTTCCCTCCCTCCATTCTCCACCATAGTGGACTGCGCTATGGTCAGGGTATTTGATCAATTGCAACAAGAACAGTAAGACAAAGTCAAGGGACAAAAATGATGGCTAGGACCAGAGACAGAGATAATATAGATTTCATTCCAAGTAGACAGGAATTTATTCCGCTAGTGATGAGAGCTGAGTCTGAAGCAGGATGGCCACAAGAGGAAGCAGCCAGGACAGTGCATGATTCTAGGTTAGGAGCAGATGGGGCAGATGGGAGAGGTGAGACCACCTTATAAGCTGAGCCATTAGGACTTGACATTGAGACTGGCCTGAGCTGAGCTGGCTAGGGTGCTGAAGAACAGGTGACAGCCAAGGGTGACTCCTAGTTATGAGAGGACTGTCAGACTTGAACATGTCATCGTGGGAAGATGGGGCGGGAAGGAGGAAGTGAAGAAGCATGAGGCAGAACACAGAGGCCATGCTTGGAGAAGGGGGAGTCTTTCCTACATCCTTCTGGAGGGTGAGCTACAGCACAGAAAGATGTAAGAGACAGGTTTGGAATCAGGATGGAAAATGCCAGAACAAAGAAAATCAATTTTTTCCTGCCAGCAAAATGGAGTGACCACGGGATTCTGAACACATTGGAAAACTCTCCGAGTGCTCTCATGCTTTAAAGACAACCACCACCTTCCTAGTGACCTGTTCTCACATTCAGTGGATACTGAGATACTGACCTGTTTTTTGTCTAATATAAATTTCTCCATTAGTTCTCCTGAAAGCACCTGTGCATACACACACACACACACACACACACACACACACACACACACACACAGACGGTGTACCTCACTGCGTTTTAAAACATTTCAATTCCCCATTAAGGCTACTGGTGGGTCAAAATATTTACCAGGCTATTGGCAATTTCACACACTCAAATCACAGTCTCCAACTTCTGCAAATAAAAGAGCTTTACGTCCCCCAGTCGTGAAGTTTACCGGCAATTTCTATGCAGAGCACTCTGTCTGTGCCTGCATTTGGAGGCTCTGAGAACACATCTGCTAGCTGCCACGTTTGAGAATTCCCAAGGAATATAGGTTTTGCTATGGAAGGCTGGGAAGCTCCCATTTACACTCAAAGTGCACTTTATAGAATAACCCCGCAGGTATGGCCAAGCAAGGAAGCCTTCAGTGATGAGCTTGGTTAGGTCATAAGAAGTGGGGTTGGGAAGGATGCCCGTGAAGAGGTAGGCCACTTTATATTGATGGAGTTTCCTGTCATAAAGGATTTGAGGTAGTAGATGTCAAAGTCCTTTGTCACCATGGAGGGAATTTGTCTTTATTGAACTGTAGATCCAGCCCTTTCTCCTGTACTCTGAGGCAAGAGGAAGATAGAATGTACCAAGAGCTTAAGAGTAAGCTCTTAAGTCTTAGCTGTGAGACAACGAACTTGCCCATTCTGTCTTAGTGTCCCTACCTGCATGAGGCATGATAAAAATTCTTCTGTAGATTTGTAGGAATCATTAAGTAAGATGATATGTGTAAAGTTTTATCTTATAAGTTTCAGTAAGATTTTTTAAAAAGTCTTTTCATATAGCCACGTTGATAGCAGTTCATTACATTAAGCCATTAGATGGACAGGGCTGTAAACGTGTAGAGAGGATGAACTAGAATGGTAGGATAATGGGGAAGGTATCATTACATCAGAACTGAGCTCCAAGAAGCCTAAAACACAACGTTGTACTTCTTCAGCATTTAACATCATGCGTTCTCGTTGTAGTGTGGCTGATGGTAAAGAATACAATCCATTTATGATTCTTGCTTCTTCTGGTTATGGTCCTTAGCACAGTGAAATGCACTCAAAGTAAGTTGATAGATATGGGATGAATGGATGAATGGATGGGCGTCTTAGTTAGGATTTCTATTACCGTGAAGAGATGCCATGACTGTGGATATTCTTGTAAAAGAAAACATTTAACTGGGACTCACAAGAGGTGTATTCCATTATCATCACAGTTGGAAGCCTGGCAGCGTGCAGACAGACATGGTACTGGAGAGGTAGCTGAGGGTTCTACATCTGGACTGGCAGGCAAACAGGAAGAGAGCATAAGACTGGGCCTGGCTTGAGCATCTGAGACCTCAACACCCGCCTCCAGTGACACACTTCCTCCAACAAGGCCACACCTCCTAATAGTGCCATTCCCTATGTGCATTTCATTCAAATCACCACAATGGGTGGGTTGGTGGGTGGGTGGATAAATGTACTGATGGATGAATGGATGGATGAGTTGCTTGGTCGGTAGGTTGATAGGTGGATGGGTAGATGGATGGATGGATAAACGGATGGATGGATAAATGGATGGAGAGATAATTAGATGGATAGATAAATGGATGGGTGGATAAATGGATGGGTGGGTAGATGTATAGTTGGATAGATGAGTGGGGGTATGGGCCTATGTATGTACAAATGAATGGGTAGATGGATGGGTGCAAGAATGGATGAAAAAATGAATTCGTGAACACATAAATGAATGAATATATTTAAAAAGATGAAAGAATGATGTTCTAACAGAAAGAGAAAGCAATGTAAGCACATGATGTCTAGACCAGACAAGAAAATACACTGTGGAATTCTTAGGCTTTTATTGTGGTTGGCTTTAAGCTGAACGCTCTTGTCGAAATTTCTGACAAGTCTAGTGAGAACAAATGAGTGTACCAACAACACAAGCTCACATCACAAAGCACCCCAGGGTGCTACTCTCCCTCTCTGTATGACATGCAATTTCTTCTTGGTCTGCCTACAAAGAGACACAGAGATGCATGGCCTGAGGATAACTAACCAAAGAAATGTACAGGTACAGATGGGGAACAAGTGGCTTGTGGGAGTTAGATATCGTCCGAGAGCCACATTTCCATGTCTCAATAATATCCTAGAACAAATGCAGTTGGCTGGGACTCGCTTCCAGGCTATCTGCTTACCCGTAATTTACCACTGATTAGAACGAAGCAATTATCATCGCAATTTGTCTTTATTGGCCTCGTTTTCCACTCGAAGAAACCAAGCCATCATCATTTTTTTCCAGGCATATGATTCTCAGCCCTTTTGAAATTTATGTCCTATTTATTATTTATTTCATTCATAATATCTCTCCATCCCAAGAGGTTGATTTTGTGTATCTTTGGAGTGAGTTAAAATTAAACTAGATTTTGAAGAATTACTCGAGTTTGTCAACACACCTGATTAAATGAATGACATCATGGGTGATGAGGCTCTAGACAGGAAGTCCTCTTAGAAGCTTGAGAGTCCACAGATGGAACTCGGAAACAGGGCAAGCTGCCTAATCTTTCCCACAAAGTAACCTTGGACCAGGCAAAATGAAGTGACTCTTTTAGAATCTTCCAGCTATTTTAGGACAGGAAATGCAAGAAGCAAGTCCTTTGACTACTTCAATTCTAAAGAATTTGAACTGAGATAAATAGTATATTTTCATAGGTAGGAAAAGAATATCAGTGGAAATTTCCAACAAGAGGCAATACCAGTAGAAGTGGCTCAGCAATTAATAGGGAATATTGTCCTTACAGAGGCTATAGGTTCTGTTCCCAACACCCTCATCACATGGCTCATAATTGTTTATATCTCTGGCTACAGGGGATCCAATGCTTTTGAGTTCTGTGGTCATTAACAAGTGCACACACATGAACACACACACATACACACTATATATTCAAATTTTGTAAATGCATAGAATTGACTTTTTGCATGTGCATGTGTGTGTGCACATGTATTTGTTGTGAATATGTGTGTATGTGTGTGTGTATGTGTGTGGTTATACATACACATGTGTGCATGCTGGTAGAGGGCAGAAGACAGCCTTAGCTATCATCACTTAGGCACTATCTCCCTTCTATTTTGAGACAAGGTCCCTTGTTAGCCAAGAATTTCAAGTAGACCAGGATGGCCACCCAACACGTCCCAGGGATCTGCCCATTTCTTTCTCCTGGCTGCTGGGATTGCAAGAACATGACACCATACCGCTTTTTTTTTTCTTTTTTTTTTTAATGTGAGTTCTGGAAATTGAACTCGGGTACTCTGCTTAGAAGGTAGATATTTTTGCCACCTGCACAATCTTCATTAGAATTAGATACAGATCACCATGAAATAAAATTAAAAACAAAGTCAAACCATTCGTGGATGAGAAAGACCAAGGGCCAATTTCAAGCACGGTCTCCAAGAACAAAGCCAGGTATGAGAGTATTTTTACTATTGAGATGTAGACTGTGTCTGAACATTTGGTCCTCCACTGATGCTAGTGAGATGGGATTTAGCTGGCTGAAGTGATTGGCTGGAAGAAGGTAGAGCCTTAAATTTTATGCCCTAGCCTGCTTCCTGCCCTGTCCAGATGTAACCAAGCTATTGTTGCCCCAGCCACAAGCCACTCTTTGTCACCTCTTCTCTACCACCTTGGAATGTGTAGCCCTAAAAACTGTGAGCTCAATCCTAACGTTCTTCCCTGAAGTTGCTCCTTGTTGGAAATTTGATTGCAGCACCAAGAAAAGTAACGAACACAAGCACTTACTATTTTGTTTCATTTATATAAAATTCAAAGTCAGGCAAAGCTAATGCATGGCTTTATACATCAAGAGAGGCATTCTCAGGTTAGTGAGAGGTGGGGACTAAGAGGTGAAGAGCTTTGAGTCTGGGATACTTGATACATTGTTTCCAACTGTTGAATACATTGTTTCATCCACTCTGATTGTGTGGTGAAAACTTTTCATACCATACAACTGTGACTTGTGTACTTTCTATGTATAATGCTATGGTTAGCTAAGCTGCCTAACTAATGACCTCCAAATGTAGCTGCTTGAAACATTTATTTGCTGAAAGTTCTGATAGTGAGGGAGGCAATGACCAGTAAGCCAGAGATACAGGCTCATCTAAAGGCTTAAGCCTTAAGTAGGAAAGGGTCCACTGACAAGCACTGTCAGGGAGTAGAGGTAGGATTCAATTCCCCACATCTAAGGGCTTCTATGGCTTCTGTCTGTTGGCCAAAGCTCTCTCTTTCCCTTTGTGAAACAGACATCCCCAGTGCGGCAGCTTGCTTCTCCACAGAATGTAAGCCAAGAGTCAACACACACACAGAGAGGGAGAGGGAGAGGGAGAGGGAGAGGGAGAGGGAGAGGGAGAGGGAGAGGGAGAGGGAGAGGGAGAGGGAGAGGGAGAGGGAGAGGGAGAGGGAGAGGGAGAGGGAGAGGGAGAGGGAGAGGGAGAGGGAGAGGGAGAATGTGCAGGATGAAAGTTAGACTTTTGTGGCCTAATCATGGATAAGATATCTCATCATTTGTTGTTAGTCTCCCATTGGCACCAAAGACACTGGGTCTTGTACAAAGCATGGACACCAGGAAGGAGGTCATTGTGAGCCACCAAAAGTAGGTGTTATGCGGTATGCATTAATTTCAGTAAGAAAATTAATTAAGAGCCAGGGAGATGGTCCAGCAGGTAACAGTTCTTATTACAGAAGCTTGGCAACCTTTACCCCCATAACCAATGTACAAAGCCAGCTGTGGTAGGTCACATCTGTAATCCCAGCACCCAAGAGGAAGAGATGAGAGAATTAGATGGAAGCTCGTGGGGGCAGCTAGCTTGGGTACACAGGACAACAGAAACAGGAACAAGAACAAGATGTGCAGTGAGGACCAGCCACCTGAGAGTTGTCCTCTGCCCTCCATATGCAGCTTATGCTAGGTGTGGAACACACATACAACACACACACACACACACACACACACCTGGACATCAGGTCAACTTGAGTCTAAATCCCACTTCTCCTACCTGCAATTTATGCCATTAAATTTCAGATTTCCATCTTTCAAGCAGCCAGTAACAGGCCTTTTCCCTAGAACAGCTGTGTCCACTCAGCTAGGGAAGCCCAGTGGCATCTGCAGCGCTCAGGGTGGGGCCACCACAGAGGGAAACGTGAGCATTGTACTTTAAAAAAAGCCACTTAAATCAATTCCCAGACCATCTTTATTGCAAGAAGAAGGAACCAGCTACCAATGTTTTGAAGAAACAGATCCAGGTGCCAAGCACCTAATCTGCTGTCATATTCTTGAACTTGGATCCGCAGACTCTGAGCTCACTTTTGTCTCTGCATCCCTCCACTTCTTTCCTCTTACTCCTGACCCCTCTTTCTTGTCCGTATAGTCCCAACTAGAAGATGCCCACGTGACTTCCAAGCCAGGTGACTGAGGTGGAAACTTCTAGTTCTTTGGAAAGTTAGTTATGTCAAATGATGTGTGCAGAAGCAGACACGGGTGAAAGAATGTATTGCTAGTGCAGACACATGAAAGGACACATGATGAAGATGTATACACATAGCTGGGCAGTGGTGGCGCACACCTTTAATCCCAGCACTTGGGAGGCAAAGGCAGGCAGATTTCTGAGTTCAAGGCCAGCCTGGTCTACAGAGTGAGTTCCAGGACAGCCAGGGCTATACAGAGAAACCCTGTCTCAAAAAACAAAAACAAACAAGCAAACAAAAAATTATAAATATTACCCCGTAGACAGTGGAAGATGAACACTGAGCATTGGGTTGGTTTGCTCCACCTCAATATTCTTCAATAAAGACACACGTCTTGGTTCCCCTTACATAGCATTTTTTGAGCTCAACTTGTGATAATGCTGCTATTGAGAGAAACTCATCTAAGAACTGCTTGTGACGTTCCTGTGGCAGCTTGCTGTGGCCTCGCCTTAGGCTGGTTGGCAAGCCTGGCAGTTTCTTAAGGATTGAACTACAGTTGCTGGTTCATGCCTGCTGTCTGCTTGCTGAAAGGACTGGACTGTGGTTGCTGGTTCATGCCTGGTGTCTGCAGCTGCTGAATCGTATTTGGTGTTTGCTATGGGACTGAACTGTTGAGAAAGAAGATTGTGCTCACCCCCAAAGAATTATTGCTGAACAGGTCCAGTTCCCCCATAGCCTAATAACTTTTCTCTCCCACTATCTATGCTGAGTGCTGGGCTAGAGGAGAGATTGAACTTTTATTAAAAGTAGGTTGCAGAAAATGTATGCCTACAGGTGACCCTTCTCCTCCTATCTGCAGAGGACTTTTAACTTAGTTCTACTATTCAGGTACTCACTTTCTTGCATAGGCCCACTACTTAAAACATGAGAACAAGCTGGACACAGGACTTACCACATCTTGTCCAACTAGTCCCACCATTGTACCACTGTTTCTTTTGTTTAGGATGACTCCATTTTAGATCCATGCATCTGTCCATCTCCCTGTCCCATTCACCCATCCACCCACTTATCCATCCACCCACCCACCCACCCATCTACCTACCCACCCATCCACCCATCCCAGTAGTACGCATGAGGGGAAATAGGAGGATCAAAGACTCAAAGTCATCCTTCACTGTGTAGTAATTTCAAGGCCATTCTGGCCTATATTCAGCTGTGAGTGTGGATGTGGTATGTACGCATGGGTGAGTAGATGATTGCACACACACACACACACAGAAAGAGAGAGACAGACAGAGAGAGGAGGGGGCACAGAGAGAATGGACAAGGAAAAGAGAGAAAAGAAAAGGGAAAAAAGAATATTCATTTTGTTTTATTCCTGTGTTGGTTTGAATAGGAATACTCCCCCTCCCCCATAGACTCAAGTGTTTGAATGCTTGGCCCATAGGGAATGGCACTATTAGGAGGCGTGGCCTTGTTGAAGGAGGCGTGTTACTGTGGAGATTCGTTTTGAGGTCTCATATGATCAAGCTAAGACCAGTGTGGAAGTCTCCTGCTGCCTGGGAATCAAGATGTAGAACTCTCAGCTCTTTCTCCAGCATCATATCTGTCTGCATGTTGGCATGCTTCTCACCTTGATGATAATAGACTAAACCTCTGAAACTGTAAGCCAGCCCCAGTTCAACGTTTTTCTTTATAAGAGTTGCCATGGTCACAGAGCGCAATGTCTGTAGGGTCTCTAGTGATACGCCCTCATCATTTTTACCTTCTTTCTATGTTTCTCACTGAACCTAGCCAATCGTTTGTGAATTCTGTTGGGTCTTTAGGTTTTGTTCAGCTCTTTTCTTCTGTATTCCATACCTGTGTTCTGATTCATCAATATCTGCTGTAATCTCTGTGCTGTTTGTTCTGTGTATTTTGGGTTTAATTTGTGTTTCTTTACCTAGGTTTCTAAGGGAACACCAAGAGCATTGGTTTCCAGCTTTATTTTCTTTGTATAGCAGGTAAAGATTTAAAGCTTTGTTTGTTGTCTAGTTTTTATTTAGTCCAAGATATTTTCTAATTTCTCCCGTGATTTGTTCTTCGACTAACAGATTATATAAAAAGTATGTTGTTTAATTACCAATTATCAGGGACTTAAATAAACACCTTTTTTTATTCTTGAATTTTATATATGTATCCAATATATTTTAATCCTATTTGTTCTCATGCTCTATCTTCTGCTAAAATCCCCACAATACCCCCCTCCCAACTTCATGCTAGTAAGGTCCATGCACACAAGCATGTAGATCAGTGACTGGAATGTGAGAGAGCCACCACAGGGCACACCCTAGGGAAAACTGTCTCTCTCCCAGCAGATGCTAGGAGCTCCTTAGCGAGGGTGAGACCCCAGGAGCTCCTCTTCTCTCTGTGTTGGCTTGTTCCTGTGCAGACAACCATAGCTATTGTGATTTCATGAGTACAGCAACCATGTCACATCTGGAAGACAACACTTCACAGCCTCTTTCCCTCACCTCCAACGTTTGCAATTTTTCTGCTGCTTCTTCTGTGATGTTCCCTGAACCTTGGGAAATGTGATCCTGATATCTCATTTAGAGCTGAGCACTCTGCCAGCATGTACTCTGTGTATTTTGATCAGTCTGAGTCTCTCTGTATGAACTGCCTTCCTCTGCAGAATGAAGGGCTGAGAGCTGCCCGAATTCGTATATAAAGATAAACCTTTTGAGGGGCATTTGCTTATGCTCATTTAGGAAAATAACAGTAGTGGGTTCTCTCCTATGCCTTATAACCTCTCTGAGAATTTCTCCTGATATTAATTTATAATTAAATCCTCTTCTGATACAAACAGAAAAGAGTCTTCATCATTTTCAGTCTTTTTCAGTTCATGGAAAGCCATGCTTTAGCGATTCCACCGTATCACCTTTGTGATTATTACATGCACGTGGCTTGTGATGAATGTATCCTCTGTGGTCAGAGTCACATTGCAATGTCATTCAGGGCAGACAGACTAAAAGCATTGTTCGTGTTTTCCATTTATTTACAGACTGCTTCATCTGCTGATGGTTGAAAGAATAATTCTAGAATCTTCCAACATTCGTAAATATATGGCCTTCTCCCTTCTGTTCTGTTAATTGTTGCTTCATACATATGGTTTCCTTCTTTAAGATTTTTTTTGTTGTTCTTTAAATTATGTATATTCGTGTATGTCTACATGGACATGTGGGTACATATTCCTTTTGCAAAGAACTACTGACTTTTCTCTAGAGAGTGCTGGACTCTGTGCTCCAGAAAGCTCCAGAAGGCTCCAGAAGGGAGTGATTAGCTCATTATTCACTCTCAACCTTGAAAAGCTTTATTCTGATGAGTCTGAAGAAAACTTTCGTACAGAACTCTGGCTATGTTCTCTTTGGAGTCTCCCCCTAATGAACACCCACTGAAAAGAGGCTCCCCAGCAGTCACTCTGCCTGAAATCAAGCACTTCCCAAGCGGTGGAGCTGGGTACCACTCAGCCAGCACCTTGCTAGTGGCAGCCTTTTCCTGTCTCACTCAGCTGCTAAGGTCGGCTCCTGTCTGTCTCATCCACCCTACACATACATCTCTGTTTCCAGAAAACTCTTGGGAGCCCTGGTGTAAAGTTGTAGAGCAGTTTTCCTGTGAAATTCCATCCTACTAAAGAACTGGGATGTGGCTCAGATGGTAGAACTTGGGCCTACTTCCGCAAAGCTCTGGGTTTGATCTCTAACACTGCGTGAAACGGGCATGGAGATGCATACCTGTACTCAAAGCATTTAAGAGGTTGACAGAGGAGGATCCAAAGTGCAATGTCACTGTGGGTTACACTGGGACGTTTAGGCCAGCCTGGGCTATGTAAGACCCTGTTAGCTGCATCCTCTCTATAACCCAACTGCTGAGTATCTGGCTGCCCATTTTCATCTCCATAACGAGTACTGGATCTGTGCTTCAGCCATCTTTTTCTCCAGTTTGCAGTACACTTCTGGGCAGAAAGTCAGGGCAATCATATACTCCCCATCTTCATTTATCTTTTCTCAGGGGTCACAGAGCCAATCTGTCTGCTGTCCAGTCTCCCACAACTGTGATTGTATATACCACGTCCATTTTTCTAGTGGCTGAAGGCTGGAGAGTGATTCGACTTCCTGTTTTCCCCCTTAGGACAGTGAAGAGAAGTTCTTTACAAAACACATTTTTTTCAAGAGTCCAATTTGATTACTTTACCCCTAATCAGAACCCATGAATAATGTATGTCTGCCATAATCATGTGTACAGATTTGGAAATTTATTATGATTGTTGTTGTTAAAGTCATAAAAGAATAATAATGCTAAATTTTAAAATTATTATTTCTTGGTTTTCGTACTAAACATTGTATGGCTAGTATTTTATAAAACCGTGTGTGTGTGTGTGTGTGTGTGTGTGTGTGTGTGTGTACATGAGTGCAGTGCCTGTGGATGCCAGCAGAGGGCATCAGATTCACTGACACTAGAGTTAGCAGATGTTGTGACTGTAGGAGAAATGGTGCAGTTGCCTCTGCATAAATGGGGGAAGCCGGGTGCAGCTACAAAGATATCCCCTGCAGGAAGTCCTAATTAAGGATTACCTGAGAGACCAAGGATTGGTGATGCGGACAACGCCAGCCAATCGGAAACTGCTGTTTAGAAGAGCTGCTTTCCTGGGACCAATGGAGCACAGGTGGAGAGTATTAGAGGAGTTAGCAGCAGGGTTCAGATGAGCTTGCTGCTGCATTTCTCACCTGCTCCCGGAGTCTGTGCCATTAATTCTAAGTCACATCACCTCCAATCCCCAAGGGCAGGTAGAGTTGGGCAGCAGGCAGTCCAGGGCATAGGCAGGAGCTGACCTGGGCACTGGAACCTGTACTTGGGTCCCCTGTAAAGAGCAGCATGCGTTCTCCTAGCTGCTGAGCCATCTCCTCTGCCCCTATGATGCTCCATCTAAAATGTTGTGGAACGGGGGTTTCAGAATGAAAAGGATGGGATTGTGTGTGGCTGAACACACACGGTAACCACACGGAGAAACTCCACAGTTTCACCTTCCAAACTGAGGTGAAGGAGACAGTCTCTCAGGTTCAATCTCAACTCATCTGAGTCATCCTTCCGGATGGATTATATTTATAATTTAATTAATCACAATGATGCTTTCCAATATCAAGGCTGCATCATGGATGGCTCTGGCCACAAACCTGCGATGCTCCTAATAGCATTCTTCCGAAGCGAATCTTGTAACTATGAACCTGCAACAACTTCTACAGTAGACGGATTGAGGCAAAATTGAATTGTCTGCTATAGGCCTTGGACTCTATCTCGTGACATCCTTTGCCTTTGGGTTAATAGAAGGCAGGAGTGTGTTTATATATTCCAAAAGGATTTGCCTCATAGTCTCAAGGGTCTTAGGTCAAACACAGGGGTGAGCCAAAATCTGTCTATTTAGGGGACCAATTATAGCCCTGCTTGGCTCCCAACCTGGAATACTACCTCTCTCTACTCAGTCAGTGTTTACTTTCTCTCACTTTCCAGGAATTTCGGTTCACCTTATCTGTTTTATTTGGGCTCTCAAGGGGTTCTTATAGACACAAATCTGACAATCACCACTGTGGCAACACTGGGGAAGAGGGGGTGTTATTCGCTTCCTTAACCTTGATGTTTATCTTATCTGGTTAGAAATAGTCACGGGAATTGTTTCCCTGAACCCAGTGCACCTGCAGCCCCCACCACTTGCTCCACAAGTCCTCCAGCTGCTACCTGATCTCAAAAAGCTAAAAGGAAGCATTCAGTCACCTGCACCTGACTCTCATTTGCATTTAAATATGGTGAGGGTTTTTTGTTTTTGTTTTTTTTTTTTTTTTTGGTTAGGAGAAACATAATAATAAAACCAACAGTCAGCAGGCTTTCCATTCGCCTCAAATACAACCTGCTTTGAATCACAAAGCTTTGAACTACAAAGTCCTGCTTCTATCAAAACAGAACGCTTTAAACTTCAGTTGAGGCTCTCTGTTCTAGAGACCTCGGTTTCCAAGGCCTTCAAATTAACAATGAGACATCTAACATCTTATCTATAGCTTTATTACTTAAAATATGTGTTTTTAATCAGCAGAAGCATGCCTGTGATTTTTTTTTTTTGGCTTTACCACTGAACTAGCTTGAAGAGACTTAGTTTTCAAAATTATACACTATGAAATTAGCACTGTATCTCGACAAGCAAACAGTAACCTTGTCTGGCTGTGCCAAGGGGTGAATTACCTGGACCTTCTGAGAAGCTCACTGGGACTCTTTGGCTTAAATATTTTGGTCTGTCAAGGTGAAGGAGACCTTACTTGTGGGACTCAGGATTACAGAAGAAGGGTCCAGGAGGGTTTCAACCTCAGATACCTCAGATAAGGACAGCTGGAGTGGGCTTTCTCACCCCTCCCAACCTAGTTCCATGAAGTTGGCTGCCCCACCATCAACCCTAGTAGGAATTTATTACCCTGACAGTTATCAGATGTCGCTTCTTGTTTGACCTTCTAAAGTTCACACACACACACAGCTCTTGAGTATGCAGATGAAGCATCTTCCAACACCCCTGTCCTGAAAAATTGTGCACAACTACACAAACCATGCCCCAGAGACCCTGGCCATCTCCCACAGGGGCATAAGTACCTCCTTATTCACCCAAAAAACTGAGCCAGTTCTTCAAGGCTGTTCCCAGGTGATCTTTACACACACACTCACCACTGACCAAGATCCTGCCTGCACTCATTTGCCCCGGCTAAGCTTCCCAGCCCTCTAGTCCAGCCTGGTGAGTAATGGGCTTGGCTACCTGAATCGGAAGAAGCAGACCAGTATGGCGGTGGCATCAACAGAGATGCAGCCACACCATCAGGAAGAATGATCAGCGTTTGCCATTTTAAACCATCTGCCTCAGGGCTGGGGAGATGGCTCAGTGGGTAAAGTGCTTGCCAAAGAACCTACATGAAGGTAGAAGAACTGAACAGACTCTACACAGTTGTCCTCTGATGTCTCCGTACATGCCATCGTATGAATTTCCTTCCTCCATCTCACCTACACATGATAATAACAAATAAACTGAACTTTTGAAAAAGCCAGATACAATAGTGTGCTCATCTGTCATCTTAGTATGCTCCTACTGGGAGGTGGAAGGCAGAGACAGGAGAATCACCAATGCAGTCTGATATATACCGTAATGAACAAGGAGACTCTGTCTCAAAACAAGATGGAAGGCAGGAGGATGAAACTCAGGGTTGTCCTCTGACCTTGACAAGCCTACACACCATGTGTGCACTTTGCCCATATGTGTGTGTGTGCAGTGTTGGTATCAGGATCAGCTCCAAACCCAGTGACATCACTTCTTACATTCCCAGAATCCATTTGGCTCACCTCCCACCTTTACCTGCACATGGCTACATCACTATCCAAATAAAAGGCAGACCCCTCTGACCTCTTTCTCTACCCGACCTTCTTCTTCGCCACCACCTTTGCCCTTTTCCCTCACAATAAACCTCTGCCACGTGGAACTGCTTTGGCCTGGTGTGGTCTGTCCAGACGCTAGCCGCGCTTCTAACACAACACCACACACACACACACACACACACACACACACACACACACATCTCAAAGTCAAAGCCATCCTACAACATACATTTTATATTAACATTGAGGAAAAATAAAGTTGAAAATAAATAAAAAGCCACAGGACAATTTTTGTGTTGAATTTGTTACCTGGCTGTACTGGCTATTTTTGTGTCAACTTGACACAGCTGGAGTTATCACAGAGAAAGTAGCTTCAGTTGAGGAAATGCCTCCATGAGATCCAACTGTAAGGCATTTTCTCAATTAGTGATCAAGGGGGAAAGGCCCCTTGTGGGTGGGACCATCCCTGGACTGGTAGTCTTGGGTTCTATAAGAGAGTAGGCTGAGCAAGCCAGGGGAGGCAAGCCAGTAAGTAACATCCCTCCATGGCCTCTGTATCAGCTCCTGCTCCCTGACCTGTCTGAGTTCCAGTCCTGACTTCCTTTGGTGATGAACAGCAGCATGGAAGTGTAAGCCAAATAAACCCTTTCCTCCCCAACTTGCTTCTTGGTCACGATATTTGTGCAGGAATAGAAATCCTGACTAAGACACTGGCCCATTATTCAAACAGGAGTCTTCAGGTTACAAAACACTATTCTTTGTAGAGCACCCTTCACTTCAGGGGGTCACCTACAAGATGTGTAATTACAGACAGCTCTGGAGCAGTTGGAATCTGAAACCTGGATCTGATCACTCAGCACATGGACGAGGGCCACAGAACTTGCTGTTCATCTTTTCAGTCCCAGCCAGCTGCACAGCCAACTTTATTTGCATGTATTTGGTCAGAAAATTGATCATTGTGTACCATAAAGACATCATTCATTTCCTATTACCATTGAACCCCAGAGCATTGCGCTCAGAACTTGCCAGGAATTTCAAATGGCAGGTGGCGAGAATATACTTCTCTAAGATTCATCATATACCCCAAATTCAGTGATTACAGCTCATTAAAGAGCAGATTTCCTGTTAATGAATGCTTAGTGCCAGGATTCAGCCCACAGAAGTTGCGGACCCCAGGGCTGGGGAGCTGGGTCAGCCAATAATGTGCTTGCCTTGCAACCATGAGGGCAGGAGTTCACATACTCAGAACCTAATTATAAAAAGCTAGGTATGTGGCTATGTACAGGCATAGTGGAGTGTTCTTGTGATCTCAATGCTGGGGCAGTGAGGCTTCCAGCCTAGCCTAAGGGCTGAGCTCCAGGCCAAGGAAAGACCCTGCCTCAAAAGAAAATTAGGTAGATGACTCCTGAGGAATGGAACCCAAAGTGGACTTTTGTAACACACACACACACACACACACACACACACTACAGACTCACAATGAAGGTGGATGGGAAACCATCCCAAAGAGAAACTCTTAGCCAGAGGTTGCCCTGGAGACCCTCACTCTTGTGCTCCTTCTAACACATTCAGAGACAACCCTTCCTTATGCTATGTATAATTCTTGCTTTGTTCACACTAAAGCTTTACATGAAAAAGTGACTGTGAGACTCCATGTAATTTCCGAAGCTCTGCTTACCCACTTCCTGCTCATTGCCTGCATTCTTGCTAGCAGCTGTTTGAAGTGGAAATGTAAGGGTTCTTTGGAAAGTCAGTTGTGTTGGATGGTGTTTAGCTGGGGCAAACACGTGAAGGAACGTTTCACTGAAGCAGACACATGTGAAACGGTGTTCTGCTAAAGCAAGCACCTGATAGGACACGTGATGAAGGATGTATTGGTCCACCTTACATTGAATAGTTGAGCTGCATTGGTCGGGACTCCATAGAGAGAAACACACTACAAAGCTGAGTCACTTTCTCATCCCCCCTTCTTTCTCTTTACAAATATAACAGACCCTCCCCTTGAGACCTTTCCTCTATGCAGGACATCAACTCAAAGCCCAAGACATGAGGGTGCTCTCTGCATCAAGCCTGGTACCAGATTTAAAAAGAGCTGTCCCTCCCACATCCAGCACACCCAGGAAGAACAGGGTCAAGGAAAGCAGCGTTTCCTTCCCTAGAGGCAGGATTCTTCATGAGGAGACCCTGATTGCACCCTTTGGGAAGACCTTCCCCTTCCATCTTGTTCTTCCATAGTCTTCATGATTTATTTCTTTTCTCTGTATCTCAGGTGAGGAGTCAGCCTTCTGTTAGACATAAAAAGAGATTAGGAAGGTACATTCTCAGTATGAGGTGCACTTAAAGCTTATTGGAGTTACGGACAAACAGAGGACACTGGGCTCCTCTCTGCCCTAGCAGGCACTGGCAATAACCTGCCTCAGAACACTAACAATTGAACGTGGTCAGCTTTGTGACTGAGTCTCAGATCATCAGAAAAAGAAGAACCACTCCAGCCTCAAATTGTTCATTGGATGAGACCCTGTGTCCTAGACCAAGAGATGCGGTGTTTTGGGGTGGGGTGGGAATCCTGTCCTGTGGAAGAAGACAGAGATTTCTCAGTAGGGGGGGGGTGTTGAAATCTTTTGTCTTTCTCCAAATTGTCCAGTGCCCGTCTGGCCTTCTTTGGTGTGGAAGGGTATGTTAAAAGGCTGCTTCATTTTTTGTTAGTCTTTATCAAGTTACAATATGGAGGGGCTCAAGCATCATTCTCAGCCCACACTGCACAGTCAGAATTGGGGATCCAAGGTCTGTCCACTGGAGTCTAAGAAACTCACATTCTCACTGAGCCCTGGAGGATGTCTCTTTACCCTGCCCCCAATTTATTAGCATTCTGAGCCAGCCAATCTCCTTGCCATGAGCCACACCCTCAACTCATTCCCAGCTAGGTCTTCCCTCTTCCAGGATGTCTGTACATTCTTGTTACCTCTATTTATTCTTTGAACTTGATCTACTGTGCCTCAACCTTTCAAGGGTCAGGGGAGAATCGCACACCGATGGTC
Organism: Mus caroli; assembly: GCF_978045245.1. Lineage (NCBI taxonomy): Eukaryota > Metazoa > Chordata > Mammalia > Rodentia > Muridae > Mus > Mus caroli. The sequence goes on from NW_028227261.1 coordinate 14,828,219, forward strand.
TTTCCCCCCCCCCCCCAGGACACTTGGTACATTTGATGAGATTTGAGGACCACAGGTTGGCTGGGTCTTTACTTGAGACACCTTAATCCATTAAAAGCATCTTTCCCAATGGGGATGATGAGGTTGTGGTACTTTTTAATTCTACCCTTGTCACGGGTTGGGGTTTAAATGGTCCTTGATGTAGTAAAGTTGTATTAATTCTGTGGGTGTTTAAAACTGAGACATGGTGGCTGCTGAGTCTAACCTAATATCTACTTGCATAGGCTTTTCCTACCCCCTCCTTTCGTCATCATAACTCATCATAACTCTTTCCTATTTGAAAACAGCTCTATTCTTTTCTAAATTCTCTCATACTTTTAACACCTTGCCAAATATAGGAAATAGCAGCCTGCACACTTTTTGGTCTGTAGTATATGAACTTACCCAATTTCTAATTTAACTTCTGTTGTAGGATAAGGTACCCCAATACAAAAAGCAACTTAGAAGAGAATGGGAGTTTATTTCAGCTCACAGTCCCAGGGTACAATTCATTAATGTGGGGAAGTAAGGCAGGAGCTTCAGCCGGTCACACAACATCTTCAGGGCAGAGAATTTATGGATGCTTGCTTACTGGCTCATTTCTCTGCTCTCATACAGGTTAGGTCCCCCTTCCTAGGGAATGGTGCTGCCCAAGGTGGGCTGAATTGCCCCACATTAATACCCACAATATTGTCTATTATGTAGACAATACATATAATCTCACTCATCCAGACTCTTTTCCCAAGTGATTCTTGGTTGTGTGGCTTTGATGGTTGAAGTTCACATCACACCTGGTTTCAAGAGTATATGAAGTACCATTCTACCAAATTTTTGCTAAGTTTTTCCTCATTAGGAAAGTACTTAGAAATGTCAGTCTCAAATATCTCATGCTTATTATTCCCTAACCTCTCAAGGGCTCCACATTTCAAAGGACTTTTTTTTTTTTTTAAACCAAACAAGTCCCACTTATTCTGGCGTGACTTGATACCAGACACTGAAGCTCTCTGTGAAGTCTTATTGAAAATGTGTAATTTTCATCAGGGCACATAAAAAGTTATGAATGTAGCCCAGGAGTCCACATAATTACTTTGGTGACCCTAAAATTACAAATGCCAGGAAAAGGTGGCTGTTATTATCAAGTAATGTCTACACAGAGAATTCTCTAGAAAGAAGAAAAATAATTGGATGGAGGAAAAAAAGATAGCTTAGAGACAAATTCTTCTGCTTTATGGTTCTCCCTGATCCAAGTCTATGACTCCAGTACCTTGGCAAGAACATGCGGACATGCTCTTGTGTTGTCTTGCTCTCTGCACACCCTGCCCCAACCTCTCTCCCTTTCCCTCCCCCATCTCTCTATCACTCTCTTTCTCCTCACTCTCTTCCTTTCTCTCCCTCTCCTCCTTTCTTTCCTTCTTCCTACCTCTCCTTCTCTCTCCCCTTCCTTCTCTCTCCCTCCCTCTCCACTCTCCCCCATGTCTTCCCTAGGGGTTGAGAGCTAAGCATCACAACTGTGAGCATGGATGCCAGGCTGACTCCCCTTGGGCAGATCTGTGGATACTGACACTCTTCTATGTTCAATGTGACCTAAAATTGCTGCTTCCTGAGCACTGTGTGAGCACCAAGTTCGCTTTAGACTCCATCCGAAAGTCTGACCAGCTCTATGTTCTTCAAAACTTATTGCAGTCTTTCTGAGTAAATACCACAGATCAGTTACTCAATTTCACATTCATCTTCCCTAGCCTCTGAGCAACACCTGACTCGGTTGATCCATTACCAAAAAGTTCACAGAATACTCAGCATGTAGCTTGGGATGTTTTCTCTCAATCTCTGACCACACCATCCATTCTTCCTCCACCATGTTGGACGGTTTCTTTGCATTCTCTTTGCTTTTTATTCCTGGGGTTCCTGGAGGTGGTGAGGGGTCAATCTGTGCCTACTCAGTAGGTCAATGAAACTGTCTCTTGGCTTTCAAACCAATCCTTGTAAACTAGAAATGGACCACAAGGAGGGGAAAGGCTCTCAACATAAATAACAAGTCCTGTCAGGAGAAGTGTGTGACATGAGGGGAGGAGTCAGAAAACAGCAACGGGAGGGGACAGAGGAGCAGGGCAGGGCAGAGAGGGCTGGGAAAGAACAATGTGTGAAGATGCTATCACAGAACCCATGACATCACATGTCCATTTAAATAAGTGATTAAAACATCTCATCTGGGAGTCAGCTCTACAGGTTGCACAAACATAAAGATCTGAGGTCAGATTCTCAGCACCAACATGAAAACTGGGTATGGTAGTGCATGCTGTCTGTCCAGCACTGTGGGTACATGTGTGTGAGCAGTGGATCCCTGCAACTCTTTAATGTGCCAGCATAGCTGAATCCAAGTCCAGTGAGAGATCCTGACTCAAAAGACGAGGTGGAGGCTGACTGGGGAAGACATTCATTAATCTCTGTCTTCTACTCAAACTCATACACCCATACACTCATGCACACAGGCACATGCTCCCCCCCCACACACACACACTGAGAATTCCATATTATTTATTTATTTATTTTTATGTATATGAGTACTTGTATCTGTCTTCAGACACACCAGAAGAGGGCATCAGATCCCATTACAGATGATTGTGAGCTATCATGTGGTTCTGTGGTTGTTGGGAATTGAACTCAGGACCTCTGAAGGAGCAGTCAGTGCTCTTAACTGCTGAGCCATCGCTCTTCAGCCCGAGAATTCCAGATAGTTAGATCAATCAGTTGGGCTCTCATTGTCACCTAAAAGTTCAAGTTCACACTAAAATCTTGGTTTATCTCTCAAATCTGCCTTCATGAATCATGAGCACCCCTACCAGCTCTATATATTCATGACAGATAATTGAATCTTTTCTTGTTGTTGGAGATATGCACCCTCAAGCAATCCTTTATGTGTCTCCCTGTTTCCCACAACACTGAAGAAGCCATTTGGAAATTTTACCAGCTCTATGTTTTTCAAAATATATCAAGTAAGAGATGGATACTTTGTGAGAATTGCATTGTAGGAACATCAGAGTACACCAATCTAGTTGATGGAGGGCCAGCTGCTCCCCTTGGCTCTGTGGGAAGGTGTGTTCCTCCAGGCTACATACTGATTCTACATGCCGACATATTGAACCCTTCAGGCACTGGAATACAATAGTGTTTGTGTACCTAATCAGACAACAGAAGGCCAAAAATAGTGCATAAAAGAAAGAGGGTCTTCCTTCTACACTGGATGCTTATACATATGGGTTGTGTAAGACTAGAGGGTATTCTTGACTCCAGTAAGTAGGTGTTGAGCAAGTGTCATGGTTGTGTGGCTCAGTGGACCTCACACACCCTCGAAACCTAGGCTGCACTTGTTCAATTTGAAAAAAAAAGAAAACAAGCAAGCAAAGAAAGAAACAAAGAAAAGCCCTTTTCAATGTCACTGCTCTAGAGGCAGTGGGACCCGGGAGAATGGAGCCAATAAACGAGGCTGACTAAAGTCTCATGCTCTATTCAGATCCTCAGAGAATTTATACGTGGTAGGTTAAGGGAGGTTAAGGGTTAAGTAAAGCTCTCGTGAGTCCAAGCTGCATAGAATTCCAAGGACAAGCTGCACGCGGCAAAAACATGCTTTCTCCATAGAGGCATACGGAGGCTCGTTTAAACATTTAATTATATAACAACGGCCAACCATAATGATTAATCTGAAGTAAATTCACAGCTATCTGGCACACCTGGGAAGAGCACAAAAACACACTCCAAGAACAATTTTGTGTTTTGAAGAAACCGAGGTCACAGAACTCTTGTCGTGTATTCTTGGAGTGTTCTCACAAACACGATTTCATTCTGGATTCTCCACACATGACTTCATTCCTAGACTGTGCCCTGATACTTCAAAGATGAATTAATTTTAGTTTACTATAGTAGTCACTGTACCTACTTTTAAATTCTTATAACTTGGTTTGTTCGTTTGTTTGTTTTGTTTTTTGGATTTGTGTGTGTGTTGCACAAGCCATAGCATGCTCATAAAGGTTGGAGAACAACTTCTGACTCATTTCCCCTCTCCGGTCTTTACGTGGGTTCCAGGATCAAACTCAGGTTGTCAAGGTTGTGCCACAAGGACCTGTACCCACTGAGCCATCTCCCCCTTCCACCTCCTAAACCATGTGAGTCTTTAAACAGTCAGCTTACATTTTGTAGTAACATGAACTATTTTAATACATTTATTTATTGATTCATTTGTGATGTGTGTGTGTGTGTGTGTGTGTGTACAAGCTCATGCATACCACAGTGCACATACTAAGGTCAGAGGACACCATGCAGAAACGAGTCCTCAGTTCCCACGATGTGGGTCCTGGGGAACTCAAGACTTGTTGATCAGCGCTTCACCCACAAGTCCACTCATTTTTTTTGTTGTTTTCTTTCCTTATGCCCCATTCTGTAAGCCTTCTTATTTCTACCTTTTGAAATGTAATTAACATTGAGAATTTCATACATGAGTACTCTATTTGTATCATTTCCACCCCTTTCTCTCTCCCATGGCTCTTTCTCACATACATACTTTAATTATTATGACACACACATACATATGTACACACACACACTTCTGTATATATAAATACAGTCTGAATTCATTTGCTATTACTCATATGTACATATATGAGCATATATACATACATGTGTACATACATACACACATATACATATATACATACATACACACATATACATATATACATACATACACACATATATACACACATACATATATATATATACATACACACATATGCACATATATACATATATATACACACATACATATATACATATATACACATACATATATATACACACATACAAATATATACATACATATATACACACATATACATAAATAAATGTATATACATGTATACATGTTTAGGGCTGATCACATTGGATTAGATAACCTATTAGGGTGCTTGTCCCTGGAGAATTCTAATTCCCCCTATTTTATTAAGCATTAGTTCCTACAGTTCCTCATGTAGAGATGTAGCCTTGTGAGATTTTCCCCCATCTACACTGACATGCCATAGGTATAATCACTGTGCAGGTCTTGTTTAGGTAACCATATTGTTTAAGATTTCATGACTACAATTTCCTTGCCGTAACTAGAAGACACTATCTCACAGCAGACACTCTGGTCCTCTGGCTCTTACAATCTCTCTACTCTCCCTTCTATGATGTTCACCAAGCTTCAGGTAAAATGGCTGTGTAGCAGATACAGCAGTGGTCAACTGTTCTCTGTATGGGGACCAGGTGTAGATGACCAGTCCTCAGCACCAAACACTCATCAAGGGAGTTGAAGTCTCAACTTTAGGGTTCAGTTCAGCCGCTTCCTCAAGGTTCTTGATAACATTGGCCTTCACCACCCAACCCTAATACATCCACAGTCCCTGATGTCACTTCTGGAGGTGAAACACCATGACTGAGCAGCCAAACTCAATTCTGTATTTTTGTAGTCTTCCTTTGGCAAACACCAGGTCTTCATAACTGAAAACCTTTTCTCCTTTGTAAGTTCTGCAAAGGGGAGCTGTATCACAGGACACTGAAGCCACACTTGCAGCAACTGCACCTGTACTGGGTTCTACAGTGCTCCTAGCTCCACACATGGGCTGCTCCGACCAGGTGGTGGGCTGCTCTGACCAGGCGGTGGGCTGCTCACACTCTGCAGGACAGGCGGGTGCAACATCTCAGCAGACATTTGTCACTTTAAAAAAACACCCACTTAAAGCTAAACAACAAAGACTTTACAACTGACAGCTAGCCACAGATAGCTAGACACACACATGGGTTGGACAGATACAATTGGAGGCTGCTGGCTTGCTCACAGGCTTACATCGAGGACAGTGACCATTCCAGGGAGGTGGCACTGAGAGGCTGTCCTAGCTTTGTTTCCTGTTGCTGTGACAAAATACCCTGACAAAGGTAACATCAAGGAGGAGGGTTTATTGGGCTCACAGTTTTAGGTCACTGTCCATCACTGTGGGATTGTCAAGATGGCAGGAACTTGATGCAGCTGGTCACATCCCATCTACAATCAAGAGCAGAGGACAATGAATGAATATGAGCATGCCAGCATTTGGCTCCCTTCCCCTACTTCTCTACAGTTTATGATTGCCTGCCCAGGAAGTGGTACCATCCACAATTGGCGGGGCTTCCCCATAGGCCCACCCACCATCCACAATGGGCAGGGCTTCCCCTGTAGGCCAACCCAATCTAGACTGTCTGTCGTTGAGACTCTCTTTCCAGATGATTCTGGATTGTGTCAAGTTGACAGTTAAGATCAACCATTACATATAATTAATAAAGTTTGATTTTTTTAAATTGAACTGCAAATTCATTAACCATAAAAATTATGCACTTTTTTCTACTTCTTAAGTGGTTTTGTTTCCAAGCATGGTGTTGTATACCTATAGTCTGAACACTTGAGAATCTGAGGCAGGAGGATTCCTGTACCTAGGAAATGAGGAACACTTGAGCAGAACAGGGAGACCTCTACTCAAAATCAAAGCAAGACACCATTTTTGTTATAGACTATGACACAACCACATGAATTAACTTACCAGAAGTAGAGCCATCAGTGGACGACCTTCTGTCTCCACACCCCATCCCACTGAAGGTCCTCACGGGCAGAGACTCATGTGGAGTTGTTAGCTCGTGTAGAAAGAGAGGAAAAGCAACAGCGGTGATGCATAGTAAAGTGTGGGATCCTTTGATGAGGGGATGAATGTCCCAGAAAAGGAGAAAGCAGAACAGCATGTGCCCAGGCTGGTAAGAACAGGACGGAGGACCACGATATGTGGGTACAGCAGCAAGGGAGTGTGTTTCAAGCAGAGACTTGAACAGTAAGAGAAGGTAGTTGTGGGTGTCCTCCCCGAGATGGAAAGCCACAGGTCTTGGTGATAGACTGTGGCAGCCACTTGGCATGGACTGAGAGAGCACAGGTAAAGCAAGGTGAGGCAAGGGGCAGAGGAACAGTTGGAACCAGATCTTATGGGACACAGTGAGCTATGCAGGTCTTTGGTTTTCATCTTATGGGAAGTTAGAAGCTGTGGAGGATTGGGAGCTCAGGAAGGGTGGACAGGGCAGCAAGCAGGAAGCAGAAGGCGAGAAGTCCAGACCGCATCACAAAGCCTTCTCTAAGTTCATGCTCACTGCAGCCATGGCCAAGTTTCAGCTTCTAGCCCTGTAGGTTTTCTTGATGGTCTCCTCATGGCTGTGTAGCTGATTTCTTCCAGAGTGAATAATGAGACAGAGAGGGAGAATGGGAGAGAGAGAGAAGGAGAGAGAGAGAGAGAGAGAGAGAGAGAGAGAGAGAGAGAGAGAGAGAGAGAGAGAGAGAGAGGTGAAGGGTGGGAAGCCAGACAGAATAAGAGAGGGGGAAAGAACAGATACAGTAAGGCAAGACAGACAAGGAGATTGTCAGTTCTTGTGGGGTTTGTTAGGAGTGAGTCCCTAAGTCCTGCTCACTGTCACCAAGAGAGTCAGTACAGGAAGTAAGGATCAATAAAGACAGCTGAGGAAAAGTAGACAAGTGGGGGGGGGGGAAGACATTGTTGGAGGATCCCCACAGAGACCAAGTGAAGGACACTGGCATGTCTCTCTCCCTGGAGCAGCAGCCACACGGAGGGAGAAGTGGCCATGGTTGAGTGATTTCAGATAGTAGAGTCCATAGAATGTGGATACATGCGTGTGTGCACCAGAGAGAGTGTGTGTATGGGATGCCCTTGGACAACACACGTGGAAGTCAGAGGAGGATTCCAGGTGTCTTCCATTATTGTTCTGTACCCTGTACCATATTCTTAAAGACAGAGTACCTAACCCTTAGAATTCTTTGGATAAATAACCAGGAAGGGTATAACTGGGTCATATGGTGCTCTCCCTCTCCCTCTCCCTCTCCCTCTCCCTCTCCCTCTCCCTCTCCCTCTCCCTCTCCCTCTCCCTCTCCCTCTCCCTCTCCCTCTCCCTCTCCCTCTCCCTCTCCCTCTCCTTCTCCCTCTTTCCCCTCTCTCTTTCACCTAGCCCAGCTCCAGAGATCTGCTTGTCTCTGTTCTCCAGAGCTGGGGATTACATGCTAAGGTGGCCATCCCCAGATTTTGTATGTGGGTGCTAGGGATTTGAGCTCAGGTCCTTTAGCTTTCACAACAAGCCCCGATGGCCACTGAGCCACCTCCCCAGACCCTGCTGGATAGTTTACATTTGAAACCATGCAATGTATGATTGTTGATATTTGAAGTTGAGTCTAGCTACAAGAATACAGCCTAAAATTCTTCTCCTGGATCACGGTTTTGCCCTTCCAGCTGAGGATTTTATGCTAATCATAGTCTATGGCTGTCACTCTTGACTGTGTGCCCAGAGCCCATTTCCCCCTGTTCTTTGCTTGTAGAAGGGATTTTATCCAAGTTCTGAGGGCAGTATGGAGCTTGTCTGAGGTTGTACATTGACTTCTCTGGTTGATAACAGAGGAAGGAAAACAAGGTGACCAGATGGGCTGCTTCTAGGGTAGGCTCCTCAGCAATAAAAAGGAGGCAGTTCACAAAAGATGAACTGCAAATGGCCAAGAGATACAAAAAAATAATGTTCAACCCATCCCCTCCTCTCCCCCCTCACCCCCAACCATCAGAGAAATTCAAATCAAAGCCTTACAGAGATTCTCTCTTATTCCATTTGAAATGAAATACCAGTCATTAAGAAAGATGCAATGATGGATGCTGGTGTGGGTGGGAGCAGGAGGAGGAAACTTTTCTCACTGCTGGTGGGGATGTCAGGAGGGAGGGATGGAGGGAGAGGAAGGGGGAGGGGGGAGGGGGAGGGGGAGGGAGAGGGCGAGGGCGAGGGCGAGGGAGAGGGAGAGGGAGAGGGCGAGGGCGAGGGCGAGGGAGAGGGAGAGGGAGAGGGAGAGGGAGAGGGAGAGAAAGAGGGAACTACCCTATAACCCTGCTATACCTCTCCTGGGTATTATCCAAAAATTCTAAATTACATATCAGAGATCCTTTAATGTATGGATGAGGAGATTAATGACTACAATGAGGGCTAGCAAGATGGCCCAGTGAGTAAGAGCACTTGCATGCAAGCATAAGAACCTGAGTTTGAAGCCAAGCATCTGTAAAAAGCCGGGTGTGGCTGTGTACATCCCTATAACCCCAGAAGTGTGCAGGTGAACACACACACACATACACACATTGTTACATAGATCAACAAGCATCAAGCCATATCACCATGAGAAGACAAGAACATTGTTCCTATTTAAAGGCTGTCAGGCAGAAAGAGTTCTCTTTTGTCCTAGACTGGCCTTTTCCAGGTAGGCCCATGCACATGACATAGGTCAAGATGCTTCATTCAGTATGCAATGCTTCACTCAGAATGTAATATCATCCCCAAATAAATACCCTTGTTAAGCATTGAATATGAATTGTCCCCCACTGGCTTATGGGACGATGACAAGATCCTAGATGATGGCGCTATTTTGGCTCTATCTTGGGAGCTATCACAAACTTCAAGAATCGAGACCTAGCTAGAAAAAGTTGATCACTCTGGATGTGCCTTTGAGGCTATATCTTGCCTTAATCCCTTCCTATACAGCTCTGCTTCCTGGCCACCATGATATCACTACAGGAAGATGCCTCTTCTCAAATTCCCCCAGATAACAGCAGCAGTCTTGGCTCTTATGCTGTAGAGAGAAAAGAACACTGGGGTGCAGTAGGTCAAGCAGCTGAGGTTTGATTTTGTCAGGTGAGAAAACAAAAGCAAGAACAATCTCTGAGGATTATCGAAGACCTAGCCAAACGCCACAGCCCTCCTCCCTCTGGTGTCAGGATTACAAGTCGTGGTCTATCAATTCTCTTCCCTTGGTCCATCCTCAGCATGTCCAAGGTGGTCCCATTCCTGGAATAGATGGAGATTTTCTTAGAAGCTATAATGGCTAACTTGACACAATCCAGAAGCACTTGGGAAGAGAGTCTCAATGAGAAATTACCTAGATCCAGTTGGCCTGTGGACATGTCTGTGAGGGATTATCCTGATTACTAATTGATGTGGGAAGACCCAGCCCATGGTGGGCAGCACCATTCCCTAGGCTGGGGTCCCGCACCATCTGAGATATGAGAAAGTGGACTGGGAACAAGATGAACATGTTTGTTCTGGTTCTGCTCTTGACTGTGGCTATGATGTGACTGTCTTGACTTCCCCGAAATGATGACTGTAATCTGGAATTGTAAACCAAGTAAGTCCTTTCTGCCCAAACCCACCTTCTGCCATGGTATCTTATTACAGCAATAGAAATGGAACTACAAATGAAGGCACCCTTTCTCATAATTCCAGTTTGCTATAATTAAATGTGGTAGATGAGGAGCTATGTATGAAGGTAGGAGACCTATAAGTTGAGACATTTACCGAGGAAAGAGCTGTGGTTTCTTTCTCATGCTCCTGGAGTGGGGGCAGGGCACCTTGGGAGCTGGCTAGAACCTGCTAAGGCTAGCTCTGTTGTTTTCTCCAGAGTCCTGTCCTTCCTCTCATATCCCTGATTACTGCAAGCCACATTATTTGTCTGGGATAGAGTCATAAAGTGCTTGCCTCACAAGCATGAAGACCTGAGTTTCATCCCTACCGCCCACACAAAAAGCAGGGATGGTGGTGTGTGCTTCTAACTCCAGCAATAGGGAAGGGGTTGGACACAGGGTAATCTGGGGGCCAACTGGCCAGCCAGTCTGAGCTAATGTGTGAGCCCCAGATCCCAGTGAGAATATTCAAACCTCACCATTTAAACCCTAACATGTGCTTTAACCTTGATATCCTGAGTTGTTCTGTTGCGCCATGCCATCCACCATCACAACGGCAAAAGTGATCACTCGTCCTTGTATTTGTTAATTTTCCTTGCTATGGTAAAACGCCATGACCAAAAGCAACTTGTGGAATGAAGGGTTTGTTTGGGCCTACAGCTCCAGGAGGATGAGAGTCCATCATAGCAGGGAGGAACGGCAGTAAGACAGCAGGAACAAGGAGCTGAGAACTCGAAGTGGGCGTGGCTGTAACATTCAAAATCCCTGCCCCCAGGGACGTACTTCCTCCCACAAGGCCCAAGTTCCTAAATCTCCCTAAGCAGTGCCACCAATTGGAGACCAAGTGCGCAAATACCCAAGCCCATAGGGGACAATTTTCATTCTAACCACCACAATCCCTAAGAAGTTTCTTTCAGGTGTGGATCACACCAAGGAGAAACTGACTAACTTTTACCTCGTTGTGGGGCAAGTGAGGTCCGCACAACCGGAAGAACAGGTCTGGAGCAAGAGTGACGTCGAGACATGTCCAAACCCTGAAAAAATCTCGTCTTGAGACCAGCAGGACTAAAGATCGATTCCCTCCCTGTTCTGGTTCCCGCATGCTCCAGTGTATATAGCTTTGCAACCCCCAGCTCCACCACAGTTAAGGTAGTCATGTAGTTTGGTGTCCAAATCAAAGGCTTAACTTCCTCTCTCCCTGTAAGGACGTGCCGAGCTAGCACCTGGAATTCTCCTTCATGCAAATGAAGCATTCCCAGTACTCGGCCCCAGCCAATAGTGTACACTTATCCTCCAACCCCTACCCAGTCCCCAAGGTTTATATGGCCCTTGTTTCCCCTCCCCCGTAAAGGATTGCTGTTTCACTGGAAGTCCCCGGAGAAGACTCTTTCTCCCCAGCACTCAAGTCAACTGAGATCCCAAGAACCCACCCCACCCAGACAAGCTGCATTTCTTCCATTCTGCCTGGTGCGTAACAGTCCCGGAATGTGCAAGGACCAGAAGGCGAGCCAGCCAGAACATCATAGGAACCCATGAAATAATGTTGGACCAAATATCTGGGCATCCCGTGGCCTAGTCAAGTCCACCCATAAAATGAATCAACATAAGAAAAACAACTTTTGTCAGAAAGTGTGGGTTTTACCCTCTTCCTGTGAGTTTTCCTCTGACCTTAACTTCTTGTCATAATTAACAAAGCTCCACCTGGTATGAAATGGGAACACTCCCAAGACACGTACCCGGCTCATGCTGCTAATCTGCACAGCCATCCCACGCCCTTCCCTGTAGAATTCCTTCACTGTGGTTGACTGGGGAATTTTGCCTTCCACTAGACACATGCTTTCAGTTGCTGGCTCACTGGAAGCCGTGTCTCATTTATTCTTGGGTCCCTTGTGCCCTATAGCAATACTTTGCATCTAGAAGATATTTAGAAACTATTTGTGAACTGAGATACAGAGCTATATATTTCTTTCTAGAAGATTACACAACCAAGTTTGGTTAATCTCCAGATCGTGGAAAATGTTTAAGTAGATTTCTACTTCTCTTAAGCTGGTGGAGTGAGAGGCTGGGGTACCAGTGGGAGTCAGATAATGTGGGTTCAGACCCTGACTTCAATAGACATGGAGTGACCTCAGACGATTCTTCCAAGCCTTCCTGAGCCTCAGAGTCTTTATCTCCTATAAAGAAAAAAAATCAGTGTGAGTCTCGGTGCCAAGTCTGCATTACTTCAGAGACACTGCTGTGGGTGGTCTGATCTGGTTTTATATAAGTTGTAGATGACAGAGCACAAGGTACCTGCTTCTTACCTCTAGCCATGAAGGTTTCGCTGCCTCCTGCAGAGTCTCTCGGGACTCTCTGAGTCATGGCGGGAGAAGCCAGTTCTGTGGTTTTTTCTGAAGTTGCTGATCTGTGAAAGAAAATGTTTCCTTTTTGCCCCCTCTTTGAGCATTTGATAGCTTTCACTTGTTTCAAAATAAAAGTAAAATGTCTAGGGCTGCCAGAGGCTAGAAGAGACTAGAAGAGATCTGGAGAGGCAGGTAAAAGCTGGTACCCACCCATGAGAACAGGAGTCCATCCCAGAACCCATATGAACAGTCAGGCATTAGGCATGTGCAATGCAGCACTAGGAAGATGGAGGCAGCCTGTTACCTGCCAGCCTGCTTGATCTAATCTGTGAGCCCATTTACCAGAGAGAGACCTTGTCTCAAATATAAGGTGGACAATGTCTGAGAAGTGACACCCAAGGTTGACCTCTAGTCTCCATGTGCACATGCACACCCACACATGTACACTTACATACACCTGTACACACACACACATGCACACATACACACCAGGGAAACTATCAGATGCTACTTTTATTCCTGAATGAAAGCCATGCTCTCGTTCCTTCTTAAAGGTAGGCTTTCAGGTACTCATCTGTAAAGTGGAGACTAATGGTGGGCATATCATGGAGGGCGGGTGTTTTAATCATCATGCCCGATCTCTACCTGCACATGACCCTGTTAGAGCACTAGCAGAGTAGCTTTCTTGCATCTTATATGACATCATGCTGTTGGTTGTTCTGAGGTCCACAGTGACTCTCAACCCAGAGTCCCTGGGCCACATGGCCTTGCTGTTTTCATGTCCACCTGAGGCCACATGGCCTTTCTGTCTCCATGTCTCCATTTCCTTCCTTCTTCCTCTACAGCTGCATACACATCTCTGCTGCTCTCAAAACACACAGGGATGCCCCTGTCTGCACCTGGATATGGACAGCTCCTTCCCGAATATCTCACCCCTCAGTGATCCACACACTCTGTCTTCCACACAGTTGAACCCTCAGCTGAGGCAACTCTCTACTCAATGTTCCTTCTCCAGCAGACTCCTCCCAGACTTTCACATGGACACTTAACCTAGCCACTTCTCCAGCTGCCACTCCTCTCCCAGCCCCACCTTCCGCACCCACCACTTCCTGCCTTCTGCATACTGGGCTCACTTCTCACACCTGGCATTGCTTCCTTCTCAGCACGGAGCACCGGGAGGGTGCAGATGGTTCTTTTCTATTCTGTGCACTAGCAGATTCTCAAGCCTGCGAGAGCTTGAACAAACAGACCCTTAATAAGTGAATGAAAACACATGATTCATATACGACCTTGGTGTGGAGAAAAGCCCCCCCCCCCCAAACCACCCATAACATCAGCAACAACAGGGAAGGTGAGAGGAGGCCTGGGGAGTTTGATGTGTCAGTAAAATGCTTGCCATGCAAACATGAGGTCTCTCGTTCAATCCCCCAAACCCATGTGGTCTTAGTTAGGGTTTTATCGCTGTGAACAGACGCCATGACCAAGGCAACTCTTATAAGGACAATATTCAATTCAATCGGGACTGGCTTACAGGTTCAGAGGTTCAGTCCATTATCATCACAGCAGGAGCACGGCAGCATCCAGGCAGGCATGATGCAGGAGGAGCTGAGAGTTCAACATCTTGTTCCAAAGGAAAACAGGAGAAGACAGTCTTAAAGACCACGCCCACAGTGACTCACTTCTTCCAACAAGGCCAACCTACTCCAACAAGGCCATACCTCCCAATGGTGCCACCCCCTGGGCCAAGCATATTCAAATCACCACACATGTGAAAAGCCAAGTACATGTGTTTCTGTCTCAGTACTGGGAAAGCAGAGACAGGAATGTCCCCTGGGGTCACCGGCCAGTCAGCCCAGATTAATCAGTGAGCTGCAGGTCTCAGCAAGAGGCCCTGTCTCTAAAGCAAGGTAGCCTGCTCCTGAGGAATGAAACTTGAGGTTGCCCTCTTGCTTCCAGGAACATGCACACATGTATATACGTGTTCCTACACACACATACTAATATGTTCACACGTGAACACACACACACATGAACACACACACATGTACTTATACACATGCACATACAACAAAGGTAGGAGAATGCAAAAAATCAAGCTGGGGAAAGAAGCAGATTCCCTGGGAACAAGGAGAGGAGTGGGTCAGGAGTAAAGGGGAGAGGTCACCAGAGGGGAGGTGACAAGGCTGTCCTCGCTGGATGGACTTTTCATTAGCTCTTGTTTATTATATGCCTTGGTATGCATCTGCTACAGTCTACCTCCCACCTAGCCCAGTCTTTGGGTCTAAGGCTCCCAGAACATGGGAGCCAGGTTAGGAAAAAAAATAAAAATAAAAAAACAGAAAGATTCAGCCCACTTCATAATTCTTTGGCCACTTTGGAGGAAATTTATGGAGAATTGGCATTAATAAATGAAGATGATGGGCATTTGAAATGGATTTCGAGAGCAACTGAGAATTCTCCCTTGGCTACAAACTACCGCAGAGAAGTTGCCCACTGAAGACACTGCTATAGGCTCCCTGCCTGTTTTTTTAAGGTGACCTCAGGCTTCTGTCCACCATGGCTACATATACATTTCTCCATGTACTGCTTTTGAAACCTCAGGCTGGTTAAGGAGCTGCTTCTGCATGGAGCATTGT
Source organism: Mus caroli (assembly GCF_978045245.1). Classification (NCBI taxonomy): domain Eukaryota; kingdom Metazoa; phylum Chordata; class Mammalia; order Rodentia; family Muridae; genus Mus; species Mus caroli. Next base: position 14,843,531 of record NW_028227261.1, read on the forward strand.
TTAGGCTTTGACAGCCACACCTTTGAGAAATGTGCTCTGTTTTCATTGATTACGACGAGAACCACACACTGGATCTTGTTCAGACATAGTTTGAAACAAATGAAATTTTTCTTTCTTTCTTTTTTTTTTTTTAAACGTCTCCCTTTCAATTAATTCCTCTGCTAATTAGTTTTAGTTTTAATTGATTTTAAGACCCATTTTGAGGCACTTAACAGTGGCAGGCGGCCTCTTTGCTCCCATCTCCTTCAGCAAGCTCACTCAATTAAAAACACATTACAACATTTTCATGGACGATATGGGGTCGCCATTTTGTTCTGTAAAAGTCGAGAACCGAAACCACAATGGCTTCATGACTCTAGCAGTTTCTTCTTTCCCTTGGGAGGTGGCAGAGCCAGAACTAAAGTCCATCTGTCTGGATTTATCTACTATAACGTTTGGTGTGTGTGTGTGTGTGTGTAGAGGCTAACAATCACTCTCCACCTTATTCTTTTGCAATGAAAATTGAAAAGCATATATAATACTATTTTTTAATGGCCATAGGGAGATGGCTCAGTGGGTAAAGTGTGCAAGTTTGGGGACCCGAGTCTGAATCCCCAGAACCCACATAAAACCAGATGTGGTAGCTCATGTCTGCCATCCCATTATACCACTGGTAAGATAGCAGCTCCAGCCAAGGGCAAGGTTTTGCTGTGCTCTGTGACTCCAGATAGAGTTGCCTATAGTCACTAGCCATGATTTTGAGGAAAGCATTTACATTCTCCAAGTCCTTCTAAAACCTATTGGATCCCCCTGGAACAGCAGTCACAGATGGTTGTGAGCTACCAGGTGGATGCTGGGAATCAAACACAGTCTTTAGGAAGAACAGACAGTGCTCTTAACTGCTGGGCTGTACCTGTCCCCTGTCAGTTCCCTGGTGACTGTTGCATGGTGACATGTGCCCACTACGAGGACTGCCATGCTTAACTGGGGTGGAGGACAGCTCTGACAGTTCAATTTAGGAAATAGGTAGGATCTGTTTAGAAAGGACAAACATGCTGGCCCCCTTTCACCTTGGAGTGGCTTCTGTGTCCTGCGTTGCCAAGATCCCAGCAGCATCACCATGCTTCCTAGCAGGACCACCTCTGTTCTCATCTGATGCTCCTAGGACAACAACCCCAGCCCTGTGTCATCTCACCAGCGGACAGAAAGCACCAGGGACGTGGAAAGATTATCTTCACTTTGGAAAATTACACTATTTTACATCTAACGCACTGAACAGTGGCTCAGTGTGGCAAGTGTACAAGGAGGCAGAGGCAAGAAGGTTGCTGAGATTTCAAGGGTAGCATTGGCTACATAGGAAACTCCTGTCTCAATCAAATGAATAATTAATAGTCATAATTAATAAATAAAATGGTAATTAGAACTAAGTCCCGATTATTAAAAGTAAGAAAACATAACAGGACACTGGCTCAGGGAGGCTGCAGGATGGCCCCCGAGTGAAGAGCATCCTGAACAAGCCAGCAAGAGACCCTTAACCTTTGGATACTCTTTCATCCCTTTCTAGACCCTTCCCAGCGCCTGAGTCCTGGATCCCATGTTAGATACTCCAGAGACCCAGAGACATCGTTCAGGAATCACTAGATCTTTCAAAGGTTTTAGAATTAACTGCAAGAAACTTGTTTCAAGTTGGATCTGATTTCTCAGCCCTCTTTACCAGTGGGTTCTTTGAAGTGAAAAGTAGAAATATATTACTATATAGATATTCATATATATATAACATTTTATACAGATATTATTTTATATAGAGACATTATTTTCTGGTGTAAAAAAACTCCAGAGCTGGCAAGGTAGCTCAGCAGTTAAGGGTGCTTTGCCACCCAGCCTGATGATCCGAGCTCAATCCTCAGAGCCCATGTGATACAAGGAGAACCAACTTTTACCAAATTGTCCTTTGACCTCCAAATGTGTTTCATAGCACACAGGTGTGCATCCTATTCAAATAAACATAAATAAATAAATAAATGCAATTAAAAATAAACAACATCTGAACACTCAATTGCATGATTGCTGGTGTGGAGCTGTGAGGTTTCTTACGCTCATGTGGAGATTTCTAACATTTTGCAGATTTGTCTTTCTAGGTTGAGGCTGCAGCTGTTCACCAGGCCTCAGACATCTGAGTGCACCCCACAAGCTTGTAGTTGTGCATTCTACCTGCCACCGCTTTGGCTACAGAGGGGATGTGTATAGGTCTGTGAATGCCCATGGTCCATTGATGTCTGTGATTTGTGGATTCTGTGGTGCATGGATGTCTGTAGTCTGTAGATGCCCATGGTCCATGGATGTCTGTGTCCTGTGGATGCCTATGGTCTGTGGATGCCTGTGGTCCATGGATGCCCAGGGTCCCTGAATATCTGGAATCTGTGGATGCCCATGATAATATGTAATGAGGCAGCAGAATATTTTCCACTTTGGGAAGAGGGGGGTGTTGAACATTAGTAGAGAAAATAATATTAAACCCTTGAACTTCCTTTGGCCCCAGATGACTGAAGAAATATCAAAAGAGCCCCAGAGTAGATTAGAGTAAAGATTCCTCAAGTCAAGCTACAAAAGACCTCGTGGTTTGGGATTTGTGATGCAGCAGAACTGGCCTCTGTCCCTTGCTCCACGCTGCTCAGAAAGCACCAGTGTCACTTCTTTCTTCCATGACTAATAAACTCATACTCCAGAGTGCTTATGCATCAATGCTTACCCACCATTTTTCACACATTCTGACCAGACTGGTTTATTCACCTAACTGTCCAACCTATAATGCCTTCAGCAACTGTTACTGTATTCTTGGTCATTGAGAAAAACAAAAGTAGCCTAAGAGAACCCACTCCTAGCCTTGTGATGTATGTGCACAGTTGTCATCAGGACATAGGTGTGTCATCATAGCTAAACAGGGTCTCATGGGTGTGCATGACCAGAAATTTTTCCATTGTCTGTTCTCTAAAAATGGAAATCAGATGTTCTGGTGCATAACTGTAATGCCTGTACTTGGGAGAGGGCAGCAGAAGGATCAGGGCTCAAGGCCACCCTTGGCTACATAGTGAGTTCAAGGCCAGTGTTGGCTACATCGTTAGCTCAAAGCCAGACTCACTTATAAGTGAGTTTAAAGCCAACCTAAGCTGTATGACAACCCATTTTTAAAACAAAACATGAATAAAAACTAAAGCCAAAAGGTAGTCCATCATGACTGTATGGAATTTGTCCCAGACATTCAAAGTGTACTTAAAACTTAGTGAAAATCTTTTATTAAGTAAAATCTGCCATGTTGATAGGCCAAAGGAAAATGTGACATGGTTATTCAGCCAGATGGAGAAAAGCATTTGGCGAACAGTACTAATTCATGATTTTTGTTTTTTAAAAAATGATAATAGAAAGGCTTTTTCTCAATTTGTCAGTGTGTGAAAACTCAGTGGCTGTCATGTGTCAGCTGAAACATCGTGTGCTCTCTCTGTGATCCTGCAGGCACATCTGCTTGTGTTATCACCCAGAGTCCCACCCAGTGCAGGAAGACAGGAGAAGGACTAGGAAGATGGTCCAGTGAGTAGGGCACTGGCCAGGCAAGCAACAGGATCTGAGTTCAAATCCTCAGCACCTAAGTAGAAAGCTGAGTAGCTGGGGCTTGTTGACCCCCGGCCTGGTTTTAGATTCAGTAAGAGACTCTGTTTCAAGAAAATAGGATGGAAAGAGATAGAGAGGGACATCCGACACCCTCTTCTGGTGGCCTCTGCATGGGTGTGCATGAGTGCATTTGCACACACAAACACACATAAACACTGGGGTAAGGAGAATAAAATAAAGATATAACAGTTGAGAGAGAAGTGAGGCTGACACATCAATGAAAATAATCATAAAATTCTAAAGCACTGGTTCTCAACATTCCTAATGCTGCGACCCTCTAATACAGTTCCTCATGGTGCGGTGACTTCCCCCAACTATAAAATTGTTTTCATGGCTGCTTCATAATTTTGCTACTGTTGTGAATCATCATGTACACATCTGTGCTTTCTGATGGTCTTAGGCGATCTTTGTGAAAAGGTCATTTGACCCCAAAGGGGTTGCAACCCACAGTTCGAGAACTACTGCAAAGGTTCTACCTAAGCCCGCGTTAGACAAGAAGTTGAACTATCAGCCGCACAACCACAAAGGCAGTGTAGAAAGATCTGTTTCTGTATGTGAGCAACTGGAAATCATGCAAAGGGTACCACTTTCAATGACACCCAACCCAGGAGGGGGGCATTTTAAATAGATGTGAAGATCTTTCATCAAAAAGCTTAAGAAAGTTGATGACAGAAATCAGAGAATTGAGTCAGAGTGCAGTGGCGTCCCGTCCCAGAGCCTGGGCTGGACACATGGTCTCATTCAGGGCTTGCATCAATTCAAATCGATCCTATAGATTTTACCCTAAGCAAAAAGCCTAGCCATCTCTTTACCAGGATATAAATCAGCTGATTTCAAAATGTCATTGAAAATGCCAGTGATATAGATTGCAAAAATAACATTTAATAGAACAAGATTGGACCAGTTTCTTTCTCTGACTTAAAAATGTGCTTTGAGGTTATAGTAACTGTGGGTGTACTGTTGTGAGGGAACAGGAGGGTCCAGAAATGTGGAAGATGGAGTTCTAAGCAGTCCAAGGAGGAATATAAAGAATTTTTGACAAGTCATAGAACCTATGGCTATTAGAAGGATAATCAGACCTTTGTCCCTGCCTCCCACAAAACCTCATTTTGGAAGGACTGTACACCAAATGTGAAAGCCAGGCCACAGAAGCTTTAAAAGAAAATGCAGGATGTATCTTCCAGTCCTCAGGTCAGGCGAAGGCTTCTTAGATGAGAGGAAGCAAGAAAAATAAGATAAAATAATTGATAGGTTAAGCTTAATATTAAAAATCTTTAGTTCACCATTAAGAAAATGAAAGGGAGTTGGCATGTAGATCAACTGGTGTCTCATAGATGGGGCCCTGGGATCCACCCCAATACTTCAGCTAGGTGTGGGTATAACATGCCTGAAATCCCAGCACTGGGGAAGTGAGGCAGGAGGATCATAAATTCAAGGTCATCCTCAGCTACATAACAAGTTTGAAGCCAGCCTAGGCCACATGTGATCCTGTCTCAAATCATATACATTATACATATCTCATTAATATGCATACAAATCTGAAACATATACATAAGTACCATATACATACATATACGCATGCACAGACATACACACACACACACACACACACACATAACCACAATTTAAGAGAAAAACCTACACAATATGTACAACCAACTAGAACATGAAAAGACCTTCTATAACTCAACAATAGAATAACAACTCAAGAAAAAAATGACCAAGTTACTTGGCTGGCATTAATAATCAGCTCATAAGAGAAGATCTATAAATAATCAATACCAATAGGAGATGCATGGATGAAGATGATCAATATGAATGTTGTCCTGGGCTGGGAATAAGGCTTAAGAGTCCAGCCCTTGTCAAGGATGTGTAAAGCTCTGGGTTCATCTCCAGCACCATGAAAGACCAACAAAAATCCAAGACCATGTGTTCAACTGAGAGACTACGCATAGCTGTTCAGATACCCAAAGCTTCAGACTAATGATGGGGCCAGCAAGATGGCTCAGCAGGCAAGTGGCTTGCAACCAAGCCAGACCACCTGAGTTCTGAGTGTAATCCCTGGAACCCACACAGTAGAAGGAAAGAAGTGACTCCTACACATTGTTTTCTGACCCTCATATATGTGCCATGCATGGCCCACAGTAAATGAATAACTGCAATACTGTGTTGTTTTGAAAAGATAGCCATTGAGAAAAGCGTTCAGTTCAACAACTAGGTTACCTGGCTAGAGTGTAAAATAGGGTTTAAGGTAGGACCAACCTTAAAATGGTAAATGTATATTAATCCTACCATCCTCTGGATATAACTTTCAAAAAGGAATAAAGATCGCGCGCGCGCACGTGCGTGTGCGTGTGTGTCTCTGTGTGAAGGTTTCTATTCAAGAACGATGATAGCTACTTGATTGACAACAGCAGCAAACATTTAACAGCCCAGCTGTTCTCCAACAAGAGAATGGATGAGTAAGCTATGGTATATCCATACACTGGAGTATTATGGAAAAAGAAATTTAAAAAGCCCACTAATGTATGGAACCAAGGCGAGTCTCAAAAATATGCTGATGAATGACACCAAACATAGACTGTCCCAACCCACCTTCAGAAAGTTTGCCAACTGTCACAAGTCATCTAACGTCCTGAATCTCAAAACAGTGGTACTGTTTGTATGCACTTATCAAAACTAGTTTCTGGTCAAAACTGATCAAACTGCTTAGGACTTGTGGACCATATTGAATGTCAACCAAAATGCAGACAATTGTGTTTCCAAGACCCAACAAAGTAGGAGTCCCCTCAAAGCAACAAAGCTTTCCTTCATAGGGGAGAATAAATGATTTATTCTAAAGCTAAAGATGACGGACAATTGGCCTGGGAACACAGGGGTTAGGTCTTCCCAAATTCCACTTTCCACCAAGACAGCAGTTTCATGACGTTTTGTTTGTTTGTTTGCTTGTTTTAAGTAACAGTACAAAGTGAATCACACATCAAGACATTTGAAAACAAATAGATAGGTAGGAACATCAGTTAGGCTGTTACAGCCAATCGGGGACACTCAGGTATAGGCGTCAGATGCTGCCTGATGGCATTGTTGGTTTGGTGGGTTGGTGGAAGCTGGGAGGTCTCTAAGTGGGTTTCAGGGTTTTTTTTTTTTTTTTGCTTTTGTTTTATGTTTTGTTTGGTTTTGACAGTCACTGGAATGTTAGGTCAGGCCAGGAAGTGGGCCAGGGATGAGTGAGGGATGACTGTGGAGGAGGCCGAGGATGCAGACAATTGTAATTCGACTCTGGATCTGCAACATTGTAACCTCTCTACAATCAGTGCGGTTCTTACCGGTTTCTCAGGTTTGTAGAAGGTTCTGTGGGAGCAGCTTCTTCCCTGGAACTTTGGACGAATTAGTTGCTGGAAGTCAGGTCAACCCAAGGCTTGCTCCGAGACCCCAGTGAAAGGACAAAAGGAATATTAGCATTGTGTCCTTGTCCAGGGGCAGATTTGGCAAGGTCTAGCCTGCGTCTGGGATTAGTGCCTTAAAGGAGTCAAAGCTGTTGTATCTGGGGATCCGACTCTTTCCCCTGGACTCTCCCCAAGGCAGCTGTGTCTGAGGTGTTTCATGTTCTCTTTGCCAACATTGACTTAGCTCTCTGCTGACCTTGGCCATTTCCCCTTGCAAATAATATACAAGATGTGTTGTGCTTATTAAACTCGATTGGCATAAGTCCATTCGCTTATGCAAGACCTCTGGGTCTCGGCTATTGCGTCGTCTTCTGTATTTCTCATTTTCTTTATTGATAAATCCTCAGGTCTTCCCATTTGACACCTTGTTGTTCAGGACCCCTATTCGTGTCGGTTTGGACCAACTTATTGCAAGATGACTCTGTGGTCTTCTGTAATATAACCACACAGGTATCACGCCAGTGCTTTAACTATAATCTGTTAATCAGGACTAAGCCACAGCTCTAGTCCACACCAATGGATGGGGACTATGCTAGTGTATGAATGCAGCAGGTAGGAGCTATTGGGTGATCTGACTGCCACAGCCCAAATGGCAGAATTTCTACGTTGTTCCACATCCACCACATCCCAACTGTTTAAACACTTACCTGCCTGGTCCAGCTTCATCCCCTCCCCACACTTTAACACTGGGGCTTTTTAATTGGTAAATAATAATTGGTAATCATAATGAATGTGGCACTGGATACAATGTGATTATTTGATACATGTATCTGGACTGTCCCAATCACATCAAGGTACTCAGGTATCCTTCGGATCTCTTAAACATGGCTTTAGGTGGCTCTCCTTTCTATTTGGAAATCGGGTTGTTCATTGCTAACTGTGATAACCCTACTGTGCAATACAATAATGGCCCATGTTGCCTGTTGCTTGTAACTGTATCGGTGGGATTTCTATTGTATTGCTATCTGCTCCAAGTTGAAAAAATCTCTTCTGAAAGGACAGGGGACCTGCTCTGGCTCAAGGACCTCAGAAAGTTACACACTTCCCAAGAACACTTCCCCCAAGGTTTAAAAACCTTACACCATCACTAGAGGTGGGGGGATACTCATCGGCTGAATTGCTGCAAGCTGAGTATCTTGCTCTAGGAATGTAGCTTTCCTGAGTCCTTACCCATGCTGTGGTGGGCTTTTCAGTGGCTCAGGGGGCTTTGAGTCATCTATGTTCCTATAAATAAATCCACCACCCATGATCCTGTAAGCTACCCCAATAAACTCACAAGTCCACCAAATTAGACCAGGGGGATCATTTCTTTAGTCTGAAATTAGTTCCTTGTCTGGAGCAAAATGATGCTTTTCACGACTTTCCAGGAAAAGACTCTCTCTCTCTCTCTCTCTCTCTCTCTCTCTCTCTCTCACACACACACACACACACACACACATGTGCACACACACAAGCACGCACATTAGCCAGTTGTCCCCATCTCCCCACTCCCAGCTCTATTTCCCACCTCATCCACATATTTGGTAACCACCATTTTCTTATTTCTATAAGCTACCAGGTTTTTTTTACTCTAATTTTGAATAAGGTAAAAATCATTTCTCCATTTTGTGGATGAGGCAACTCAGAGAAAAGATCATTGGTTCAGTTTCCTGCAGCTAGAAAACAGCAGGTCTAGATTCATACTGGGCTTGTTTGATGCCAAAATGAACTTCTGTGTCTTTTACCACCTGGCAGGTATATATCTTCTAACTTTTGTGGGTCTGAGACAGGCTCTAATGGAAACTAGATTAAGAAACACTGGATTTAAACGTACCTTCCTAGGGGCTACTGAGATGTCCCTGCTGGTAAAACCCTTGCTGGGCACTCGTGGACCTGAGTTTGATTCCAGCTCCCAAGAAAAAGCTTGGTGTGGTGGCACATCCTTGCAATCCCAGAACAAGGGGGTGCGGGGAGGGCAGAGGCATGATGATCCTTGTGGCTCCCTGACCAGCCAGTTTAACTGAGTTGGTGAGCTCCAGGCCAGTAAGAGAAGCTGTCTCCAAAAAGTAAGGTAAGCTGGATGTAGGATGGCACTTATCTTTAATGGGAGACAGGAGAGGCAGAGCTCTGTGATTTCGAGGCGAGCCTGGTCTACATAGTGAGATCCGGTCTCAAACAAAAAGACAAAGCCAACTGAACAAACAAACAAGGAAACAAGAACAAAACAAACCAAACAAACAAACAAAAAAACCAACAAGAGGCAAGAAGAGGGACACCATCTGAGGAACGTCTCTTAGGTTGGCCTCTCACCTTGTCATGTATGCAAGTGCTTGTCACACATGTGGACTTGCTGTGCGTGTGCACACATACACAGAATATACGTTCTTGAGTAATTTAAATGGAGATTTCCTCCAACAAGCTGCAGAATTGGCTCGGGCAGCGGTTAAGCCTTAAAAGGAGGATAGTTCTCTTATGCTGTGACTTCTGCATCGTCTAGCAGATCTTTCTGCTGAGATAAATAGCCCTACCTGGAGGCCGTGGTTATTACTGTTAGTTCATAAGCGAGTCGTGGCTTAAAATGTAAATTGCTCAGCAATAAACCAAATGCAATGACATAATAATAAAAAAGGCAAATCGATTCCTCCAGAAATACACATCTGTTCGGTCGAGCCGCCTGCCAGTCCAGCACAGCTGTTCCCGTTTAAAAAAAAAAAAAAAAAAAAGGTCTAAACATAATCCTTTACAGTGGAAAGTTGGGTAAGAACATATTCGTGAAATCTGGAAGTGGTTTGGCGATTAAGTGCGGTTTATTTTGTATATGATTCTTGCACTGCCCCCTGACCATGCAGATGGAAAATAAGCAGTTGCTCAGCTCCCCTGAGGCGTCTGTCTGTCTGTCTGTCCACGCAGTGTTGGCAATTCAAATCTTGCTGGGGCCGCGCAGGGACTGCTGGATATTAGATGCTCACTCCTTCCTCTGAATTCAGGAAACGTGGATAACTGCCAAGGCACACACATGCTCGCTGAACTGGAAACGTTCAGCCTGCTGGCCCTATGTCATTTCTCTCTGGGTTTCACAGCAAGAAGACCTGGGCTGGAGCCAGGGAGGTGGCTCAGTGGGAAAGCGAGTCCAGATCCCCAGAACTCATGGGAAAGCCAGGTATTGTGGCATATACCTGTTGTCCTAGAGCTAGAGAGGCAGAGATCCCAGGGGCTCACTGGCCAGTCAGCCTAGCTGAATCAGTGAGTTCCAGGTTTAGTGAAAGAGCCCGTCAATAGATAGATGGATGGATGGATGGGTAGATGGGTGGATGGATGGATAGATAGAGTGCAGGGGTAGGACAGATGGCTCAGTGGTTAGGAGCACCCACATGATGGCTCACAACCACCCCTAACTTAAGTTTCAGGAGATGAAATGCCCTCTTCTGACCTTTGTAGGTCTTACCTGTACATGGTAATATACATATCTACAGGCCAAAGAATCACAAAATAAAGAAAATAAGTCTTTAAAAAAGTGAGATGGAGAATGATTGAGGAGCTGGGCAACTGTTTCCACGTGGACATGTACATTCATGCAACACACACATGCACGCACACACATACACACACACACACACACACACACCACTACATTGTTTTAAAGGTTTAAAAGAAACAAAGAAAAGAAAAGAAAAGAAAAGGAAAGAAAAGGAGAGAGAAAAGAAAAGAAAAGGAGAGAGAAAAGAAAAGAAAAGGAGAGAGAAAAGAAAAGAAAAGGAGAGAGAAAAGAAGAGAAGAGAAGAGAAGAGAAGAGAAGAGAAGAGAAGAGAAAAGAAAAGAAAAGAAAAGAAAAGGAGAGAGAAAAGAAAAGGAGAGAGAAAAGAAAAGGAGAGAGAAAAGAAAAGGAGAGAGAAAAGAAAAGGAGAGAGAAAAGAAAAGAAAAGGAGAGAGAAAAGAAAAGAAAAGGAGAGAGAAAAGAAAAGAAAAGGAGAGAGAAAAGAAAAGAAGAGAAGAGAAGAGAAAAGAAAAGAAAAGAAAAGAAAAGAAAAGAAAAGAAAAGGAGAGAGAAAAGAAAAGGAGAGAGAAAAGAAAAGGAGAGAGAAAAGAAAAGGAGAGAGAAAAGAAAAGGAGAGAGAAAAGAAAAGGAGAGAGAAAAGAAAAGGAGAGAGAAAAGAAAAGAAAAGGAGAGAGAAAAGAAAAGAAAAGGAGAGAGAAAAGAAAAGAAAAGGAGAGAGAAAAGAAAAGAAAAGGAGAGAGAAAAGAAAAGAAGAGAAGAGAAGAGAAGAGAAAAGAAAAGAAAAGAAAAGAAAAGAAAAGGAGAGAGAAAAGAAAAGAAAAGGAGAGAGAAAAGAAAAGAAAAGGAGAGAGAAAAGAAAAGAAGAGAAGAGAAGAGAAGAGAAGAGAAGAGAAAAGAAAAGAAAAGAAAAGAAAAGAAAAGAAAAGAAAAGAAAAGAAAAGAAAAGAAAAGAGAGAAGAAACCCAGGCCAAATCAGAAGCAATACCATTTGTCCTTGGCATCCATGCAAACCAATAGAAGCTGGACCCTGCAGGGATTTGATGAAAAGCCTCTGATGTCCAATTGTACAGCATGACACTAGTGTGTGTTGGGGATGGGGAATACCATGCCGGGGTTCCCTCCTTATTTGACCTGGTCTGTTGGTGCCTCCTCCTCCTCTTAGTTCTGTGGTGGTCCTTCAGTCTGAGTCTGTCTGATCTTCAACCCTGGTCCACCTTCCAGGGTTAACCAGGCCATGGAAACGTATGATGAAAGCAAGAGACAGTGGTGTGGTGAGCTCCCAGGCTTAAGGCAAGGTCTTGTCTCTTTGCCTTGTGCTCCTCAATTACAGATTCGGAGATCCCGAGACAAGTGATGTTCTGTCTTAGTTACTTCTCCTGTTCCTTGTCTGATACCCAATGGAAGCAACTTGGGGGGGGGGGGCTTCTTTAGACTCACATATTGGAAAGCACAGTCCATCATAGCAGGGAAGGAACAGCAGCAGGAGCGTGGGGCGGCAGGTCACATGGCATCTGCAGTCAGGAAGTGAAGAGAGATGGATGCTGGTGCTCAGCTGGCTTTCTCCTTTCCATTCAGTCCAGGACCCCCGCCTAGGGAATGGTGCCACCAGCAGTAAGCACTCACCCCAGCTAACCTCATCCAGAAATCCCCTCACAGTCATGCCACAAAGCTGGTCTTATAGCTCTTGTCAATTTTACAACCAATATCAACCACCACCCTACCTACAGTTATGGGAGCTGTAGCAAGCACCAACAACCTAGCACATCACATGCCTATGCAGAGGAGGTCAGAGGACAGTCTTGGGTGTGGTTTCACAAGTGTAGACCACTCTTCATTTTAAGTGTATTTTCCCAAATTGCTCAGAGCGTCTCCATGAGGCTATGCTGGCTGACCAGTGAGCCCTGCCTCCACCTCCCCAGTGCTGGCATTACAGGTATGTGATGCTGAGTCTGGCCTTTTCACAAGGACTCTAGGGACCAAATTCAAATCCTCATTCTTGCTCACAAACACTCTGCTTACTGACCTCTCCCCTCCCCCTGCCCTGTAAATGAGATGTTTTAGTATAGCAAGAAGTTCCATGAGCTCACAAGCCCATCTGCTCCCAGAGAGCTCCTTTTAAGGGGGGGACTGAGGGGGCTGGAGAGATGGCTCAGTGGCTAGGAGCACTTGATGCTCTTTCGGAGAACCTGAGTTCAGTTCCTGGCAACCATCCATAACTCTGGTGACAAGAGGTTCCACACCGCTGGCCTCTGTAAGCATCTTCACTTATGTAGGTGTATGTATGTATGTGTGTGCATGTGTGCACACACACACAGACACACATGTGATGCACAATGTGTTTCTGGTCCCCATCTCACCCCATCACCCACTATGGTTCAGTGGTTCCTATGGAGCAGGGCATTCCGGGGAATGCAATACATTGTCTGACTTACATTTGCTTCCCACCACTTCCTGGAGGTGGAATATATTTCACCGACTCCCCCCGCCCCGCCCCGCCCCCTCCAATGTTTCTCTGCAGCACAGCCCCAGAAGTCAGAGTCACACATACAAGGTGTAACATCCCCAGGCTGGCTGCTTCCTCTGAGCAAAGGCTCTGTGTAAGCACTGGCTGGGGCCGGCTGATCTGCCACTGCCGTCCAGGTGGCAGAACTGTGGAAAAGTGAGTGTTGCTTCTTTAATTTCCTCCTCAGTGCCCGAGTCATTAACTTCAGCACTACCCGAGTGCCTGTGTGACAGTATTTATCTTAAAGGGAATGCATGGCTTGATGTTTGAGAGTCCCAACATGAGAAACCTGCAGAGAGGAATCCACTCCACTACCCTGGAAGGGTCCTTATAATGCTCTTTCCAGAACTGTGAGTGGCCACTCCACATGGAGAACGAACAATAAAGGGAAGGGCGGATTTAGGTGTGCTGGCTAGTCTCATGTCAACTCGACAAACTTGAGTTATCAAAGGAGGGGAAGTCAATTGAGGAAATGGCTCCATAAGATCCTGCTGAAAGGCACTTTCTTTTTTTTGTTTTTAAGATTTATTTATTGATTATATGTAAGTACACTGTAGCTGTCTTCAGACACTCCAGAAGAGGGAGTCAGATCTCGTTACGGATGGTTGTGAGCCACCATGTGGTTGCTGGGATTTGAACTCTGGACCTTTGGAAGAGCAGTCGGGTGCTCTTACCCACTGAGCCATCTCACCAGCCCGAAAGGCACTTTCTTAATTAGTGATTGCTATGGGAGGCCCCGCCCACTGTGGGTGGTGCCATCCCTGGGTTGGTAGTCATGGCTTCTATAAGAAAGCAGGCTGAGCAAGCCATGGAGAGGAAGCCAGGAGCAAGCCACTGAGCCAGAGGCCTCTTCCATGGCCTCTGCATCAGCTCCTGCCTCCAGGTTCCTACTGTGTCTGACTTCCTTCAATAGTGAACAGTGGTTTAGAAGTATAAGCCAAGAACCCCACCCCCAGCTGGCGTCTGGTCCTGGTGCTTCATCACAGTGATAGTAACCCTAACTACAGAAGCTAACGAGGACTCGAGACACAGTTCAGAGGATAAAGTGGTTAATATACAAGCCTGAGAACCAGAACTCACATAAAAGCTGGGCTTGGCGACATGTCCCCAGTACTAGGATGAAGGAAGGGACAGAGAAGCCCTGGGGCTCACTGAACAGCTTAGCCTAGCTGAAACACATCCAGCCCCTGTCTCAAAATATAAGGTGGAGAGCAACAGAAGAAGCCAGCTAACGCCAACCTCCACAATAACGCACACATGCACACCTAGGCATACATCACACACAATAAAAATTAGTAATAAATTAATAAAATAAAGAGACCAGAGAGATGGCTCCAGGGTTAAGTGCTCTTACAGAGGACTTGGTTCTCTTCTCAGTACTCACATAGAAGCTCGCAACCACCTGTAACTCCAGCTCCAGAGCACCTAGCACCTAGCACCCTTCATTGGCCTCCAGTGACCCAGGGCGTGCATGTGGTACACATATATACATGCAAGCAAACAGTCTCATAAATATAAAATAGAAATAAATATCCTGATAAATAAATGAATGAATGAATGAATGAATGAATAAATGAATGAATAAATAAATATCTAAATAACTAAATATCAACATAGAAAGAATAGGGAGAAGGAAAAATGGGTTGTCTGTCCCAAGATCAAGTTGTGTTCCAAATTTCGAACTGCCTGAGAAGATGAATGCCTTCCCAGCCTCTGCCCTCCCTGGATCCTAAGACACCAACTGCATCTTAATCCCATCGTCCTTAAGTGCCTGGCATGACAGAAGGCCTACTCTTAGCTGTAGATCAGCTCACCCCACTACAGCTGAGATAAATTTGGGTTAAGTTAGATTTGGGTGAGGGCTTATGCTGGGCGAATATTTGGTGGGATATTAACAGACAATAAATTGGAGAGTTTGGGAGTTTTGTCAGTACCCCCAAATCACCTCAGCGCCTGAGAATTCCACATCCCGGAAGGAAGTGGTTTGTGGTGCTACTTTATATTTTATGACGCCCCAGGAGGAGGTGAAGAGCCCCTCTGCCTCTGTCAGTCTCATCAGCATCAGTAAGAACTGACTTCCTAAACATATAGTATGTGCTGGGAAGACTCAGACACCCAGGAGACATGGTTCTTGACCTCCAAATAGGACCACATTCTGAAAAAGAGAAACACGTGGGCACATGCGCACATGCGTGTGCGCGCGTGCACATGTACACACGCACTCACGGATGCACACAGCAAAGTACAGGAGGATTTCTCTGGGAGGGAGGCATGTGCCTCATGAGAGATGCAAGTGGTGTTTCTCGAAGGCAGTGGGCCTGAAATACACAGAAATGAAGGCTTTTGTAAACGAAGTTAGATTTTAAATGCATGAGAGAAGCCAACTGTTTAAAGGAAACTGGCAGAGAACTGCTCTCCCTCACTCAAAAAAAAATCACTTAACAATGACAATAACCGTCGTCTCGTTTATCGACCTTATTAGCATCAATTTTTTTTTCATTTTAGTAGATTTGGGGGATCTGAAAATGCAATACAGAGGCCCTCTACACATTCTAACTTTGGGAAAAGCAAATGACAACATTGTCTCTGAGATGGTTAAGTATCTGTTGTGTGTTTTATCGGGACCATCAAAGCTGTCATGAGACTTCCTCATAAGTTCTAGTACAGTTAAATATTCATGGAAGTCTCACCAATCAGAAGTCAACAAAAGACTTGCTTTTATGTACAGGCTGAGGAGATGGTGTAGTCAGTAAAGTGCTTGCCTTATAAGCACAAAGATCCAAGTCTAATCCCCAAATTCATTCTGTGTGTGTGTGTGTGTGTGTGTTTGTGTTTGTGTGTGTGTGTGTGTGTGTGTGTGTGTGTGTGAGTAGTAGTAGTAGCAGCAGCAGCAGCAGCATCTGCTCAGGCTTATAACCCTGGTACTGGGGAAGCAAAATCAGATGGATCTCCGAGGTGTCCTGGGCAGCCAGCCTAGCTGAATTGAGTTGATAAACTCAAGGCAAAAGTGAGATATACTGCCTCAAAACAAAAGCTAAAACACAACACAAGATGAACATCAGGTAGGAATGGAAGAATGCCAGCCAAACCTGTCCTCTGGCCTCAACACACACACACACACAAACACACATACACACAGGTGTGCACACACACATAGTGTCCACACTTTCACACACATAGTATGCACACATCCACACACACAGTGGACATATGTGCACACAGCATACACACATACAATGCACACACTGTGTACACACAGAGTGTATATCCATATAAGCACACACACATAAATGTATCTAAATGTTCCTTTAATCACAATATAGTGAATGGATGGATTGTGTTAGTTCCATTGTCTTGGCATCTTTGGAAATTGCTCATCCAGATACAGTAAAAATACTGACTTTCAGGCCGGGCTTCCTCTCATCCTCACTGGGACAAGTGACTTTCAGGCCATGCTACTTCCCATCCTCACTGGGTCAAGGTATTCTGGGATGTGAGGGCTTTCCTGGGAATTACGGGCCATTTATCAGCATCGTGGCTCAACTCATTGGATGCCGGTGACATCTGTCCCCAGTTGTGACAAATGTCCACACAAGTATGCATGGTGGAAGAGGAGGTAAACTATCCCTGAGGCTCCAAGGCTACATGCCATTTATACAGCTAACACTTACTTTTTAGACAGTCCTGTGTCATTCTCCCAAAGCAAGGTGACTGCATTGGGTGGGATCTTGCCCTGGGTTTATTGTCCGTTGTGCCACAAGAGTCAGGGAAACCGATGGCTGTTCACTTATTTAGTGGGGAGCCTGTGTTATTGGCCAGACACTGAGGGCTGAGCAAGAAGAGTGAGGACCTGTTCCCTTAGGAAGATGAGTGCACTAGGGGAGAGGCAGCTGAAACAGACAAGCATATGAATGATAAAGTATAAACCACATCTCTGGGCTGGAGAGATGGCTCAGCAGTTAAGAGCACTGACTGTTTTTCCAGAGGTCCTGAGTTCAATTCCCAGCAACCACAAGGTGGCTCACAACCATCTGTAATGAGATCCTAATGCCTTCTTCTGATGTGTCTGAGGACAGTGACAGTGTACTCACATACATAAAATAAACAAATCATATATATGTGATGGGGTTACAGGTGCAGGCCGCAGCACCTAGCTGTATGCGAATATTAGGGATGCACACGCAGGTTCTTGGGCTTATGTGCCAAGCACACTACCCACTGAAACATCTCCCCAGCCTCCCTTCTTCCCTTTCATCCAATGGGAGCCCTCAATGCATTGCATGAGGCCCATCCCCTTGGGACAGCATAGCTGCTTTACAGATTGCACTGATTCAAATGTTATTCCCATCCAGAAATGTCTACATAGATATACTTGGGAATAAAGTCTAACTAAGTAGATGTCTGGGCAGCCCCTTGCCCTAGAGAGTTGATGTGTAGACAAGGGCCATCTAGTAACCCAAGTAGAAGCCACATGATTCTGAAGGTGACAGACCTGGTGTAAGTGTTCTTTTATTTTGAATCCAGGACCCAGTGCATGCTAAATACACGGTGTACCACTGAGTCACACCATCAACCTGGTTCTTAATTTTGGGTTTCATTTCCTCTTTTTCTCAAGTGCCTGTGATGTTATCATGACCAATAAAAGGCAAATTGAAAATGATGCTGAATTCATAACAACTTTCTTCTTCTTCTTCTTCTTCTTCTTCTTCTTCTTCTTCTTCTTCTTCTTCTTCTTCTTCTTCTTCTTCTTCTTCTTCTTCTTCTTCTTCCTCCTCCTCCTCCTCCTCCTCTTCTTCCTCTTCTTCTTCTCCTCCTCCTCCTCCTCTTCTTCTTCCTCTTCTTCTCCTCCTGCTCCTCCTCCTCTTCCTTCTCCTCCTCCTCCTCCTCTTCTCCTCCTTCTTTTCTCCTCCTCCTCTTCTCCTCCTCCTGCTCCTCCTCCTCCTCCTCCGTCGTCGTCTTCTTCTTCCTCTTCCCCTTCCTCTTCTTCTCCTCCTGCTCCTTCTCCTCCTCCTCTTCTCTTCCTCCTCCTTCTCCTCCTCCTCCTCTTCTCCTTCTCCTCCTCCTCCTCTTCTTCTTCTTCTTCCTCTTCTTCTTCTTCCTCTTCTTCTCCTGCTCCTCCTCCTCTTCTTCTTCTCCTCCTTCTCTTCCTTCTCCTCCTTCTCCTCCTTCTCCTCCTCCTCCTTTTCCTTCTCCTCCTCCTCTTCCTCTTCTTCTTCCTCTTCTTCTTCTTCCTCTTCTTCTCCTGCTCCTCCTCCTCTTCTTCTTCTCCTCCTTCTCTTCCTTCTCCTCCTTCTCCTACTTCTCCTCCTCCTCCTCTTCCTTCTCCTCCTCCTCCTCTTCCTCTTCTTCTTCTTCTTCTTCTTCTTCCTCTTCTTCTTCTTCTCCTCCTCCTCCTCCTCCTCCTTTTCCTCTTCCTCCTTTATTCTCTCAATCAACAAACCCTAAAGTGCAACTGATTTTGGAAAGTCTAGAGGCTGCTAATGACAGACTTGCAACAGAGATTGTTGCCTGAGACAGGCTGACAGTCCATCTCCAGCCATGCCCAAGAGAGGCTCTTGTGGTTAGAGATTGCCTACAGTCAGACTGGACTGTTCATTCTTTGAAAATGTGTGGCCCAGATTTGATGGACATGATCACCCCCAGCCTATCAGATCATAACATTGACCAATCTCTTTTCACATGCCTCATTTCAGCATAGATTCAGCCTGTGTCCTCATGTGTTAGGTGTGTAATTTGGTTTCAAACTCATGTAGCAAGGAGTACTAATGGAACATATTTGCCAGGTGATATAAGCTACCCTCTTGGGCAGCCTGTAGACCAGAGCAGGAGCTCACATTATGAAACAAGATCTGACATTAAAGTGGAGAGCCCTCCCTCCCAAGGTACTTCCCAAAAGCTTCTTCATCCTGTTCCTCCAAACTGTGAGCCACACCAGTGAGTGCAAAGCTGGGATTGAGCTGTCATTGGTGGAAATGAGAGCTTGTAATTTAGTACAATTGATATAAGACCTGGGTTCTTACCACTGGAGATGGTGATAGTCAAGACAAGTGGCTTGGCTAACAAATCTAAGCCCTGTTTCCCTAACAGTGGTGGTGTCTGAGACTTGAGCCCTACCTCCTCTCCAAATGCTTCTGTGTCTAGCCAATGGCTTGAACTTGCCTGCTGCCCAGGATGAGCTAAGCTCCATCCTGCTTCCTGGATTGTGTGTGTGTGTGTGTGTGTGTGTGTGTGTGTGTGTGTGTAGAGGGCACTGCATCGTTGGCTGTTCCTGTGCTTAGGCAAGTCTATGGTCCTGGTTTTTATGGTAGGTTGGATACATTCGCCTGTTGTCTGTATGTTCCCACTTTAATCTGAGAAGTCGTAGGTGGCAGTGTTTTATTTGCACAAGCAGGCTTGGTTATTTTGTTGCTTCATTCTTTCCCCGTTTTGAAGAAAAATTAATCTGTGCCTCCTGGTTTGCACTAGACAGATGGCCATGGCTTATTTGCACAAACAAGATGCAGATCCACCCTGCTTTGAAATGGAGGACACTGTTATTTTACAGAGTGGATTTTCATTCAGAGCAAGGACTAGGCTGAGAGTATCTGCTTTGCACAATGAGGAGTAACTCAGAAGTGGTCTTGGGCTGGTCTTCACCATGACACAGTGAGCAACATGGAGAGGAGACTCTGGTTATAAGGGTTCTACACACGGCCTTTGGATTGTATGCAAAAGCAAGAGCCCCTTGGAAATGCTACATGGCACCCTGGTCAGGTGCTACTCTGGGGCATGCATTCACGCAGAGAAGCTAGATGTGAGCAGGAGATGGAGCAGAGAGCAGGGCAGTGACCTGAATCCTGGAAGTGAGGACATAGGGGTTCTTGTGTCCTATGGGAGTTTCCCTGTCTTCACCATCATCAAAAGTGTGAAGTTAGGGTAGGGAAAGTGGCCTCATAGGGCCAATCCTCAAACCCAAAATAAAAAAGAGCCAGGCATGGTGGTACATATTATAATCCCAGCACTAGGAAGGTAGGCCACTGGGGCTGGTGTCCAACAAGCATAGCTTAACAGATGAGCTCCAGATTCATTGAGAGACCTTATCTTAAATATAAGAGGGACAGCCCCAGATGAACGGTCAGCTGTCCTCTGGCCGTCACCTGTGTGTACACATGTATGTGTGTGTGTGCACACACACAAACCACTGTATATATTTAAAGTATGTAACTCAGTCTGGGGATGTAGCTCAGTTAGTACAATGTTTGTCTATCATGTGCCAAGTCCTGGGTTCAATCCCCAGCACCTTATAGACTGGGCATAGTGGCACACAGTTATAATCCCAGCCTTGGAGAGGTGGAGGAAGGGGGATTAGCAGTTCAATGTCATCATTGGCTATATAGGAAATTTATGGCTAACCAGGAATATAGGAGACCCTGTTTCAACAAAACACAGTAAAAGACACTGCATGCAGTTAACACCTGAATGTTGATATCTATATCCACTATAGCCAGGGGGGTGGGGGGGAATCTGGATTCTCTGCTCAGACCCAAAAGCTAAAGTGATGTCCATTGGGCATCTAGCTGTGTAGTCTTGGGTAAACCCCATGACTATTCAAAACCCCATGAACTAGTTCAACGACCCAGCACAGGCGAGACACCTACAAAGTGCTAGGTGAACAAAAACATGCAGGATGCAATGCTTAAGCCTGGTGTGATGTCACCACTACAATGCAGAGCAGATTCTCCCAGGCTTCAGGATTTGTTTGCATAGCCCCAGACAGCACTCATCGAGTGTGAGGGGCCTTCCTGGGAACCAGACGTTCCTGTCATCTGTTGTGCTAGAAAGGAATAGCTTCTTGCATAACCACTGAAGAGAAGTAGCAAGTCCCGCTCGAGTTCCTTCCCGGTGAGAGAAGCCAGAGCATTTTGTGGAGGAGTTTAAATAGAGTGCATCCTGAGATTGAAGGAAGCTGTGTGGCCTCAAGAAATAGCACAGGCAGGAAGAGACCTACTATATATGTCCCTGGAACCTGCCGTCTGTGTCATTTGAGCACTGTCTGTTCAAGAACTAAAAGGTGTTGGGGGGTGCCTTGAAGCAATCAGAGGGGGGGCAGGCACAAGGAGCCATCTTGAAAGACCATGAAGAAAGACCATGAAGGATGAGAGCAATCGACCTATTCCCCTCTAGCTCAAGAGAGACGCTCCCCATGGCAACAGTGACTAACTCAAAGCTAAGCAGTAACTTCCCAAGGTGGAGACCAGCCCTTGCAAACCCCTTCCACAGTGGTACTCACCTGTGGGGTTGGATTGATCTCTGTGGCAAGAGGGCATGCCATACATATCAGGTGTTTCAGTGGTATCCCTGGCCTCTACCATCCTGGTGCTAGCAGCTTCCCCTTTCCAGAATGAGAAGACTAAGAATGTCTTCAGATGCTATCAAATGTCCCCTGTCACTGCCTCATGCATCCATCCATCCATTTAGTGAATATCCAATGAGTCTCTTACAGGTGATAGCCACTGGTGCTTCAGCTATGGATGGGACAGGGGCACTGTGATGGCTCACCTGGGAGACAAGCCTCAGAGAATGCCTCTGAGTGATTATCTGGATTGGCTAATTGAGGTGGGAAGGTAGCACCTGTTCCATGGACTGGAGTCCTGGACCACTTTAAAGGAGAAAATCATTGGCCTCCCTGTTTCTAGGCTGTGGGTGCTGTGTGACCAGCCGCCTTACACTCCTGCCAACATGCTTCCCCCACTATGGTGGACTGCACCTAGAACTGTGAGCTCAAATAAAACCTTTCTCCCCTGAATTGCCCTTGTTAGGACATATTCTCACAGTAACAGAAAAATTAGCCTTGCACCCTGTTTGGGGTTCTGATGGTAACACTGAATAATAGCTAATAATAATAATAATAATACATAATAATAAAATAATAACTGAACAAACCAACGAGGAAGACAGTTATGCAATTTCCCCTCATCAAGACCATGTGTTTCGTGTACGGAATTATTGCTAATGCAAATAAACTTCAATTACTTAATTCTCACTATCAACATTAATTTGAATGCACCTATAATCAAATGATTTTTTTTCCTTGAAAGAAAAAGGAAACAGACCTAAGGAACATTTTTAAAAAAATAGATGTATTCTAAAATACATGCCAAATAAATTTAAAGTTATTTTCCCCAGTTGCCAGAACAGTATCTGCTATAGATAAATAAATGGTAGTAAGTTCTGATTTATGTCACTCACAGATGTGGTGGTTTGAATGAAAATGGCTTCCATAGGCTCATAGGAATTGTACTATTAAGAGGTGTGGGCTTGTTGGAGTGGGTGTGGCCTGTTGGAGGAAACATGTCACTGGGGGTGGGTTTTAGGATCTCACATGCTCAAGCCAGGCTCTTCCTGCTATCTGCCTATCTGCGTGTAGAACTCTCAGCTACCTCTTCAGTGACATGTCTGCCTGTTTGCCACCATGGTTCCCTGCCTGACATAAATGGACTAAAGCTCTGAACTATCAGCCAGCCCCAATGAACTGTTTTCCTTGTAAGAACTGCCATGGTCACAGTGTCTCTTCATGGCAGTAGAAACCCTAACTGAGACACAGATCAAGCAGCTACTATGAACTTGCCTCTGAGATATCTCACCTCAACTCCTGGGACTGTCCCCAGCCTGCTCCCTCAGCTAGCAGTCCCTTCGTCATGGCAGCCTGCCCCTCCTCTCCTACCCACCTCTGATATGTCAGTGAATATACTGGTCCCTTTCACAGTGATAACCTTAAAATTTGGCAAGGAGGAACCCTCAGAATTCTATCCTCCAAATCATCAATGGAAATACGCTCAGATGGCTGAGCCAGGCCATTTGCTCTTTTCTTTGTCCTGGGCTGCGCTATTCAGTCAGATCCTCATTTGTCTTCCTATCACTTGAGAAGAGAGAGAGAGAGAGAGAGAGAGAGAGAGAGAGAGAGAGAGAGAGAGAATGAGTAGAGGCAAGACCCAAGGAGTCACCTCTCCTGGACTTTGAGGCTCCAGCCCTGCCTCACATCAACTCCAGACATTCATTAGCAGGGGTAGAGGACAATATTGCCATACACTTTTCTATTGTGCCAGCACACTGTGGAGCCCATCCCCCAGTGGCCATGATTCTACTCATCTGCATGTGTCCATCCAAACCTCAGGTGCTACCAAATTAGCTGACCTTTGAGAAGGGGTGTAGGCTCCTCTCTGGTGCCTGGGAGTCAGGCCCCTATAAGAGGCCATCTCATGAAGGCTTTGGCCAGCCTGCCATGTCGTGCCATGAAGACATGACGTTTCTCCCCTCTAGAGATGTGGGGTTGTATGTTCCACACTGGATCCTCACTAGACAAAGAAACTTGCCAGCCTCTCAACCTTGGTTCTTCTACCCTTGGGATGTGTAAGCAGTACCTTTCTGCTCTTTATAAACCATACACTCTGTGGCCATCTGTTAGAGCAGTGTGTGAGGACTGGACAGGTTCCTTTAGGATCATGAAAGATGTGATGACATCTTCTCTGCAGCTTTTCCTTAAATGATGTCTATAGATATTGCCAAAAGCCTCTGGGGTCCAAGGTTGGCCCACTGAGAATTACTAGTCGAGCACAGCTGAATTATGGGAAAACTCAGTTTCAAAATGATGTAGCAATGTGACCTGTTACAGATGACATAGGGCTAGTCATGCAGATGCAGGAGTGACATATGACACCTTCCCCACTCTCTGAGTTCTAGCATCAATGGGCAGATGTTTTTCCAAAGCTTTCCAAGATCCTACAGCTTCCATTTGGTGTCTGAAACAAGGTGAACCTTATAAGCAGTGGTTCACCCTGATTCAAGGCAATCCCAGCTGGCATTTATCATTACTAAGCAACTGCTTCAAATTTTGATACACCCACCACATACATGCATACACCAGATGGGTGGAGTACAAGAGATGCTGGTTTCATATGGTGAGGACCTCCCTATGCAGGGGCATAGGACAGGAATGGGCTCAGAGATCACATCAATGCAAAGATGCTGCTGACTTCATGATTACAAGATGTGAGAGCCTGGAGGGATTTTAAGAACAGGTACCCTGAGCTGGGGAGATGGCTCAGTCTGTAATGTGCTTGCCCTGCTGTCCTGAAGACCTGAATTGAGAACCCCACGTCAAATGACAGTTGTGATGTCTCATGTCTGTAAGCTTAACGGTGACGATGTGGAGACAAGAGGATCTCTGGGGCTCACTCACCAGCTGATGAAGGCAAAATGATGGAAGGCTGTCTCAAAAGAGAATGGTCAAGGAAGACCTCTGGCTTTCATTTCTCACACATTCATGCACACACCCATATGAATACACACACACACACACATACACACATCCCAAAGGGCACATGCTCTTACATCCTGGAAACCCTCTTTTATCTGCAACTTTGGAAGACAATTTGCTTGTCAGTATTCATTTGGCCAAGACTATTTCAAGATTATAATAAATAAGCAACAGAGGAATCTGGGATGGGGTAGGAGCAGCCACCTGCCCAGCTATGGAAAGAAACAGAAGAGCCTGTCAAAATACAAGTCTGCACTGTCTTATAGTAAATGCTGCTGTTTTGTTGGTACTCCTGTTATTTTTATAATCTGGAAGCATATTAATATTATCTCATAGGATCCTCACAGCCCTCCTGGAAAAAGGTTGAAGGGGGTACTTGTTAACAGCTCTATTTAAACAGTGTTAGGCCAGTCTCCACCTAATTTGGGTCCTTGCTAAACATACCACGATGCTTCCAGAGATTCACCTAATGGTTTCTAGCCAGCTGGGGCTCAGATAGGGCAAAGTCTCTGCCATGCCCCTATGGCTTAGAGACAATGAGCATCTCCAGGAGCCAATGAGATGCCCTTTCCCCAAGGCCAACGTCTAACCCTACTTCCACTGTGTGAGAATCCCGTGGTGTTGGCAGGGTCCTCCTAGCAGCCTCATCCCATTAGCACATGAGAGTTTTCCAAACTATTTTGACAGATGAAATTGCAGATAATTAGCTTGGCGCTGCCAACTTGAAATTACTGAGGATGATTTCTGTGTCTGTGTACTTGAGTTTCTGAAAAATAATCTAAAATTGAGAAACAGGCCAGCATTATCCTCATCTCACCCTTCCAACATACCTTTACAAGTGTGGAAGAAAACCCTGGTCATAAACGCCCATGATAAAGGCAGGGGAACTATGCCCTTCCATTAAAGCTATGCAACATGGATCTGCTCAAGGGAGTAAGATTGAAAATTATCCTGGCTTAAGTGCCTCGGCATAAGCCTGTAAGAGCGTGATGTGAGAATCCAGCTGCTGCCCAGGCCACACCTACAAACCCCTTCTGCAGACAGACACAGACACAGACACAGACACAGACACAGACACAGACACAGACACAGACACAGACACAGACACAGACACACAGACACAGACACAGACACAGACACAGACACAGACACAGACACAGACACAGACACAGACACAGACACAGACACAGACACAGACACACAGACACAGACACAGACACAGTCACAGACACAGACACAGACACAGACACAGACACAGACACAGACACAGACACAGACACAGACACAGACACAGACACAGACACAGACACAGACACAGACACAGACACAGACACAGACACACACAGTCAGTCCCAGCTCACAGGCTGGGCCAGGGGCCCTTACCTGGGAATTGAGTTTGCACCAAAGCAGATATTGGTGGTCATGTACCCAGCTCTTCATCTGCAGCTTCCTTGCTTCCCACGTGAGGTGCTTCCTAAGTGGGGATCAGAGGATCCGATACAGTTCTGTGCTGCAAAGCTTTCCCTATCATCAGAAAGCTACACAAACAAACCCTGTGTCTGCCTAGTGGGCCCTGATCTCTCTCTCCCCCGCCCCCCCCCCAGAGCCCCTGCTATGCTATCTGGTGCTAGAGCCCAATCTCCATCAAGCTGTTAGACAAGCTGTCTGTCTGTCTGACTGGCTGGCTGACTGTTAGCTTGTCTTGTTAATCACTCTTCTGAGGAACTAACTCACTACCGGAAATGGCCCATCTCAGCATCCTTCTTGAAGCCCCATCTGAGATCCTTCATGGCCTCTGTTGCAGACAGATTGCATTTTCTCAGCTCTGTGAATTCCCTTTGACTCTGAACCAGATCAGCATCTGAAGTTATCAATGAAGGGTCTGTGGACAGCCCTGTCTACTTCTATGCCAGTGACTTCCAGGTTGAGGGGCTTGGGAAGCTTGCTTGCCTGCCACCTGCAGGCAGCCTACCTGTTAATATCAGAGGAGAGTAACAGCTGTCATGGGCTCCCATCACCCTTTCCCTCGTTGGGTGGGCATGTTGGGGGTCGGAAGATAATGTGTGAGATAATCTCATTTCAGCATAGGGATTCTGGGGATCAAGTTGTGAGGCCTGGCAACAAGGACCTTTACCCACTGAGCCATCTCACCAGCAACAACAGACATTCTGTCTCCACCATTCTGGAGGCTGGGAGTCTGAGAACAGACTGAAGTCATGATAGGATTTCTAGAGGGACCCGCAGCCTGCCTTGTGCACAGCTGCTGCCCTAGTGAGTCAGGGTTACTTTGCTGTGCAGAGACACCATGAACGAAGCGAGTTGGTGAGGAGTGTTTATTCGGCTCATACTTCCACATCACTGTTCTTTTTCAAGGAAACTCAAAGTGGGCAGGAACCTGAGACAGGTGCTCATGCAGAGGCCACGGAGGTGTGCTGTTTGCAAGCTTGCTCCTCATGGCTTGCTCAGCCTTCCTCCGTATAGAACCCAGGGCCACCAGCCTAGGTGTGGCCCCACCCACAGTGGGCTGGGTCCTCCTATATCAGTCACCAATTAAGAAGATGCCCTATGGGCTGACCTACAGCCCTGTGTTATGAAGGCATTCTCTCAACTGAACTTGCCTCCTCTCTGATGGCTCTGCCTCATGTCAAGTTTGTATTAAAACTAGCTCAGCACAGTTACCTTCTTGCTATGTTTTCACTTGCAAGATGGTGGGAGGAGAGAGGGAAGAAGATGGCTGGGATTAGGGATTGGATCAGAACACACTGTCTCTTCCTCTTAAAAGAACATCGTGATGGCTCCTATTGTCCACCTCATAGGATCTAAAGTTACTTAGGTGACACACATTGTTGACAGGTCTTGTTTGTCCTTAAGAGTCCCTGCAGATCACTGAGGCAAGGGGCTGGACCCATTCGTAAAGAATCCTTTATCCAGCTTAATCTATTCAAGGAAGCTTTGTGTCACACTGTCTGTATTCTATAGCTATGTTAGCCTGAGGTCACAGAGACAGGTGCAGGGCTGGGCTCAGCACCTTGCTCTCAGACTCCCAGATGTCACTTACCCACTACTCTCCACTGAGCAGTGGACACAAAACTACACCCTTTACTGGAACCTGTTTGCTAATTGTTTCTACTCAGGACAATGAACCTCTGCTGTAAGCATGGAGGTGGCTTATTTGGTCCATTTAATCCCCCATAAATTTTGCCTAGATGCTGTCTCCCAGACTGGGCCTCTGCCGCACTGCCCTGCCTCCCCTGATTGGAACACATGTAACAGCATCTCCTGCCAGATGTGGCTATCTCCCAAGAATTAACATCAGAAACCGGTTAAAAATAAGAGGCTATTTTTTCCTCCTCCATGCTATTTCTGTCTGCCTTGGGTGTGTGTGTATTTGGAATTTGATGAGTGCAGCTCTCCTGTTGGTGAGGCATTCACGTGGTGAGTGTATACTAGATATCTATAAGGGACAGGCAGACCTAGTGCTGGGGCCCAGAGGTGTCTGTTTGCACCCTGAACAGTCAAACACAGACGCTGTAGTCTTGTCCAAGTGCATCGGTCCTAGGCTACCTGGGAGAGTAAGTGTAATAAAGGTCCCAGGGTGGCGGTGGGTCCAGGAAAAGGGGGTCATTGTAAGCTCAAGGAGGCTAGAGCGTTGGAGTGAGACTTGAGTTCCTGAGGAATTTTCAAAGCAGAAATGGAAAGGAGATTTGAGGTAGAGAAGATTGTTTGAGCCCAAATTATTGTCAAAGGCACCCTCCATGTCTTACTTGTTTATTTATTTTTTTATTTTCTTTGTATGTGTGCTCGCTGGCTCACGTGTGTGTGTGTGTGTGTGTGTGCGTGCGTGCGTGTGCACTCATAAGGTACTCTGTTGTAGATCAGAGGGAAGCCTGTAGGTGTTGGTTCTCTCCCTTCACCACATGGGTCTAAGGAATCGAACACATGCCATCAGGCTTGGCTGCAGGCACTTTTACTCATTTTGCCCTCTTGCTGCCCCCCCCCCCCAAGCATGGCTTTTATCAAAGCTCCAATAGGCAGGTCCTTTACTTTTCTTATGCAATTTTTTTTCAAGAGAAACACAAAAAATGGGAAGCAATTTTGAAGGTTCCTGGCAGGACCTTATCATTACAAGCCATTCTCACTCCTGGGACATGGAGAAATCTTAAATCAGTGGTTTCATCAGCTGAATCCGGCAGCATGCTGATGTCAGTGCCTTGTGACTAGTGAGCTTCATCCTGTAAAGGCCAGGACTCAACATGCCAACTGATCAAAAGAAAATGGGCATGATTCCTTCCAGAGCTCCTGAGGGAGTAGTCAGTACACTTCGATATTCATTCATAACTTAAGAGAGAGTGGAGGTGCGGGGGGAGAAAGAACGCCTCTTATTAACTGGAGACAGATCAAAATGCTCCCAGAACTGGACATAAGAAAGATGCTTGATGGTAAATACGGTTGCATTCCAAAGACAATCAAAACGGGGCTCCTGCCAGCCCATCTATTATTTAGCACGATGCTTGCTGTCATAGTCAATACAGTAAACAAGACAAAAGCAGGCCTGAGAGGGAGAGGAGGAAATGACACTGTGAAAACTAGAACCCTCTATATTAAAACACAAGGAGGGATATATGTAAACTCTCAGAACTTAAAAGAGAATTCAAAACAGTATGTGGGTACAAGATCGAAAGTAAAAAAAAAAATCTATAGCCTTCTATAGGACAGAAAATATATTTTAAAAAGCAGGAAATTTTTTTTAAAAAAAAGCTGCTGATTTTTGTGTGTATGAATTGTCTGTGCTAGAACCTTGCTGCCTATGTTTATTGGCTGCAGGATTTCTCTGCTGGAGTCTGGGGTTTTGATGAACAGAATCATTTCACATGAAAACACGGAATCTTTGACGTCTCCCTCCTCCGTTCAAATCCCTTTATCTTTCTCTCTTGCCTTTTTGTGATGGCTAAAGACTTCAGTGAGTTGAACAGGTATGGAGAGAGTGGACATTCTTGCCTTGTTCCTGACCTTAGTGGAAATGCTTTGAGTGTGACTCCATTTAGAATATCCAACTCGGAGCTGGAGAGATGGCTCAGTGGTTAAGAGCACCCTCTGTTCTTCCAGAAGTCCTGAGTTCAATTCCCAGCAACCACATGGTGGCTCACAACCATCTGTAATGAGATCTGATGCCCTCTTCTGGTGTGTCTGAAGACAGCTACAGCATATTCGTATACATAAAATAAATAAATCTTTTTAAAAAATAAAAGAATGTTCAACTCTATGTAAACCCAAAGAAGTGGCTCATGTGCTAAGATCTAGTAACTCCACTGTGGATCTCAGACTCCAGACTTCTGCCCCGTGCTTATAGGGAAATGTGCTGTGTATGGAGATGTTCCCAGTGCTGTGGTTTAATCTGGGAAGGAAAACAATTTCAGTGTCTATGAAAAAGAGAAAGGAGAAGATGCCCTATTTATGAGCTATGTTGTTCCATTAAGGGAAAAAGAAACGGAAAGTTCTCAAAACCATGACAGGAAATGACAACCACCAAAAGATACAGATGAACAAAAGCATGGACTGCCATAGGTGTGTTCACCGATAGAATAATAAAGAATGCTGAATGGATGGATAGTTGGTACATCCTTCTTGTGATGG
The DNA here is from genome assembly GCF_978045245.1 of Mus caroli. Taxonomy (NCBI): domain Eukaryota; kingdom Metazoa; phylum Chordata; class Mammalia; order Rodentia; family Muridae; genus Mus; species Mus caroli. Next base: position 14,873,530 of record NW_028227261.1, read on the forward strand.
TTTGTATATACTCCCCCAAGGAATTGGCACTATTAGAAGGTGTGGCCCTGTTGGAGTAGATGTGTCCTTGTTGGAGTAGGTGTGTCACTGTGGGTGTGAGCTTTAAAACCCTCATCCTAGCTGCCTGGAAGTCAGTATTCTGCTAGTAGCCTTTACATGAAGATGTAGAATTCTCAGTTCCTCCTGCACGGTGCCTGCCATGTTCCCACCTTGATGATAATGGACTGAACCTCTGAACCTATAAGCCAGAAACAATTAAATGTCCTTATAAAAGTTACCTTGGTCGTTGTATCTGTTCACAGCAATAAAACCCTAACTAAGACACCACCCAAAAGTCAGATCTCTGTGAAACGGATATGGTAAAACCTCACCAAGAGCCAAATGCTTTGTGCTTTTCTCCTGCATTAAGACAGCTAAGAAACACTGTGTGTGTGGTAGATGTGGAATTTGGTGGTTGTGTGCATAAACCCACCTCCTGAATACAGAGAGGACAAAATGCTCAGAACTTTGCATAGACATCTCATCAGAGCCCCAGGCCAGGTGTTGTCATAACAACAAATGGTGATGTGAAATGTAGATTCTGCCTTTCCCCTGATTGAAACCCTGGAGGGCTGTGGGAGCACTTTGCATTAGACACGAGCCTGTTAAAGTTCGGATGTGATATTAGACATCAGTTTTGTGCCTAGCAAGAGAGAAAATGGATGATGTATGAAGCCTCCAAGCTGAGAGTCACGGGAAGATTTTAGGAAAGCTTGCCATTCTGGTTATGAAGTTTTCATACTTAAAATTCTCTCTAGGTCCAGTGGCCCTGTAATCCTTCCTGTTGTGCTGGGAAAGTGGTGGTCTAGAGGCAATCTGGGCAGCATAGGCTGGCTAGTTCAGAGGCAGGGTTCTCCGCTCCCTAAGGTGTCTGTTGTTTGTACAGTGCAGAAGCAATAAGGTATGTGCATGTTGAAATAAGTAAGCATGTGTATGTGTAGGGAGGTAGGGGAAAGAGAGAGAGAGAGAGAGAGAGAGAGAGAGAGAGAGAGAGAGAGAGAGAGAGAGAATATAGAAAATTACTTGTTCTTTTTCTTTTGATTGATTGGCCTATTGGTTGGTTTCTTGAGACAAAGCCTTAGGCTCTCACTATAGGCAGGCTTGAAAATATCAGCAATCATCTTGCCTCAGCCTCCCAAGCACCAAGGAGAGAGATTGGAGATGTGTAGACGTGTGCATGAGTGCATGGACCAGAGTCAACATCTGTTGTCATTTCTCAGGACACCATCCATTCTTGTTGTTGTTGTTTTTGAGACAGTTTCTCTCATTAGCCATAAACTTTCCAATGTTGCCAGACTGGCCCCTGGGAATCCTCCCATCTCCACCTCTTCAGCTCATAGTATTATCACATATATATATGGGATAGCAGATGGAAGTATTCTAGTCCAAGCTGGACAATTCAAGAAAACCCCAGAAGAGGCTATGGTTTTAATCTGAAAGCTATCAGACAGAAGTAGTTAGCTACCCTTTACTTGGAGAAGGGCCAAAGTTTTGGTCTACCAAGATCTCTAATGTAGGCAGATTTATTATTTTTTTATTAGCATCTAACACCATCTTGTTCCTGAGTCAAAGGTCCTAATAGAACCTTTAGGTCTAGACCTCCCACAGTCTCCATGAGCAGCCTCTTTAATGTCTTATTTCTATTTGCATCATGGCCTCTGACCTTCTACAGAATGACCCACTTCCCTATAACCCACATCTCCAGACTTGTTCACCTTCCTCCCCAAAGCCAGTTCTAAAAACCCAAGAACCACATGGCCAGATTTATCTGACCCCAAATTTTGGCCCCAGTTCATCTGTGTGCCATGATGCTCACATTGCTGCAACAAAGTGTCCAACAGATCAACATAAAGAGGAAAGGCATCTAATGGTTTACAGTTTCAAAGAGAATTCAGTCCATCGTGGAGGGAAAAAGATGGTGGTGGGGCAGCTGTCCATCGTGCTGAAAGGTCACAGCCGATGCTAGCTCGGATCAGAACAGACAGGAGGCAGAGAGAGCTGCTGGAACAGATGCAAACCCTCCAGAGCCCCACCTGTACAACTTGTACTTGCCAAGCTCCACCTCCTAGAGTCTCCCCAACCTTCACCATAGTACCACATGCTGAGAACCAAGCCCACAAAAAAATGAGACTGTAGGGATGTTCCAGAGTCAAACCACGACAGAGCATGGACCCATGGCCTGGAGGAGACATACTGCTGTAATGTATAACCCTAAGGGTCCTAGCTGGCATTACATCATTATGTGTCATCATTTGCGCTCAATGGACAATGACCAAGTCACAGATCAACAAAGCAGTTTAGGGCTATGATAAACCTCACAAAGAAGATGAATGGAGACTGACAGAGAATACTGGGGGTGGGGGAGTCATTCTTCAGGGGCAAGATTCCGGAAAGTTCCCAGAAGGTATAGGTGGTATATCCCAGAGACTGCTTGGAAGAATGATGGGGCTAGGGTTAGTGACCCTGGAGTCAGACTAACAGACAGAACAAATTCTTAGGAATGTTCATCAAAGGTCTTTGTTGTTAGTTATTACTTCCCATGTTCTCTGCACTACCTGTCCTCCCATCCCCCACCCCAGTTAACCCTTCCTCTCCCACTCTTCCCCATCCCCACTTCATATCACCTGCATTCTACATTCTATCCCCCTTGACTTAACATCCCACCTTTAGGTGAGGAGATGTTGGCAGTTGATTCAGGGGTGCAGCTCCTGAGAGGCTACTCATGCTCCAGTAGATGGTCCCACACCCAGGCATGTGCAGACAGCCCTAAGCAGACTCAGACTCGTGGGCTCGACTTAAAAAGCCCCATGGAGTTAAGATGGAAGAGTGGTAGGGAAATGGGAATGAGTTAGAGGGGGAAAGGCTGGTCAAAGCACATGTTTGTGTATGAATCCTCAAACAGAGAAAATGAATGTTTGAAAACATGGCAAGCATTGTCTTTAGTGCCCACACCAGAGTCTGAGAACAGGAAAGTGATGCTAAGAGCTGAATAGCAAGGAAGAGGCAAGAAACTTTCTTGGTGACCCAGGGGCTAGTGATTTTATCACACGAAAGGTGACAGTAATTAAGGTCTTGGGTTCAAGAGAAAGGGATAAGAAATAAAAGTCCCATGTGATGTCAGGATGCTGGAAATGCTAACACTACCCACCACCATAAAAGATGGAGAGGAAATTACATACACACTCAGGTTAGCTACAACTGTCACACAGACTCTAGAATCACCATAAAGAGAGACTCGATGGAGGATTATATAGATTGGCTTATAGCATGCCTGTGGGGGGGATTATTAAGTTTATTGTTGTGGGAAGACCCCCCCCAAGCCCACTGTGAGCAGCACAATTCCTTAGGCACGGTAGTCCTAAGCTGTATGAGAATAGAGAAACTGAGATGAACATAGCAAGCAAGCATGCATGTATTCACTTTTCTCTGCCCTTGACTGAAGGTGTGATGTGCCCGATCTGCTTCAAGTTTCTGAAGTTCTCTGCTATGAGAAGCAGTAACCTGAAATTCTAAGCCACACCAACCAATGTTTCCCCCCCCCCAAGCACTTTTTGTCAGCATACAAAACTAGGTCATTTAGGAAAATGAGATATTGAGTTGCTTGATCTAGGTCCTCTCAAAAGGAAGAAGATTGAAAGGAGAGACAGACAGCTCAGTGGTTAAGAGCACATGATGTTCTTGTAGAGGACTCAAGTTCAGTTCCCAGCTCCCATGTGTCAATTCACAACCACTTGTAATGCCAGGGCCAAGAGATCCGATGCCCCCTTCTGGCCTCCATGGGTACTGCGTACACATGTCATGTACACATACAGGCAGATAAAACACTCATACACATAAAATAAAAATAAAACTGGTTTTTTTTAATAGAGAAAATGAACCTATGAAGGATAATGTCAAGAACTCACTCTTACAGTGGTTGAGGGTTCAAACCTATACCACCCACGTTCCATATGTTAAGAAAGAAACCAAGCAATGCTATCTATGGAGAATCAAGAAGAAATACCAGATTGCTAGAGACATTCATTCTCAGCCCAGGTCATACAGAATGCACAGGCTCTGCTAGGAGTGAGCCCTGCTCCCCAACTATAAATACACAAGGAAAATGTTGATTATTCTATGAGTCAAGAATTAAGAGAAAAAATAATCTGACCCTTCTCCCCCAAGATCTAGCTCAAAGATGGCATGATATATTTAAAATAATTAAAGTCATAAAATAGGTCATTACAAGACAGACTATAACCAATGTTTTATGAGGCAAAACAGAGAAGATTCTAAAAATAATGCGACAGAATTTCCCTATAAAATAGGAATTAAGTCCAAGTTGTGATGATAATTTGATAATTTGGACAGCAGATCAGCCAGGTATAAAAATGAAAGATGTGACATTAGAAATGAAATAGGAAGGCTCGATTTATTTTTAATAAGAATGAACTAGAGGACAGAGGGAGTTATGATGGAGGGACCCTTCCAGCCATCAGTTTGGGGTGACAGGTATATACAGGAGGCTGAGTCATGACCACTCAGAGATCTCAAGCTCCGATATTCATTGGCAAGATGAATTTAAAGTTCTAGACATGATAGGAGGACAGGCCTGCTTTATACAGGTGGTGTCCCTGTGAGAAGGAGGGGACAGCACTTCCATACAACAATGCACAAAGGACAGGATGTAAACATTGAACCCAGAGAGACTGGAAAGATCTGGCTCTGGAGGGTGGAGTGATGCAGAACTAATGAAGGGATACTGGCAGCCGGAAACCCAGACACAGAAGGGTCAGGTTCTCTCCCAGGCTTCCAAACAGTTCTGCTGATGCTGCATTCTGGCCAAGGATCTTGATTTCTGATTTTAGATTCTCAGAATGGAGGCAAAGTACATTTCTCGTGTGTGTGTGTGTGTGTTCATGTATCTTTGAGTGTCTGTGCATCTGTGTGTTGTGTTTGTGTATCTGTCTGTGTGTGCCTCTGTGTGTGGATGCCTCTGTGTGTGTGTCACCGTGTGTCTATGTGTCTGTGTGTCTGTCTCTCCCCATCTGTCTCTCTGTCTCTTGTCTGTTTCTCTCTCTCTCTCTCTCTCTCTCTCTCTCTCTCTCTCTCTCTCTCTCTCTGTGTGTGTGTGTGTGTGTGTGTGTGTGTGTGTGTGTGTATGTATGTGTGTGCAATCTCAGTTATCATTCCTTGCCCACTATTGACTTTTCTTTTGAAGATGGGATCTCTTATTGGCTTGGAACTACCAAGTAGGCAAAGCTGACAGTCCAGAAAGCCCCGGAATCCACGTGTCTTTTCTTCCCCAACAATGGGATCACAAACCCACACTGTCATGCCTGGATTTTTTTTTTTTTTAGACATGTATTCTGAAATTAAACCCTGGTCCTCTTGATTGACTGAGTCATCTCTCTTGCTCCAACTGCTCCAACGTTATCATGTTTTTTACCCACCATTTGTAGTAAGTAATTTGACTTAGTAATTTGAAAAAACAGGCATGTAATAAAGAAACCTATCTATAGTAAGTCATCTGAAAGAGAAAGGGTAGAAAGAAATTTTATACCAAACCTTGAGTTGAAAAATTAGATGAACAAAATCTCAGTGTATCTGTAAATCAATATTAGTATGTAAAGAAATTTGCAAAAACAATCTAAAAACAATCTCACCATTTAAACGGCAGAATTCTTTTGGGGGGATTTATTTGTGCATGAGCATTGAGCCTGCCCCATATGTCTGTGCATCATGTGTGAGCCTGGTGCCCACAAGGATCAGAAGAGGGCATCTGGTCCTCTGAAACTGCAGTTACGGATGGTTGTGAGCTGCCACGTGGATGATGGGAGCTGAATTTGGACCCTCGGCAAGAACAGCAAGTGCTCTTAACTGCTGAGCCATCTCTCCAGCCCCAAGGGAAAACACCCCAAATAAAATCACCTAAATATTGATATATTTGGAAGGGGGAAAAAAGCAAGACATTGATTTGGAAAAGTCAGGAATCTGCATGCAACATCGTAACACTGAATTGTGAGGTTAGCCATTTTGCTGAGCATAAGCTCAAATCTACAAAAATCAATTGCACATATCAGCCAATGCAATTAGAAAATGCAGTTTTGAAAAGATACCATGCAGTGGAGACTCGCAGTAAAACGTTAAAGGTACCTGGGAATAAAACGTTTATGCAGGAATTTCAGAAACTTTATTGAGAGACATAAAGAAGAAAGAAAGATCCAGAGAAAGGAGTGTACAGCTCACGTGGCCTGCTCATTACTGCAAAGTCAATATTATAAAAAGAAAATGATGCCAAATCTGGCAAAAATCTTCACTTAATTCCAATTCTGATTGCAACTGATTTTTTTTATGGAAATCTTATGTGCAAAAGTGAGAGGCGAAATGAAAAGAAATATACAGGCTGGGAGTGGGGGTGCACAACTTTAACCTCAGCACTTAGATGGCAGAGGCAGGTGAGTCTCTACAAGTTTAAGGCCAGCCTGGGCTATCCTGAGAGACCTTGTCTCAAAAAACTAAAACAAAATAACAACACTGAAAGAAACCTGTGGGAGGGGCTCTCCTTCCTTATCAGGAAGCTGTATCATAAGCTTGGTGTTAGCTGACATGGTGATGCACATCTGTTGTTCCAGTACTTGGGAGAAGGAGGCAAGTTTAAAGTCATCCTCTCTTAAACAACCAGCTTAAGATCAGCCTAGGTGCAGAAATAAAGTGCTGTGATATGGAGTCAGAAACACACAAATAACTCAGTTAGCTAAGACAGGGTACTCAGGTTTTAACACACATATATGTGCACACACATACATGCACACATACACACACCTATACTCATACACACAAGTATACACATATATACAAGCACACATACCCACCATGCATATCAAACAATACACATACAAATACATATATACACATATACATACATACACACATATACATATATACATACATACACATATACATACATATATGCACACATATACACACATATTCACATATACACACACATACTCTAAAGGCTTTGATTTTTTTAAAGTGCTGAGAAATATGATATATTCACAATTAGTCCTAGTCTAGCCTGACATTTTTCTATTCGGAATCATATGTTCATTTCCTCTTCACCTTCAAAACATAGGATCCATCCCAAGTTTTTTATTTAAATAAAAAACAACTAAATATAAAGAAGTTACAATCTATCAGGAAGGAGAATACCTTCATATCTCCTTGGCAGAGAATTTCTTTAAAACTTAAATGTGAAAGGAAATATGGTAAGTCAGATTGCATTACGATTTGAGTCATCTAGCAAATGAAAGTCACCAGGAGAAACGTGAAGGGTGAAACCAGTTCATGGGGTCCAGAAGGGGCTGGCTGTATAAGTAAGAAGGCTGAGATGGATCCACAGAATACATATGAAAAGCCTGGCAATGGTGGTGTATGCTTGTAACCCCATCACCATGCAGCCAGTCTAGACTACTTGGTGAGCTCCAGGCCAGTGGGTAGCCCTGTCTCAAAACCAGACAGGTGAGATATTCAGGATGATACCCCAGGTTATCCTCTGGCCTCTATAGCAAGCACACTCATGCTCTCTTACACACGAGCCTCACAGTAACATACACATGCACCATTACACGTACCCTCATACACATGTACATACCCTCACACATGTACATACCCATACACATGTACGCACCCTCATATACATGTACATACAGACACACCCTGCTGGGGCTCAATGGGAGAAGGTAGACCAGATGTATCTAGGACTGGATCTATCCTGGCACTTGAAAGTAAGCAGACAATATCCAAAATATTTAAAACACCCAGAGAGAAAAGATAAGCAACCAGTGCAAGACAAGGTAAAGTGCAGAAATAGGACATTCACCACCTACAACTCTATTTAAATGTTCAGCCTCATTAGTAATAGGGGAGATGTGTGGTAAGACAAGGATCTTTCATCCCCTGGGCCCTAGCTGGGACCTTCAGCCCAGATGTTAGATGGAGGATGGGAAGCCAGTCTAGCAGAAGAATGTGCAAAGCTGAAGACAGTGCTTGGGACTAAAATAACAAAGGGTGACAATGACAACATGGAGGACTGGAGAGAATGAAGGCAAATAGGAGATCTATCCTGTCTACAGTACAAATAATCTGGTATTAGGGCTGTGGAAGGGTTTAGCAACACCCACAAGTTGCCTGTGTTTCCTTTTAAAATCATGTTTGTTTGTGTGTGTGTTTGTAGTCTATCATAGAGATCAGAGAACAACTCAAGTGAGTCTGTTTCCTCTTTGTTCCTAGAGAGTACTGGGGATTGAACTCAGTCCACCAGGCTTGCTAGCAAGCACCTTTACCTATTGCATTGTCTTGCCAGCCATGGGTGCCACTTCTTGTTCTTCTATGAATCCCAAATATATCAGAGGACACTCCTGGTGCCTATTGAGTTGCTGGCGACCAGAAGAGTAGTTGCTGAGGCTCTAGTTGTAACTGGACAAGAACATTCTTCCTATGCTTGGGAGAGGAAAGAATCTACAAAACTAAGTAGATAATTTGTAGCATACACACAATGCTCAGGTTGTACAGCTGTTAGGGTAGGGCTGGGGCTCAATGGGAGAAGGTAGACCAGATGTACTTAGGACTGGAACTATCCTGGCACTCAGAAGTCAGCAGGCAATATCCTAATTTTCTTGCCTCTTAGCTGGCCAACTCCAGGGTTATGCTTTTTCTTGGTCTTCAGTTTCCCTCACAGAGCTCAGCAAGTGAGGGCATGGACCAGAGTCCCTTCCAGGAACTTCCCTTCCCTTCCTATTTTGCTAGGGAATGTTTACACTATGCCTTAGGTCTGCTTCCAAGAGTCCTCAATACAGCACTACCATGTGGCTTTGTCTGAATAAAACTGAGAAGGAAAAAGAACAGATGCCCAGGGCGGTGGACAGGTGAAAGAGGAAACACCGCAAGCAGATGACAGAAAGAAAAGCTAAGGGACAGAATAGGAAAGGAACAACTTAAGAGTGTACAGAGGAGACATAGTGTCATGGAAGCATGAGACATCCTAAGGAGCAGACCCCCCCAACTGTGGATCCCCCTCAGTCCTGGGTCTGGCAAGTGTCACTCTGCATCAGTGTGGCATTAGGACTTAGCATCTCTACCCTCCTCCAGATCCTGTGCCATCCTGGGTCAGGTCCCACAGGAATGTCACCATTCTGTCTTCTCATTCCAGACATGTCCACAGAGTGGGGGCTTGGCACAGATGGATGCTGCTGTGACATGAAATATTATTGAGTGTCACTAGAGAGTGATTTCTTGATACAGCGTGAAATAACAGCCTGGTTTCTCCCAAAGTGAGATTTCAGGAGAGAATTAAAACACATTTGCCTTGGCAAGAAGGTAAAATAATGATTGCTTGAAAATTTAATTGTACCTTATGTAAATACACACATACAAACTCCCAGGGATTCTAGACAGCCCAGGTATGGTCATTGCATTGAGGTGGCAACACTCGGCATTAATTAGGCTATTTACAACCTTTAAAGCCTGAATCCATAGCACTTGGCCACCTCGTGAATCTCACTGTTATCAGAGGCAAAGGCATCATCATTCTTGATATTTTCTTGGCTGTTAACTGGGGATAGAAAGGCTTGCCTTGATTCTGCCTCCTTACCAAGGTGAATAAGACATCCTCAAGGAAACCAGCTGTGGCTCCGTCCACAGTTGTGCCTATCTTCTACCATGCAATCAATGGGATCTGTTGGTTTAAATGGGCGTAATGGATAAGAGCCTGATCTATTGACAACCCTCCAGCTGGCTGATGTCGAACCAAGAGTCGCATGGATACTCTGGGCACAAATGAGACAGAGACCCCCAGAGGGGAGCAACCCCAGTCCTTGTGATGGCTAAAACCATTATCAACCTCACAGTATTTAAAAATCACTGAGGAGACAGACCTCTGAGCATGACTGTTAGGGAGTTCCTAGATTGGACTAATCAGAGTAAAAAAGACTTACCCTGAACATAGGGGGCAGCAGCCCATTGGCTAGGGGCCTGGACTACAAAACAGGGGAAAGTTAGCTGAGGACCAGCTGTCTTCCCTCTTTACTATGGGTACAATATGACCGGCTACCTCATGCTCCTGCCACCATGCATTTCCTGCTCAAACAGGGAGTCAGAATAAGCCATTTCTCCCTGAGGTGAATCACAGCGATAAGGAAAGTCATACTGTCTCCCAGGCCATTGAAAATCTCATGGTCCTCATGGAAGTTACAAAACACCATGGATGATTCATTCTCTAGGCTCCACCCATCCCAGGACATGGCAGGTGCACATTAACCAATAGAACCAGGCTCTGTCTATGGACTACCTGCCCAAGGAAACTGTGGGATCAATGGAGTAGATGCATAACAAAACTTTGTGAAGGTCTTTCTGAAACCAGCATCAACGTGATGCTAAGAGCTCAAAGTCAGGTAGATCTGAGCTCAGATTTGGAGTCTACAATGTCCAGTTCTTAAGACTGGCTCATTTGTATCTTCTTGGAGCCTTGGGGTTTCTGTGGCAAGACATAAAGCCATGCGGGTCCACGTCAAGGAGTGACCATGTAAAGTGCGCAGCAGACCGTACCCGGTCCAGACTGAGCACCCGGGGGACGGTGACTGCTGCAGCCATTATTACATCAGGAGGCAACCATGAACATCAAATTCTGCCTCCACCTTTGGCACATTGTTCTGGTGGGAGGGAATTCTGCCCTGGGTGCAAGGAGAAGGGTCTCTTTGGAGATCAGGAAAGCTGTCAGCCCATATGAGCATCAGATGAGGAATTTTCCTCTAGACAGCAAAGCCCAGAGTTCACTCTGAGGTTCTTGGATGCTCCTGGCTAGAGGAAAAATGGTGTCATCAGATCCAGCTCCTCTCCTCTAATTGGATGCTCCCCAAGCAGCTTCTCATCGGAGATGTTAAGTGGGACAGGCCAAATGCTTCTCCAGGTTCCAAAGGCAGCCTTTCTCCTGATATGAATCATGGAGCCTGCTGCACGGTCATCCCTAAGATTTTGGTTTGGGTTTGGTTATCATGAGTTAGCCAGCAAATGAGGAGCAGGCATGTGCAGACATGCTAAGCAGATGGAAGGGTGTGTGTGTGTGTGTGTGTGTGTGTGTGTGTGTGTGTGTGAGAGAGAGAGAGAGAGAGAGAGAGAGAGAGAGAGAGAGACCACATCCACACTAGGAACTGCCTCCCTAAGACATAATTTTTTATTTTATTATGATTTTTATGTATAAGCACACTGTAGCTATCTTCAGACACACCAGAAGAGGGTGTCAGATCCCATTACAGATGGTTGTGAGTCACCATGTGGTTGCTGGGATTTGAACTCAGGACCTTTGGAAGAGCAATCAGTGCTCTTAACCGCTGAGCCATCTCTCCAACCCAAGACATATATATTTAAATTTACTTTTTACTTTTTTTTTTCAGAGTCTCATGTAGCCCAAGCTGTTCTTGAACTCTCAATATATCAGACAGAGAAAGACTTTGAACTTCACCTCCTGATTCCTGGAATTATAAGCGTGCACCACCACATCCACTTTTATACCATGAAGAAGATCCAATGCCTAGTCTCCCACACAGTAACAGCTCTCTAGAAATGGAACCATATTCTCGGCCCCACCCGTATGACGTCTGAATCAAGTCTCCCCACTCCCACTCCCACCTGACCTGGGATGGTCAACAGGTACTCAGTGAATGCAGCCGATGCTGGAGGTTTTCCTCCTGCAGGAGCCGTACAGGATGATTTGGTGGGAGGAGAGTTGGAAGTTCTCCATCAGCCCCAACCCCACAGTGATGGAGGTGACTGTCATGCACGGCCATACCTGGTTTGTGTGGTACTGAGGCTCTAAGCAAAATATCAACTGAGCTACATCTCCAGTCCCTCGATTTCTAGTTTAAAGACAAGCACACTGAGGCCAGGTGACATCTCAAAGGCAGAAGTCACAGGAGGCTTTCGGTGTTGTCCCTCTGAAGTTGTGTTCTCTCCATCTTCTGCCCCACCCACTGCTGGTGATGTCACTGGATCCTCTCAGATCCACTCCCCTCACTCCAGATCCTAAAAGCCTAAGCCCTGAGCTCAACCCAAGCCCCCACCACCACCCCCACTCCCAGAGTGCTTGAGTCTCCCTGGTCTTAGCAGAATAAAGGCAAAGGCTCTCTGGGAAGGGACATGTCCTTGATCTTTGACAATGTGTTTTAGGTTGTGCCTAGAGTAACCACATCAATTAAAAGGACATAAATAGCTTATAACCAACTTCCATGGGTTATAAATCACTGTTGCCCTGTGCCACAGAGAGCAGAGCTTCTGTGAGCGCTTCTGTGGATGCTCTCAGATCACGTGGATGTGATCCCCATCCACACAGGGTTATTGATGGCCTGCCAGGTGTGGTTTTTTTCAAGGTGGGAGTAGGATGCTGCAATCTACCTTGCCAACTGTGTCTGTGAGGTCTCAATCCGAGAGGGACATGAGAAAGACACTCTGGGAGAATATAAGCAGCGTTCTTGGCTGTCATGAACCCTCCTCCCCCAGCATAGGTGACTGTCCTCTGTGGCATTTACCAGGTCAGGGCCATGTCAAACTGTGATTCCATGGTGCCACCAGTTGAGGAAGGCAAGGTCCTGAGCCTTGCCTCAACGACTTCAATCAGTCTCAAAAATCCTTGTTACGTACCATTGAGCTAATAATTGAATAATGTTTGTACTCAGAAGTACACAGGACAGGCAGTGGTGGCTCACACCTTTAATCCCAGCACTTGGAGGGCAGAGGCAGGTAAATTTCTGAGTTTGAGGCCAGCCTGGTCTACAAAGTGAGTTCCAGGACAGCCAGGGCTATACAGAGAAACCCTGTCTCAAAACAAACAAACAAACAAACAAACAAACAAACAATTACACAGAATGTTCATCATGCCTCTGGGAAAGAAACCAAATCTCTGATTCCTGGGATCAAATTTGGTAAAGTTCACTTTTCAAAATGCTGACGTGGACATGATAGTGTCCCACCTCCCACACCACGGACATACAGCACTCTCTAATATCCAAATAACCAACTGAAACTGAACCTGCATCCTCAGTCTGGGCCAGGAAAGTTTTATCGTGCAGGCCATGGCCATGTCTCAGTCCACGGGATGGTGTGTATGGTGGAGTAACCGATGTCCATGGGATGGCGTGTATGGTAGAATAACAAATGCGTGCCTTGGACATGGGATATCAAATGGTCTGTGAAAACTCAGACCAATATTTTCCAAAGCAATTTCTGGAAGATCTGTCCTTGATCCTCCCAGGGTCCATCAGCTTAGTAACGGCTCTGAGATATTTTGACATGAGAATCAATCCCTCCCCCACCCCCACCCCATCACAAATCAACGTCTGTCATTTTTAAATAACTCATTTTGTGTTTGGGCTCTGCCAAGTGAACTTCATAGTCTGTGTCCTGCTCGGAATGTGCTTCCAAGACTCTCCACGAGCAACTGTATCTATCCACTACCACAGCGTCAAAGCTCCATCACAGCGAGGACAGAGATCCAGCCCGTGTTGGGAGTGTATTTGAGCACCTCCCTTCCTTTTACAGCTCAGCGAGATAGGCTTCATACGTTAGGCCAGCCTGGGGCAAAGTCTTGCAAAGTGAGGACTTGGCCAACTCCACCCAAATATAAAGCTATTTGGGGAAAACTATTCTTTTTTGTTGTTGTTGCTGTTGTTTTGTTTGTGTGTTGGCTGGTTGGTTTGTTTCTAGGCAGGGTTTCTCTGTGTAGCCCCGGCTGTTCAGGAACTCACTCTGTAGAACAGGCTGGCCTTGAACTCACAGAGATCTGCCTGCCTTTGCCTCCTGAGTGCTGGGATTAAAGGTGTGTGCCACCACTGCCTGTTTAAAAAAAACAAAAAAACAAAATAAAAATTCTTTATGGAAATCAGATTTGGAGGCTTTAGTTATACAAGATGCCTCAGAAAGTGTCTCTAAGGTGCTATTTACTGAGTACCTACTGTGTGCCAGGTCTCTGGGGTATTGTATTTAGTACCTACTGTGTGCCAGGTTTGACTGGGTCTCAATTCTCTTTGTCACACGTATTCTCTCTGTAGCCACACTCAGTGGTCTGATAAGGCTAGAATCCCAATTTTCTGTCATTTGGGATCTGTGTGGTTTGGACAGAAGTTCCTCAGTGACTCAACTCCAGGAGTGGAGTGTGACGGAGGCTGGGACAGACATCACAGCTAAGGAGAGGCACACTCTACTTCTGAGAGGCCAATGCTAAAGACCACAAGTGCCTGGTCGACACAGAAAGACCCTAACTGAGTCTAAGCCATTCAGCAAAACGAACAGCCAGACATAGAGAGGAAAGTCAAAGGAACCTAAGGGCACACAACTGGAGCTCCTGGATACAGCTGTTCCTGAAGCCGACCTCCTGTCACCGGAAGTGACAGGTTTTACATGCTTCAGCTGGTCCTAGTTGAGTCTGGTATAATTGAGAGTCCCCTGTATCTCGGTAACCTATGGAGAGGTGCTTAGCCCTGTTGGCCTTGCCTTTCAATTCCAGAGAGTGAGACTGAGCAGACACCGCGTAGGTTTGGGGGAAGATGAAAGGGGGTGCTGAGCCGAGGATCACGTGCCACTCCCTTCATCACTGTCCTTCACACACTTCCTTGGTTTTGATCCGTCTCCCTGCTGAGCACAGAAAAATCGGCTTCCTTGCCCAGTAAGAATACTGTGTCAGAGAGAAATTAGGCGCCTTCATCTAAAGTCCACGGCAAGTATCAGGCCCCGGTCTGATGCCTTCCTCCAGAAACTCTGCACCAAACACTCTTTTCCCCAGCTCATGTCTGTCCCTGCAAGGTCAAATTTGCCCACCACAACATACAATTGTTTACTTACACAGATGCTGATATAAACACCCCTGTCCATGGCTGTTAAGAGCACAGCCTGGCCAGTGTGTCATTATATCCCGAGAGCCACAGACGCATAGCAGAACTCATGAGGACAGATACCAGGCAGGGATCCCGGATGTTCATGCCAGTAGAGAACCCATCAACTGGTCTCTTTAGCCCCTTCCCTGAGCCTCTCCTAGATCCTTTCTCTTTGTCCGAAGCCTCCAGCTTGTCCTGTTAAAAGTTCTTCACTGCATCGTCAAAAGAAAGAAAGGCCAGAGGGGCTCCTAGGTCATTACTGCCCGCCCTGATCCTCGTGTCTGTGACGCCAGCTGTTCTGACATGACAGATGAATTCCCCTTCACTTTTCCCTGAAGCTGAGGAAAACTCTGTGCAAAACCACACTGTGGAAAAACTCCTAGTTAATTTCACAGAACAGAATCTGAAACCCTCTGGTCAGGTGGGAGAGGCTCATGTTGCAAGCACCAGTCAGGGTTCAGGAGTGAGGTAGGGGCTCAGTCATGGACCGGGGGTTGGGGGTTGGGGGTGGGGGAGGGAGTTATGGCCTCAGTGTCTCCACCAGAACCTAGCCTGAACTGGCTGGGTTATGACGTTACAGGTTATGATGGAATGAGACACCAGGCAGCTTGCTTGTGCTCTCCCAAGATGCATCAGGACACAGTGGAGGTGGCCCTGTGTGGGAGGAGGCGTGTCCTCCCCATAGCCTCCCCATGCTTCAGCCTGTCTCAGTTTTCCAATCTCTAGAACTGTGGGAAGCCAATCTTGTTATGGTGTGTGTGTGTGTGTGTGTGTGTGTGTGTGTGTGTGTGTGTGTGTGTGAATAGAAGTCAGAGGTCAAGATTGAGAATCTTTCTAGGTCTTTCTCATTATTTTGGGGGATAGAACCTGGAACTCACCTGCTGGCTAGACTGTCTGGACAGTGTGCCTCTGTAATTCTTCTGTCTCTGCCCCTTCACCTCAGGGCTGGGATTACGGTTGAATGCCATTGTTTCCTGCTTTGTGGTTCTGGGGATCCAACATCAGGGTGCCATGCTTATGTGACAAGCTGTCTACCAGTTAAGGCACCTCCCAGCATCATTGTCGTGATTTAGGCTGTCCTGCGTAGAACATTGTATCAAGGTCGTACCCCTGGCGCCTCCATCCTCTGACTCACCATCCTGCTCTACTGCCGGGCTGTGCTAGATGGAAGCAGGAATCCTGTCGCCAAGTGGTTGAAGGATTCCTAAGATTGTGGAAAGGCAATTATGGACCACCCCGTGCCGTCCTCTGCTCTTTGCCTCTTCGCTCATGGCCACTGCACTGTGGGTTCAGAACTCCAGCCAGGATACCCTGCTTTCTGCATGGGGCTGATGCTAAGGCTGCATCTTTGGAGGATGTGTAGAACCAGATGCTCCCACCTGCCTAAACGCCTTTCTTAGCCTGTCAAGTCTGCAGTGTCTGTTTCAGGGTGAGACGGGGATAGGGACAGAACCTTGTTGCCACAGTGACTCATCTTCCTGCTGTGTGTATGTAGATGTGTAGATACATCTACATGTGACTGTATGCTACATAGAAAGTCCTGTTCTTAATGTGGATTCTCTCATTTGGTCTGAACCAAACACTATCACAACCTCCTTGGTGAATAAGGAACCTAAGGGGTGTGTGTCTGTGTGTGTGTGTATATGCTCTCTCATACATACACACACAGAGAGAGAGAGAGAGAGAGAGAGAGAGAGAGAGAGAGAGAGAGAGAGAGGGAGAGGGAGAGGGAGAGGGAGAGGGAGAGGGAGAGAGAGAGAGAGAATGGATACTCCATTTGGAATCACCCAAGCATCCAAGTTGTAGGGGTTAATTAAACAATGATGGTTACAATGATCAGGATGACAGTGACAGTGGCCCTAGCCTCTAAGTGGATATTTGTGACAGGTACCCCTGTGTGTTTTCTTGCTTAACTCCTAACTCTTGGAGAGGTGGGTTCTCTGATATACCCATTTTACAGCAAGGAAAACCCAAGCCCACGAAATCACTTGCCAAGGCTAGGAGGCAGTTGGGTAGTGGGGTGCAGGGATAAAGCTCAGATCTGATTCCAGAGTCTTTCCCACCAAGGTGCCTGACATCACTAGTCTCCACTAGCTCCATGAACTCCTTCTACCAATTACCGTTAAGTTTAGAACCATCATCCTTGTGTCCTGTCTCTCTGCACACTATCTTCCATCTCCCATGATCCCCAGTGAAGACCTTGGTCCCCTGAGGGAATTTGATAAGCTCATTCCATCTGCTTCTCTCTATTCCCCTGGAAGGCTGCTCTACCAATACCTACGGGTCCCCTGAAGAGATCGTGTGTGGAACTGCAAGCTCCAGATATAACCTGCCAGTGGATGAACAGAGAGCTACCCGTAGTGTGCGGAGGAGACCAGACTCCCACACAGTCTGCAGCCCGTGCAACCTATATCTGGGTTCCAGCTTGCGGCAGGACTCTTGCTACCCCTTAACTCACAAACTTGAGGGTATTGAAGCTGATGAGGCTCATTTTCAGAACAAAGCCAGGGAACTGTGCATATGGGAGACTCGGGGCTTCCCTTTAAAGTCCTTGTGGGGGCCGGCGAGCAATTTCCAAGGATCACAAAGAATGGCGCTTTATGCACGGACCGGGAGAATTAGAAGCGAGGCCCGCATCTTTGTCTCGTTCTTCCCAGCCTCACCCCTGGCAGTCAGAGGCAGCGTGTGGCGGGGATAATTGCGCAATTTTTCCAACAAGATCAATTTGCTGTAATTTCCTTAAAAGAAAGAGAAGGTGGGAGCCCTGTCAGCCACATCCCTCTTCTGTCCCTGCCTCCACCTCTCTGAATCTGTCCCCTGCTGGAGCTGCAGTCAGTCCCTGTGGCCGGCAGGTCAGGACATGAGAAGCTGGGAGGAGATATCACATCACGTGCTGAGAGGTTCCGGGTGGGTGGCAGGTTGCCCAGCCAGGTTTCAAAGAGAAATGTGGCACCTTCCCCCTGCGAGTTTCCACCCTGGCTATTTAAAAAGAGTCAAAGGGGGCAGCATTTGAAGTGATGGTAGAAAAGAGAAGGAGGAAGAGGGAAGAGGAGGAGGGGGGAGGAGGAGCTGCTGTCAGCTCCAGAGATGGGATGACATGTTCCTATTTTCTCATGTCCCCTGAAAGGAGGCAGCCTGATTGGTGCTCCCCTGAACAAGTCAGCAGCTTTGCTTGTCTGACTTCCTCTTTACATTCCTAGGGAAACCATTGGGAGTGTCTCTTTGTTTCCCTGGGGTGGGGAGATAGGGAGCCCACAGTGTACCCCACTTCTCTGTGCTGGGTGCTCTCCGTGGCCTGCGAGCTGCACACAGGTACTTGTGGGGGTGCTCAACACAGATGTTGGCCCTGGGGTTTCCTGTGGGTTGAGCACCATTGCTCCCCAAGCCTCCGCAGGCCTTGATGGACACAGCCACTTCTCTCTAGGGACAGGAGACAGCCATTAAAGGAACCCACGAGATGAGCACCTGGAAACAGGAATCATGAAAAAGACGACATAGTCAGAGGATAAGAAAGGTGGGCTGATCAGGAACATGTTTGAGTGGCCGTGTGATACCTGAGCAAAATATTCTAGGTGGAAGAAAATCCAGTGCAAAGTCCCTGGGGCGCGAAGTCTGATACACTGTAATGTGATGCTGTCTCCTGAAGGGGGCTCTGTCCCTCCACTCCATGTTACCTGGATTAGTTATTATCCTTCTTGTAACAAAATAACCATCAGAAACAACTTACTGGAGGAAGGTGTAACAAAATAACCATCAGAAACAGCTTACTGGAGGAAGGTGTAACAAAATAACCATCAGAAACAGCTTACTGGAGGAAAGGTTTCTTTGGCTCACCTGACAGTCCAGTCTATTATGGTAGGGCATCGTCAGTCTATAGGGTGGCAGCGGCAGCATGAGACAGCTAACTGGTCACTTTGCAAGCATAATCAGGAATGTGCTGAGTGGGTCGGGTATGTAGCAAGAGGGCTGAAAGCTGCGGTGCAGCTTGATCCCTCTGACTTGTTTGTCTGGAGACTCAAGAGAATGAGGATAGTGCTCCCCACAGTTACGATGAGTCCTCCCACCTCAGTCTGGGAACACCCTCATTGGCACCACCAGAGGTGTCTCCCAGGTGTTTCTGGAGCATTCTCCCTGTCCCTCAAGTATAAGAATAGTCGACCCAAGGACATGGTTTGGAAAGGCAGACCTTGCTATTTTTTTAATAATTTATTTTTATTTTATATGCACTGCTGTTTTGACTGCATGTATGTCTGTATGAGGGTACCAGGTCCCCTGGAACTAGAGTTACAAACAGTTGTGTACTGCCATGTGGGTGCTGGGAATTGAACCCAGATCCTCTGGGAGAGCAGTCAGTGCTCTTAACCACTGAGCCATCTCTCTAACCTGGGGATTTGGATTCTATGTTAAGGGATATCGCAGAGTGAGTCCTGATCCTGATACTCCTAGGCTGGTTCACATGTGAACACTGCCTTCATTTTTTAGAGAGCATGAATAAGAGGAGAAAATCATATATTCCCGTGGAGTGCAGCTGTGTGTGTGTCGGGGGGGGGGGGGGTAATGCCTGGGTATGTATGTAGCATGTACACATACATGTGGTGGCCAGAGGACAATACTCAGTGTCTTCCTCTGTCACTCTCCACCTTATTTGCTATGCCTTTTAAGATTTTTATTTGTATTTATTCTGTTCTTATGTGCATGGAGTATACACCATGCACATGTAAACATGCATCTGGGCACATGTGTGCTGGTGCATGCACACATGTTTGTGTGCCTGTGGACCTGAGATTGACATTAGAACTCTCCCTCCAATACAGCCCACTTTATGTACTGAGGCAGGGTCTCTCAATTGGTCCTGAGCTCAAGGATATGGCTAGTCAATCTAGCCAGCTTGTCCCAGGAGCCCCTTTTGCTTCCTTCTGTGCTAGCCTTACATGTGGGATGCTAAATCCACCTGGTATTTACGTGGTTCTGGGTATTTGAGCTCTGGTGCTCACTCTTATGGTGTGGATGCTTTAAGACACGAAGCCATCTTCCCAGACCTCCATCTTGCTTTTGAGACAAGTTCCCTTCACAAACTTGGCATTACCCATTGGCTAGACTGACTGACAATCCACCAGGCTCCACCCCCTCCAGCACGGGGAGGGGTGGGGGTCTGAACAAGCACTGCTGGGCCAGTGATTAAGATGGGTACTGGGAATCTAAACTCAATCCCCATGCTTAAGCAGCAAACCTTCATCCACTGCATCATCTCCCGGCCCCTAATAGCTGTTAATATGAAAGCAGAAAATCAGACCCACAGACCCTTGGTAGGAAGCGTTGGACTCATAGCCAAGACCTAGGTGGCCTCGCACAAGTCCGTCAGCCTTCCAAGCTTTATTTTCTTTACCTAAAAGAAATGGAGCTAACATCCAGGGTTGTGGGGTAAGGCCAGGCAGGTTGTACCCTGCTAAAGGGAGCCCAGATGATGGACAGGTAGGAGCCAAAGTCCAGCCAGGCCAGGTTTTGTCCCCCAGAAGAAGGGACATCTTTATGTAATTGATTCAGAGGCAGCAGGAGTTGGGCTGAGGTTCTGGCACTACCTGCCCCTGCTCAGTTCAGTTCACCCAGTTGAAAGGATCAAACAGGAGAAGGACTTTTTGGTCATGGGAGCTGGGACTGCAGAAGAGCTCACCATGTCCTGGAGGTTACTCTCTTGGTGGGGATCATCTAAGCACACTTGGGCACCCTGAGGGCCAGGAAGGTGCTGCAGCTGACCTCCCCAGCCAGCTGGGCTGAGTGCCCAGCCGCAGCCTGGGGCCTCCACTCCATGTGGTGAATTGCTGGATAAACTGATTCACATCGAATAGGGACAGAACAGCTTGAGGACCCATGGGCTCTCCTCTCACACAGTCAAGTGAACCCAAGTCACTTGAAGGTAACATCTGTTTTGTACCTCAGCGGAAAGAAGACCCTGCCTGACCATTGTTCTGGGGGCCCAAACTTTCTTGCTAAGACAAGCATAGCTCCCTGTTGATCTGGCTTCTTAAGTATCAGCACTGAACATGGAGCAGGGGGGTGCACGGCGTGTGTGTGTGTGTGTGTGTGTGTGTGTGTGTGTGTGTTTCTGTGTCTGTCTGTCTGTGTGTGTCTGTGTCTGTGTACCTGTCTGTATGTATATGTCTCTGTATGCCTGTGCATGTGTGTGTATTTGTATATGTCTGTGTCTGTGTGTATCTATGTGTGTCTCTGTGTGTATGTTTCTGTGTATGCATGTGTGTGCATGTGTATATGTGTCTGTTGTGTGTGCCTATGTGTGTATGTGTGTCTGTATATGTCTGAGTCTGTGTGTGTGTCGGTATATGTCTCTGTGTGCCTCTATATCTATGTGTATGTGTGTGCATGTGTGTATATGTCTATGTTTATGTCTATGTGTATATCTGTGTGTATGTATGTGTATATATGTGTTTCTGTATATGTCTGTGTATGCCTGTGTATCTACATCTGTATGCCTGTGTATCTGTCTGTGTACATATGCATGTGTGTGTGTGTCTGTGTGCATGCACAACTTCAAGTGCCTTTCCTCATATCCTTTTCACTTTCTGTTCTAGACATGGCCTGTCGATGGCCTGTAACTCTGCCAAGTAGGCTAGCCCTACTGGCCAGTGAGCTATGGTAGTTCACCTGTCTCTGATACTCATGTCAGCATCACAGGAATTATTAGCAGGAGTTCCCTCCCACACCTACTTTTTCATGTGGATTCTAGAGATGTCACTCAGGTTCTCACACTTACTTTATCTACTGAGCCATGTCCCCAGCCCAGGGGGAGCACTTCTTATAGACACAGCAATGGCTGTGTTGCTAATAAAGACCTGGTGGCAACTACAGACTGTAGAGCCCATCCAGATGCCCTGGGACCAACCACCTTGGGCACACATCATACCTGTCAAAGGCCCTTCCTTAAAAGTCTTTTTTCTTTCTTTCTAGCCATTTCCCAACTAAAGATGCAAGACCCTGTGTGGCCTGCCTCACTGATGCACATGTAAACATTCAACTGCCCAGGAAACTGGTTGTGCCTCTGTGGTTGTCTCTCCCACCTGAATACAAAACCTTTTGCATTTCTTGATGTTTGGCTTTTCTTGGGTTTCTCACTGGTAGCTTAAGCTTCCTAGGTCATAGACAGAAAGGAAGCATTTATTTTGCATTGCCTCATTTTGCAAATCAAGAATAAATCTAGCCCCTCCCAAGAAGGGGGCCTTGCTCAGTGGGAACAGCTCCCCCATGGGATTTCTGTACCAGGAGATAAGGTGGCTGACTGCCAGAGAGGAGACCGCATCTTCAAATGCTGCCTAATTAAGTTCAAGCCAGCGGGCTACCTCTGAGGGCCAGGGGGCTCTCTTGGAAGATAAGACACAAGACTTACGGAGAGATGGAGAAAGGATCTTGGCTCTAGTGATAAACTCAATTCCGAGCATCCCATCCCATTTGCCAGTGGAAGTTGTTCTAACCAGAGGCTCCGGGGTCCTTTGAAACAAGAGCAAAAAAGGGTGGTGTGAGATTGGTGACTCCTGGACCTTCTGCTCACCATCCGGGGCACACGCTGTGGGTAACTGGCATCGTTGGCTAGAGTGAAAAGCAGGTAAGATGCTATTCATAGGGACAGTGTGTTTCCATCCCATAAGCCGATCCCCAGTGACTCATCCCTCCCAAGCCTCCCACGGGAGGCGGGGGCATTAAGAAGGTGCTTCTCCGTTATCCACGTGAGCTGTCTGTTTTGCTCCCATCAGCAGACTTCTGATGACAGCGGTACCTTTCTCTGGCTCCTTTTAGAACAGGATGTCTCCCATGCTTTGCACTGAGAACGTGAGTCCCCAGTTCCCAGCGTCCTTTGAATTTCTGTTGTTTTCATGTTCAGCCGAGGCCCTCACCTAAGAGATCACAAAACCTTACTCAGCCCACACCCCATAAATGGAAAGTTCTAAAGCAGGAGGAAGCAGCCAGCATGACTCCTTTATTAACTACGGTGCAGAACTTCGCATTCTTTCCTTTCTTGAATCTTCCCAGATCCCGTAGTAGCAGAACTTCTTGGCAAAACTTCAAAGTACATGGTTGAGACCCAGAGGCACTCTGATGCCTGAGGTGGGCCTGGCTTTGGTAATAGTTTTATAGGAAGCAACACCCTGGAGGAGCCGTGTGCCCAAACCGAGGAACCACTCGTAGTTCCTTTCCCATCTTTAAAATCAATAACATCCACAATTTGTTCATGTGTGCACATGTGTGTGAACATGCACGTGGAGGCCAGAGAGGACAACCCTGGTATTCCTTTCGAGCTATTCATGCTTTTGTGGTGTTTTGTTTTGTTTTGTTTTGTTTTGTTTTGTTTTGTTTGAGATAAGATCTCTCCTTGGACCTGGAACTCACCCTTAGGCCAGGCTGGCTGACTAGGGAGCCCCAGGCATCTTCCTGCCTCTACTTCTCCAGCATTGAGGTTACTAGCTTATGCCACCACATCCAGTTTTTGTTTTGTTTTTTTGTTTGTTTGTTTGTTTTTGTTGCTGCTGCTGTTGTTGTTGTTGTTTTAACACAGATTCTGGGAATTGAACTCGGGTCTGCCTGCTTGCAAAGCAAACACTATGCCCGCTGAGCTATCCCTTCAGCCTCAACACTCTGATCTTAATTAAAGTAAGATTCACTCTTGAGAATTTTGCGACACCCCCTGAGCTGATTGTTGCTCTTGAGAATTGTGTGACACCCCCTGAGTTGATTGTCAGGGGAGAGGAGAATATACTTTTCCTAAGTCCCTTCATCTCCCAAGGTAGTGGAGCCTCAAGTAAAAATGGACCACCATGCATTCATTGCTCATTGCTGTGCCCTGGCCGTGCCTCCCAGCTCACTTAAGCAGCTCTGCTGTTGTTTTAATTCTAATCTTCAGATCTGAAAAATAGTATCTGACTTCTATGCTGACCTCTGACCTTGATGCCAGAGGCTTGAAGCTTCCTGTGTGACACCTGCTCATTCCTTAAACTTCTCTTCATGTCTAGAGCCCAATGACAAGTGACATGGTGATCAGTCAATCCAACGGCTTATCCCTGGAGATCCAAGAGTCTGAGTCCACCCTCTCTCCCTCTCTCCCTCCCACCCCACCTCATGCATGCACCGCTGTGTGTTCCTGCCTTTGTGTGTGTGTGCCCGTGTGTACCCGTGTGTGCGTGTGTGCAGGTCAAACGACAGCTTCCTTGGGTCTCATCCCTCATGGGTTTTCTACCTCGTTTTTCAGACAGGCTCTCTCACCTGAAAGTCCCCAATTATCCTAGGCTGATGGGCTAGCAAGCCTCGGGGATGCACCTGTCTCTGCCTCCCTAACTCCAGGATCACAAGTGTGCACCATTAGTTCTGGCTGGTGAACTTCGGTCTTCACATTTGCAAAGCAAGCAAGCACTTTACCAACTGAGCTGACTTGCCAGGACCCACAAATCAGCTTTTTCTACCGTGAAATACCCAAAGCCATAAACTCACAAAGGGAAAGGATTCGTCCCCTCACCATCCTGGGATCTCCAGGACAAGACTGGGCAGTTTCTTGCTTTTGAATCCCTAGTAGGTGTATCAGATGGCAGCAGCACGGGGCTGTGTCAGAGTAGACACTCACAGTGTGAGCTGGAAGGAGGGAGAGGGGGAGAGGGAGAAAGGGGGGGGGAGAAGATTAGTTGGGTCCCACTATCTTGTGGGGCTCACTCTAGGGGAATTTGGGGAAAACAAGAGCTCATGGGATTGTTGGGTTGGGACGCCCATCTGCTTTGGTACCAAGGAGCTTAGTGGGTGATGGAGGACTTAGCTGGGAAGCCATCACAGTGGGAATTAAAACTGCAGGGAGAACCAATGGAAAGTCGGCCAAGCATGGGTGTGGGATTCTGATGGGGAGAGAACGTTCTAGAAAGCAAGAATGATGAGAATGGCTAGAGAAGCCAAAATGTGAGTAGTTCCCTCCCCAGTCACTGCAGGAGAGATAAAAAGGCCATCTGCCTTGTGCCTCTCTTAATGTATAGGATTTGAACATAAACGTCATTGATACCTCCATGAAGGCAATCTAAATGACCATGATTTCATCACCTCAGTGCCAGCTCCATCCCTGGTCCCCTTGGTGACTCTGGTAGGCAGGCTTTCCATTGCTCCCATGGGAAAATCAACATCCATGAGCCCCCAAGTTCTGCTTCGCTCCAAGATGCAAATCCACTTCTTATTCTGTTTCCAGTTTCCAGTTGTACCCAGGCACACACATGTTCACCATCAGTGTGTGTGTGTGTGTGTGTGTGTGTGTGTGTGAGAGAGAGAGAGAGAGAGAGAGAGAGAGAGTTCATTATTCCTTTTACAAGGATGCTAGCTCCATCCACCCAGGCCTCCCATTAATGACCCATCTGAACGTGATTAAAGACCTACCTCCACAAGCTTACATTTAGATGCAGATACAACCAACTGATTATATAGAGACAACCAACAATGCCAGGGCAATTAGACAGAGACACTAAACGTCTAAATGTAAACCCTCTCCCATGTGCAATCTCTGGAGAAATTTTGAATGTGTGATTCATCTCTTTAATCAAATTAACATTTAAAAGAGCTAAAACCCCTTACTACTTACAATCCTAAAATCTTCCCTGGTTCTTGATTCTGCTTGCTCATGCTCTGCCAGGTCACCCTGATGGAGGGCAAGCTGAGATTCTTCAGCAGATACAAGCTTACACGCCTGTCAATCTCCCACAGAGAGGGTAAGATCCCTTCAGGGTGCCAAAGTCAAGGGTCTTTCAACACTAAGAATATCACTGTCAAGTAAGAGTCTAAAACATTTATATGTGCATGTGATGTGTTTATAAAAAGATAAAGAGAGAAGGGAGGAGATGTTCTATGGGGTGTGGTCAGGTATGGGGGAAGGGGATGTCTCAGTAGGCCATCTGTAATTCTAGTTCCAGGATATCTAGCATTCTCTTCTTGTCTTCACGGGCACCAGGCATCTACACAGTGTGCATTCACACATGCAGGCAAAATAGTCATGCACATAAAATAAAGATAAATAAATCTTAAAAGATTAAGATAAGAGAACCAAAATTCCAACACCAATATGCCCTCGACCCTACAACTTCCAAGATTGTGAGACAGTAAACACATTGTTTAGACCCCCCAGTCTCTGATACTTTAATCTGACAATTCCAACACACACATCCCCCCAGTCTCTTTTATCTAACAGTTCCAGCACACGCCTATGGTGGTCCCCTGAAATATGACTGGGGAGTGGAGACATGCAAGCAGCTGAAAGGTACTCACCAGGAACAGCTGGGGTTCAGTCTCATAGAAAGCTATGAGAGACAACATAGAAGAGATATCCTAGAGTATTCATAGCTGAGAGACATAAAAGCTGAGGTTCATTCTCCATCTGCCCTCTACCCTCAGCTCTGGTATCCAACTTCTCATTATGTGTACAGTAAGAAATGGTTGACGCCTTGGAACCATGATTGGAGATAAAATGGGGGTTGGACATCGTCAATCACACACCAAATCTAGAAGGTGGCCTGGGCATGACCTAGATGCCTTGTTCTTATGCCAGATCAGCAATCTAGTTGACTGTTCCATCACCAAAGCCACTAAGAGGAAACTCGAGTGTCTGGGAGAAGGACGATGGATGGGGAGTAGTTTGGTTTTAGCCTTTGCATGATGTACCAATTACAAATGCTAGTCCTCAGTGGATCGTGTGTGCATGGGTGTATGTGTGGCACATACGTGTGGGCATATGCATGTGTGCATAAACATGCAGAGGCCAGAGGGCAGTCTCAGACATCCTTAGAATGATGACCACCTTGCTTTTTGAGACAGGGACTCTCCTGGCTTGGGAAATCTCCAGTTGGGCTAGGCTGTCTGGCCAGTGAGCCCTGCATATCTGCCTACCTCTGCCTCTCCTGGCTTGGATTACAAACGCTGCCCACCCTTATCCGCAGACAATATGGCCTGTGAGCTCAGAGAGAAAAGAGGACCACAGCCACTCATCTTATTTCAAGTCATTTTTCCTCCCCAGGACATAGGCTTGCTTTCTCTCCCGCTCTAAGTTCCAGGTCAGCAGGATCCAGGCTTCCTTTGTAAGCTGCTGTCCCAATGGAAGCTCCCTCCCAACCCCTGGGCCTCTTATGAGGAGCAGGCCTGAGTTATATGTCACAGTCATGATCCCTGGTGCAGTAGCCAGGGAGATTGCTTATACTTGTCTGTCTAGAAGGGTCTCACCCCCACCCCATGGGTCATGTCAGCTGGATGCCACCTCCCATATCTGAGAGATATTGCTCACTGATGTACCTAAAGTCAGTGCCCTGGGCTGGCTACTGGCACTGGTTATTCTCACAGTTCTCTCTCCAGACATTGAGTTTCCACCTCATATCGGCTATATAGATGGTTTATGGCTATTTTTGCTGTAGCTGGAAACTGCATGCCTGTGTCTCCTTCCTATTGCCTTTCACTTTGAATATTTTTTTAAATCACTTCTTAGCTTTGGCTAGTGTCCTACAAGAGTGACCTGGGACAGAGTCTACATTGAGAAATTGCCCTAATCAAATACAAATTGTCTCAATTATTAATTGCCGTGGGGGGCATCCAGCCCACCGTAGGTGAGGCCACACAAGAGCAGGGGTCCTGGATAAGAAAGCAGGCTGTGCACAAGCCAGGGAGACCCATTCTGTAAGCAGTGACCCTCCTTGGCTTCTGCCTCAGTTCCTCCTTGAGTTCTTGCCCTGACTTTCCTCAGTGGTCTACTGCGACCTGGGAGTCGTAGGTGGAAAGGAACTCTTTCCTATCCAAGTTATCCTTGGTCTTGGTGTTATCCTAATAGCAGACAGCAAACTAGAACAGTTGGTCAGTGGAGCTCAGGGATTCCCCCCACCCACCCCCATACGTGGATAGACCCCTCTTTCTGGAAACAAGGCCTGTCCTGGGTACTATGGTGGACCTGGTGCCATTCTTAATTGTTTTTATTCTAGCTTGCAAACATACATATGCCAGAGCACCAGTGTGGCCGTTAGGGGACATTTAAGCTAGTCAGTTCTCCCTTTCCACTATGTAAATCCTGGGGTAGACGAGGTTCTCAGGCTTGCTGAATGCTCCATTGCTTACTGAGCCATCTTGCCAGCCAGCCAGCCAGCCGGCCCCTTTAAATCTTGCTAAGAAATTGAAGGATGGGTCCTACTGAGCTACAGAAGCTAGACAGTAAGGGATAAGGATGGGGACACGGAGACAGAGAAGCTGAGAGACATGCATGCGATCACTTGTCCAAGCTGGCAGCTGGGCAGCTGAGAAAGCAGGATCCTTTTCTGTCATCACGTTTAAAGATCTAGGAGAGAGGGATGGCCAAGGACAAGGGGCTTACACAGGGATCGGAGAGTCTATGTTTTGAGTGGAGAAGGATAAGGAAGCGGGATGCGCAGCTTGTCCAGGTGACAAACAGCGATAAGAGCCCACTCTGCAATGCCTGGTCATAGGTTCTCCCTTTCCACTATGTAAATCCTGGGATACACGAGGTTCTCAGATGAGGTAAGAGTGTGCGAAGAATGGTTTCTTCACACTTTGGGCTAGCCTTCTCTCCTCACACGGGGAACAAGGCATCAAGTCAAGACTTCACCACTGAAAGAGGAGTTGGGTCTGTGTCCCCTTAATGGACTCTGGTCTTTGTAGTGCACAGCCTGCGTGTGATCCACCACACTGTTGTCCTCACGTCTGTGGTATGAGAAGACAGTGGAGGCCAAGCGTGGGAGTAGAAAGGGGTCATCCGGCAAGGTGTGCTCTGGTACTTCCTAAGTCCAGGTATCCAGGAGCAACCTGGGCAGATCCTCCACCACGGGGCTAAATCTCAGAAGCTATTCAGTTCATTCTAACTATATTTCTAGAGGCCCCCTGTTAAAATCACGGGGAGAAAGACCAAGGCCACACTCTGGCTGCCACTGGCTTAGCAGACTTATCAAAATCACCTTCTGATCTGGTCCATGTTTGGGATTGCCCAACAAATGCTTGACTGGATGTCAAGTCCCAGAAAGGAAGTAAAAAGTAAGAGGTGGTTACCAATACCCACGTATTAGTCAGGGTTTACTGAAGGGAAGGAAATGTGTGTGTGTGTGTCTGTATTTTTGTGTGTCTGTTTCTCTTGCTCCTCTTTCCTCCCCTCCTCTTCTTCTCTCCCCTTCCCTTCCCTCGCCCTGCCTCGCCCTGCCCCGCCCCGCCCCGCCCCACCTCTCCTCTCCTCTCTCCCCTCCTTTTCTCTCTCAGTGTAACATAATGTATACATACATGTAAATATTTCCCAGGAGGGAATGCTGCAGAAAACATACAGTTATTCACACACTGGAGCACACACATCCTAAGTATATCCTAAGAAGGAGACCCAGACAAAGCAGAACTGCACATGGGAGTTGTTGGAAGTGTTTCACTAGGGATAAGGCCAAGTGGCTTTTGACCAATATTACCTAGGAATATGCCCCCAGTGAGGGATTATCCTGTCTGCTGTTTTCTGAGCATAAAGCGGCTACCAGGAGACTGTTCCACCATGACCTCATCTCCATGATTTCAGATGCACTTGAAGAGGTTGGTAAGTGAGTTTAATGAGTCCCTTCTGACTCTAGCTTTGGAAAAAAAGAAATGATGGACTTCATTCCTGGCTTTAAGCAAAATCATGGTCAAAAGAAGTCTGCCCAGTTTAACTGGCAATGGCCTCTCTTGGTAGAGTTTGATCGTTCTGTGCTCTAAGTAGATGCTCAATTTACAAATGCTTTCATCCAAGTAGGCATTGCAAGTGCTCGAGTGCTCGAAGAGGTGCTTGGGTGCATGCTGAGTCCTTACCCACAGTGCTCTGGGAGGGGGTGGAGTCAGCGCTGGGTCCCTACCCACAGTGCACTGGGAAGGGGTGGGTTCAGCACTGGGTCCATACCCACAGTGCTCTGGAAGAGGGTGGAGTCAGCGCTGGGTCCCTACCCACAGTGCACTGGGAAGGGGTGGGTTCAGCACTGGGTCCATACCCACAGTGCTCTGGGAGAGGGTGGAGTCAGCGCTGAGTCCCTACCCACAGTTCTACTCTTACACTCCCTTCTACATTCCCTTCTTTGGCTGTCTCCGTCCCTCTTGCTCCATGTGAACTTCTATTCCCCAACTTTCTGACTGGCTCGAGAAAAGAGATGTAATCTCGTGATACTGGAACACAGGGCATTTGGCTTAACTAGAGCTGCCACGTGATGTTGCCATAGTCATGATATATGGAGAGGGTGGGGGCCAGCACCTGTCATACAAACCCCAACACTAAGCATACCAAAGCAGGGCAGGGTATTTGTACTCCCAGAGCAGAGTCTGGGAAGAAGGGATTTGGCTGCTGATCACCTCAAGTGTTATCCAAAGTACAACCCTAGCTCTCTTGGAGGCTTGGGCTCTGGACCAGAGTCACAGGTCATTATTCATTATACAAGCAGATGGAATGTGTTTGACTCTCAAGAACGCAACCAGGGAGATTTATCCCAAGACTGATGATGCTCTGTGCCCAGACTGGGGCTCGGTCTCTGAGAATAGCTGTGGTTAGAAAGGACTGAGATAAAGAGAAAGCTGGGAACTGGTTTTGGGGAGACCTTGGGCCCATGGGGTCTGGAAAGGCTAGATGTGTTAGTATAATTTGGAGGAGGGGGGAGAGGGGAGAGAGAGGGAGAGAATGAATTATGACTTTGAAGATCTGAAGTCTATCCTGGGAGCAGAGGACGGTGCTGTTCTAATCCACGTCAGACCTGAGAAGCGCAGGAGTTGGTGGCCCAAGGTCTAGTTCAAGACCAAAGCCAACTTGCTGGGCAGGAGATCGATGCCATGGCGACTCTCAGAGAGAACGTTCTCCCTCTTCAGGCCTTTCATTCTTATCCAAGCCTTCACCAGGCGAGGCCCACTCACACCAGGAAAGGCCTCTTGCTTTACTCGGCTCACATATTCGATGTTCATCTTAGCCATATGGAATGTGTTTAACCAAATGCCTGTGGACACCTTGTGGTCCAAGCAAGTTCACCACCCATGAATCCACACAATACACCTGAGGTGTAGACCTGAGCTAGACACAAGGAGACAGAGCTGATCAGGAAGCAGGGGGTCCAGCCCTAGACACAAGGCTGGAGAGTCTAATGAGCATGTATCCACAGTGACATGTAATCACCTGCTTGAGCACTGCTTATCAGAAAGAAGCAGTGAGCTTGGGCCATGCGTGACACTGCTCTGTGGGGGACACTGAGGAACAGGATGTAGCTGCCCTGTTTCCCAAATCCAACTCGCTGAGATTAAACTTTCCTCCTCCACCGTGGGTGACAAGGAACCTGTAACTCCCTGTTCCCAGGCAACCTGGTGTGATTCAGAAAGTGGGAATCAACAGAGCCACAGAGAAAGGGACTGAGAGAGGAGAGAGAGGGAGAGGGAAGGAGGGGAAGGGAGGGGAGGGGAGGGGGGAGGGAGGGAGGGAGGGAGGGAGGGAGGGAGGGAGGGAGGGAGGGAAAGAGAGAGAGAGAGGGAAGGAGGGGAGGGGAGGGGAGGGGGGAGGGAGGGAGGGAGGGAGGGAGGGAGGGAGGGAGGGAGGGAAAGAGAGAGAGAGAGGGAAGGAGGGGAGGGGAGGGGAGGGGGGAGGGAGGGAGGGAGGGAGAGAGAGAGAGAGAGAGAGAGAGAGAGAGCCATCCCTATAAAGGGGACGCAGTAGAAACATAAGATCCAGGAAAAAAATAGAAAAATCTGTCAGTACTCAATATTATAGCATTTTCCTCCACTCTAATAAGGAACTGCAGACATCTATAGATTAGGAACCTCTGTAAACATCAAAGTGACTGGAGAAGGAAGAGGCTGGAGTGAGCTGACATCTCCGGGAGGTTTACCAGAAGGCAGGACTGATTTGGATGGAAGGTGAACAGATGACTCAGAAACAGGGAGATGAGAGGGGCCCAGGGGAGTGGAGGGAAGTGGTGTGGGTGAGCGAACGCAATAGATTCTAATCGAAGCTCACATGGTTTGAATCTTCTTCATCGTACAACACTGGAACTGAGCAACAGTCTCCATACTTCTGGCTCTCACGTTTTCTTTTCTTTTCATTTTTTATTACTTTTATTTTTTACAGTTCAGTCATTGCCCCCCTCCAAGTCTTCCCTCCCACAGTTCCTCCTCCCATTCTTCCTCCCCCTGTCTCCAAGAGGATGGCCGCCCCCACCAGGCCTCTCGACTCCCTGAAGCCTAAAGTCTCTCAAGGGTTAGGTGTATCTTCTACCACTGAGGCCAGACCAAGCAAGCCTCTGATGTATATGTATCAGGAGCCTCGGACCAGCTCCTGTATGCTACCTGGCTGGTGGCTCAGTGTCTGAGAGATCTCAGGGGTTGGGGTTAATTGAGGCTGCTGGTATTCCTATGGGGTTGCCCTCCTCAGCTTCTTCCATCCTTCCTCTGATTCAACCACAGGTTGGGTGTATCTGCATCTGTCTCAATCAGCTTCTTGTTGGACCTCTCAGAGGACAGTTATGCTTGGCTCCTGTCTGTAAGCACATCATAGCATCAGTAATAGTGTCAGGCCATGGTGCCTCCCCATGAGATGGATCCCAAGTTGGGCCTGTCATTGGACCACCTTTCCCTCAGTCTCTTCTCCATCTTTGTCCCTGCAGTTCTTTCAGACAGGAACAATTCTGGATCAGAATTTTTGACGGTGGAATGGCAACCCCATCCCTCTGTTTGGTGCCCTGTCTTTCTACTGGAGGTGGACTCTACAAGTTCCCTCTCCCCACTGTTGGGCATTTCATCTAAGGTCTCTCCCATTTGAGTCCTGAAAGTCTCTCACTTCCCAGATCTCTGGTACTTTCTAGAGGGTTCTCCCCCTCTTTCCCCTCCCCCTTCCGAGGTTGCATATTTGCATTCTTTCTGCTGGCCCTCATGGCTTCTCTCCTGTTCACCCCATACCTTATCATGTACCCCTTTTCCTCTCACCCTCCCCTCTCCCACCTAGGTCCGTCCCTCCCTCTGCCTCCTGTGATTATTTTCTTCTCCCTCCCAAGTAGGGTTGAAACATCCTCACTTGGGCCCTTCTGCTTGTTAACCTTCTTGAGTTCTGTGAATGTATCCTAGGTATTCTGTACTTTTTGCCTGATATCCACTTATCAATGAGTATATACCATACATGTCCTTTTGGTATTGGGTTACCTCACTCAGGATGATATTTTCTAGTTCCATCCATTTGCCTGCAACATTCATGATGCCCTCTCCTGTTCTTAATAGCTAAATAGTATTCCATTGTATAAATGAACCACGTTTTCTGTATGCATTCCTTGCTTGTGGGACATTTGCATTGTTTCCAATTTCTGGTTATTATAAATAAAGCCACACATTTTCTAAAATAGGGCAAGCACCTCCTGCCTTGAAGGACAAAAGCATGAAAATAACGACAGAGTGTAGGCCCACAGAAAGCAGTTTCTCTTCATCCATCTTTGTGTATGTGTGTGTGTGTGTGCATGTTGTGTGTCACTATGTGAGTGAATGTGTACATGTGTGTATGTGTGCATGTAGTGTGACTGCGTAGGTACGTGAATATATGTGTGAATGTGTACATGTGTGTGAATGTGTGTTTGTGGAATAGTGCGTGTGTGTTTGTGAGTGTATGTGTGTGAGCATATGTGCAGAATGTATATATATGTATGAGTGTATGTGTCCATGGGGGCATGTGTATGACTGTTTGTGTGTTTGTGAGTGTATTGTATGAGTGTGTGTTTGTGAATGTGTGTTTCCATGGTGTGTATGTGTCTGTGTGTGTGTGTGTGTGTGTGTGTGTGTGGTGTCCATGGAAGAGTGTTTGCACATGTTTGTTGAATGTGTACACAGAGGTGTGTGTATACATGTATGCATGCCTTTAATTTCCTGCACTCCCCTTGCAACTCCCTCAGAATTCATGATAGTTACATGTTTCTTTCTGCTTTTTCCTGACATCCTAAAGGCAGGCCTGAGCCCTCCTGTTTCTGGAAGTATCCCCAGGCCCTGCTTCAGAAACAGACTCCCTGTAGGTGTTCCACAGACACTTGTATGAATGGGTAGGAAATAATCCTGAAATCACATCTGACTTAAAAGTTGCTCGCAGTCTTTGAGGGGTCATAAGCTGGCCAACTCTGAAATATCCAAACTGGAAGAGGAGGGCTACCATGGCAACGCACCCGTCTTACCCTTTTGTTTGTCAAGCTGGGTGGCCCTGTTCCTGCTTCCTGCCTGGCAGCATCAGTGACCAGACTCCCCCAGGCTTTGGCCCATTTCCTTAGCTTAAATCCGGAGAAAATCAGACAGCCCCGAGCATCTGGCCCCCTCTCCTGCTAGCAGGTCCCTTCCTGAACTGTCATGTCTCCACATCATCTCCCAACCCTCCTGCCACCCTAGGGGTTCAGAGTAAGGAGGGGCATATGTGCCCAAACTGTGGTCAGGGGGACCCCTGCAGCAAGTGTGCATGGCGTGTGGTATCTTTCTTCCTTCCCCTTAGCTGTCTGCCCAGACCCAAAACTCCCATTAATGGGAAACAGACCTTGTGGGCAAGTTTGAGAGAGAGGAAAGCTGACCTCTGCACTCTTTCCCTAATCAGATTAGCGGAAGATAAATTGAGGGTGACACTTCCTTCTTTATCTCTGATACCAATCCCAGTTGATTGGTATCCGCTGCCTAGATTGCTGTGTCATGAAGGAATCGGAGGCTGGGACCCCAGCGAATCAGGACAGCATATTGGGATCGATTGGCAATGTCTGCCATGGGCATGGGACAGTGAATAGAGCAACTCAACTCACGGCAGAATATCAGCCACAACACTAGGTGGACGCCCTGTTCGCTCGGAGTAATGGAAGGCCTCAACTCACAACACAAACAC
The DNA here is from genome assembly GCF_978045245.1 of Mus caroli. Taxonomy (NCBI): domain Eukaryota; kingdom Metazoa; phylum Chordata; class Mammalia; order Rodentia; family Muridae; genus Mus; species Mus caroli. The sequence continues at coordinate 14,908,351 of NW_028227261.1, forward strand.
ACAGCCCCGCCTGAGCATGGGGAATGAGTGGGCTGTGTTTGCACAAGCGGAGACAGGAGGAGGGGTTAGGGGCTGCTGTTAGGCAGGGTCTCCTCTCCCTGCACACTTTCATTCTTCTCCCTTTCTTTCTTGCATCCATCCGATCCTCTGAAAACCAGCCATGAGAGCGTTTGTTTACACTCCAAAAGTGGCACATGAGGCATTCTAAGAGCCGAAACAAAGAGTCACAACCACTCTCCAGACTCAAACCTCTGGGTCTGAAAGGTGTTCCAATGCCCGAGTCCTAGGACCAATGAGCTTGTAGCAGGTGCCCCATGCGCTTGCGTGGTAGAGAGCAGAGGGCATCTGTTTCCCACAATACATCTCTGCAGCAGCTCAAGGATACAAAGTCTACTCCATCATTAGTTTTGAAACACAAGGTTTCCACCTGTAACTTTGCCTTGTCTTGAACTTGCTATAGAGACTAGGCTGGACTCAAATTTACAGAGATCCAAATGCTTCTGCCTCCCGAATGCTGGGATTAAAGGTGTGCACATCTTTAATCCCTTTGTCTCTTTGAATCAAACCCCGCCCCCTCCAGCGCTGGATGCTAGGGCAGAGCATAGTGATGCAGAATTGTCTGTATCCTCCCCCCACCATCTCCCTGGTACCTGCCACCTGACGGAGACCTGAGACTTGGCTAAGAGTAATCAGTCTCAGAATTGTTCATTCTCAGGACACCTGTCCCCAGCATCTGATTCTGTTTAGCCACAAAAGACATCAGCAAAGAAAACATTCTTAACAAGACCCTGAGCCATATTCTGTGAAATGTGTGTGTGTGGTGTATATGTGTGTGTGTGTATGAGTATATACATACATATACATACACACACACACACACACACACACACATATATATATATATATATATATATATATATATATATATATATATATATACATATTCTTAGTCAGGGTTTCTATTCCTGCACAAATATCATGACGAAACAAGTTGGGGAGGAAAGGGTTTATTCGGCTTACACTTCCATACTGCTGTTCATCACCAAGGAAGTCAGGACTGGAACTCAAGCAGGTCAGAAAGCAGGAGCTGATGCAGAGGCCATGGAGGGATGTTCTTTACTGACTTGCTTCCCCTGGATTGCTCAGCCTACTCTCTTATAGAACCCAAGACTACCAGCCCAGAGATGGTCCCACCACAAGGGGCCTTTCCCCCTTGATCACTAATTGAGAAAATGCCTTACAGTTGGATCTCATGGAGGCATTTCCTCAACTGAAGCTCCTTTCTCTATGATACTAGCCAGTACATGTATGTATGTATGTACGTATATATATGTGTGTGTGAGACAGTGTATGAACATGTGTGTCTATAGAGTGAGTATGTGCATGTGTTTGTAGAATGTCTGCCTGGGTCTCTGTATGACTTTGATGGGGTGCCAATGGGGTGAGTGTGTGCACCTGTTTGTAGCATATGTGTGTTTGGGGGGTTGCGTGTATACACATACACATGGCTTAGGAATGAAAAGCCCACCCTTCAGGTTGTCTTACAGACTTGGGATGCTCTTCTTGGATTATCCTGGCCCCAGCTTCCTTCAAGTCCAGGTCCAGGGCACCCCTCCATCCCCACACTCCGAGCTGGGATGCTGAAGATGACCAGCATCCTTTTCATCAAGACCTGGTTGGCACTGAGTTGGAAATGTAGCCTCAGAAGTGACAAAGGATGATGTTGAGCAGCCTAAATGTTGGAGTCCGGTTTTGTCTTGAAATTTTGGAGTATTGGGGTAGTTATCTTGATGGTAAAACAAAAGGCTAACATGAAATGTGTGTGTTTCAAATATGCCTAGAGGTGGTTTTATATGTTTTTATATAATTTTATGTATGGTGTGAGGGACCCCACACACACACTTCTGAGTTGCGATAGCACTCAAAATCCTAAGATTCTGGAAGCGTTCCAGACAGAGAACTCTTGGCTTAGGGCAACCCTGCCCACTCTTTACTGTGTATTTGGTATCTTGGCTGTCCAAGAGCTCTTTTGTGTGCTGTTAGGGATCAATCCCAGTGCCTATCGAATGCTGGGCAAGCATTTAACCGCTGAGTTACAACCCCGGCCCTCTTTTCGAATTTTGCTTTGAGACAGGATCTCACTAAGTTGCCTAGACTGGCTTCCAACTCACAGTAGCCCCAGTTGGCATTGAACTTGGGAGCCTCCCACCTCAGCTTCCCAAGTAGCTAGGATCACAGGCCTGCACCACCAGGCACAGCGACCAAGAACGTTTCGATGAATCTGGTCTCATCATGAGTTTGATCTCACTAAGGCACAAAATATCCTTGAGTTTGGCAAGGATGCCCCGTATTTCCAATCAAACCCTGATTCTCAGAAATAGAAAGGAACTTTCCTGAAGCCAACAGCAAGTAGAGAGCAGAGCCAGGGCTCAGAGCCAGACTGTCTGACCCCATACCACTGTCTTCTTACAACAGCCAGGAAGTGTCGTCTGGCCTGTTACCTGCTGCCCCTGTAGCTGTGACAAGTTCTTAGGACAGATTTTGGTACCTGGTTTGCTGCATTCATTTTTTTCCCCCACCAAGGCAATTCTGTTGTCTCCCTGGTATCTGGAAGCCAGGGCAGACTGCTCATCTTGCGCACGGTCAGTTTCTAAACGCGCTCCCTTTGTTCCCGGTTTGCTTGTCCAGGGTTCAAAACTCCTGGGGGTGGGGCTATGACATTAGGACAATTACAGCTTCGTTTGGAGTATTTGTTTGAAGACACAGGGCATGACTAAAGCCAGCGTGTTCGGGGAAGGGCACTGAATGGGATGGGGGTGGGGACCCAACACAGTCCAGCTCCCGTTTCCTCTTCCAGAAACTCCCTTCCCAAGTTTCCAGGAATGGCCTTGCTCTGTGCGAGTTGAGAAGTTAAGACATGAAGTGAGCTAAGAAAGCAGACTTTGGACACCTTCCTTGGAGAGCCCACGTGCTCGGAGACTCCAGCCCACAGTGCTCTGGGAGCCAGCTGCAGAAAGACTGCTCATGTTGCACACGGGTAATTTTTAAACGGGTTCCCTTGGTTCAGGGTTCATTTGTCCAGGGTTCAAAATTCCTGGGGGTGGGGCTATGACATTAAGACAATTAGAGCTTTCTTGGGGGTGCTTCCTCAGGAGGAGCAGGAGGAGGAGGAGCCAACTCCTGTCAATGTCACTGTCCCAAGTAGCTCAAGAGAAAGGACTCAACAGCTTCCACTCTCTTCTCCTCTCTCTGTCCCTCACAAAGTTCCAGGACACCAGAGCAAGGGTCTGAGCATCAAGACTGCCTGTGGTTTTAGGGCAGGAGACTCCTAAACTTTCTTCCAGCAAACCTGGGTCCAGCTACTCTGCTACTTGGCTGGGGGCAGCTACTCTCCAGTAGTATAGTAACCAACATGGACACTGCTCTTGGGTAATTCCATGCCCACCAAAGAAGAGAGCTGACTGGGAGGAAGACAGGGCAAACCCCTGAGTGGGCTACAAACCCTGATAAAATAGCAATCACATTGTATAAGTTACCATGAAAATGCATGGCACAGCCCAATGTTAAGAGTAAAGCCCACTGCTCTCCATGAGCCCTTGGTGGGGCCAGAGATTTCCCTCCCACCCTGAGGCACAGTGATCCAGTGCTGTGGAGATGACCCAGCAGGTAAACCACTGGCCTTGTAAGTATGAACAGCTGAGTTTGATCCCCAGAACCCATGAAAAATTGTTGAATGTACATGTCCTAGGGAGGTGGGGACCTGCAGATCCTGGGGGCTTGCTGGCGAGATCCAGGCCATGGAAGGCCCGGTTTCAAAGGATGTAAATGATGGTTTTGAGAATAACATTGAGGTTGCTTTACCTCCTCTGCATTTATGTGCATATACTTCAGCAGACAACACACGAACGTACATACATGTACACACATGCATGTACGTTTTGAAAAAAAAAAAAAAGAACTCAGTACCTTCTGAGGAACAGTAAGGGTTGTGATCAAGAGCTCTGGAGCACTGAACAGGTGGCTTGGCACTTAAAGCTCTCACTGTTGCAAAAACAAACAAGCAAACAAACAAACCAACCTGTGTTTGGTTCCCAGTACCTACCCAAAGGGTGGCTCACAATGGCCTGTTAACTCCAGTTCCAGGGGATCTGGCGCCCTCTCCTGGCCTCTATGAGCACTGCACACACATAACAAATATACAAGTACCCAAAACACCCATACACATAAAATAAATAGATCTTAAATAAAAGAAAAGGCACTCTGGACCTAGATATATGGGCCTCAGACTACACTAGGACACTTCTACTCAGTGGAGCTCAGAGCAAGACTCATGATCTCCCTGCTCAGCATTGTTTTGTGCTCTGTGAGGGAAGGGGCTGGATTAGACAGCACAAACCAGTAGCTACAGAGAAGCACAGCCTGCCGTATGTTACTTGGCTTGCAAGCTAGTATTATCATTTTTATTAATTGGTTCTCATCAGATAAAAATTAAAAATTTTCCTCCCCAGTACTGCACACTAGGAGGGGTGGGGAGGGGGGTGTGTGGGAGTCATGGCAGGATGCCCAGAGGGAGCAGCCAGCAGGAACTGCCTGCCACCCAGCTGCTGGCCTTGACACCTCCCGGGGAGGAAAACAACAACAACAACAACAACAAAGAATAAGTTTTTGTTGTTGTTGTTGGGTTGGGTTTTGTTTTTTGTTTTGTTTGTTTGTTTTGTTTTGTTTTGTTTTCATTAAAAAATCTAATTGCTCTCAAAACATTTGACAATGTTCAACACGTATTCCCCTGGGCAGTAATTGGTTTTCTTCTCCAGACATGACATATGTCTTCTGGTTAGCAGCAATCCTTCCCTCCCCAGGCCATGTGTTCACGTTCATCATCTGCCTGGATGGTCCCAATTGGTACTTGAGTGGGAGCCCCCTAATGTGCAGGTTTCTTTTTCTCCGTGTGACCAGCAACCTTTCGAGTTTGAGTCTTACTGGCCAGCTTGGGTCACTCCGAGCCCAGGTTACACGACAACGCAGGAAGCACGCATCTCAAGTTCTGACCTAGATGGGGAAGGAGGTGTGTTGGGGCTTGACATGGCTTCCCCTGAGCAAAGTGACCTGAGAGCAAGAGGAGTTCTTACAGTGAACTTACAGTCCAGGGTCCCATAAGCAGAAGGCAGCAGGCAGGTGCCCACCACACAGGATATTGTGTGGAGGGAATATTCCAGACTCTATCGAAAAATAAGCTAAATAAACCATGAGGTCACCACTATCGCAGAACATAATGCTCTTCCCTTGTCCTGTAACTGCCAAACTACAACCTACTACAAACAGTACAACAGCTACGTGTCTGCCTGCATGTCCTTGTGTAACTGAGCGCTGGAGGAAACCACAGGCGCAGCCAGGGAGAAATCCAGCTTCACTAAAGATCGGGGATTTTTGACCATTGGGATCAAAGCTAAATGGGCAAGATTGAAGAGTGGGTGCCAGTGGAGTTTGGAGTTGGAACTTCCTGGGTTTTCCTGTCTTGGAAAATGACTTTGCCCTCAGAGTCTGCCTGTTAGCGGTTTGGCTAACTCCTGGGCTCCGATCTTTGTCGGCCAAGGCATCCCTGTGGGGACGGCAGCAGCAGCAGAGGTCTGGGACTATGGCCTCGGAATGAGGATAGCTCATGATTTTGGCTCTTGGTTTCAGCTAAGATCATAGTGGATTCTCAGTCGCTGGCTTCTTCTTGACAACGGGGCTGGCTGGGGATGAAGGCTGGGGCTGTCCTGGTTGGCTTTCCCCTGTCTCTTTTTATCCATTTGCCTCCCTGGTTGGCAGAGGCTGATAACCAATGTGGAAATCAGATAGTTTCCTTCATCCAGGACTTTCTTTAAAAATAGGCCTTGAGGTTTTTGATGGATTAAGTAGAAATTCTTATAATAAGTTCCACTGTGCACTGTAATCCATAAGCCAGTCTCAGAAAAGTGAGGTGCAGCTATGACATGGCAGGGGGATGAATAGAGAACTAAAAAGGAACTTCTGAAGGAAGCCTGGAGTGTGGTACCTGCCTGCAGTCCTAGAACTTGAAGGCAGATGCAGAGAGACCAAAAGTTCAAGGTCACCTTCAACTAGACAGAAAGTTGCAGATGAGCCTGGGTTACTTGAAATCTTGTTTATGTTTGCTTGGTTTTGTTTTGTTTGTTTGTTTGGGTGGTTGGGTGTTTTTGTTTTTGTTTGTTTGTTTGTTTGTTTGTTTTGAGACAGGGTTTCTCTGTGTATCCCTGGCTGTCCTGGGACTCACTCTGTAGACCAGGCTGGCCTCAAACTCAGAAATCTGCCTGCCTCTGCCTCCCAAGTGCTGGGATTAAAGGCGTGCGACACTACTGCCTGGATGTTTTGTTTTTAAAGTCAAAAGAAAACTAATCTAATCCATTCCCCTCTGAAACTATAAAGTGTTTCAAAAGTTCTTTTTCTATAAAAATTATAGAGGCAGCAATCCAAAGCCAGCAATAGGCTGAATGTAAAACACAGTAGTTTTATTTATCGAGAGTGAAAAACCAGTCCCCCACCCACAGTTTTCAGTGAAAACCAAAAATTAGGAACTTGGTTTTTTGCAGGAGACCTGAAACCTCTACCATTCACTTCTATTCCATCTCATTTTTTTTAAGTAAAATGAAAGGCTATTTTGCTAGCAGAAAACTGTTATTGTTGCTAAATTTGCTAAGAAAATTGGGCAATTTATCAGTGGAGATGGCAACCACAAATAGCCCAGCTTGCCAGAGGCGAGATACACCGCTGTCAGCAGCATTAGGTTATGAGAGGAAAAAAATTCCCAGGTTTCAGGATAGTGATCATGGATTGAGGAGTCACGGGTAGCATGGTAGATGGTGGCCGAGTCTTCCCCAGGGAATCTCGTGGCCAGCCCCAGACATTCCTGCAAAAGAGACGATGCTCAGAGCATTTGATGGTAGATAGCTCTTTATGCTACAGATCTTCCTGGGGGATTTAGGGGAAAGAGCCTGGATTAAGTGAGTATTTTCTCTGCTTGTGTTGGGTTAGCCCTTCCTTACCTTAGCTTTCTGTGTTGGTTTGGGGCTTTGAATAATGCCTCACTTTGTGAAAACATCCAGCAATCATGTCACAATTGGGGAGGAAATGGATGGTGTCACACTGATAGGGGGAATGTTATTTGGAGTGGATAAGTGAGTCTGGATGGATGCCATTGAGTGGCAAAGCCATTGTTATTGACTATTTTGTAGGAATGCATTTAAGGCTGCACACGTACATAATTCATAGGCGGTGCACTTGAGAAATGTCCAGCAAGGTACAACAGATAAGAGGAAGAAGAAGAAGAAGAAGAAGAAGAAGAAGAAGAAGAAGAAGAAGAAGAAGAAGAAGAAGAAGAAGAAGAAGAAGAAGAAGAAGAAGAAGAAGAAGAAGAAGAAAGGCCAAGTCTAGACTGATAGCCCAGCTTGAAAGTCTTGATATGAGAAGCAGGGATATAGATACAGGCAAAATGAGATGGCAACTGGATAGGGGCCCCCAAAGAGCCTCCCTGGAGAGCTATTGCTATGATCTCATCTGCAGACATTTAGTATGTGGGGACAGTAACAAATTACTGGGGGAAGGCATAAAGAGGTTTACCGGTGGCATAGAATGAAGGACAGAAAATGGTCAAATCCACCATCGCACGTGTACCAAGGCATGGAGAGATGAGAGGCCATGCCTGCCATTGTGAATCTAAGCCCATCCATCAGAATGGGTGCTTGACTTTGGAGAAAATGTTGTACTCTATTTATAGGTCTGTTTATTTAGGTAGGAAATGTACATCAGGAGAGAAGGAGAAGGGGAGAGGGAGGAAGAAAGAGGGGAGAGAGGAAGGGAGGGGAGGAGGAAAGGAGGGAGAGACTATCTTGAGAGCAACGTTATCAAACATTTCCTATTGATTATTGTGGTGGTTTGAATTAAAATGGCCCCCATAGACTCATACAAGTAGAACAATTAGGAGGTGTGGCCTTGTTAAAGGAAGTATGACACTGGGGGGGGTGGACTTTGAGGTCTCACATGCTCAAGCCAAGCCCAGTGTCACTCTCTCTTCCTGCTATCTGGTAATCTGGATGTAAAACTCTCAGCTCCCTCTCTGGCACCATGTCTGCCCACAGGCTGCCATGATGACAATGGACTAAACCTCTGAACTGTAAGCCAGCGTTAATCAAATGCTTTCTTTTGCAAGAGTTTCTGTGGTCATGGTGCCTTTTCACAGCAATAGAAATCTTAACTATAAAAACTCTCCTTCTCCATCTATGCTCAGCAGAAGGCAGAGGGGAAACATGGCACTGGAGAGCGCTTTCTGGAAGTTGCTCGGGTGCCTCTCCATTACACCACCACCTTCTACTCTTTGGAGCATCTCCAACATGCCGCCCTCAACCTCTGCCTTCTATGATCATCTCCTTATACAGTTCTCTCCCACACTGGATAGGCAGGATCTGTATCACCAAGAGCACATTGCACGTATGGTAGAGTACTGCTACTTCTGAGCCTAGGTCCAGGCAGTGGTTTCCATTGGGCTTCCTTGAACCATTTACTCTTGGGGGCTCCAGCTGCCATGTTGGATATTCAGGAGCCCCATAGAGAAGTCTACACGGGGAGGTATGGACGCCTCCTGCTGACATCCACGTGGAGTGTCTCCTCTTAGAAGCAGCTCTTGCAAACCCAATCTAGCCCTTAGATGACCATCATGACTGGTACCTCCCAAGAGAGCCAGAAGCCACTCACATACTCTCGAATCACACAAACCATAAGACAGGAGTTGATTATTATTATTGCACGATGCTCAATTTTAGAATAATTTGTTATGTGGCAGCTGCTAGCTACAATTCTTGCTTTGAGATTTAGTTTTATAATTAGAATGTTAACGCTATTCAAAGTTTTAAAAATTGTTTATCTCATTGAATGGGGATTCTGTAAACTCGTTCCTATGCATGTGTGAGGTGGATGTTAAGCACAGCCCCCTCCACGGTCACCTTCCCACCCCTCTTCTTCTTCCCTTAGATAAGTTTGCTTTTACTTTATCATTTATAAATGCATTCTATTAGAAACTACGTAATATTTTAGACCCCCACGAAAGAGAAACTGTGATACTTAGTCTTTCTGAAGCTGACCTAATTAGCTTAATATTTTTCCAGTTGTATTCAGTGAAGTTTAAGTTTTAATTAAAAAAAAAATGAGTCCTCCAACTATAAAACATCCAGTCCAGATGAATTCACTGCTGGATTCAACTGGATTGCTACAAAAAGAGCTAATACCAATGGTTCTTAAACTAACCCATAAACTAGAAAGGCAAAAGATGTCACCAAACTCTTTATCCAAAGCCAGAATTACCCTGATACTAAAACCATCTAAAGACACAGCAAAGAAAAGAATTCTAGGTCAAACTTTTCTTTGAAAAGGTGGCAGCAGATTATTGCAGATTTTCATGGTGAGGAGAAAGCTGTATTTCCCTACACACTAGCCTCTACATATGCAGTGTTCTCCTGTACAATTTCCCCAGGACAGGTAGTGTGACATACCCAAGCTCATGGTGCAGACCTTGGCTTTGTTCTGGGTGACATGGAAGAGCCACAGGAGAGCCTTGAACAAACGAGGGTGGCAATGACTTGTGTTTAGAGGTCAGTCTGGGTACAAGACCGCTGTGCATCTGGACACGCGCACAGAAACCTTTGGGCATAGAGATGATTGTCCGCTGACATCACGGTGTCTTCTGACTTGTCAACCACACTCAGACAACTATTAGTCCTGTTTTTCATTGGGCTCCACCCCAGGGCTACTCCTAAAACAGATACACAGGTAGGAGAAGTGTCAGCAGTCCATTGTCTACAGATGTCCGGAAGCTCTGGTTCTGCTCCTTGGTAATGAGACTCCCTGGGGAGGCTCTGTACTGGCTGGGTTTTGTATGTCAACTTGACACAAGCTGGAGTTATCACAGAGAAAGGAGCCTCCCTTGAGGAAATGCCTCCATGAGATCCAGCTGTCAGGCATTTTTTTTTTCCATTAGTAATCAAGGGTGGGAAGGCTCATTGTGGGTAGTGCCATCCCTGGGCTGGTAGTCCTGGGTTCTATAAGAAAGCCAGCTGAGCAAGCCAGGGGAAGCAAGCCAGTAAGCAGCATCCCTCCATGGCTTCTGCATCAGCTCCTGCCTCCAGGTTTCTACCCTGTGTGAGTTCCAGTCCTGACTTCCTTGGGTGATGAACAGCAATGTGGAAGTGTAAGCTGAATAAACCCTTTCCACCCCAACTTGCTTCTTGGTTATGATGTTTTCTGCAGGAATAGAAACCCTAATTAAGACAGGCTCTAAAGATCCCATAGACATGTTGGCATTTTGGGGCCTTGGAGTCTAAGGTCTCATCTAAATCTAACCTGCTGTCTAACAAGATATATTTGTGTAGGTAATTATAAAAATGGATATTGGTTCATCAGGGGTCTGAAGGCTGGCAAGTCCAAGGTCAAGGCTCCAGACAACTCTGTGTCTGGTGAGGGCTGGTGGGCTTCTCAGATGCCTCTCTCCTGCACTCTAACATTGGTGAGAGTGGTGAAACTCAAATGGCCAACCTTGAGTATCATTCTTTAGGGTTTATCAACTTTGTTTTTTGAGACAAGCGCCATCATTGCTTTGAATGCACAAAGCCAAGACAGCAATCCAGTGAGCCCCAGAGAGTCACCTTCTCTACCTCCCCAGTGCCAGGGTTACAAGGTGCTGTCGTGGATGCCTGACTTTAAATGTGGCTTCAGAGGTTCCAACTCAGATTCTCATGCTTGCACAGCAAGGATATTCACAACTGAGCTGCCTCTCCACCCTGGGCCCTCTGTCCTTAGATGTCAATCCTCTTCTTGGGGGACTCCTCCTCATCACATAGTCTCAAACACTCATACACATAGGATCAACTTTCAATGTGGGGAGACAGGCAAGAACTTAACAGCTCAGATACATCAGAATGTAACAGTCAGTTAAACTGCAGTAACAAAACAATCCCAGAGCTCAATGCTTCAAACAAACAAAGGCTTCATTGTTGCTTGTGCTCCTTTTCCAGTGCAGGATAGGGGAGTCTCAGCCCAGCGCACCCACTCTGGAATCCTAGATAATGGAGCCTCTACCATCTTGTGACAGCACCAGATCACCGTGAGGCTTCCAGTCCAGTGACACGGGGAGAAAGGGGACATGGCTTAAACAGTAGAGCTTGATCATTTTATTAGCCAAAACAAGTCCCATGGCTATACCCTCTGTTAGCAAGTGAGAAAGTGGCATTCAGCCTAAGCCTGAAGGTGGAAGAGAATGGGTCATTGATGTATATCATAAGATCAGCTACAAGGGGACATCACAATTTAGGGGGACAGTCAGAGGATGGACATCCGGACCACAAAGATCAATTTGCCCAGATCGCTGCTCCTCAATAAAATGAGGTTTGCAGTGAGCTGGGAGGTATAGTTTTCCTTCTGTTGCTGTGTTAAAATACCCTGACCTAAAGTCATTTCAGGGAGGGGGAGGATTCATTTGGCTTACCATGACAGATTGCAGCCCGTCATTTAGTGGGAGGGGAAGTCAAGGCAGGAACTCTATCAGCTAATCATGCCAAACCCACAGTCCAGAACAAACGCAGGGGCAACACAGCATCACCGACTCATTCTCCCTGCACTCACTTTTCCCCCTTAGATTATTCAGGACCCCAAGCCAGAGAATGGTGCAGCCCGCATTCTCCTCCCAGCTAGCAACCGAGATGATCCCGCATGGATGTGCCCACAGGCCAACCTGACCTAGACTATTTCTCAACGGAAACTCTCTTCCCACGTGATTCTAGGTTGGGCAAGCTGATAAGTAAACACTGACCACCACAGGGCATCCTGGACAAGCTCTTCCTGTTCTCATAGACTGAATAATCACTCACCCAAGAGCACGTATACTCCAGGTACCCTTCCTGGATGCTGCGATGATGCAAAGTCAGCTAGCTCCTGCATGTTCCCTGGTTGGTGGCCCAGGCTGTTTGAGCCCCCATGGGTCCAGGCTTATTGACTCTGCAGGTCTTCTTGTGGTGTTCTTGATTCCTCTGGCTTGCTCACTTCCATCACCCACTCTTCCACAAGACTCCCTGAGATCCACTTGATTTTTGGCTGTGGGTCTCTGCATCTACCTCCATCCGTTGCTAGATGAAGCCTCTCAGGAGACAGTTACAGTAGGTTCTTGTCTGCAAGGATAGCAGAGTATCATTGATAGTGTCAGGGATTGGCTCTAGTACATGAGATGGCTCTCAAGTTGGAGTAGGATTATTTATGAGTGTAGGTGAGTCATAGGCAACTGCCATCACAGAAAGTGAAAGCCCACCCCTAAACTGCGTGATGTCTCATGGCAGCTGCATCCCTGGAGTCTCTTAAACAACTTGCAGGCAGTGGGCATCTGGCGGTTGACAGAAAGTCTCCTCTCCCCATAGATTGTGGACTGTTTTATAGTCTTGGGGGTGGGGGTTGTTAATCTTGTTTCAGATGCCCTCTTAGACCTGTAAGTTTTGTTCACTTCCTGAGCCTTGTAAGTTTCCTTTTCTTCCTTAGTATAGTTTCAGTTTGGAGTTTATAGCTACTTAGCACCATGCATACCTGGGGCATACTTATGCTAAATATATTTGTTATTTCTCAGAAATTATAATTTAACTACGCATCCTATATTTGTATTTGCTAAACCTGACCACCTCAGGGTCTTTGCACATGCTTGCCCCTCCTTGTGAACCACTGTGTTGTTGTTGTTGTTGTTGTTGTTGTTGTTGTTGTTGTTGTGACATTAGTTCTTCCTCTTCCTTCTCCCCTCAACTCTAGTGCTAACTCTTGGGAGACATTTCCTCTGGTATGCTATTCTAAAGCCACACCCTTGCCCTGTTGCTGTAACTGTCTCTGACACCATTGCTGTTTGTTTATAGCAGTTGCTACTCTACAATTGTCTGGTTTCTGGAATACTCATTTCTCTGCACTCCTGAGTAAGCTCCCTGAGAGCAGGACCTGAGTCCTTGTCTTTAACTGCATCACAGCACTAGTGTAAGAGTCCAAAAGTTGGCACATGGGTTCAGAGTAAGTTCTTAACTGGGAGACACTGTGGTCTGAGTAAGGTTCCTAATGCCTGCTTCCTATGTGTATCTGGGGAGCAGAGAGCAAGAAAATTAGACGATACGATTATGATTTTTGATGGAGAAAATAATAGCCCACAAGTGAGTAGTTCACTGAAGACCAAGTAGAGATGCTAAACCAAATGGGTTCTATTTTCATGGGCATGATCAGGGAAACTGTCTCAGGTGAGGTGCTGGGGGCTGATTTCTGTATCACTGGAAGGAAGGAAGGAGCTACAGTCAGGGCAAAGTAGCAATAAGAAAGCAGGAAACTCCTTGGCTCACCTGAGAACTAGACAGTTGATCAGCATGGATGAGATGACCAGGGTCACAGAGCAGCCACTAGGAGAGAGGCAGTCCTGAGCATAGTAGCACAGGCTGGCCTGTGTGGGGAGCCTTACTTTAAAAGAGACAGCACACTGAAAGACTTCAGTCATTGGAGACATATGCCACCATGAGAAGATACTCTCAGTAGCTGTAATTAAATGAACTGTAGGGGGGAAAAAGACAAAGGGATGAGACAGATAGGAAACCATTGCAGTCATCTGAGTAAGAAAAAAATGATGGGTTAATCTAGGTTTTAGCCGTGATAATGAAGGGAAAGGGGAATGAGGGTAAGATGTAACTATTACAAATAGCTTAATTAATTAGTGGGAGATATGGAAGAAAGATCTGTTGGTAGACACAGGAGAAGATAAATATTCACCCATTGAGAGGTTGTAGATAAATATTAGATGGATGGGTAGATAAATGGAATCAAGGATGCACGGAAGGCTAGATAATTGATGCTGGTGTTTAGTGAATGTATGGTAGATGGATATTAGATGGACTGTAAGTGATGGGCATTTAGTAAGTAGAGAGAGATTGAATAAATAAGTAAAAAGATACATTATCGATGCATTGTAAATAGTGGATGTTTAGTGAGAAGATAGATATTTGGTAGGTAGATAGCCTGAAAGATTATAAATGGATTGGAAGTGGTGGGGCTTTAGTGAGACAAGTGTTCGATGGTTATAGATAGGTTATAAATGGTAGGTTTTTAATGAATACATGGATACTGGATGGATGTATATATGGATGGATGGATGGATGGATGGATGGATGGATGGATGGATGGATGGATGGATGGATTATAAATGGTGGGTATTTAGTAAGTAGAAGGATATTGGGTGGATAGATAGATTGTAGATGGTTTGAAATTGTTGAGTGTTTGGTAAGATGGCTATAAATGGATTATAAAAGCTGGATCTTAGTGAGTATAAGGGTTTTGGATGGATAGATAGATAGATAGATAGATAGATAGATAGATAGATAGATGTATGGATAGAAAATAGATAAAGAATGGTGTGTGGATGAGAAGATAAAACATAGTTATTTTAAAGTCTAGGCTCTGGATCCAGACAGACCTCATTTTAGATATTCTAGTGGATACCCTTCTTGGCAAAGAAACCTTAAAGAGCAGCTGGCTTTTAGTGGCCTCAGTGTCTTCATCTGTGAACTGGACTGTAAACCATGCACCATATCAACTGTGTGAGGAACAGAGCATCACTGTCCTCTGAGAGACATTCCCAGTACCCAGTACCCTGTCATCATCATTCATGACCTGCATCTAGCCTGACACTCTGTAACTGGCACGGTCAAGCCATCGCTCTCCCCCATTGCTCAGCTCCAACCATTCAGACCCCTCCTACTCTGCTTCTATACCCAGCAAAACAACAACCTTGCTCTCCAAGGTCTGAATATGCTCATTGATGCACAGAAGAGACGATGCAGGGTGCAAAGTGCTCCACGATATCCGGTGCCGACATCTTTGAATCAGAATCGTGAATTCCCTTGGATGGGTTTTTTTTAATATAGGGAGCATTCCCATGAGTGTTCACTAATAATTAAACTGAGTTTAAACCTAAGTTGGAAGGGGCTCATTCTGCTGGCAATGACGTGAGGCAAAGGAGAGCCCAGTAGGTATCTTTGTTACACTACATGATTTGGGGGAAATTTTATGAGGTGTTCAGCTGAGGTGTTCACAGGTCATGTGATGCAGAGACCAGAGGTTTACGCTTACATCTCATTTCAGTGGTGGGGAGGGAGCGCGGGGCTCGACTGGGCTGCCATGCTGGCTGCCTGGCAGGACGCCATTCCTCAGCCTCATTTGAGAGTTTCTTCATCCTCCCCTGTCCTCATTGCAGACAGCTATTGATCTCTGTGCATGACTCTGCCCTTGGCCTCAGACATTTTTACAATCTCTTCCCCCAGTTTTCAAATGAACTTTATCAGTTCCCTGATGGTTGAAGTTCGTCTTTGTTCTTTGGACAATAATGGATGATTCAGTAAATGGTGTGTCACAGAGCAGGAGAGACATGAGGGCGACCTTTATTAGATTAAGTATGTCCTCCCCACCCCTCTGTGGAATTAGTATCAGAAGACAGACAGTAGAGAAGGAACTGTATAGAGCCAAGTGCTTCCCAAAATTGTGTTGGCCATTGCTTTTCTCAATACAGTAATAAGTGCTGATAATGATTTCTTATAAATTGTAACAATTAATATATCAATGAAGATATTACCTATTCAGTTGGGTTAAAAGCACCTGGAGAACATGCCTGATTCTTAGATGCTATCTTATGCTTATATCTCATTTCAGTGGGGAGGGGGTGGAGGGCTGGAGGGGGTGTGCTTCGCTGGGCTGTCATGATCCAATTTCCCAATCTAAGTCTTGGCTAAGTCACCAAGTGTGGATGGAGACGACAATAGGATACAGCCATCAAGGAATGTTCCAGAAGCTTTGTTATCACCCTGTGGTCTCCTGACTGCTGCCTCGTTCACTTCTCTAGCCACTGTGGCTTTATTCCTAAGCCCTGGTGATACCAAGCTTGCTCCCACATCAGGACTTTTGCTCCGGTGTGCCTTCTCTCTGGAATGTTCTTTCTGAATAAACACACTTGGCACCTCGTGTCTCAGTGAAAATGTCATCAACTTAGAAATGCCTACGATTGTCTATTCCTCACAACTCTCTCTCTCTCTCTCTCTCTCTCTCTCTCTCTCTCTCTCTCTCTCTTTCTCTCTCTCCGTGTGTGTGTGTGTGTGTTTGTGTGTGTGTGTGTGTGTGTGTGTATGTGTCTTGATGTTGCTCTCTCACTGACCTGGCTTTGTTTTGTGCTGATATCCCTGGGGCTGCAAAGCAAGCACCTTATTGAGCACCTACCTGTATGTCTGCTCATAATCACCTGTAACTCCAGTTCCAAGGAACTTGACACTCACGTGGCATACATACATACATACATACATACATACATACATACATACAGGCAACCCATTCATACACATAAAAATAAATGAGTCCTTTTTTGGAAAAAGGGGGCTGAAGGCAGCGAGACCACTTTTCCAAGTGCCCGCCAAGACCGTGAACAGAATTCAACCCAGCAAACACCTGCTAAACAACCCAAGAGCTGAGTCAACTCTTCAAACAAAGACAAAAAGAAGTCAGAATGCCTGGCACTGCCCAGGCATCTGTATGGTGGGGCTGAGGAGTCTCAGGAGGGCGGAGGCAGAGCTGTGTGGGCATCTGTGAATGATGGAGCAGCCCTCCTACCTGTGCTACAGAGCAAGGCAGCTGTGCTGCCCCTGTGTACACATCCACCATGAGGCAAGACCAGCAAACTCCCACAGCGTGTCAGAAAGCCCAGCTACAGGTAAGGGCAGTGCTGTGCTGTCATGCAGCCACCAACAGTGGGCTTACTGAGCCTGCCAACACCTCGCATGGGGGCCATCTGTACCCTCGAGTTCTGCACATCCTAACAAGAGATCAGGACATTGAAATGTACGGTGGCGATAGGGTGTCCCAGAGACATAATAGAAAAAAGAACATGCTCAGAGTTTTCCCAGATGTGCAAGAGACAGTGAGAACTCTTGGAAGTTCTCACATCGACAAAACAGTCTGGAATGTGTGTGCGCGCACACACAAACACACACAGAGAGAAGAAAGAAAGAGAGAGAGAGAGAGAGAGAGAGAGAGAGAGAGAGAGAGAGAGAGAGAGAGAGAGAGAGAGAGAGCTGTGTTCCCATGGGTTGGCTGTGTGTGCTTTGTTTTGGTTTTGGGAGACAGGCTCTCATGTAGCCCAGAATGGCCTCAAACTTCCTATGCAGATGAGGATTACCTTGAACATCTGTGCCCCCTGCATCCACTAAGTCTAGAATGCTAGGATTACAGATGCATGCCACCACATCTTGTTTACATGGTCCTATAAATTGAACCCATCACCTTATGCATAGTAGATAAACACTATACCATCTAAGCCACAGCCACAGCTAAATTTTTCTTTTATCTTTTTTGTTTTAATTCATCGAATTAAGAAAAACAAGTAGTATACCCATCTTAAATGATAGAGGGGGAGGGCTATGGTATCCAACCTCTTAAGTTCAAATCCTACGTGTTGTCATGTTGTAGCATCTCACACAACTTTCCTGCTCACTCAATTTTTACATCTATAAAGTGGGAGGGGGAAATCAAACCCTGCTTCATAGGAGAGAGGGGAGGGGAAATAAGTTAGAAAATGAAAGACTTTTAAAGCAGCTAGCCCAGAGGAGGGTTATAAAAGGTTAGATATTGTTACTAATGGTATGGTTGATGTTTTTAAGGTGATTTTTAAAATGGCTTGGTACTGTGCTGGCTTTCTTAACAAGTTCCATGAGGAGTGAGTGGCAGGTTCTAAGTTCTAGCTACTAGATCTCAGATGTGGGCTCTGATGTCACATTTGACCCCTGGGATATATCTATTTTAAGTGCTCAGGTGATAAATAAGGAGACTGACAGCACCTGCACTTGCCACTGTGGGGCACTTCACTCTAGAATTAAGAATTTACTAAGCATTGATGGCAGCCCTGAATTGTTTAGCAATGTGAGGGGAGCCAAGTCAACTCAACAGTGAAATGGGAAATGGTGACTAAGAGACAGCCCAGTTGGCAAACTGCTTGCAGGAGGAGCTGAATTTGAACCCCAGAACACACATTTTAAAAAGCCATGTGTGCTGCGGGTGCTGGGGTAAGGGGCAGAAGCAGGAGTGAGCCAGGCTTGCTGGCCAGCCAATTCAGTCAAAAGGGTGAGCTCCGGGTTCAGGCAGAGACACTGTAAAACAAATTAAGTAGAGAAAGATAGAGACACAAGACAGACAGACAGACAGCCTTTGGCCTCCACATGTACATATACCACACACACACACACACACACACACACACAGAGGGAGAGGGACAGAGACAGACAGAGGCAGAGAGACAGAGACACACAGAGAAAAAAAATACATAGACAGAGACACAGAGAGAAAAACAGACAGACAGACAGACAGACAGACAGACAGACAGACAGACAGACAGAGATAGACAAAGACAGAGACACAGAGAGAGAACGGGGTAGATGATAGATAGATAGATAGATAGATAGATAGATAGATAGATAGATAGACAGACAGATAAAGGTAGATAGATAGATAGATAGATAGATAGATAGATAGATAGATAGATAGATGATAGATAGGCAGGCAGGCAGACAGAGGTAAGTAGGTAGGTTTTCTTGGCATACACATGCATGTGCACCAAGACATACAAAATATACCTGCACATGCACCAATGTGTCCACATACTCATGCACACAGAAATATACAAAAACAAAACAAAACTGGGAACTAGATACTCAAGGCAACTGGAAACTGAGACGAAAGAACAGGAGGCTAGAGATGAGCTTGGACTGTAAGAGGGTCAGAGTAAAGAGGACTGGAGAATGCCTCTGAATGGATCCTGGTTCTTGTCCTCCAGGGTGCAGGGTGTTCTAAAACTCTAGCATTCTAGGTAGAGCCCTGTGGGTCTTCTAATCAGTTGGTCAAGGGCTACATAAATCCAGGGACACAGGAGAAAAGTACTTGTCTGTCTCCCTTGTGGAACAGTCCAGGTGGATGGGTTAAGACAGATGCATACCCTTTCTAAAGTGACAGGGATGGTGCCAGACTTCCTCAAAGCTCCACACAGGTGGTCAGAGAGTTTGCAGGTAGAAGATATAGTCGATTGGAACCTCAGGGGTCAGCTGTCTGAGCAATGGTGGGGAATCACCATTCACCAACTAGCAGGTTCCCTTCACCTTACCCACTCCCAGCCCTCAACCCTAACTTCCAGCCAGAGATGAAATGGCATCTCCAACATGGCAGCCAGGACTCAGAGGAAACACTGCTCTATGTATAAATATGCAAGGCGATGCTCCTCTCGGGCACTCAGACCCTAGAATAAAACCAGGGAGCCTAGTGAAGGCAGGGAAGGTGCCTCCTGTGGGTGGCTTTGGAGCCAGCACTCTGGGCTCTTCTGTGCCTCTGTGGTACTCTCTCCCCATACCCAGTGCTTAGCCTCTCACACCTTCCAGAAACAGATTAGAGAATGGTACAATGTGCTGAGCTTGACTGCTCAAGAAAGCATTCCCTGTGGGTTAGTATCATCAGAGAGGGGAGAAGTTGGGAGAGGCCTCAGCAGGAAGGCCTTGGGGGTCTTTGCAGAGCTGTGTTTAGTCGTGGTGGTAAAGAGGAATCAGTGTTTCTTCTAAGTCAGTACCTGGCAGCAACTACAATGGCTTGCAGATAGGCAAATGGAAGGCTGCATTTCTGTTCTGTTGCACATGTGCATGATATGTGTGTGAGTGTGGGCACGCGCATGCCATGGTACATGCTGGTGGTCAGGCAAAACCTCTAGTGTTGGTCCTTGCCTCCCACTTTCTTGGAACAAGGTCTCTTGTTCATTGCTACATAAACCAGGCTAGCTGGCCTGAAGATTCCTCGCAATTCCCTTGTTTCTTTATCTACCGTGGGCACAGACTATGCACTGAGATTCTAGAGGCATCCATGATACTATGTCCAGCATTTGTGGGAGCACTGGGGACCTGAACTCGGGTCATCAGGTTTGTGTGGTGAGCATTTTACCCACTAAGCCATCTCCCCATCCTAAGAGTTTGTTAACTGTGCAGTGAACAAGGGGTTTCCATGTGTTCCTTGTCAGTGGGAGCTGATGTCAGCCTGTGATCAAGGTCATGGACCACATCTGTATTTCTATTCTGGCCACCTGTATTTGTTATGTGCTGCTAGGCAATCCCTGGGCAAGCACATAGCCTTCTTGTACCTTAGTTTCCTTGTTTATAAAATTGGGCAAGTACAGTTTCTGCATATGGAAATATCCTGAGGCTTCAGTGGATGAATGCACACAACCCCCTCTAAGCTTTTCTCCTAGCGTGCCTGTATGGCAAGGCCTCTATAAACAGTGGCTGCTTTCCTTCTGATTTTGTTTCCATTCAGATTTATACTTCAGTTGTTCAAAACGAGGTCTGGGATTTGATTTCTCTTCCAACAGTGAAAGCCACTCAAACCTCAGGCCATTTTCCAGGAAAGAAGATTTAACATGAAAATACAAATACAGGGAGAATGGATAGGAGGATGTATGAACAGATGAATATGAGAATGGATGGATGGATAGGTAGATGGGAGGATAGATGGATGGGATGTATAGGTGGATGGATGGATGGATGGATGGATGGATGGATGGATGGATGGATGGATGGAAGAATGGATGGAAGAATGGATGGAAGAATGGATGGAAGAATGGATGGAAGAATGGATGGAAGAATGGATGGTGGATTGGTGGGTGGATGGATGGACTGGTGGATGGACAGACGGACAGGCAGACAAATGGATAAAAGGCTCACAGCATCAGAGAACACTCCTGGCATCAGATGTCAACCAATCGAGGATAAAATCAAATAGCAACTCGCTTGCAGCAGTCATTCTGTGGTGGCATAAATCTTTTGCAACCTACTTTTAATAAGTGTTCAACCTCTCCTCTAGCCCAACATCCAGCAGACATAGTGGAAGAGAAAACTTATTAATGATGTGGGGGAAGTGAACCTGTTCAGCAATAGTTCTTTGAGGGTGAGCTTGGTCTTCTTTAGCAGCAGTTCAGTCCCATAGTAAATGCCAAATATAACAAACTCTGCAGCTACAGAGCAACCCTCTGGGCTGGCAGATACCACATATAAACCAGCAGCTTCAGTCCAGTCCACTTGACAGGCAGACCCCAGGCATGGACCAGCAACTGTAGTTCAATCCTAAAGCAACTGCAAAGCTTCCCAACCAGCTCAAGGCAAGGCCTCAGAAGCAGCAAGCTGCTGCAAGAACCTTCCAAGCAGTTCTTGGGTGAGTTTCTCTCAGTGGAGGCATCATCACAAGTTGATCTCAATAATGCTGTGTAAGGTGAACCGATACATGCCATTAGCAAAGAACAGTGAGGCAAAGAAACCAAACCAATGCTCAGTGCTCATTTCCCACTGTCTATGGGGTAATATTCATACTCCTTCATCAAGCGTCCTTTCACATGTCTGCTTCAGCAAGACATCCTTTCATCTGTGTGGCCCAGCAAACCATCATTGTATGTAACTGGCTTCCCAAAGAACCTAGAAGTTTCCACTGCAGTTCTGTTCTATGTATCTTTGGAATTTGGAGGTGTGGCTTGCAAAGGGAAAGCATTCTCCCCTTCTATGCTGTTCTCCTCTGTCTGCTGGGTCATTCTTTTGTTCTGTGAAACATCTTCCTTTGCTACCTTTCCATCTGCCTCCACCCAGTTTCATTTCCCGTGTTGAGTGGATTTTATCAGAACACTGTCGCCCAAACCTATGTTAAATGGTCTCTCCCATTTGGCTGATTCAAGACGTGTGATAGCTGCTGGTCTCATAGATAAGCCTTTCATCTACCCCAACTTCACCTTTCGATTTGGTGTGGAATGTAGTTTGTTCTGTTTCCTGCACATGAGCATCTGGTTTTCCCACGAAGAAAGTGGCCCTGTTATTTTCTCATCTTAGGCTTGTTGACGCATGGGATTGTTTATTTACCCCAGTCTCATTTTTTTTTTTTTTACAATAGCATGCTGTTTTTTACAACTGCCACTTTGTAGTATGCTTTGAAATCAGATCTATGTGCCTATGATTTTGTTGGTTTTGCTCAAAAATTCTCTCAAGTAGAAAGAACACAATAGGTCCAAGAGACCTACTGTACAATACAGTGACTATAGTCGGTGACAGTGTAGTGTGTACTAGAAAATTGTGGGGGAAACAGATTTTTGAGAAACGGAATACAAGAAATGGATTCTCACCACAGGAAACTAACCATCTGAGGTAATCCAAGTTAATTATTTCAACTTAGACATTCTGTAGCTTTATTTCAAAATGTCAGACTCTACACTGTAAATGCAATTTTGTCAACAGAGGGGGGGGAGTTGTATTGTATTATTGTCTCAGCCATATTTCCTTAATGGTATTATGCAACACGGGATCCTAAACTCACTGGAATACAGTAAGGATGATGTGAGGTCCTGGCTCTGAAAGCCAGATGTCTGGTTCTGCTGCTCCAAGGTTGAGCTCAGCAAGACTCATCATCTTCTGTCACTGAAGTCTTGCCTGGGCTCTTCCATGGGCTGAGGTCTCATCTGGGTCACTGTGACAATTTAGCCTTGTTCCACTGGGTACAGACTAGCCCAGGTACATTTCCACAGCTAATGTGATAGTGTGAGTGGAGACGCAGAGACTTTTGTTCAGCTTCTGCCTGTCCCACCATAGGCTGCCCACAGTGTATGCCACAACAAGCCAGAGGTCAGGAAAAGAAGCAGAAACCTCAAGCCCAGCTCATGTGCAAGGAGGAAAGAGAGCATTGAACAGAATTGAGGGTATCTGTCAATCAAGCAATCCCGATTTGGAAGAGGTGACCAATATTGACTGCAGGAAAGCAGAGAGGAAAATTACAAGAGCTTCAAGTCCACTGAGAGGAAGGACAGGACCACTCATAAAGTAGAGGCATGGGGTATTAAAGTGAAGGATTATGTGATGTGACCCTTTTCTGTAAGTGTTCAAGTATTGTGTGTGTGTGTGTGCATGTATGTAAGTTTATGCATATGTGTGGGGATATATGTGTTCTTCTGGGTATGTATGCATATGTATGCAGATGTATGGGAATGACTGTCTGTCTTCGTGTACATGGGTGCCAGATGTCAACACTGAGAGCAAGTTCTTAATCTCTCTCTCTCTCTCTCTCTCTCTCTCTCTCTCTCTCTCTCTCTCTCTCTCTCTCTCTCTCTCTCTCTCTCTCTCTCTCTCTCTCTCTCTCTCTCTCTCTCTCTCTCTCTCTCTCTCTCTCTCTCTCTCTCTCTCTCTCTCTCTCTCTTTCTCCCTTATATTTTGAAGCAGGCGCCTCACTCAGCCTGGTTCTCATGGATTCTCCTCGACCATCTGGCCAGTGAGATCTTGTCTCTGCTTGCCCATGCTGGGATTATAGACACACACTTCAACACATGAGTGCTGGGTTGTCAAATCAACTTCCCATACCTGTATATCAAGCATTTGCCCAAATGAACTGTCTCTTTAATCCCAAATCATATATACATTGTATATAATTTTTTGTATAAACATTTTGGCTTGGTTTCATTGAAACGGTGTTTCCTGTTGCTCAGGTTGGCCTCTAATCCATGATGTTATGTAGCCCAGGCTGGCCTTCAAGTTCCAATCCTCCTATATGTACCGCCAACTGGTGTGGCCGTGAGCATGCACCACCAGGCCTGGCTCCTTTTATAACCTTTTTTCTTTACATTGAGGGAAACATCAGTTGTCCTGTTCTACTCCTTGCTAACACTAGCGTCTTAAAATTTCTCCAGATGTATAGCCTCACTGACTTTAAATAAACCCGTGGCTTAGCAGCCATTTTGCCCCATGACCTTCATATCCCATGAAATACATATCTGTGTGAAGGTTAATGAAAATACCTTTAAAGAAATTGAGCTTCTTCCTGGTTTCCAATAGATTTGACTCCCGTCTGCAGATGAAAGTTTTAAGAGCTCGCTCAGTCATTCCCTTCCACGGATTCTCCGCCGAGACCCACCAGGGAGGTCACAAATGAAATTATCTTCAGCATGATATATATTATGGGATTCCACATCCCTACCAGCCACACTGAGGGTTGAAATCCTAGCGTCTACACTCGGCTCAAGATAAATGGGAGATGGAAAGTGAGACTCCATAATGAGAATTTAGAGCTCTGGTCGACTCCTGCCTAGCTGTCCATTCCTCATGCCACAGCCATCTTGGGAACACCCTTTCCCTTTCCCCCTGTTGTTTTATAAGCACATCCAGTGACTTTAATAGTCTGGACATTTAAGATCCATAAAAGATAATGTGCAGCGAAGATGCTTGAGTCAGATAGACTCAGCAGACGGCCCTTCTGATAATCAATTTCTAACTAGGTAATAAGACTTGACACCACGCCACTGTTGCTGCTGACTGGGAGGGAGAATTGTGTCCTATGTCCTCCCTGGTGAACTTCACAGCCCAGCCCGGCTGGATTCAGAACATTGGCCACTAGGCAGTGCTGGGCATCATATGTCTGTTGACAGGGCCATCTGTTTGACCCCCAAACCTAAATTCCTTGGTAGCTCACTACAAATTATGGGTTCTGTCACTTTATCCAAAACAAATTCTTCACATGCCATGTGGTTTTGCTTACAGCCGAATTAACAGAGAAACCCATCCACTGAGTTCATGTTCAGGGGGAATACAACTTTTTCTTTTCTTTTTAGGGGAGTGCTGAAATGCTGTAGCTCAGATTCTATAACTCCAAGCTAACAGCCACCTAGTGACTTCTCTTTTGGGTCTGTAGGATGCCAGGGCTCAGTCAAGACTGTCAACCATTTTCTTTCAGACTTGGTAGATGCATACTTCTTTGTTTCTTTGGGGGCTCTCTCTCTCTCTCTCTCTCTCTCTCTCTCTCTCTCTCTCTCTCTCTGTGTGTGTGTGTGTGTGTGTGTGAAGTGTACATGGGTGGGTACTCATTACACAGAGCATGTGTGGAGGACAGAGGACAACCCTATGGGGTTGATTCCCTCCTTCCACTTTTACATAGGTTCCGGGAGTAAACTCGGGTCACCAGCGATGCTGCCAGCCCAAATTCCTTATTCCCTAATCCTACTGACTCAATCCTTTGCCACACTATCATAAAGGAAACAGCAAGTGCTGTTAGAGCAAGCTTTCCCTATGTCTAACCAAAAGACCAAGGCTGAGCCACACGATGAGTACCAGAACAATCATGGCTACGCAGTAAGACCCTGCTAAAAGGGGAGGCATGTATAAAGCGCTTGCCACACAAGCTTTGATAGCTCTGCATATATGTAAAAGGGCAAGCATGGTGCTTCATGCCTGCAGTCCTAGGGCTACGAAGATAGAAACAGTGTGAGACTTCACTGAGAAGTCCTGGACATTGTTCCCTAGCTAAGTCAGTAAACTTCAGGTTCACCAAGAAACCCTGTCTTAAATACCAAGGTAGAAAAAAAGGACACGATGTCAACCTCTGTCCTCCAAACAAAAGCACACATGCATACACACACATACACACACACTCACACTCACACACACAAAGAGGGAAATCCCAAAAGTCCCATTTTTTTAGTCAAAGCTAGTACATAAATATTTTATCCAGTTATCGACATAACTCAATCTCATGGGAGACCTCCCTCCACCTGCTCTCTTTCCCTTTTCAACTTAATGTCTGAAACTGACCAAGGGAACAGGCTTAAGTGTGATACCACACAGTCCCCCATCCATGCAGAGAGAACAGTGAGAGAGAGGGGAGGTGCTGAGTGGGGTTGAAGCCAGAGACCTCAGTTTTGTATTGAGTAGAGGAAGAAACTAGTTGGGCATGGTGGAAACATCTGTTGTACTTCCAGTGCTTGAGAGGTGGATGCAGGGGAGTCACGAGTTCAAGGCCAACCTGGGCTACCCATTGAAACCATATGCCTCTGAATCCTGAGCTAAAATGAGCCCTTCCCTCCTTGCGTTGCTTTTGCCCAGGGTACTGTGCCCCAACAATTAGAAATCATGAATAAGGGGATCATGGTCATCCCATGATCCCTTTGACTGTGGCCAAATTGCGCTCCTTTGATGAGGCTGTGTTCTGGTGCCCCATGTTCTTCTCCTAACGAATGGAGACAGCCCTCTTTTTAACTGTTGAGACCTCTTTATACAAAGACAAATTTTACTCTTTTCTGCATCAGTTATGGTTTGATTTCCTTTGTAGTTTTCCTTTCCGACGAACATATTTTTTTCATTTTTATATAGCCAACTCATCCGCATACATATTTTAAGCTTAGTTTAGTTCTGTATTTATTTAAAGTGCTTTTTTACTAGTCTGCAAGGAATACGCTAGCCAACTATACTGGGGGTTCCATTGGCTATACTTTTGGGATTAACTCTTTCTGAGTGAGCAATAATTTAGTATCAATTTTATGAAGGAATTTTAGTATAAATTAAATATTCAGAAATAGAAGGATGGTCGGTGGTTCTGAGCACTGGCCGCTCTTCCAGAGAATCCAAGTTTGGTTCTTAGCATCTACATGAGAGTCACAACTGTCTTAGGATTTCCATTGTGTGAAGAGACACTATAATCAAGGCAACTCTTATAAACACACACACACACACACACAATATTTAATCGGGGCTGGCTTACAGGTTCAGAGGTTCAGTCCATTATCATCATAGCAGGAAGCAAAGTAGCATTCAGGCAGGCATTGTGCAGGAGGAGCTGAGAGAGAGTTCTACATCTTCATTCAAAGTAAGCCAGGAACAGATTGTCCTCAAGCAACTAGGAGGGTCTCAAAGCTCACCCCCATAATGACACATTTCCTCCAACAAGGCCACACCTCATCATAGTGCCACTCCCTGGGTCAAGCATATTCAAACCACCACACACGCACCTATATAATCTGGTTCCAGGGGATCTGATACCCTCCGTGACCTCCACAGGTACATGTCTGCTACAGAAACATTCATACATATAAAATAAAATAAATGGAAAGATAAGGAATATTTTAACTTAAAATTATTCTTTTTAGATTAAAACTAGTATAAAATTGAAAAAAAAATCATGCAACAAAATTAGCCTGACCAAAGACTGGACATCCCCATGGATTTCTTTACAGTTAGAACAGCCATTCTGAAGTAGGGTGTCACGTAGTCCAGACTGACCTTATGTGAACAAGGATGAAAAGATGACCTTGGCTCCGATCCTCCTGCCCCTGCTCCTTAGTGTTGCACTACCACACTGGGGCAGTGTGGTACCTCAGCACTTGCTCTTTTTCACAGTCTAGTGGTCCAGAAATGGTGCCTTCCACAGAGAGAGTGAACCTTCCCACCCCAGTTAATCTAATCTAGAAACAACGTCATCGTCATGCCCAGAGATTTGTCTCCAAGGAAGTTTTGGATCCTGTCAAGTTGACAGTTAATATAAGCCAAGGGCTTTATCTGCCAAACTGTTAAAATTGGAAAGACACCAAATGTTAAGAGGGTGAGGATATTTGTACCTCCTCCTCCTTCTTCTTCTTCCTCTTCCTCTTCCCCCTCCTCCTCTCCCTCCTCCTCCACCTTCCCCTCCTCTTCCCATTCTCCTCCCGTCTTCCTCTTTCCCTCCTCCCCTCCCTCCTCTTCCTCTTTTAGTTCTCTTGATGATTTCAAGTGTGCTGTTGTTTGGATATAAACTGTCTCCCCTCGAAGGTCATGTGTTGAAGGCTCGATCCCCAGCTGGTGGTGATACTGACCCGTGACAGGACTGTGAGGATTCTAACTTCAGCAGTGGGTTAGCCCATCCAGTACCTGGATAGGTTGTGGGGAGATAGATGGGTCTAACTGAAGGTAATGGGTCGTAGGGCCTGACTACGACACCCATGCTTTATTTCTCTGTGTTTCCTGGCGAGCACAAAGTGCCACCATCCTCCTCAAAAACACTGTCCTCCTCCACAGATACCAGGGCTTAAAGCAAGTTCACCCTCTACAAATCCATCCATCCTCTCACTGCCACGTACCACCCGGGGCAGCGCATGTGGGGTCAGCGCATATGGGGTCAGTGCGTACGGGGTTAACACATACCGGCGTCAGCGTGTACCGGGTCAGCACTTTGGGGGTTACTTCTGCTCCTCTTCCTTATTTTTTCACACACACTGATTCTTTCGGACAGATGTCGACATCATTTAGTCACATATCCATAGAAAAGATAAACCCAGGGTCTGTGAATTAAGAAAATAAGTTAACTGTAGGGGAATGGGCATTTTCACCAACTTCATTGGATTTTATTATTATTATTATTATTATTATTATTATTATTATTATTATTATTATTATAGGAAACCGGTTGATTTATTCAAACATTATTTTGTTCACCTCGAAAATATTTTCCTATCTTCCAGCAAATAGACCCTTGCCATTTCCTGTCTTTCTTCTGGATAGTTTGGGACTGCTAATACAATTAAGACAGTGGATTCCTGCTTACCCTCCTTTGATCTAACCGGCTGTTGGAAGTAGCTCTTGCCTTCTATTGTGAACATAATCCTACCTACTTTCTTAAACAGTGATTATCTGAGAGGCTTATAGGTCACCTCTCAACACTGCCAGGGATCCTTGAAGTCTCTTGGTTATAGAGAAAACACATCCATAGCTACTACTGAATGTGACTGTATCATATTGATTAATCAGACTTATCTAAAGCTTTCAAAAAGATTTTCCTCATCCTTTAATTAGGAGTAGGTGCTGAATCTTATCTGGCATGTTGCCTGTGCTGGCCATTTATAAAATTCTGCACAATTATTCCTTTTATCTATGTAAATGTCCCCTCTGTATTCTATTAACTAATTCTTTCCCCTACTGCGTCCTGCCTTGTCTGAAGTAGATCCTCCTGCTACCTCTATTTTGCTACAACTAAAACAAAAACCAAGCAAAACCCTGCAGTGTGTGTTACCCTGTTAATATTTTTTGCCTATCTCTCTATCTTAATCTTGCCATAGTGTGGAATTTCAGCATCTTACCCAGTCAGACAGCTGATAAATCAGCCACATGTCTATGAATATTGGTGCAAATCCCTGGGATACAAAGATGAGAAAGAAGATGGAATCCTCTACATCAGTGGTTCTCAACCTTCCTAATGCTGCAAACGTTTAACACCATTCCTCATGTTGTGGTGACCGCCCCCGCCCCCCCCCAACCACAAAATTATTTCATTGCTACTTTCTAATTTGTAGTCTTGTTACTGTTATGAATTCTAATGTAAAAATCTGATATGCAGGGTATATGACATGTGACCCTCCAAAAGGTCACAGCCCACAGGTTGAGAACTGCTCCTCTAGAAGTTGTGGATAAAAGACAGTTGGGACTGGGGCTGGGACTGGAGCCGGGGCCGGGGCCGGGGCCGGGGCCAGGACTGGGGCCAGGACTGGGGCTAGGGCTGAGTGCTGCTTGGTTGAGTCTGGAACCCATTTAGTTGATAGACTCACAGAGGGACTGTCAGACAGCCCCCACACAAGCCAGCTCAAAGACACATTTAGGCATCAGGTCTTTGTGTGTCAGGGTCCACATAGCTCTAGGACCTCATGGAATTAAGGGGGCCCACACTAGGGCATCAGTAGGTGTTCATAAGGTGAGCTGATTCCCCTGTACTGTCTCCCTGTCCACCCCATAGCTTCTGCCTGTTCATGGCTGTTCCACTCATTTTTTCCCCTGTTACTAAGTGCTTTTCAGCATTGTATCTATGGTCAGGGCTATCTTGGGGCTGGGAAGCCTACAGGCACTAAAGTGTAGGACATAGCCACCATCGTGGAGACTGTGTGCTGGAAGGGAGGTGGACAATGACAGGAAAGAACACAGAACTACTCCCAATGGGGACAAGCATCAGTGCTCTGTGTGATGATGCATCCTCACTAAACTCAGAAGGAAGCATAAAGCTCTCTCATAAGCTGGAGGCCTCTCTTAATTATATAGGTGGGTGCATGGAAGCACCATCATCACCACTATTGCCTCCACCACCACCATCACCACCACCATCACCTCCACCATCACCATCATCATCACCTCCACTATCATCATCATCATCACCTCCACCATCATCACCTCCACCATCATCACCACCATTATCACCTTCACCATCACTATCTCCACCGTCACCTCTACTACCTGTGCAATCTTTCTCTGCCTTGCTCTGCAAACTCCAACTTCCTGACCCCCCAACTCTACAGTCGAGCAGCACTCTTCTCCATTTGCCTGGAGCTCTTCCCCATAGATGTCCAAAAGCTTTCTCATCACCTCTTTCAAGAACATTCCAATGCCACTGCATCCAGGTGGCCTTTCCCTGTCACCCTCTCTGAGAAGCTTCAGCCACTCCTCCCACCTAATCCCCATAAAGCCTTTGCTCTGCTTCTATTTCCTCACAGGTTTTAGTTCCTTTTATGCCCAGATAGGGGTTCTGCATTCACCAGTGTGTGTGTGTGTGTGTGTCTGTGTGTGTGTGTGTCTGTGTGTGTGTGTGTGTGTGTGTGTGTGTGTGTCAGTGTGCATTTTACTTGCATGTATGTATGTGCTCTACATGTATCCCTGGTGCCTGCAGATACTAGAGAGGGTGTCAGAGCACCTAGAACTGGAGTTACGGATGGTTGCGAGTCACCACGTGGGTGCTGTGAACTGATCCTAGGTCCTCTGCAAGAGCAGCCAGTGTTCTTAAACTACTCAGCTATCTCTCCAGCCCCAACCTCTCTTTCCTTATAAAATTAGTAGATGCTCCAGGAGTGTTTGATGAAATAAAGAGGAGGAAGGGAATGGTCAAGCCGAGCACAGAATGGCAGAGCGGGAGGACACTCTCCACATGTGGGAGCACTCTGAAAGTATAAGGAAGGCAGTGTTCTCCCTTCCTCTCTGAAACTCACCATGCAGTTTGTACCTTCCTCTCCTGCAGAGTGAGGGGTGGGCTAAGAACAGGGAGAACCCACCCCTCTCCTCACCATGCATATCATCCCATCTTAATCGGATCCCATGCCCTTATAGTTTTTATCCTCATGACTTATGTCATCCCCCGAATCTGTTGGGAAATGCTGGCCCTTGCCGGCCTCCTGCACTTCACAGTGCTCCCCTGGTGCTCCCTGAGTGACATCACCCTTCTGTGTGCTCCCATGATCTTCCCTGACCCAGTACACATGCCTCCCAGCTCAGCATCAGCCCGACAGCCTTCCCTGCTCAGATGCTCTCCCTGCTCAGAGGCTCTCCCTGCTCAGATGCTGTCCCTGCTCAGATGCTCTCCCTGCTCAGATGCTCTCCCTGCTCAGATGCTCTCCCTGCTCAGATGCTCTCCCTGCTCAGAGGCTCTCCCTGCTCAGATGCTGTCCCTGCTCAGAGGCTCTCCCTGCTCAGATGCTCTCCCTGCTCAGATGCTCTCCCTGCTCAGATGTTCTCCCCACTCAGATGCTCTCCCTGTTCAGATGCTCTCCCTGCTCAGGTGTTCTCCCTGTTCAGATGCTCTCCCTGCTCAGATGCTCTCCCTGCTCAGAGGCTCTCCCTGCTCAGGTGTTCTCCCTGCTCAGATGCTCTCCCTGCTCAGATGCTCTCCCTGCTCAGATGCTCTCCCTGCTCAGAGGCTCTCCCTGCTCAGAGGCTCTCCCTGCTCAGGTGTTCTCCCTGCTCAGAGGCTCTCTCTGCTCAGATGCTCTCCCTGCTCAGAGGCTCTCTCTGCTCAGAGGCTCTCCCTGCTCAGAGGCTCTCCCTGCTCAGGTGTTCTCCCTGCTCAGATGCTCTCTCTGCTCAGATGCTCTCCCTGCTCAGGTGTTCTCCCTGCTCAGAGGCTCTCCCTGCTCAGAGGCTCTCCCTGCTCAGGTGTTCTCCCTGCTCAGAGGCTCTCCCTGTTCAGATGCTCTCCCCACTCAGATGCTCTCCCTGCTCAGATGCTCTCTCTGCTCAGATGCTCTCCCTGCTCAGAGGCTCTCCCTGCTCAGATGCTCTCCCTGCTCAGATGCTCTCCCTGCTCAGATGCTCTCCCTGCTCAGATGCTCTCCCTGCTCAGGTGTTCTCCCTGCTCAGATGCTCTCCCTGCTCAGAGGCTCTCCCTGCTCAGGTGTTCTCCCTGCTCAGATGCTCTCCATGCTCAGAGGCTCTCCCTGCTCAGAGGCTCTCCCTGCTCAGAGGCTCTCCCTGCTCAGGTGTTCTCCCTGCTCAGAGGCTCTCTCTGCTCAGATGCTCTCCCTGCTCAGGTGTTCTCCCTGCTCAGATGCTCTCTCTGCTCAGATGCTCTCCCTGCTCAGGTGTTCTCCCTGCTCAGAGGCTCTCTCTGCTCAGATGCTCTCCCTGCTCAGAGGCTCTCCCTGCTCAGATGCTCTCCCTGCTCAGAGGCTCTCCATGCTCAGAGGCTCTCCCTGCTCAGAGGCTCTCCATGCTCAGAGGCTCTCCCTGCTCAGAGGCTCTCTCTGCTCAGAGGCTCTCCCTGCTCAGATGCTCTCCATGCTCAGATGCTCTCTCTGCTCAGAGGCTCTCCCTGCTCAGAGGCTCTCCCTGCTCAGAGGCTCTCCCTGCTCAGATGCTCTCCCTGCTCAGAGGCTCTCCATGCTCAGAGGCTCTCCCTGCTCAGAGGCTCTCTCTGCTCAGAGGCTCTCCCTGCTCAGATGCTCTCCATGCTCAGATGCTCTCTCTGCTCAGAGGCTCTCCATGCTCAGAGGCTCTCCCTGCTCAGAGGCTCTCCCTGCTCAGATGCTCTCCCTGCTCAGATGCTCTCCCTGCTCAGATGCTCTCCCTGCTCAGGTGTTCTCCCCACTCAGATGCTCTCCCTGCTCAGATGCTCTCCCTGCTCAGAGGCTCTCCCTTCTCAGATGCTCTCCCTGCTCAGATGCTCTCCCTGCTCAGGTGTTCTCCCCACTCAGATGCTCTCCCTGCTCAGATGCTCTCCCTGCTCAGGTGTTCTCCCTGCTCAGATGCTCTCCCTGCTCAGAGGCTCTCCCTGCTCAGAGGCTCTCCCTGCTCAGAGGCTCTCCCTGCTCAGAGGCTCTCCCTGCTCAGAGGCTCTCCCTGCTCAGAGGCTCTCCCTGCTCAGAGGCTCTCCCTGCTCAGATGCTCTCCCTGCTCAGATGCTCTCCCTGCTCAGATGCTCTCCCTGCTCAGATGCTCTCCCTGCTCAGATGCTCTCCCTGCTCAGATGCTCTCCCTGCTCAGAGGCTCTCCCTGCTCAGATGCTCTCCCTGCTCAGAGGCTCTCCCTGCTCAGAGGCTCTCCCTGCTCAGATGCTCTCCCTGCTCAGAGGCTCTCCATGCTCAGAGGCTCTCCCTGCTCAGAGGCTCTCCCTGCTCAGAGGCTCTCCCTGCTCAGATGCTCTCCATGCTCAGAGGCTCTCTCTGCTCAGAGGCTCTCCATGCTCAGATGCTCTCCATGCTCAGATGCTCTCTCTGCTCAGAGGCTCTCCATGCTCAGAGGCTCTCCCTGCTCAGAGGCTCTCCCTGCTCAGATGCTCTCCCTGCTCAGATGCTCTCCCTGCTCAGATGCTCTCCCTGCTCAGGTGTTCTCCCCACTCAGATGCTCTCCCTGCTCAGATGCTCTCCCTGCTCAGAGGCTCTCCCTGCTCAGATGCTCTCCCTGCTCAGATGCTCTCCCTGCTCAGGTGTTCTCCCCACTCAGATGCTCTCCCTGCTCAGATGCTCTCCCTGCTCAGGTGTTCTCCCTGCTCAGATGCTCTCCCTGCTCAGATGCTCTCCCTGCTCAGGTGTTCTCCCTGCTCAGAGGCTCTCCCTGCTCAGAGGCTCTCTCTGCTCAGATGCTCTCCCTGCTCAGATGCTCTCCCTGCTCAGATGCTCTCCCTGCTCAGATGCTCTCCCTGCTCAGGTGTTCTCCCTGCTCAGATGCTCTCCATGCTCAGAGGCTCTCCCTGCTCAGAGGCTCTCCCTGCTCAGAGGCTCTCCCTGCTCAGAGGCTCTCCCTGCTCAGAGGCTCTCCCTGCTCAGAGGCTCTCCATGCTCAGGTGTTCTCCCTGCTCAGATGCTCTCCCTGCTCAGATGCTCTCCCTGCTCAGATGCTCTCCCTGCTCAGATGCTCTCCCTGCTCAGATGCTCTCCCTGCTCAGAGGCTCTCCCTGCTCAGATGCTCTCCCTGCTCAGATGCTCTCCCTGCTCAGAGGCTCTCCCTGCTCAGAGGCTCTCCCTGCTCAGATGCTCTCCCTGCTCAGAGGCTCTCCCTGCTCAGAGGCTCTCTCTGCTCAGAGGCTCTCCCTGCTCAGAGGCTCTCCCTGCTCAGAGGCTCTCCCTGCTCTGGGATCTGGGAGCTCTTCCCAAGCTCACTCAGGTCATCGATCCCTGCAGTGCTGACTCAGCCCTTTCCACAGAGCGAGTTTTACTTCTTCTGCTCCCAAGACCCTGCCTTCCTTCCTCTAGAGCTCCCTTGTCTGCTCAGCTCCTATTTCCAGCTGGGTTTGTACCTAGGGAGGTTCTCCCTCCACCCCCACCCTGCCCCCACTGCCACCCAGGCTGCCATCAAGCCTTGTCCTCCAAACCTTTCTTCTGCCTCCTTGAGCAAGTTGTTCTTAGAAATGCGTATTTCCTCTGAACATGATGGACACCACACTCCCTCAGGCCCTGCCTCAGCGCAGAGCCAACATCCAGCAAAGATGAGAAGCAGAGCCAACATCCAGCAAAGATGAGAACCGATTGTGAAAATCAAGCAGTTACCCAGCCCCAACCTATTGTAATTAAGTATGTCAAGAGCCGTGGCTAGGGCATGTGCACTGCAACATGAGAGCACACAGAGAGAGCATGGCGCCTTGTCCAGGACAGAGCTAAAACAGGTCTCTCTCTCTCTCTCTCTCTCTCTCTCTCTCTCTCTCTCTCTCTCTCACACACACACACACACACACACACACACACACACACTTTCTGAATCATTGTCTTTTCTTATAGCCTGTCTTCTTGACTGGCTTTCCACATAATGTTGGTCATTGTCAGTGATTGGCATGGATGTCTTTTGCAGTGAAGGTTGTTGCAATAGCACCCTCCCTTCATTATACTCACTGTCTCGTTGGGTGTTGTATAGTCCTCCTTCTAAGAATCAGGACCCACATGCCTCTCATCTTGTATTAGGGTAAGGCTGTCACTATCCCCACTACCTTATTTCAGATACCAAGCCAAGCCATGGTATCCAGGCAAAGCAAACATTCCTAGCAGATCTCATTCTTGGGATCTTTCTGGAGTGAATGAGCCTCAAGTGGCTAATATCTTTCAAGGTGTGCCCTTTCCCACTTCAAATCTGATAGCATTGGGTACCGTTCATGGAACACTACAAGTGTGCCATAGTGTGTTTCTAACAGCCTGTAGCCACTGATGGCAGTCTGGGAAAGGAGGGCGGACAGTCCCCACAACACATCTACCAGAGCAGGGCGCTCAGAAGAACTGCACTGAATCTAAGGAAGAAGAAACACAGCCTCCTTTCTCGATGGAGGGAGGAGGAAATGAAATGCAGGCTGCCCTGCCGAGGAAGGACACAGCGGGTTCCAGGGGTTCAGATAAATATTTAAACTCTGTAGGAATTATGAGTCTCCTGGAAGGGCATGCATCATTAATTCCTGGGCAGGCAGGTTAACAATGAGCTGAAGCAGAGCTGGCCTCTTGAATTATTCTTTTAATGGAGTTCCCAGGTTAAAGTAGATTTCATTTAAGGTCAATCAATAGGTGATTTTAGCCAGGCTTGGTGATTAACAAAAGACCATAAAGAAGTCCTGTGACACTTATCATTTTGACTCAATCAAACCTTCCCTCAGGCCTAGAAAGCACCAGGTGAGAGCTATAACCATAGATCAAAGCTGGGACCCCTGGGGGATGGGTCTCCGTCACCCCCAAGCAAGAGACTAAGCACCCCTTCCCCTAGCCAATTGGTTCAGTCCACACCCCCCAGGCAAAGGGAAGAAATCCAGGCTCCTTCCCTTCCGGGTACATGAGGCCGACTAGAATAATTTAAAATAATGGTGTAGATTTCGTTTATTTCTTGAATTCCCAATGATCAGTCACAGTGAATTAGCAGGAGTCAGAATTTTCGTCTGACAGACGTGATTACACCAGGTTTCTGCCAGGCGCCTGCTCCCTCTAACTCTCCCCGTTATTGGAAGAGGCCTCGGGGAATCAGGCAGAATTGAGCAGCACTATACCATGTATCTTGGTGATCCACCATTGACTCGGTTAGGAAATTAGGGGTGGAAGGAGGCGTCTACAAAATGAAAATGCCTCCAGGTCTTGAAAATTCATTCAAGTGCCTCCGACACACATCCGGGCATGGTGACGGCTGACGGAAGAGGGCTCCGTGCCCGTCATTAGTCTTCAGGGAGTCGGCATGCACGAAGTGTTTCCTGAACGGAGTGGGTCCTTGGGAGTGAAGGATGACATCTTTCTTTCCTTACGTGTGTTTTTTTCCCCTTTCTTAATAGTCCAGGACTTTTTCCTAAATATGGGTTTTACCTGATTGAGCATTTTGAGTTGATTAGACAGGATTTTTCCCAAGCCCTGCTATTTATTTTTACAGTCTGGCTTTTCACTGAGTTCAGAGAATGAGAAAGAGAGATTCTTGTTGCCATGCAGTTATTTTTAATAAATCAGGCTTTCTGACTGCTTCTCTCTCTCTCTCTCTCTCTCTCTCTCTCTCTCTCTCTCTCTCTCTCTCTCACACACACACACACACACACACGCACGCACTTGAGCTCTGTTAGAGTGTCTCTGTATAAAACATTTTTAGATTCCTGCTATAAATCTAAGAAAAAAAGAAATCCCCACACTCTCTGCTGATCAAGAATCAAAGCAGGAGTAAGAAATGTTTGAAATCATGCAAAAAACGGCATAAAGGCAAGTGGGGGGGGAAATCTACACACGAACATGAATAGACTCTTCCGGCTGACATCCTTTCTTAAATATCGACACTGGTGCCAAGAGGCTAGGGATTCGGTGAAACCCCTTGATGTGTGTTATTTTCCCAAAGGCTGGGAGAGAAGGTTTTCCCTCAGGAGCCAAGAATAGCTTCTTGAAAGATTTTACTTATTATTGCTTTTGAAAGGGCATTTGATCACTTTTTTTCTTTGCATCTATATAAGTGGTATTCAAGGATCCGTGACAAAGAAAACAGAGGTCTGGATCAGGTCCCTTCCCATTTGGGGCTTTAAAAACGGGCCGGGTAGTGGCTCTGCGCGCAGCGCCGGACTCTAAAGTCCCACTATAGCATCCCTTCAGAGTTCCCCCACAGGAAAGCACATGAGAGCCCCAGTGCATAGTATAAGCATGCTTGGACCTGTGGACTAAGTGCTTGAGAGCCTTAGGAGAGAGCAGGCTCGTAGGCCAGCCGAGAAGCAAGGAGACAACTGCAGAAATACCTCCGTGGCTCGAGAAGCTCTGGCTTTCTTTTCACGAAT
Organism: Mus caroli; assembly: GCF_978045245.1. Classification (NCBI taxonomy): domain Eukaryota; kingdom Metazoa; phylum Chordata; class Mammalia; order Rodentia; family Muridae; genus Mus; species Mus caroli. The sequence goes on from NW_028227261.1 coordinate 14,945,737, forward strand.
TGATCCTCGACCTTGACAAATGAGAACTACATCTTTATCTTTCTTTCAGCTCAGACGAAAGTATTATGCGACCTTGAACACAGCATTGTGTTTTATTTTCCTAACTCCGCCAAGATTCAATCTAGCCATATTGAATATCCAGCCGAAGAACCCGGGACTATTACAGAACATACACAAAGGAAATCCAGGAAAACCCATAAGCCTCTCCTTCCCCAGCCCTGACAGAAGCAAGACCCCAACCCCACCTCTGTGCTCATGGGGTTCTAATAAGCGGGGACAAGGGAGATGTGAAATTGAATCTCAATTACAAGAGCTGTTAAGGGAATGGGTGTTTTTCATTACATTTATAGACTTGGGTCTTTTCTATGCTTTACCTAATTCTATAAAGAAAAAAAAATCCCCCCCTTTTTTTTCAAATCCAGCCATGAGAGGGCCCAAAGAGGTTTCAATAGTGGCAGATGGTAATAAATCATTTGACAAGGGAAAACATTTCACCAAAGTATATCAGACCCATTTTGCTTCCTTACAACTCGGGTCTCCATTACTTTTAAGAATGTTTTCAACTCTGAGACAAATAGACCAACCAGGAAACATAATTTATTTGAGTCTAAAGTTGGCCATATGAGTTTAAAGCAGAATAAAAGAATGGGGGATTTAATGTCAATTGTCAACGGTGGCTTGCCCCCTTTAGCCTGTAAGGATGGGCTACTATTTGGGGGACCCAGTTGCTGAGGGGGATTTAGGACTGCTTAGAGAGTTGGCCCTTGGGTTCCAACATGCCCATAGGATCAATGCATTGATTCCCCTGTGGCCCCCAGGACCTGTTGGAAGGCTGACTCGGTGTGGGATGGGATGTGAGCCCACTGCGTGAAAGAAAAGGCAAAGACCACAGACCGTGGTTAAAAGATGTGTTACTCTCCTGTTTTTCTCATCGAGGTAGCGAACATCTGTCAAAAGCAAGAGAAGGGAATAGTCTTTCTGGTTCATGGCTCGAGGGGACAAAAGTCCATCATGGCTGGGACAGTGTATGGATGCAGGCAGGCCACACTGCTGGGACTCCTCACCCCCTCATATCTCACCAAGACAGGAAGCTAGGGCAGGCTATCCACCTGCTCCCAGGGAAACACTTTCTGCAAAGGATTCCACAATGGCCAAGCCAGTGCCACCAGCTGTAAGCCAAGGGATGTCCAAAACTGTATCAGTTTCCCAGCATCCCCTTCTAGATAAAGCCCACACCCTGCAGCCTCGGTGACTCTACCATATCTACCTGGGCACCTCTGAAGCTGAGAGCTTCCTTTACCCATCAAGGGCAGGGTTCCTTCTTATTCATTTATTTATTTATTTATTTATTTATTTATTTATTTATTTATTTATTTATACACTTATTTCCTCTCCCTTTTCAAAGCCCCTTGTCCTCCCCTGACACCAGGCCCATGGCTAGCTCTCAGCCATTCCCACCGCATGTCATGAGGTGCTCACAGGTCACTTACATCTCTAGCCATTACACTAGGCTGGGCGCTTCTCCACCCATGGCTAGCTCTCAGCCATTCCCACCGCATGTCATGAGGAGCTCACAGGTCACTTACATCTCTAGCCATTACACTAGGCTGGGCGCTTCTCCACCTACCATTCCAGACCTGTTTCCTTCCTTCCGCTGCCCAATTCTGGACCCAGAGCACAGCCTTACCCAAGCTCCTAGCTCCAGCTTCCATGTTGGTTGGGCTTGTAATCAGTTAAATGTATCCGGCAAACCGGGAACATGCCAATTGAACAATAGCCTCTCATTTCTAGTTGGTGTGGAAAGGGACTCAGAGGGAAGAATTGGGGGGTGGAGACAGGGAGAGAAGTGAGGTCCCGGGAGCATGCTCTCTTGGCTCCCTCCCTCTGTGTATAAGGTTGACCAAAGTCAAAGGCTGTACCCGAGTCTCTCTCTCTCTCTCTCTCTCTCTCTCACACACACACACACACACACACAAACACACACACCCTGTTCTAGGCAGCACCTCTCCACCCCCACCCCCACAGTTCTTCCTCGTTCTAGGGACCTCCCCAGGCCATGGGTGGGTGACAAGAGATTCCCCCTGCTGTCTATCAGTAGTATTTTCTTACCCCCATGTAGGTACTTTAGTAGCTACCCGGCTTCCAGCCTAGCGCTCTGTAGTGAACTCCCTACCTGGGAAGACCTGCCTAGACAAGCAGAGTCCCCAGCCAATCACAGGCCTCCATGACCATCTGATGAGCTATAAAAGCCAGGACAGGTCAGACTCCTCAGATAACTGGTGTTCTAAACCCCTGCTGGCTGGAGTTGCTATGTGACCTTTAGGCAGCTCTTGAAGCTCCCGACTCCCAAGATTTCCCAGCCATTAAAGGAAGCCTCCGAGCACAGACTCATCCTACCTTGCATTCTGTATGCCTGGAGGGGTTCTCCCTAAGACCTGCCACACAAATCCAAGGCTGTCTGGAGGCTCTGCCTGGGAGTGGATTTTCCTAACCTGAGAGCCAACTTCAACCCCGAGGATAGCTGATTGCCTTGCCTTTTGTTTGTTTTTGTTTTTGTTTTTGTTTTTTCGAGACAGGGTTTCTTTGTGTAGCCCTGGTAGACCAGGCTGGCCTAGGACTCAGAGCTCCGCCTGCCTCTGCCTCCCAAGTGCTGGGATTAAAGGTGTGAGCCACCACGCCTTGCCTTTCTAACAAGAGAATCTGGGGTGGACTCAGGCCAGCAGGGGGTGATATTTTTAAGTAACAATGTTGCATTGTGCCATGATTGATTGTTCTGCAGTCTAACTCGGTTATCTGGTGCTCATTAGAAGGTTGCCTCTCCTTTCCCTTTCCCAGTTAATCCATGCCTTTAAAGAGAGAAGGAATGGAGAGACAGAAGGGGCTTATTATAGTTAATGTGAAGATGTGCAGCTCCCAACCGATTACATTTTAATTTCTTTCTGAATGCTAAAAACGGTTCGTGGCAGCAGTCTTGACAATGACCCTGGCTTGGGCCCCAGATGACTGTATTCCAGACCTTGTTCTTGCCAACCCATTTCCCAGCTCAGGTGCAACAGAATCCCTTGTTCACATCTATCTCCGGGGCCTACTCGGCACTCTGCTGGGTTCTTGAGTAGCAGTGTCTGGGCCCACCACACTGCGAAAGGTGTGTGGAAGTGTTCGTTTCTGTTATACTCATAAAGTAAGTGGATAGGACTTCAGTGAATTCTATTCCTCTGTGTCTGTGTGGTTGTAAAATATAATCTTGAGTGTTCTTTTATGGGGGGAAGTGAAGCCCCACAAAGATGAAGCAGAGCCCACAAATAATGATGCTGCCCCATGCTGTAGAATGCCAGCCCTGGAGATATGTTCTCATGTTTCAGTGCCTATAGAAAAGTTGGGGAAATACTATTTAAACTCTGTGCCTTCTCTCTTTTTAGTCTAGATAACATCTCAGAAATCTAAATAGCACAACCTTGCATTAATATTTTAAAAGCCCTGAGAAGTTTGCAGGTAGAGACGCACATTTGAGGGGGAAAAAAAGGAAGAAAAACCAAGATCTTAAATCAATAGCTTTGCTTATGCTTAGAAAATTAGATAAGAACGGCTAAGCCCAAAGCAAGTAGAAACAAGAGAAGATGGAAATGTACAGAAGAACTCTTGCTTCCTTTAGAAGGAAGTAGAAAGGGTATCCTGAGGGTAAGGAAGTCGACTAAAGGGAATAGGGGAAGAAGGAGAGGGAACAAGGAGGAAAAGGTAAACACAGCATGCATGTAGAATCTAAATTTAAACATATGTGCACATATGTGTTTCAGGAAAGCATGAGGGGTAGTGAGTGAAGGCAAAGGACTGGATGGGAACCAGAAAAGCCTGCTGGGAGGAAATATACACCAAGTCATATGGTTCACATGTATAAAGATAGTATTCTGTATGTTTACTTAAGACAACTACAAAAATGAAGACTATATAGATAGCATGGAGAAGAACACAGAATAAGGAAGAGTGGACCAGAAATAATGCAGGGGATAAAAAACAATGGAGAGATCAAGGTGGGGTCTTTGGAAGGCTCAAAGGAAGAGTAAAAAGCATAAACAGGAAGATCTGCCTCCTGGAAGCGAAACGGTTTATTAATAGGATGGATTACAAGTGGACACCATGAGGAAATTGTATGACAGAATGGATGGATCGCTAGAAGAGACACATTATAGGAAAAATGGCCCATGAAGAAGTAGAAAGCATGAATAGTCCTGAAATAAAGACATGAAGGGTGTGAGGTGGCTCAGTCAGTAAGGTAATTATGAGAGTCTGAGTTTGGTACCTAGCATCTATAGGGTGCCCATCTGTAACCCCAGTGCTGGGGAAGCTGAGACAGCAGCATCCTGGACCTCACTGGCCAGCCAGCCTAGCTAAATCAATGGATTCTGGGTTCAATGAGAAACCTTGTGTCAAAAACAAGGTAGAAGGCAATGGAGAGATTTCACCACAGTCAACCTCTGACATCTAACACACACACAGCATACAGACACAAATATACACCATAAACACACACACACACACACACACACACACACACGCCAGAATAAATGAACTCATACAAAGCAACATTGGAGGCTGACAGGTAAAATTCAATTGTCTTTCTGCACACTAGCTATGAACACTCCAGAAATAAAAATTTAAAAACAAGTTCCTTTACAGCAGAGCGAACAAAGAATAAAATATTTAATAGTGAAGTTAATACTCTTTAACCTCTCACCTTTCTTACTCTCATCTCTAGCCCTCCTTCTTTCCCTCCCTTCCCCCCCTCTTTCCACATGGCCATGGCTGGCCTCTCTCTTTCTTTCTACCTTCTCTCTTTCTCCCTGCCCTTCTACAATAAAGCTCTAAAACTATTAAAAAATGGAGCTAATAATTACAAAATTACTACACTAAAATGCATAAAACATATTTATACAGAAAGTAAGGGAGACAACTGCATGGAAAACTACCCCATAATTAAGGATCAGAAGACCAAACATTATTAAAATGGCAGGACTTTCCACATTGATTCATAGATCCAAAAGAGCCCTCCCCAAATCCCCACCATGACCAATCCAAATCAGAGAATATTAGTCATCTATCAAAAGGAACACATGGATGACATATATGTAAGAAGCCCAGAAACATGTCAAAAGTAATCCAGCTATAGAGGACCTTATATTGAATAATAACATTTGCACAAAATGCCCAGGTGAGGGAATCCAGAGCCAGAAAGCAGAGTTGGTGGCTCCAAACTTGAGGGAGGAGAAAACTACCAGTAGAGACACAGTTCTCTAGGGGTGATGAGGACGGCCTGACATGAGATGGCAGTGATGGTGAACATGCTAGAACCCACTGTATTGTTGACTTTCAGAGGGAGTCATGCGGTATCTGAATTAAACATCCATTGTACCTAAATGCCTGAGAGAGTCACCATTTAGTGCGCCTCTCATGGTCTGTGCTGTATTAGATGAATTCCACCATCATCCATCGCTTCCATGACTGTTCTCTGCTAGTTACATGTTTCTAGAAGGTTCTTTAATACTCATCCATCCATCTATTCATTCATCCATTCACCTTCTGGTACCTGAACTGCACTGTGTGCCAATCCTAGGGTGGCAGAGTTGAAGACAGACCTGTCCCTTGTCGTCAGGGGGAATACAGTCCAGCTCACTTACACTTACAGCTATGTTCTGGGTTTCCATTTTGTAAGAAGTCTATTCTGAGGTACAGTGAGTTTAGAGTAGGGAACAGAAAACTAGTTCCCTTCCATAGAGCCTGAGTCTAGGTCTCTAATAGACACTACTCTGGGTGCCCAGTGAAAAGTAACCTGTTGGGCAACGGTCAGCTTGCAGAGTGTATCTCTTATGCTTTATATACTTGCATTGAAGACACTTAAATGGTGGGATGAAGACCCTCTAAATACATACTTACCCATGGGGTTCCTGGTATATTCCAAGCATCAGATAATGGTCACATTCCTGCAAGGGGGGTTGACAACAATAGAGTAGCCGGTGCTGGCAGATGCTAATAATGTGCTGGGGCCTTCACTGGGATTTATAAGCAGTGCTTCAAAGCGCCTCCAGGAAGCTTTATGATCCCTGCTTTATGGACACCCCTTCCGGAGAGCTCAGGGGCACAGTTAATGGGTTGAGAAGCAAGACTTGGCAATCCAGCCCCATCTCGCTCCAAGACACAAGCTTTCTCCTCCAAAGCTGCAACCTGGGTCTACTTTGGTAGCATCTAAATACTTTTAAGTCCTAAGGAGAAGAGGGAATCTCTCACAGGGTTGAATGGGCTCTGGGCCAAGGAGATGGAATTGTAGGTTTTGAGGAAAGTGCCTGCCACCCAAGCATGAGGACCTGACCGCAGAATCCCAGCACCACGTAAAACACTGGACACAGAGAGCACACTTGTAAACCCAGCATTGGGGTGGTAGAGACTGGATAACTCCAGAGACTTTCTGGACAGCCAATTTAACTGAATCAGCAGGATCCAAGTTTAGAGAGAGCCTCAATCTCAAAAGACAAGGTGAAGAGCAATTGATGAAGACACCCAGTGTTAACCTCTGACCTCTACCTACACACATATACACATGTGCATGCACATGTGTGTGTGCGCACACTGAATTCTGGCTCTATCAACTAACTGTGTTCTTAATTGTTTATTTGTTTATGGTGTGTGTGTGTGTGTGTGTGTGTGTGTGTGTGTGTGTGTGTGTATGTGTATGATGGTGCACATGTAGAGATCAGATGACAACTTTTGGGAGTTGATGTTCTACACCCACCATGTGTCCTGGGGATTAACCTCAAATCACTTGTCTTGTCAGCAAGCACTGTTGCCTACCAAGCATGTGTGTTCCTGCCTCTGTTCTCTCCTCTGAGATCTGAGACAATAATAGCAACAGTCTCACAGAGAGGTGTTAGAAAGACCTGAACTGATGTGTGCAAACTATGTAGAGCAGGCACGGTGCTTTAACTGAGCAATGCCCTCCCCCCATAGCTCACTCATGTATTTGAGTCCCCAACTGATGGTGCTATTTAGTATTTAGGGAGGTTATGGACCCTTTAGGAGCTGGAACCTTGCTAAAGAAAGGAGGGGGGCACACTGTGCACTGATGGTGGGCTTCGAGGTTTATAGCCTCCTACTTCCTGTTCTCTTCTCTACTTCTCATATATGGATGGAAATGTGACCACCTGGCTTCCTCTTGTCCCTACCTGTTGCCATTCCTTCCTGCCATGAGGGACTCTGTCATTCTGGAGCCATAAAGCAGAATAAACCTCCTTCTTCTCTAAGTGGCTTCTGGTCGTGACATTTCATCACAGCAACAGCAAAGTGGCTCAGATAGAGGGTTTGGCTGTGCTAGATAGTTAACTAAGAGTAGTTGGGATGCCTCACTGATGGGCCACACAAACAGTCAACAAAGATACTGGATTCACCAGCTGGGTGGCTTGCCAGATTCCCAAGACCAGCAGGGACCTGTACTCAGGGCCAACCCTCCTCACCCCCATGGGATGATCAAAGAGCTGTGGTTCCCATTTCATGGATGAGGAATCTTAGAGCAAGCAGAAATCTGACTGTCATCTCATTGGGGCCCTTGCGTCCTCAGCATGGGGCACCATTCTCCAATGTGCTCTGATCCCACCAGGACATCTGCACCATCCTGGGGACAGCGGTACATTGGTACTTTTCTTGATGCTGCAGTCAAATATCTCCTAAAAAGCAACTTAAGAAAATTATGGGGAGGGGGAGGAATGGTGAGGCTTCCTTCCTTAGTTAAACCTTTTGGATGAACACTCACAGACACACTCAGAGGTGTGTTACCATGGTGATCCCAAGTCCCATTGAATTAGCGATGGGTACTAACCATTACAAATGGTGAGTTGGAGGCAAGGGTTGAAGGCAGTCAAGGCATGCTAGGTACTCAGACTGTACAAGTGCAAGGCTAGAGCCTAGGACAAAATTTCTGAACTTCCCAAACTCAAGTTCTGACTATCCCTCATCAGAAACCCCAGAACCT